>NC_092374.1:76810191-77490813 GCF_030028105.1 Mobula birostris | reverse complement strand
TATGGAATTAACGTAAGTTAATGATGTGTTGCCACAGGGTTTAGAAGCCCTCAGTGTTAAGAAAAGGTCAGTCTGAATTGCCAGAGACCAGGTACTCAGCTTAGACACTGCACTGGGAGAGCTCTCAGCCAAAGGAAGCATTTAATTTGTAAACAAATTCTCAGAAACTTGCAATTTCAGTTTCAGCTTCTTCTGCTAGAAATCCTGAAACTAACTTTACATCACGGCAATCCACTTCTAACACATTTGCCTGACACACCCTTCACACCCACATTGTGCAGGTAAGCCCAGCAGGGTTAGCTGTCCAAACTATGCTTCACAGGTGATATGGAATGCCTGAACAGCCCATCAATCTAAACTCAAAGTCTGTTCAGTTCCACTGTCAATTCAGGGCTGTCAGCCGCATTACACTGCAGAGACTTTGCCTAACAAATCATTTCTTTTTCCCCTGTCTGTCTGCTTGCAGTTTAGGTGGCCCTGGGCTGCGGCTCCCAAACATGGAACTGAGCTTTCAGCTTCTGGCTCTTAGGTGCAGGCATACATCAGTGGCCTTTACAGACAGTTTGAGATCCTGTACTCAATTCTTTCTTCAGCTGCAATAAATAGGCACTTACATTTCCTCTCACACTGAATGGCCACAAGCTGAACTTAAGTGTACACATTTATCTATGTCCCTGTAGGGTCGTGATTGTTACAGCAGAGGGGAGGAGAGGCGGAATATGCTGGTAATGTGTCAGAATCTTGGCATCAATAATCGCATTTTTCAAGGCTTTAAAGTGACGTGTGAATATTTAGACTTAGACGCATGACACGAAGCGGAGTACCTTCAATGTTCCAGCATCGTATTCCCCCGGTTTGTTCAGTACATGCTCCTCTTAATGTATACAACATAGTCAATCCCTTCTCATTAGAGCTTTGGTCTTTTTAACACTGGCTTGTTAGATCGTCAATGAAAACACACACACCCACAATACTGAAAAGAATCGGCTGCTGGGAGCAGCAATTGCAAGTCCAAAAATGCTCTTTGGCAAATTGACCAGAGTGAACAATTTTGTGCAAATATAAAAATAACACAAAATAATTAAAAGAAAACACACCTTTTAAGTACCAAATTGAAACAAAAATAGAAAGGTTAATTTGTTTTCTATGCAAAGGGGAACAAACATTTGTAAGCAATTAAACAGTGAAATAATTAAGTGTTTAAGAAACACATTAGTGTTGCTCAGTTTCACCTCGCAAAATAGGTAAAATGAACTTGACAATAATTCAATCAGACATGCACTTGCGCGCGCGCACACACACAAACAAACACACGGTTTGGCTTCACGCAGAGCTCAATAAAAGGCAGACTTCATACAATTCTGTGTGGTAACTAATGCAGTAACTGTTATCCAGAGCTCTAGTTGCATAACGATGTAATATCATAATGAAAAAAATTATATTCTGGGAGGTGGAAAGGAGGAAGTGGAATATCTCTTTTCTTGTTACATTATAGAGAATGTCAAATATGAAAACCGAACTCATCTGCTGTTAATGTTCTACCTATCAGATCCTTGTCAGTCAAAATAATTTTGCAGTCCTGACTGTGAAGTGCACTAGCACATTGTTAAGATCCCTTTTTTAAAAATCTAATAGAAAATACGTCTTTATTTCCAACTGCTTTATATATACATATAAAAAAGGAATCTCAAACAAGCCCACTTTCTCCTGTAAGTCTGAGGCCGGGCAGAAGAACCCTGCTGATTTTAAGACTAAGTTTGTTAAGATTGTAATACAAACCTTTTTAGTTAGATTTCTGAGAATTGAAATTAAGATTTTGTAACAGCCTCCTCTGGAATCTGGCAGTAGTTCACAGTCCAAAGTCTCACCAAGACTGAGAGTTCCTGTATAACGTGGTCTAACGCTGCTCCCGTTGTTTGGAAACCTTTTATACATGGTCACTTACACAAAATTCCTTCATTTCAAATAGTTGCCCTTTGCACAACTATCTAGGTAAGTCAGGACTTATTCCATATTTCATTAAATTATGGAATAGTACAGTATAAAAGGAAGAATTTGGTCCATACCAGCTCTCTTGGACAGCAATCCAGCTACTGCAATAATGCTGTTCCCTCCTCATTATCCCTCCATTTTTTAACTTAATCAATTCCCTATTAAGAAAATATTGAGTCTGTATCCACCACTTTATCAAGCCATGCATTCCAAAACCTAATATACATTGTGTAAATTTGTTTATTTGTATTAAGGTTGCACTGGGGCTTTGAAAGTCAAAATACTACCAATCAATACAGCCCGTGTGTTCTTCTGTCTAAGGAAGTCTTTCTGCATTTTCAAGTCAGTTTCAAAAGGCTCTTATACTACACTTGCAACATTTCCTAATTTAAAAAAAAGCTTTGTTACTTCATACTTTAGATCAATGCTGGGACTTACATGCTTTAAACATTCATGAAATATAGGTTTCAATCTACAATACTCATTAATTGTAACACCATGTGCCATATTACATATTCCAAGAAATAATGTTTCTTTTTGTTCCGTCATTAAGGAAGAAATGTTCTGAAACTACTCTCTCTACCTATTGGAATGTAAGGTTTCTTAGAGATAGCAGTGCAGACATAGCTTTTAAGTTATCCTAATGTGACCAAAACTCATCGCATTGATATAATTGAACTGCCAAAGAGCAACCCTGAACCCTGCATCATCCAAAAAACTCCTTCTGTTACAGAGGGTTACAGTGGCAAAACTCTCATTCTGCAAGCTTCTCAGTATGTGGTCATTCAGGATCTGAAGGCTTCAGAATTTTGATTTCAGACAAATATTTCTTCCCACTATTTAATCATTCATTACCCTGGCAATTAATAGAAACAGGGATAGTTTCTCTGGATTACGATCTTCAGTCATTCAGTGCAAAGTCAGCAGTAATGTTGAAATCTGTAAAACTGTAATTGTAATATAATAGTCTCCTTAGTGTTGTTCATTGCTACAGAGTGAGCTAGTGTCATTGGGGGCTGTCTGTTTGAATTGAAGAAACCTGGAAACACCCCAGTTTTAAAAAAGTCACTAATAAGGGAAAAGAGTATAAAATGATGCATATCACTGTGTAGCATTGAAAGTGCATGACTGGATTCACGTACTAGTCTAGAGTCACACGATTTCATTTTTCTGAGTGTGGAAGCATGCTAGCTGAATATGTTGCTACCTCTAGCAAATAGTAAACTGAATTGAATTTCATTTTAGTTTTTAAAAAAGGTTGAGAAACACAAAGAAAAAGGAAAAGAGCTTGTAAAGCAAAAATAAACAACCAAATGTTCAGCGAACAAAGTCTTACCTTCTCTCTCTTCACTTTCAGTAACAAGAGGCCCCCCTTACCCCACCCACCCCACCCTCCCCATCCCAGCAAGATCTTACACAAAGATAGAACAAAAAAATGCTAACAACCATCAATAATATGTAATACTGATGAGCCAAAGGCCTTGTTTAATGTTTATTGAAGATAAATTAACTGGCAGTGTAGAAGCCCCTTCAAGTTCAGATTCCTTGATCATTATTGGCAATATACCTGCTCGCTATTCCTTTAAGCTCAAGAACTATCATTAATTCTAAATTAAATTACCATTTATTTTAAAATGTGCTCTGCCATAATGGGAAATTGAATGCCAGAGATATGGGGTGTTATTGTGCTAAAGATTTACATTCCAAGGAAATTAAAATTGGGATGCAAGTCACCAAAAAAAGATGACTGAAAATGTACAGTATCAATTAGTTAAAGACAACTGATGTATCTCTTTAATGAGAAATCAGGAACTGATGTAAGAAGTTGAACAACAAGCTAAAAGTCAGGAATATCAGGTCAGATGGAGTGAATGGACTTGACAGACATCAAATAAAGGCTTCAACCTTGTTGTACAAATTACCTTGAAATGATTTGAAATCTAAGTCGTCTGACCTAATCGTCTATCTAATTAAACCTGAACACTGGCATCTGCTCTACCCTGCTGTTTTGTATTTACTTGGATTTAGAACCAAACCAAATTTTGTGTTCAAATTGTCATCCATCTCAGCTATGCACTTCGTTGCCCTCCTGGTTGGGTCCTTTGTTCTACCCTTTATAAACGTGAGACGTCCAAAATCACACAGTCCGCCCCTCAACTGGTACAATTCTTTCATCCATCAGCCATATGTTTACAGACTTAGGCTGGCTCCCAGTGAAACAATGCCTAACTTTAAATTTTGTACTTTTTCAAATGCCTCCGTGGTGCATGCCATCCTTATCTCTAATCCCCCACATAATTATAATCCTGAAAAATGTTTTCAACCCTCTAATTCTATTCTCTTACACACTGCTGAATGTAAAAGCTTCACCACTTGCATCTGTGTTAAAACTCTAGATTTTATTCCCTTAACATTTCTATCTCTTCACCTCTCTCTTCCTGGAAATCAAACTATGAAAAAATATATATGTATATTTGCCCAAACTTTTAATCATCTGGCCTTTACTGGCTTAGTGTTACATTTTGACTAATGATGTTCCTGCAAAGCGCTTTGGTGTTGTCCCTTATGGTAAAGGTGATGGAGAAATAAAACTTTTTACTGGGGTGAATTTGGGTGCTATTCAGAATATCGCAACCATCAGGTGCTTGTAGTTAAATGCTTCTACAATGCTGTTCAAAGGTTATCTTCTTAAAAGGCTTATTTATTTGTTGAAGCCTGTAGCTTAAGAAGTATGATTTTGAGATGAGAATGGCCATTATGCAGAAAGCTGATAACTGGCCTTGTCATTGGTAATCCAGTATTAGAATTTAGTGTGGAGAAATATTCTCTCATTAGATTTTCAGATGTGTTCCATCTTAGATACATATGGCAACAATTAGTCAAATTAAACAAATCCTCATAAATTAAGGAACTAGCAGCTTTTATTGATTGGCATGAGTTTATGACTATCTGCATCCTATAAAATGAGCAAAGGTTTCATCGTGTTTCAAAGGAATGTAATGAACCTCACATTCTCTCCCAATCACCCATATCTAGCAGACTGTGAAAGTATCATGTCATTGTGATTACCAATCTCAGTTCTTCCTTATTGAGAAAAAAAGCCCCAACATAATCTGTCTGGAGGAGGTGTGAAGCACTAGCTTCAACTAAGGGTTCTTCAATACTGGTTTGAATTAATTCTTAAATAGTCAAGATAACAATCGGCTGCAGGAAATCTCTGTCATTCAGGCATCTGTCAATCAGGATATTATGAAATGCTTTCCCCTAAAACCAGCAAAAAAAAACTGTTCTTAATAGCCTTCTGACAGTGCAAGCATATTAATGTGGAATCTTTAACATTGTAAAATATCACAAGATACTTCACAGGAATGTAATAAGACAATTTTTGAGACACATATGGTGATTTGGGCTCAGTGTGGTTATAATATACCTCCTACAAAAATATAGGAGGAAAGGGAGACAGAATGGTTTGTGGAGGGTGAATCAAAGCTTGGCGCCTCGGAGAATCAGGGATGGTGGTGATGATGCAAAGAGCAGAATTGGAGAAGATCAGAGAACTCAGCATTCTGGTGTAGTAAAGATTGTGGGCTAGGAGATAGTAGTAGAGTTCATCTTTCCAAGGACTGTTGTATGTTAGCAAGGGAACAACAGGCTATAGATAAAATTTAATGCAATGTTATTAAATGAAGAGAAAGATCACGTCATGCCAGTTTACAAAGAGGGGCAAACTGATGACTGAAATGGCAACTGATATTTAATACTGAGTGAAACACTTGGAACATTGGAAGTGGAGAAGGCCATTTGGCAATTTGAATCAATTAGATTGTAGCTGATCTGTATCTTACCTCCACCCATCTACCTTGGTGATAGTTACCCAACAAAATTTTATGAATCTCAGTTTTGCAATATATGTTGAACTCCAGGGGTTGAAAGTTTGCAATTACTTTTTCCTCCTTTTTCAGGAAAATTTCCTGACATCATCCCTGAAAGGCCTGGCTCAAATTTCAAGATTGTGCCCTGCTATAAATAAAAAGCACAAGGCATCAAATGCCAAAAATCTATGCAGATACAAGTTACATTTATCCCAAATCTGTTGGTTAAAAGAGGACATTAATTTTCTTTTCAAATTCCATGTTTATAACCTTAGAGGACTATTTCACAAATTAGAAATGTGACAGAATAAGGACCTTGGCTTATCAGGATGACAGTAGAATCAATTGACATCATTGGCCTTTTTAAGGGCATAGTTTGTACAAAAAAAGCTGCCATGCTCAATCAAAGTTTCTTTCAAAAGCTGACAAGTAGTTAAGTTCACAAAGACAACAAGAAGGTACTTTTTTCTGCAGGCAACAGTCACAGATAGTTTATACGGTCTCTTTGGAGATGAATTAAGCATGAGCATTTCAATATGACCTGGGATTTCCACCCACTGAGCTCCAAACAATTGCTCCTTGTGTATGAACCCCAGGTCAGAGGGCAAAACAGCGAAGAAAGCACCTGATGTCAAAAAGGCTCAGCAGATCAGGTCACCTGGCACAGAGACCTGCATTAGTCAATGGAGGCAAAAGGAACATTCTTGTGTAGATTGGGGTTCTGGCTGTGCCTGTTCCGACTTCGCAGGGAGGAGAACATCATGTTACAACCAGGAACCTTGCACTTGTGCATTTCACGGAGATGGACTGTCTTGTAGTGAACCCTCAGTGTCCCCTTGTTGCTGTACATTTTGTGGCAGATAATACACATGATCCCACCATTGCTGGTTGATGCTGCTTGCAATATCGAGGCCTCTAGGGCTTCATGACTGGAACCAGCAGCCTGGGACTGAACCTCTGCTCTGTGGGTGGATTCACCACTGTCGCTGGCCCCATCTATCTCATCCAACAGGATCCCCTCATCACTTCCCACCTCTGATTCCCGTGAAGAGTGGATACTGCTGCTGGATTGGATGCTGGAAGTGGTGCTGAGGTCCAGCACCATATAATCATCTGGTGTGACCCTTGTGTAGCCATTGGTGTGGGAATCTTCTGTCCCTGCTGGTGAACTGACTTCGTCCCTCATATCAAGTCCAATTCCATGGTGGCCACCATAGATCTTGGCCAAAAATTCCTCTCGGAGGTCCTTGGAAATTGGAGGAGCTGGATCCATCCCCATTTCATCCAGTTCCTTGGTCAGTAGCTTTCGATGAAGATTAATGTTGGCACTGTGTCTGGAAACAGCAAGAAGGGGCTGTGGTCAGTACATTATATGTGCAAAGTACTCCTGCAGATTTAACCTGGCCTAGAATATAAACATTAACATTTGCAGTTATGATAGATACCGAAAATTCCCTGATGGACTCCACCCTGATTTTTCAACAAGTGTTTAATAATGAAAGTGAAAATAAACTTTAAGCAAAGTTAGAAAGAGTAGGTGATAGTTATCAAGTGTTATTGCAAAGTCATTTAACACTTCGATGTTCTCACCCACTAATCCCACAGGCAGTGAGTTTCCAGTCTCAACTAGCACTTGGTGATTACATGGAAGGTATTTGTCCACACAGGAAAGGAGGGAGAATTAATTATAAGTCAAGCTCCCAGCAGCCTCTGAGAACCAGTTGGCTCATTCAATCTGGTGATCACCTTTGAATACTTTGATCATTTCACCACAGAGTTGAGTATCGCTTGAATTTTAAGGTTGACTTAAGATCATAAGAAATAGGATCAGAAGTAAGTTATCTGGCTCTTCCAGCTTACTCCACTCCACCCATTCGTCAAGGTCATGCCTGATCTTTCCTTACCAACATTTTTCTGCCCTACCCTCACATCCGTTGAATCTTTCAATGTCCAGATCTTTTCATGTCTCTCATGATTCAACTTTGAGAAATCCAAATGCTCTCCGCCCTCTGGGTGAAGAAATTTCTCCTTATCTCAGTCTTTAAGAGCCTACTTTTTTAAAACTAATTCCCCTAGTTATAGATTCCTCAATTTGAGAAAGCATCCTCTCTATTCTCTACCCTATCAGGCCCTTTTAATAATTTTTGGAAGTTTTTTTCTTCTTAATAGAATAGAATAAGAAGTGGGGAGCAGGATGGTACTGTAGTGACTGGTGCCAGTTTCGCTGCTTTCTCTAAGAGTTTCTATGTTCTCCTCATAACTGTGTGGGTTTCCCCCAATGCTCTGGCTTCCTCACACATTCCAAAGGCATACAGGTTACTCTGTTAATTGGTTACATGGGTGTAGCTGGGCCAGAAGGGTCTGTTAGCATGCTGTATCTCTAAATAAAATAAAATTAATCTTCTGAATTCTAAAGAATATTCTATTATAAAGAATCTAAAGTCTCAGTCTGCTCAATATCTCCTCTGACAATACTTCCATGGCAAGTACCTCCCTTCTTAGGCAAGGGGACCAAAACTGCGCAAAGTACTCCACCTGTCATCCTATCAGGGCCCTATGCAATTGCAATAAGACTTCCTTACAACCTGTTGAGTGGTCATTGAGTATACATACCATTCATTATCTTAATAATGTGCTGCACCCTTACAACAGTCTTCTATAACCTGGGTTCCTTTGAATATCAACACTATTTTGAAGCAGAAGTCCTCTCATAATGAGATTGATAAGTGAGTCTCAACATCCGCCCTTGGTGACACAGGACAAGATAGAACAAAGTCAGCATTGTTTCCTTCAGGGAAAATCTTGTCTGATGAACCCACTGGAATTCTTTATGGAAAATACAAGTAGGATAGATAAAGGGGATGGAGTGGATGTTGCTTATTTGGACTTTCAGAAGGCCTTTGACAAGGTACCACACATGACTTTGTTTACCAAGTTAAGAGCCCATTGAATTACAGGAAAGTTACTAGCATGGTTAGAGCATTGGCTGATTGGTAGGAGGCAGTGAGTGGGAATAAAAGGATCCTTTTCTGGTTCGCTGCCAGTGACTAGTGGTATTCAGCAGGAGTCGGTGTAGGGACTGTTTCTTTCAATGCTGTATATCAATGATTTAGAATTAGATGATGGAATAGATGGCTTTGTTGACAAGTTTGCAGATGATATGAAGATTGGTGGAAGGGCAGATAGTATTGAGGAAGCAGGTAGGCTGCAGAAGGACTTAGACAGATTAAGAGAATGGGCAGATAAGTGGCTGATAGACTTCAGTATCGGGAAGTGTACGGTCATGCACTTTGGTAGAAGAAATGAAAGGCTAGCAGGTTTTTATCCAGGATCTCTCTGTATTCAGCAGCCTTCATCTTCCCATCAATCCTGACCAGGTTTCTAGTCCCTGCTGCTGAAAAGCATCCCCATAGCAAGATGCTTCTTCCACCATTCTTTACAGTAGGGATGGTGTTACCTGGCTGATGCACAGTATTAGATTTATGCCACACTTAGTGTTGAGGCCAAAATGTTCCACTTCAGTCTCATCCAACCACAAGACTTTCTTCTACAATTTTACAGTATCTTCCAAGTGATGCTTTGCAAAAATTTTATGGGCAAGGATATGCTCTTTTTAGCCAGGGCTTCTTCCTTGCCATTCTTTCATAAATACCCTTTTTGTGCAAGCCTTAGAGATTGTTGGAGCCATGAAATTCAACTCCAGTTGCAGCCACTGACCTCTGCAGCTCACTCAGAGTGACTGTTGGTGTCACAGTAACCTCTCTTACAAGTGCCACATCTCATCTCCAGTGACTAAGTTTAGAGGGGCGGCCTGACCTAGGCAGTGTGGCTGTGGTTTCATATTTTTCCACTTTTTCACAATGGACTGCACTGATCTCCAAGGTATCTTCACAGCCTTTGAGATGATCTTGTACCTGTCCCCAGATCTGTGCTTCTCTATTATCATTTCCCTGACTTGCCTTGAATGGTCTTTTGTCCTCATTTTGTTTTGGTCTGTTGAAAATCTATCATGGTGTTGAAACTTAGAGAGAGAGAGAGGGGTAGTTATTCTTACGAATTCATTCAAAACTGGTGATCCTCCAGTGCTCTACATCAACAAACTGGTTGAGTTGGCAAGATAATTCTGTATATTACACCTGAGGAAAGCTAGCATCATAATTACAAAAGGAATGAATATTTTTTCAGCCTCACAATTTTGGTTTTTAATTTTTAGTAAAGTTTTGACAGGTTTTGGATTTTTTTTTGAGTTGACGTAAGACCATAACTCCATAAGACATAGGAGAAAGATTAGGTCATTCGATAGTCTGCTCTGCAATTTCTTCATGGCTGATCCATTTCCCTCTCAGCCCCATCTACCTACCTTCTTCCCGTAACCACTTCTGCCATGACTAATCAAGAACTTATGAACTTTTACCTTAAATACACCCAGTGTCCTGGCCTCCACAGATGCCTGTGGCAATGAATTTCACAAAGTCACCATTCTCTGGCTAAAGAAATTCCTCCTCATCTCTGTTCTAAATGGACGTCCCTCTAATCTGAAGCTATGCCCTTCAGTCCTACACTCCCCCACTATAGGAAACATCTTCTCCTAATCCAATATACCTAAGCCTTTTAACATTCAATATGTTTCAATGAGATCCCCATCATTCTTCTGAACTCCAGTGAGAACAGGACCACTCATCAAACTCTTCTCATACGTACAATAACCCTTTCATTCCCAGAATCTTTCGCGTAAACCTCCTCTGAACCATCTCCAATGTTAACACATCTTTGATAGGGGGCCCAAAACTGCTCCCAGTACACTAAGTGAGGCCTCAGCAGTGCTTTATAAAGCCTCAACATTCATGTATTTATACTTTAGTCCTCTCAAAATGAATTCTAACATCACATTTGTCTTCTTCACCACCAACCCAACCCATAAGCTAACCTCTAGGGAATCCTACATGAGGACTCTCAAGTCCCTTTGCACCTCGGATTTTTGAATTTTTTCCTGCTTAGAAAATAGTCTATGCTTTTATTTTTCTACCAAATTGTATGACTATACACTTCCTGACATTGTATTCCATCTGTCACTTCTTTGCCCATTCTCCCAATTTTTCTAAGTCTTTCTGCAACCTCCCTGCTTCCTCAACACTGCCTGCCCCACCACCTATCTTCATATCATCCACAAACATGGCCACAAAGTCATCAATTCTGTCATCCAAATCATTGACATGCAACATAAAAAGAAGCAGACTCAAAACCAATCCCTGTTGAACACCACTAGTCATCAGCTGCCAATCAGAAAAGCCTCCCATTATTCCCACTTTTTTCCCCTTGCCAATCCGCCAATGCTATTATCTTTCTTATAATACCATGGGCTCTTATCTTGTTAAGCAGCCTCATGTGCAGTAAGCATCTTGTCAAAGGCCATCTGAAAATCCAAGTACACAACATCTTTCTCCTTTGTCTATCCTTCTTGTTATTTCCTCAAAGAATTCCACCAGGTTTGTCAGGAAAGATTTCCCCTGAAGGAAACCATGCTGACTAGCCAATTTTATCGTGTGCCTCCAAGTACCCCAAAACTACATCCTTAACAATCAACTCCAACATCTTCCCAACCACCAAGGTCAGGCTAACTGGCCTATAATTTCCTTTCTTCTGCCTCCCTCCCTTCTTGAAAAGAGGAGTGACATTTGCAATTTTCCAGTTCTCCGGACCTACGCTAGAATCTGTTAATTCTTGAAAGTTCATTACTAGTGCCTCCACAATCTCTTCAGCCACCTCTTTCAGAACTCTGGGGAGTATTCAGTCCAGTCCAGATGACTTATCTACCTTTGATGTTCATGACATGATGCACAATGTTTTGTAGATTAGTTCAAAAATGCTACTTCAATATATTTTAAATCTAGAAAATGAGACAGTAAAATGTGAAAACAGTTGTGGGGGCTGAATACATTTTTAAGGCACTGTAGGTGTTTGACCAGGCCCATCCATGCTTTGGTTAAAGTGAGATGGAAACAAAAATGAATCATCAGAAAGGGTTATTAGCCACCTTCACGGTGTAACTCAACCCACTGCTAAGATGAAGCATAGCATTTTCATTCATTTGTATTACGTTGTACAAGTTGTGGTGAATAAATTAAATCAATTTGCTGCTTGAAAAATAAAACAAGTACGCGCTCCACAAGGGAACTTGGAAGCTCCTGGATGAACTTTGCCCTGCGCTTTGGAAATTCTTTTAACGTTACAAAATCCCTTTCTATTAGTATAGATTTCATATTGGTTTGATTGTTTTTTTCTTGAGGTAGTGGTTGGTGGTTGGGGGGGGTGGATATTGAAAATTAAATAATCTACCTAGTTTACCCCTCTGAGGTACAGTTGGGTGTTACTTCATTACATTTGAATAAAAAGCAGTCAGTGCATTGGCTGGACAGGAAGCTGACCCAGAGAAGAGCTGGTGAAGAATGTGCAAGAACACAGAGAAATGCTCAGTATTGATCATGTTGACTTATGTTTAATGAACA
This sequence comes from Mobula birostris, assembly GCF_030028105.1. Lineage (NCBI taxonomy): Eukaryota > Metazoa > Chordata > Chondrichthyes > Myliobatiformes > Myliobatidae > Mobula > Mobula birostris. Next base: position 77,478,443 of record NC_092374.1, on the reverse strand, counting down.
GCTTTCTATTGGTCAAATAATCAATGTAGTTGCACTTGCTTACTTCATTGCCTGCAAGTCATTTTCAGTGAGGCAGGGAGGCCAATGCAACAAGCATTACAAGTATTTCAGCTGTCCCAATGATGTACAAGAATAAATTATTTTTAATGCTAAACTGTGCAGAAGATAAGAAACAAAAGTACTGTAATATACTGAGGTACAGTGATGACTGGGTAGGGTCACAGAGGCATGCTTGGCCAGCTTGTTGTAGCTTCACTGCTACTGTGATATTTTACCCATGTTTGTTTAGGACTAGTCCATGTTAAGGGCTTCTGATTATGAACATAGCCCATCCTATCCCAGGGAAAGATTTTACACACACAATACAAACCCAGTGGCCCCAATAAAACAGAATGGATCACAGTCAAACTGTGCTCTCTTCTGGGATTTTAAAAAGATGTCACAGTTATGCAGAGGTCACTGTATACAACCTTGCGCCTTCACAGTTGACCTGTGAGGGGAAGTGGCAGCACTCCTAGCATCTAATATACTTGAAATGTGAGAATATTAGGAATTACTATTCATCTTGTAGAACTCCTGAAGAAGGGTTTCGGCCTGAAACACTGACTGTTTATTGCTCTCTGTAGGTGCTGCCTGACCTGCCGAGTTGCTTCAGCACCTTGTGTGTGTTGTGGAGCTCCAGGCTGGCTTTTGAAATGCAGTGTTTACAGAACACTTCTTTAAGGTGTTTCAAATCCGATTCTGAATTCTATTACACCTGCTCAGGGTTCACAAACTCCAGGTGGCTAGGTGATGTGCTGAGAGGGACTATTAACTTACAGGACTGTGTTTCTGCACCTATTGTCAGCTGTGAAACTCTCCTCATCTAAAGCATTTATATTGACATTTATTCAATTTGATTCTCCTTAATATTGTAACAAATCTCTCACCTGATGAGGGTGTAATGTAATAACTACCATGAATTCCAACTGCATTAATGCTCTGTTCAGGAGCCGATTATGGATATCAAAAGCATTGGTTACAATTTACTAATGGAAGGCTTCCTGGTCTCCCAAAAAAAACATTCAGCCACATGTAGAATCCATATTTAGAAAAGAAGAAACAAAAATGTTGAATAAATATGTCACCATGAGTCTTAACAAGCTGTGATACCAAAAATATCTCAGCAAACTGCAAAATAATGTGGTACAGGACATGGAGAAGCCTGATGCCTAACATTTGCTGTCACACAATGAACTAAGAAGGCCAACTGGTAAAATGAATAAATGTATTTCTCTTTCTTATAGGATTGTGAGAACACTTTAGTGCCTGCAGGAGTTCCAGGTGTTTCCCAGGCTGTTATCCAGGTTGGTGTGATTCTGGTTCAATGGTCCTAACTTATTGATCCAACTCCCAAGGAATTTCTGGTCAGCTGAGTTATTTCAGACCTTGCTTAGTCCATAGTGTCTACCATTCCTGCTCTTAAATAGCAAAGGTAAGGAACTTCTTCCCCTTTCCTTTCCAGTCCTGATGAAGGGTCTTGGCCCAAAATATTGACTCTTTATCCCTTTCCATAGATGCTGCCTCACCTGCTGAATTCCTCCAGCATTTTGTGTGTTACTCTAAATTTTCTGCTTCTGTAGAATCTCTTGTGTTTTATGAAAGGGAAGGAAATACAAGTTTCCCTAATACCTGATCCAGAATGGGGAATAACAAATAGTGCAACCGATAAATTGTGGCCTCCACCAACTCCAAACACACTGATGTGGCTTCCTGAATCCCTTACTAGCCTGAAATGGTGGAAAAATAGTGATGGGACACTAACACCCAATGATAAGGCTCAAGCAATCAATCACAGGACAATAATGATAGAATATAAATACCCAATGATTGGAATACTAATGATGAATACTAACTGCTACTAGTGAGATGTCAATAATGTGATATTAAGATCCAACAAGTTGAGTGTCTCATTGCATCATCAAAGAGCTGGCTAAGTATGGGTATTGAGGTAGTATGGGTATGCATGTTTGACAATGTAAGCCCTTTGATGAGGTCCCACCAAGGAAACTTAATAAACAACAGGATGCAGGACAATTTGGCAACTGAGATCCAAAACTTGATGATAGAAGGCAGAGTGTGATGATAAAGGATTGTTGTTGTGATTAGAAGCCTGTGACCAGTGGTGTAGGATAGGGATCAGTAATAGGACACTTGCTGTTTGTTACTTACATGAAGAATCTAGATGTGAAAATATAATGAGTAAGTTTACAGATCACGTGAATATTGGTGGTGTTGTGGACAGTGAGGAGGGTAGTCTTCAATGCCTAAATGATACTGGCCAATTACTAAGATGGGCACAGATAAGACATGTGGAAAATGTGAGATGCTATAACTTGCTTGGATGAAGAAAGTTAGGAATATAAACAATGGATAATAGGGCTCTAGGAAATATTTGAAAAACAGAGTGAGCTTTATGTATATGTCCAAGGATTCTTAAGAGCAACAGCACAAGTCACTAAGATGGTTGAAAAGACATATGAGATTCTTGACTTCATTAGCCAGGAAATCGATACATGACCAGGATGAGTTATTGTATAGCTATATCAAGCATACAGCAGTGTATAGCTACATAGCTGTACTGTCAAGGGTCATACGGCATAGAAATGGGTCCTCTGGCCTAGCAGATCATTGTTTCGACCAACCTGAATCTCATTTACTCATATTAGGTCTATAACTCGACATCAATTTAAATATTTCAGTCAATGCTTCTTAAATGCTGTGAGACCGCCATCTCCCCAGGCAGCAGACTATAGATTTCAACCACCCTGTATGTTAAAGAAATTCCCTTTCAGGTCTTAAACCTTCCTCTCACCCTGAGCCCATACCCTTTGGTCTTTGATGACCCTATCATGAAAAAAAAACTTTGTCTATCCTTTTCTTAACTTTCTATGACTGTCAGGTACCCCTCAGCCTCCTCTGCTCCAGGGAAACCAGAGCCAGCCTATCCAGTTATTCCCTTTAACTGTGATGGTCTAATCCAGGCAACATCCTGAAGAATCTCTTGTTCAGCCTGTTGTGTACAATTACATTGTTTTCTATAACATGATGCACAATACTCTCGAGGTGACCTGGACCCAATGTTTTATAAAACTGTTGCTTGACATCCCAACACTTATCTTCCATGGCAAATCAAGGCATGCATCCCATATGCCTTCTTCTCCATCTTATCCACCAGGCTGCCACTTTCAGGAACCTCATAAACCTGTATCCCAAGGTCTCTGTATTCATTGAGTCTGCTTGGAGAGCCAGTCTGTCAGAAGGGCAGTACTGATTGAGCAAGCAATCTCAGTAGTGTATCCTTGAGCTAAGTTGATAAAGGCGTATGTGCTTCCTCAAAACAATTGGCAATCACTATTTCCAAGAAGAGCAGGGGAGTTCTCCACTGCCTTTTTTCCCATTGCCTTGAAAATATTCTTGGTTTCCTTACAGGGAACGGTTCCGGCAGCAACATGGCTGGCATCAATTTCCAGCATATAGTGATTGATCTTGGAACTGCAGAATTGAATTGAAATGGACACAGTAATCGGGTGGATGTGAGAAGGGGGAGTAGGTGATGTGGGCATTGAAAGGGAGATAAGCGCAAATTCAGGTTGTGCATCAGCTCACACAGCTTCTCTGGAAAGATGATGATCATATCAGCACAGGGATCAGGACCGGCATATGAGGGCTCTGAAAGTACAGGAAGCTTGAATAAATGATTGTTGATGATAGACGTCCCTTCAAGTCACTGGAATATCAACATTCTTCAGCCCAGAGTCCAATTGCAACTCATTTTTTTTATTACAAACTGCAGTTTTTGGATTAACGTTCTTAGCCTGCTCATTATGTTAACAATCAATTAGAAGGTATTTGTGAACCAGTTGGATCTGCTTTAAGTATACGGTATGTAATAAATTAAAAGCATACTTTACGTACTATTTTAACACACTAGTATTAATTGTACACTGATGAGCACATGCAAGTATTTCAGAAACTAGTTTACAATTTCACAATAAACTACAGCAGCTTGTAAGTTTAGTAAATGGTTTATACCTGAGTGGTATTCTGTGTACCAGATGCCTGAGAAATGGGTTGTATAAAAGAAAGAAAGAAAAATTAGTTATGTTTTCAGTCACATAACAAACCAGGAAACTAGTGCGTTCACAATCAGAAATGGAACATATCAATACTTTTAGGAAATAAAATCGGGTCCCATTCTTGTATCAAGCAAAGACCAAGTCAAATTCAAAACGAGAGAGAAGCCCTAACCCACTTAGACTCCAGGGAGATGGCCTGTGAAATTTAGGGGGAAATCTGTGAGGTTATTAAGTTAGCTCATTCCTTTTATTTTAGCACACTTGGCTAGGACCTCATCTTCAGGCCACTTTTTCTGCTTAGAATAATCTCCCAGTGTAAGAAACTCATCAACAAAGCAAAAGCTCCTTTTTCTAAGAAGACAACAGTGTTCTTGAGAACATTACAGGAGAAAGAATTGACTCGCTTCGATAAAGTCAAAGTTAGAGTCAGACTGTGCAGAAATAGGCCCTTCTGCCCATTATGTCCATGCCAACCACCCTGAATCCATTGCAGTAATTCTGTGCTATCCACGTTTACATTTTGCCCACCCTCTGATCACCTCCACCATCCACACTACTGCCCCTACCCCATCCAAGATTCTAGCTATCACCTCCACATGAGGTGCAATTTAAAGTGGCCATTACCTTGTGATCAAGTCACAAAAACATGAGATTTATACCCGAAATAGGTGAAGTGGGGAGGCAGTAGATCATGCAATTTAAAATATTCACTGAGGATGGATCAACTCAAACATCAAAAAGGGTGTACAAAATCTGCAATGAAATATATCCCGACATTTATTTACTAAGTAATGCAGTTCGCCAGTGTAAACGCAACCCCCAATGTTCCTTTCCCAGCCAGGGATTTGTCTTCACTAATATGTATGCAGCTGTTCAAATCCTTCTCTTATCTACCTCACTGAAATATCTAAAGATGACAGCACGCTTCCAAAAAATCTACAATGACACAATATAATGTTAGATTGATCTAAATGGAGTTTGGACTGGTTGGTGTCACCACTATCAACTTCGCATGTCACCACTACTGTCTTTGTTTGAATTGAATGCGGACCTGAGACATCACAGTCTCGTATCTCCAGTAAAATATCTTCACTGTTTACAAAGTAGAAGGACTATCATTTACATCCATATCCTCCCCCTCCCGCTTCCACAAACGTAAAAATAATTTCCTCAGTTCAGTCAAGTTTTAAAGCTAAACGAACTAAAACACATCCACAATTAAACACATACAAAATGCTGGAGGAACTCAGCAGGTCAGGCAGCCTCTATGGAAATTAATAGATAGTCAATGTTTCAGGCCAAAACCCTTCTACAGGGCTGAGAAGGAAGGGGAAATTCCCAGAATAAAAAGGTAGTGGGAGGGGAGGGAGACTAGCTGGAAGGTGATAGGTGAAGCCAGGTGGGTGGGAAAGGTCCTATCAGATTCCTTCTTCTCCAGCCCTTGACCTTTCCCGTCCACCTGGCATCACCTATCACCTACTAGTTAGCCTCCCTCCCTGGGAGCCTTACCTTTTATTCTGGGAATTTCCCCTTCCTTCTCAGTCTTGAAGAAGGGTCTCAGCCCGAAACATTAACTATCTATTCATTTTCATAGATGGTTCCTGATCTGCTGAGTTCCTTCAACATTTTGTGTGTGTGTTGCTTTGGATTTCCAGCCTGTGCAGACTTTCTTGTGTCCACAATTAAACACAGATCAGAATCACTTGGCAAGTCTACTATTACAAACCGCAAAATGACAACAGGAAAAACCACAGTTCCCCTTCACACAACACTTTCAACATAATAAAACTTTTCAAGATGCTTCACAGAAGCATTTCCTAAACAAGTGCTGAGACACACAAGGCAATTCAAGAGAAAGTGGCCAAAACTTTAGCAAAATTTTATGAAAGGAAAAGAGGATTGGTTGGGCAGGAAGTTTCAGGAAGGGATATCCCGGGATTAGAGCCCAGACAAGGTAAGAAGGTTGGAGCGTTTAGATGATCAAGAGGCAGAAATTGGAAGAGTCGAGATCCCTTCAGGATGATAATCAACAGAAAGGAAAGAGAAAGGGATTGAAAAAGAAATGAAAATTATTAAAATGTCACAATTGTTTGGCAGTGAATGCTCTTCAAATGCTGCGACAGTGATGAGGGAATTTTACTCTGAGTGGACTGTGTGTGATCCATGAATGATTCACATTAATCTAAATTGCAAAAGGTGAAACAATTCTGGCTCTTTTTACATCTGACAGTTTCGATCATGCTAAAATTATTTATTGTTCATTTAAAAATGATTAGGTAGGAATGGTTAAATGGCCAGGTTAAAAATAAAAGTCTGAAAAGTTCAGGGGTGAATTCAACTTTCACTAGCAAATAATTAAATAAATCCTGAAATCTTAAAAAAAAATGTAGATAGTGAAAAAAACACAACAAATTGATTCATGTCTTTCAAGGAATTAAACTTGCTGTTTCTAAGCAAGGTAAAATATGATTCCAATATGGTTGACTTTACAGGCCTTTGTAAAAGTCCAAGTTAAATTTGGTGTCAGGGATGGATAATAATATTGGCCTTGCCATCAACATTCACATTCTACAAAATAAGCATTTCAAGCAAGTCCTTAGGGAGCAGGATGACATGATTAAATAATAAATAATTTTGGGTTGGATTGTGTTGAATTGACTGGAATCTGAGAATCTTCACTTCCTTCATTTTGATTTGTTGTTTGAGAAAGACTTTGAAAGTAGAAATGGGTAACTCATGTAGCTATGAATGCATATTGGTTGTTCTAGGGAAAATCATTCTACAGTTGAGCTTCCACCTACTGTTTCTATAAAAGAACTCAAAACCGTTTCTTCTGGGATAAGTTCAAAACTGAGGCTTATTCAAATTGCAAATTTCTACTTTGGTGATAACTGCCTTAACCCCCAGAGTGTTGACGGAGAGCCTCAGCAAGCAGTGATTCCGTGATTTAAAGAGTTCCAAAAGTGAGAGCAGAACATTGCTGACCTGTGAATGAGTGTCTAGTACAAGGCAACTTACAGCAAAGGAAGGTAACTTAATGCTAGGGATAATTTAAGGGCATTCTAACCTTCAAAATCAACATAATTAAGTGCAACATGTTCTGTTTTTAATGTGCAAACATGCAAAAAGCAAATTTATTTCTGTTGTCACATAGCTCTAGTTCCTTGCAGGTAGCATAGTGGTGTAGCTGATATTCAGACTGCCAGAGGTCTAAGCTCAACCCTGAACTCAGAAACTGTCTGTGTGGAGCTTGCTCATTCGCTTTGTGCCTGCACGGATTTTGTCTGAGTGCTCCTGTTCTCTCCCACATGCCAAAGATGTGAGGTAGGTTAATTGGTCATATGTGTGGATGAGTAGCCAGATCTATGGAGAATGATAGATACTTGGAGAGAAATGGAATTAAGTAAAGTAATTGGGTGGTTGATGCTGACACTGTGAGCTGAAAAACCTGTTTATAACTTTATGACCTTCTAGACGAATTATCATCAAAATAGTGTCAGGAAATCCTCAGAGCCACAGAATATTTGTAAATCCAGAAATTTCCTCAAATCAACCAAAACGTATTGTCAAGTTTAATTTTAAGTATTGTTTTTGTATCATAAGCTGGAATTCTGCCATATATGGATATGTGTCAATCAGTAGCCCTTCCATCATCAGACTAGTTTCTTGCCAATTCCTGTGAAATCACTTTCTGGAATTCTCGATCTTCAACTTTTCTCTACTGTATTGTGCAATGAATTTTACAATCCCAGAAACAGTATCTTCTACCAAAATTTTTAGCCCGAATTGCAATAAGGGAACAAAATTTGCAGAGAAGGAATTGAACCAAGATGAAGATGGAAACCAAGATACAGCCGTTTCATGGAGCCAAATTCTGAATAAATCCTGGTAGACTGAGATAAACCACAATGAAATTTGTTCATCAAAGAATCTAACAACATTTAAGTCACATTATTTTGCCAAAACAATTTCAGAGAATGGTGGGAAAATTCAGCAGATCAGACAGCAATTGCAGGGAGCAGAACAGTTTTAAGTTTCAAGTCAAGGACCCTTGAATGATTCCTGATTTTCTGTAACACAAGAGATTCTGCATATCTGGAAATCCAGAGTTACACACACAAAATGCTGGAGGAACTCAGCAGATCAGGCAGCATCTGTAGAGGGGAATAAACAGTCAATGTGTTAGGCTGAGACATTTCATCAAGATCAGATGAAGGAATCTTTGTGAGTCCTGATGAAGGGTCCTGATCTGAAATATGAACTATTTATTTCTTCCATAGATGCTGCCCAGTCTGCTGAGTTTCTCCAGCATTTAGTGTGCGTTGCTCTAGATTATGTCTTCAAATTGCAGCATCTGCTGTCTTTCTCCATTTTACTAATACAAAAGTTTTTACAACATATCTAAGGCATGGAATTTGAGCTACTTCAATGAAACACAGTTGAATTTTTTAAAAAAAGACAAAATTACCACTTACATTGCAGTCCAACAATATCCTATGGTGATCAATTCAGGCTCATATACCGGCCCCCACAACCCAGGGCATGGCCTTTTCTCACTGTCACCATCAGCGAGGAGGTACAGAAGCCTGAAGGCACACACTTAGCGATTCAGGAACAGCTTCTTCCCTTCTGCCATCTGATTTCTAAATGGACATTGACATAGGATTTTTGTAGCTCTAGATTCCAGCAATCGTAGTTTCTTGTTTCTCCACTCAGATTGTACCATGGTCAGGATCAAACCCAGAATCCTTGAGCTATGATGCAGCATTTCTAATGGTTGTGTTACTATGCCATTTCAATACAGTACCTTAAGACCTTATAAAGAGGTACACTTTAACAATGATGGGAGAGTAAACTGGAGCAACAATGCTCTCTTCAGTGGTGAGATGAACTTTAGGTTTGGTTCTCAGTTCCCAGTTCCTCACTCAGGAAATATAGGGAGGTTTGAATCACTCAGACAATCGAGGAAGATCAAGAGAATGAGCAATGGAGGAAAGAATGAGGGAAGGAGATGGGACATTATAGTGAGGGAATGTGAGAGTGGACCAGCTGAGGACTGTAAGGTGAAAAAAGAATATTTCTCCAAAAGGAGAAGAGAGTTAGGTGGTGACTGGATTGGGCGGGGGGGGGGGGCGGGATGCAGTGGATACATACTGAACTACACAATCAATAAAGATTATACTATGTTTGTACTCTACACATGCTAGAGATGTAATAGGAATTACAAAATAAAGCAATTTCAGCCCCAATAACAGAACGGCACCATCAGTGTAGATTATACAATACAACACTTATTCTGATGTCAGGGACACAGCAATGGATGTTCTTGCTATTGTACATTACCCTGAAATGCATAGTTTATAGCTTTTTGCAACGTGAAACAGGTTCACGAAATGTTGTACTATTTAATTCTACAGTCCAGGGCTTCTATTGTTAGATTATAAATAAACATTTAAGTTGGAAAAACAGGAATTGCTGCAAACTGCTATTGTTTTCTTTCTTTCAGCGAGACAACATATGATAAGTATAAATTAAAGAAGAAAATAGCAGTCAATTAAATCTGCTTTAATGTGGAAAACAAAAATCATTTACACTGGTCACGCTCACACCTCCTTCACCAGTCAAATTACTCACTTCAAGATAAGCTACTGTTAAACCCTTATGGGGTTTAACTAATTTACAGCACAGATACTACATGTCTGTTATAATAACAGGTAGGATGTATTGGGGTCGACCATTTATCAGAATTAGAGTTCTTTTCTCAATTGGCAGTGAATTATGCTGCCTACACCATTCCTTCACCATCAGCAACGCAGCCCCTCATGGCCTAAAATGTGGCACTGCAAAAGACTGACATTCTTTCTTTGTCAGGGAAAAGGAGCGGGGGTGGAGATGGTGGCCGCGGGGAAGGGGGTTGTAGTCTCTGGAGGAGCTGAAAAAATGCTTCACTGAGGAAAAATGCTACTAATCGCCCAGCTCTTGACTGTTAATCATTTTCACACTTCTCCACAGCTGACAAGCAGGGCCACTTGTTCATAGAGTTAATTATGTACATATGAAGATCTAACAAATCACGAAACATAAACCAAAAAAGAAAAGACAGGTGGCAAATTACCGGAGGATAAGACATGTAAAAAGGCAACGCTTTTTGATTCTTTAGCTAATATTCAAACTTAAGTTAAATATCACCCTGATTCTGCACATATTTTTTGTTCCAGTGAAAATATATGGTGTGTCTCTTAAAGGAATATGAGCTATCACACTGTGCTTATAGTAATGTTATAGTTAGGATAAGTAATCTGTCATATTATTGATATATTTTAGACTCACTCCCAACGCTTTTTGATTTATTTGATAGAATTTTCTACTTTTTGCTCAGCAGACCAGTTCCCTGAAACAGTGGCTCTGACAGAAAACAAAGGCAGAGTTCACCCAGATTAATAGAAGCAACACACACAAAATGCTGGAGGAACTCAGTAGGCCAGAGGGCATCTATGGAAAAGAGTAAACAGTTGAGGTTTTGGGCCTTAAAATGTCGGCTGTTTACGGTTTTCCACAGATGCTGCCTGGCCCGCTAAGTTCCTCTAGCATTTTGTGAATGTTGCTTTGGATTTCCAGCATCTGCAGATTTTCTCATGTTTAAGAATATAAGTTTGATTGTAATAGGAGGGTGCATTAATGGGTTGCTCTTGCTTCATAACTACTTTGAAAAAGTATATTGTACAATGCTATAAGACTATAGCATTCAGGATTAAACTGGTGCAGATTGTTCTCGAATAATAAACAAGTTCCATTTTCACAAATGTTCTGAAGTTAATTTTGTCCATAACTTAGAAGACACATAAAACCACTCAATATGATCACCAGAAAATTACAATGAATCAGGAGCACATTAAAGTGATAAGAAAGAACAATTACTAAAGATAGACAGAGAGGACATTAGTCCTGTCATTTGTAAGAACAATTGCATGCGTGTGTGTCGAATTTTAAATATAATAAAATTATGGAGTTGACACTATAGGACAGTCCATAAGTCAGTTGATCATAACTTTAGGACAGCCTGTAGTGGAGATACTTGAGAGGTGTACTATTACACAGAACCCAAAAGCATACAGTAAGAAACTATTAATTCAACATCTAAACGCAGCAACTTTTAAAAAGGATGCAAGGTTGGAGTGCTGCTGTTGAGATCAAAGTGTGGACTTGAGTGAGCAGGGTGAGTGGTGATCTGAATAAGGAAGCTAGGGATGATGGATTAAGCGTGAAAGGTGAAAGGTTTAAGGGGAACATGAGGGAAACTTCTTCACTCAGAGGGCCATGAGAGTGTGGAACGAGCTGCCAGCACAAGTGGTGCATGGAAGCTCGATTTCAACATTTAAGAGAAGTTTGGATAAGTCCATAGATGGTAAGGTTATGGAGGGCAATGGTCCTGGTGCAGGCTGATGGGAGTAGGCAGTTTAAATGGTTTGGCACAGACTAGATGGGCCAAGGAGCCTGTTTCTGTGTTGTACTTTTCTAAGGCTGTATGACTGTAAGCTGGGCCAGTGATATGGGACATTTCCAGTGCCATTGGTTATACCTGTGGGAAGTGTGCCCAGCTGCAGCTCTTGTCACACCTGTCAGAGCTGTGATGAGACACACTGCAGAGCATTCAGGGAGTGAAAAATGCGGTAGATAATACATTTAGTGAGTTGGCCATAGAAACAAAACGAGGGGAGATGGGTGACTTCTAGGAAGAGTAGTTAGTGCACTAAGGTTCCATCTCAGACAGGTATATGGTTTTGGATACCATTGGGAGGGTGGGAGGGTTGTTAGGAACTCCAGTATTCTATTGGCTTATTAGGAACACAAAGCCGGCCAGAGAAAGAGGCCACTTGGTGGAGTCAGGAGATGTCAGTAAGACCTGCATCTGCTGTACACATTCGTGTCTATATTCACCAAAGAGAAGGACGTGAAGAAAAGTGAGTTCAGAGAGTGATACAGTGATAGTTTGGCATGTGTGTCAGTATTACGAAGCTGTTAAGAAGGCGAGTTATTAGGTGTGTTGGAATACATACAGGCTTGTCAATATATCATAAGACAGGAACACAAGAAGCTGGAGGAATTTGGTGGGTCAGGCAGTATCTATGAAGGGAAATGTTTAGTCAATATTTTAGGTTATGACACTTCATCAATCCAGAATGTTGACTGTCCCTAGAGGCCTCCTAACCCACTGAGCTCCTCCAGGTTTTGTCACGTTGCTCCAGGTTTCTGGTATCTGCAATTTCTTTTGTATCTATATGTTTGTAAAGTTGGATGAGATCTATCCCAGAAAACCATGGGAAATAAGAAAGGAGATTTCAGGTACCCTCATGGATATTTTTGCATCTTCATTAGCCATAGCTGAGATACCAAATCCTGTAAGTTCCTGCAAAAAACTGAACCTCTGGGTTATGGTAACATGTTCTGTATGTATATGGATAATAAACTTACTTTATCAGAAAACTGGAGGATACTAAATACTTAATTCCAGTACTTAAGAAGGGCAGTAGTGAGCATCCTGGTAACTATAGGCCAGTGAATCTTACATCAATGCTAGGGAAGTTATTGGAGAAAATTCTCAAAGACAAGATTTATATATATTTTTATAGACAGGAACTGTGTCAGTAAGACTATGAGTTGGAGAAGATCTATCTCACTGAATTAAATTTCTTGAGGAACTAATAAAAGAGATTGATGAAGGCAGGGTGGTGGATGGTGAGTATAAGGACTTCAGAAAGGCATTTAACAAGGTCCCTCATGATAGACTGGTCCAAAGGGTTAAGGCACATGGAATCCAAAGCAAGCTGGCTAATTTGAACCAACACTGATTTGGCAAAAGAAGGAAGAAGGTGGTGCTGGAGGATAATCTTCTGATTAGAACTCCGAGATTAGTGGTGTACCACAGGGTTGGTGTTCGGAGCCTTCTCGTTGCAATATATATTGGTTTTGATGTGAATGTAGAAGGTGTAATTAATAAGTATTGGACAATGGAATTTAATCCTGATACGTACAAGGTGATGTAAGGGATTGTTACGGCATATTCTGGAGTTAGGGTATATAGTAAATATTAATTTCAACAGCAACCAATCTTCAGACATGAACGTGGATTGTAGATTGAACTTAAAATGCAGCTCTGAACAATAGTTTTCCTGGAGCTGTAGATTGGAGTTGATTGCAAACCAGACAATGCTGATTAACATTCATTTTGGGTGTCTGGAGTGTGGGTGCAAAGAAGGAGGTGTGTGAAAACTATATGTAATTCAAAGGAAGCATTGCAGATTAATTATAGCGATAGAATTGCCCTGCTATTACCTTTAATGTTCAGCATATAAAAATGTCCTGTAATATTGGTCAGGAGGATTCTTCATCCAAGGCCGTCTCAATATGATGTCTGCTACTTGTTTTTATTGAATAAAACACTTCTACATCCTCTAGCTTCAGTGCCTCTCCAGTGAATGTGTTCATGTCACAAGTATATACGGTAAATGTGCACTACGGCAGGTTGATGAACAGAGATATTGGGGAGGGGATCCTAAATGAGCCATGATGGAAGGGTGCAATGGATTCAATGGGCGGAAACCGTGTTCTGCTTCAATGTATTATGGTCTTAAGTCAATTCTTCACTGAAGGTGGCAAAACAGGTTGATAACATTGTGAAGAAGAAATATAGCATGCTTGCCTTCATAGGTGATGGCACAGAATACAAGAGTTGGAACGTAATATTATAACTTAACAAAATACTGGTTAGGCTGCACTCAGAGTATTGTGTGTCAGATGCCATGCTGTAGGAAGAATGGTACTCTACTGGAGAGAGTGCAGAGGAGATTCACCAGGATACCCCCCAAACAGTAGTAAGGATGTCATCTACAAACTATAACAAGAGATAGAAAATGCATGTAAAAAGGGCAATGTTATAATAGTCATGGGGGATTTTAATATGCAGGTAGATTGGGAAAATCAGATTGGTGCTGGATCCCAAGAGGGTGAGTTTCTAGAATGCTTACAAGATGGCTTTTTAGAGCAGTTTGAGGTTGAGCCCACTAGGGGATCAGCAGTTCTGGATTGGGTGTTGTGCAATGAACCAGAACCAGAATTACAGAGGCATTTTTGGCCAGAATTGATTGGAAAAGAACACTGGCAGGGATGATGGCAGAACCGCAACGGCTGGAATTTCTGGAAGCAATTCATAAAGCATCAGGATATATACATCTCAAAGAGGAAGATGGATTCTAAAGCCAAGATGTCACAACTGTGGCTACGAAGAGAAATCAAAGCCAACATAAAAACCAAAGAGAGGGCATATAATAGAGTAAAAATTAATGGGAATTTACAGGAGTGGGAAGCTTTTAAAAACCAACAGAAGACAACTAAAAAATCATTAAGAAGGTAAAGATAAAATACAAAAGTAAGTTAGCCAATATTATTAAAGAGGATACCAAAAGTTTCTTCAGATACCTAAAGTGTAAAAGAGAGGCAAGAGTGGATATTGGACCACTGGAAAACAATGCTGGAGAGGTAGTAATGGAGGACAAGGAAATGGAGGATGAACTGATAAATATTTTGCATTAGTCTTCAGTGTGGAAGACTCTAAAAGTGTGGTGGAAGTTCCAGATGTCAGGGATCATGAAGTGTGTGAAGTTACCATTACTAGGGAGAAGGTTCTTGGGAAACTGAAATGACTGAAGGTCACCTGGACCAAATGGTGTACAGCACAGGGTTCTGAAAGAGGTGGCTGAAGAGATTGTGGAGGCATTACTAATGATCTTTCAAGAATCACTAAATTCTGGCATGGTTCCAGAAAACTGGACAATTGCAAATGTCAATCCAATCAGCAGAAAGGAGAGAGGCAGAAGAAAGGAAATTATAGACCAGTTAGTCTGACCTCAGTAGTTGGGAAGACGCTGGAATTGATTGTTAAGGATGTGGTTTCGGAGAACTTGGAGGCATATGATAAAATAGGCCATAGTCAGCATTGTTTTCTCCAGGGAAAATCTTACCTCACAAATCTGTTGGAATTCTTTGAAGAAATAGCAAGCAGGATAGACAAAGGAGAATTGGTTGATATTGTGTACTGGGATTTTGAGAAGGCCTTTGGCAAGCTAATACACGAGGCTGCTTAACAAGTTACAAGCCAATGGTATTACAAGAAAAAATGTAGCATGGATAAAGCAGTGGCTGATTGGCAGGAGGCAAAGAGTGGGAATAAAGGGAACCTTTTCTGGTTGGCTGCCAGTGATTAGTGGTGGTCCACAGAGATCTGTTTTGGGACCAATTCTTTTTACGTTATATGTCAATGATAGAATTGATGGCTTTGTTGCAAAGTTTGCAGACAATATGAAGTTAGGTGGAGTGGCAGGTAGTTTTGAGGAAGTAGAGAGGCTACAGATTAGGAGAATAGGCAAAGAAGTGGCAGATGGACTACAGTGTTGTGATGCACTTTGGTAGAAGAAATGAAAGGGTTGATAGTTCTCTAAATGGAGAGAAAATACAAAAAACTGAGTGGCAAACGGACTTGGGAGTCCTTGTGCAGGATTCCCTAAAGGTTAATTTGCAGGTCGACTCTGTGGTGAGGAAAACAAATGCAATGCTAGTATTCATTTCAAGAGGTCGAGAATACAAAAGCAAGAATGTAACATTGAGACTTTAGAAAGCACTGGTGAAGCCACACTTAGAATATTGTGCGCAGTTTTAGGCCCCTTATGGGTGTGTAAATGACGTGCTGAAACTGGAGGGGGTTCAAAGGAGGTCTATGAAAATGATTTCAGGATAGAATGGCATGTCATATGAAGAGTGTTTGATGGCTCTGGGCCTGTATTCACTAGAATTCAGAAGAATGAGGGGAGACCTCATTAAAATGTATCGAACAGTGAAAGGCTTAGATACAGTGGATGTAGAGAGGATGTTTCCTGTGGTGAGAGAATCTAAGACCAGAGGACTCAGCTGCAGAATAGAGGGGCACCCTTTTAGAATGGAGATGAAGAGACGGAAACAAGTACAGTTTTTACATTTAAGAGGCATTTGGACTGGTACTTAAATAAGTAAGGCATAGAAGGACACAGTCCTAATGCTTGCAAATGATATTAGAGTTAATAGCCATAAAAATGTCGACATGGATATCATGGCCTAAAGAGACAGCTTCTGTGCTACTTGACATTCAGACTCTGATTCTATACTCTATGCAATATTTTACATGTCTTATAAATATTAAAATGTTGTATATCTTACAATCCTTCAGAGAAGTCCAACCGAAACATTGATAGCACCACAGTCCATGAACTCCCACATGATGTTTTGAAGAGGAAACAGATAGAAACAGCAAAGGGAATGAAAATTCCTGCATTTCCTTCTGTTTCATTTGGGATGCAGCACCATATATTAAGGACAAGCTTGCAGGTTACAAAGCAATTTTACCATTCTGGTAGATCTTAGACTTCCGGTCTTCTGTGGGTTGATTGTATTTGACCTTGATTCACACCTTAATAAGCTTTGCTCTCCTCAAACAGATAGCTTGGCACTGATATGTTACTGGAAGCCTGCATGCATTAGCCCTTGAAACATGAGGGAATTGCAGGTGCAATTAACTCTAAAGAACAGGCAATCAACAGCACTGTTAGGAACCATGTGGGTCTTCTCTCTGAAGCCCACGACTGTCTTTAAACGGATTTATCTGATTTTTCATTTCTCCCACATACCCATCAGTGACACTGAACAAATATTCTCTTAAACTTTGCAACATAGTTTATATATCATATGAAAACTCATGTAACTATGATTATGGAACTATCAGATCCATCTCTGCTCAGTCCTGCAAATAGTCTGTCAGCTGCATGTAGTATGCTCCCATTTCCTGTCAGAGAAATTCTTGATGCTGAAATCACCCAGGCTGAGCTCAAACAATTGCTACCACTGAATAAGTGTATGGACACTGGTTAAATAGAAGTAATATTTTTAAATTGTGTTGTCCTACGCATGTCTCCATCCTCCAATCTGTGATTAAAACAAAGAGCACATGCGTCATTAAACCATTCCACTTCTTCACATAATGAACAGAATTGTAGAGGGATATGGTATAGAAAAAGGCCATCAACCCACAGAGTAGATATTAACCACCCATTCACCCCAATCGTGTATTGGTTCTCTTTTTTATTCTCCCCACATTTCCATCAACATGCCCCAGATTCCACTACTCACCCACATACTAGGGGCAATTTGTTGCAGCCAGCCAGCACATCTTTTGAACGTAGGAAGAAACTGGATTACTGTACCTGGAGGAAACCCACTCAGGTACAGAGAAAACTTGCAAACTCCCAACAGCCAGCACCCAAGGTCAGCATTGAACCTGGGTCTCTGGCACTGTGAGGAAGCAGTGCCACTAGCTGCATCACTGTACTACATCTAACAAATGGCTGACAGTCTTTATGGGAGGTTAACCATTGGCTGACAATCTCTGAGCACTGTCTGGCTAGAGAAGATGCTCCTGAATTCTTCACTGGATTTATCATTTCTTTCCAAAAACACATATGAAGAGACACAGAGTTATACAGAATGGAAACAGATCCTTCAGCCCAACTTGTCCATGCTGACCACAATACCTTGCTCTGCTAATCCATTTGCCTGTTCTTGACCCATAACTCTCCAAACTTTTTCTATTCATGCACTTTCTAAAATGTTTTTTTAATGTTATAATTGTAATTGCCTCTTTGCCTCTGGCAGCTCATTCCATACACCCCCCCCCCCCCGCCCCAACCTGTGCAAGAAAATCTTGCCTTGTTGATCCCCTTTATATCTTTCTGCTCTCACTTTCAACCAGTCACAGACTGGGGGATAGAGACATGTCAGATGACACAATTAAAACTGTGAAACTTCAGTCTATTAAGTGTCCACACAATTATTCAGCTGTGGCAATTGATTGTGCTCGATGTAGCTTTATAGAATCTCCTTCTCTGCAGAAAGGCATGTGATAATCTACCCTATTCTTGCCCCTATAAGGTCATAACTCAGCCTCCTTCACTCCAGGGCAAATCGTTCCAGTCTATCCAGTCTCTCCTTGTAACTCAAGCCCTCAGTCCTGGAAATATTCCTGTGAGACTGTAAATGCTACAATTTGGGATAAAAAAAAACAAAAGCTGTGAAAGGGACTCAGCAGATCATGCAGCATCTGTAGGTTGCCTTTCTCTGATTTCTGTTTTTGTGTACCTGCGCCAGCTTTATCACATCCTCCAGTTTCTGGTATCTCACACCCATGGCCAACAAATCTCTGCCGGGCTCCAGATATAGAAACATAGAAAATAGGTGCAGGAGTAGGCCATTCGGCCCTTCGAGCCTGCAGCACCATTTATTATGATCATGGCTGATCATCCAACTCAGAACCCCGCCCCAGCCTTCCCTCCATACCCCCTGATCCCCGTAGCCACAAGGGCCATATCTAACTCCCTCTTAAATATAGCCAATGAACTGGCCTCAACTGTTTCCTGTGGCAGAGAATTCCACAGATTCACCACTCTCTGTGTGAAGAAGTTTTTCCTAATCTCAGTCCTAAAAGGCTTCCCCTCTATCCTCAAACTGTGACCCCTCGTTCTGGACTTCCCCAACATCGGGAACAATCTTCCTGCATCTAGCCTGTCCAATCCCTTTAGGATCTTATACGTTTCAATCAGATCCCCCCTCAATCTTCTAAATTCCAATGAGTACAAGCCCAGTTCATCCAGTCTTTCTTCACATGAAAGTCCTGCCATCCCAGGAATCAATCTGGTGAACCTTCTTTGTACTCCCTCTATGGCAAGGATGTCTTTCCTCAGATTAGGGGACCAAAACTGCACACAATACTCCAGGTGTGGTCTCACCAAGGCCTTGTACAACTGCAGTAGTACCTCCCTGCTCCTGTACTCAAATCCTCTCGCTATAAATGCCAGCATACCATTCGCCTTTTTCACTGCCTGCTGTACCTGCATGCCCACTTTCAATGACTGGTGTATAATGACACCCAGGTCTCGTTGCACCTCCCCTTTTCCTAATCGGCCACCATTCAGATAATAATCTGTTTTCCTATTTTTGCCACCAAAGTGGATAACTTCACATTTATCCACATTAAATTGCATCTGCCATGAATTTGCCCACTCACCCAACCTATCCAAGTCACCCTGCATCCTCTTAGCATCCTCCTCACAGCTAACACTGCCACCCAGCTTCGTGTCATCCGCAAACTTGGAGATGCTGCATTTAATTCCCTCATCCAAGTCATTAATATATATTGTAAACAACTGGGGTCCCAGCACTGAGCCTTGCGGTACCCCACTAGTCACCGCCTGCCATTCTGAAAAGGTCCCGTTTATTCCCACTCTTTGCTTCCTGTCTGCTAACCAACTCTCCACCCACACCAATACCTTACCCCCAATACCGTGTGCTTTAAGTTTGCACACTAATCTCCTGTGTGGGACCTTGTCAAAAGCCTTCTGAAAATCCAAATATACCACATCCACTGGTTCTCCCCTATCCACTCTACTAGTTACATCCTCAAAAAATTCTGTGAGATTCGTCAGACATGATTTTCCTTTCACAAATCCATGCTGACTTTGTTCGATCATTTCACCGCTTTCCAAATGTGCTGTTATCACATCCTTGATAACTGACTCCAGCAGTTTCCCCACCACCGAGGTTAGGCTAACCGGTCTATAATTCCCCAGTTTCTCTCTCCCTCCTTTTTTAAAAAGTGGAGTTACATTAGCCACCCTCCAATCCTCAGGAATTAGTCCAGAATCTAACGAGTTTTGAAAAATTATCACTAATGCATCCACTATTTCTTGGGCTACTTCCTTAAGCACCCTGGGATGCAGACCATCTGGCCCTGGGGATTTATCTGCCTTCAATCCCTTCAATTTACCTAACACCACTTCCCTACTAACATGTATTTCAATCAGTTCCTCCATCTCACTGGACCCTCTGTCCCCTACTATTTCTGGAAGATTATTTATGTCCTCCTTAGTGAAGACAGAACCAAAGTAATTATTCAATTGGTCTGCCATGTCCTTGCTCCCCATAAGCAATTCACCTGTTTCTGTCTGCAGGGGACCTACATTTGTTTTTACCAGTCTTTTCCTTTTTACATATCTATAAAAGCTTTTACAGTCCGTTTTTATGTTGCCTGCCAGTTTTCTCTCATAATCTTTTTTCCCCTTCCTAATTAAGCCCTTTGTCCTCCTCTGCTGAACTCTGAATTTCTCCCAGTCCTCAGGTGAGCCACTTTCTCTGGCTAATTTGTATGCTTCTTCTTTGGAATTGATACTATCCCTAATTTCTCTTGTCAGCCACGGGTGCACTACCTTCCTTGATTTATTCTTTTGGCAAACTGGGATGAACATTTGTTGCAGTTCATCCATGCAACCTTTAAATGCTTGCCATTGCATATCCACCGTCAATCCTTTAAGTGTCATTTGCCAGTCTATCTTAGCTAATTCACGTCTCATACCTTCAAAGTTACCCCTCTTTAAGTTCAGAACCTTTGTTTCTGAATTAACTATGTCACTCTCCATCTTAATGAAGAATTCCACCATATTATGGTCACTCTTACCCAAGGGGCCTCTCACGACAAGATCGCTAATTAACCCTTCCTCATTGCTCAAAACCCAGTCCAGAATAGCCTGCTCTCTAGTCGGTTCCTCGACATGTTGGTTCAAAAAACCATCCCGCATACATTCCAAGAAATCCTCTTCCTCAGCACCTTTACCAATTTGGTTCACCCAATCTACATGTAGATTGAAGTCACCCATTATAACTGCTGTTCCTTTATTGCACACATTTCTAATTTCCTGTTTAATACCATCTCCGACCTCACTACTACTGTTAGGTGGCCTATACACAACTCCCACCAGCGTCTTCTGCCCCTTAGTGTTACGCAGCTCTACCCATATCGATTCCACATCTTCCCGGCTTATGTCCTTCCTTTCTATTGTGTTAATCTCTTCTTTGACCAGCAACGCCACCCCACCTCCCCTTCCTTCATGTCTATCCCTCCTGAATATTGAATATCCCTGAACGTTGAGCTCCCATCCCTGGTCACCCTGGAGCCATGTCTCTGTGATCCCAACTATATCATAATCATTAATAACAATCTGCACTTTCAATTCATCCACCTTATTACGAATGCTCCTTGCATTGACACACAAAGCCTTCAGGCGCTCTTTTACAACTCTCTTAGCCCTTATACAATTATGCTGAAAAGTGGCCCTTTTTAATGCTTGCCCTGGATTTGTCGGCCTGCCACTTTTACTTTTCTCCTTAGTACTTTTTGTTTCTACCTTCCCCTTACACCCCTCTGCCTCTCTGCACTGGTTCCCATCCCCCTGTAGTGAACTAACCTCCTCACGCCTAGCCTTTTTAATTTGATTCCCACCCCCCAACCATTCTAGTTTAAAGTCACCTCAGCAGCCCCCGCTAATCTCCCTGCCAGAATATTGGTCCCCCTAGGATTCAAGTGCAACCCGTCCTTTTTGTACAGGTCACGCCTGCGCCAAAAGAGGTCCCAATGATCCAAAAACGTGAATCCCTGCCCCTGCTCCAATCCCTCAGCCACGCATTTATCCTCCACCTCATCGCATTCCTACTCTCACTGTCGCGTGGCACAGGCAGTAATCCCGAGATTACTACCTTTGCAGTCCTTTTTCTCAACTCCCTTCCTAGCTCCCTATATTCTCCTTTCAGGACCTCATCCCTTTTCCTACCTATGTCATTGGTACCTATATGTACCACGACCTCTGGCTCCTCACCCTCCCACTTCAGGATATCTTGGACACGATCAGAAATATCCCAGACCCTGGCACCAGGGAGGCAAACTACCATCTGGATCTCTGGACTGCGTCCACAGAATCGCCTATCTGACCCCCTTACTATCGAGTCCCCTATCACAACTGCCCTCCTCTTCCTTGCCCTACCCTTCTGAGCTACAGGGCCGGACTCTGTGCCGGAGGCACGGCCACTGTTGCTTCTCCCGGTAAGCTGTCCCCCCCAACAGTACTCAAACAGGAGTACCTGTTGTTAAGGGGCACAGCCACCGGGGTACTCCCTATTACCTGACCTTTCCCCTTCCCCCTCCTAACCGTGACCCACTTGTCTGCCTCCCGTGGCCCCGGCGTGACCACCTGCCTGCAACTCCTCTCTATCACCTCCTCACTCTCCCTGACCAGACGAAGGTCATCGAGCTGCAGCTCCAGTTCCGTAACACGGTCCCTTAGGAGCTGCATCTCGATGCACTTGGCGCAGATGTAGACGTCCGGGAGGCTTGTAGACTCCAGGGCCTCCCACATCCGACACCGAGAACAGCAAACTGCCCTCACACTCATACTGCCCCTCTCCTCAAATAACAACAGAAAATGTATGTTACAGAAAATGAAAATATATGTTCCCTTATTTTACCATAATGTCTTCGGAGATACACTATATAGTCAGACCTCACTGATTTATCCATCTTCATGTGACCATCAACACTATCTTCTCTACAATGACAATATGATTCAGCGATCACATCAAAGAGTGTAACAAATTCTGTCAGAGATTTACTAGCTTTCCTGTCCTTGTCCATGCTGAATATAGATGAAAGGCACTCATTTAAGATCTTACCCATCTCCATGACTCCACACACAGGTAACCATACTGAGCCTTAAGGGGACTTATTCTCTCCTTAGTTACAATTTTGCTCTTAGTATATTTACAGTATCTTTTAGAATTCTCCTTTCCATTATCGGCCAGGGTTACCTCATATCCCCTTTTTACCCTCCCAATTTCCTTAAATGTACTTGTATGTCCCTTAGTTTCCTCAAGGGTTCACCTGATTCCAGCTTCTACATTGGCATATGACTATTTATATTTAGCAACACTATGAACACCTTGAACTAAAATAGATTTCTGTTTTTTTGTTCTAATTGTGTTCTTTTTTTTGTAAAAATAGTGAAGAAGTTTAACGTAGTTTATATTTTCCTTGTGAATGCTGCTTATATAATGCCTGTGATGCTACTGCAATGTTTTTCATTATTAGATCAGATTAGATTCAACTTTATTGTCATTGTGCCGAGTACAGATACAAAGCCAATGAAATGCATTTAGCATCTGATCAGAAATGCAAAGAATAATGTTATTTACAAAATAACTGCGAATAAAAAAGTGCTACAGCACACAAATATAAAAGTACTGAGACAGTACAATATGGGTGCAATACTGCTTAGCGCTGTGATGACAGGTTCAGCAGGGTCACAGCCTCAGGGAAGAAACTCTTCCTGTGCCTGCTGGTGTGCGAGTGGAGGCTCCTGTAGCACCTACCGGATGGGAAGAGAGTAAAAAGTCTATGGTTAGGTGAGATGCATCCCTGATAATGCTTTTCACCCTGCCCAGGCAGCGTTTATGGTAGATATTCTTAATTGGGTGCCGATAATCCGCTGGGCAGTTTTCACCGCACACTGGAGTGCTTTGCGGTCCGATATGGGACAATTGCCATACCACACTGAGATGCAGTTGGTGAGTATGCTCTCAAAGGTACAGCGGTAATTGTCCATCAGTATCCTGGGACAGAGGTGAGCTTTCTTGATGCTCCGCAGGAAATAAAGGCGCTGTTGCACCTTTTTGATCAGGATGGAGGAGTTCAGGGGCCAGGTGAGATCCTCGGAAATGTGGACACTAAGGAATTTGAAGCTTGATACACGCTCCACTATAGTTCCATTGATGTAGATGGGGACATGAGTGTATGAGTTTATTGTCATATACTTGTACATATGACAATAAACTCATCCTTGACTTTTCCTGACCAGAGTTTCAATATCCCTCATCAACCAGAGGTCCTTAATCCTGCCAGAGACCTTGCATCATCTTCCTTGGAATCCTTTTGTGCTGCTTCTAGTTTCTAGATTCATGCTGGCCCTGAATTCCTATCTCACTGTTAAAAGCCTCCTACTTACATCGATCAGCCTTTTCCAATCAAGTTCCTAGGTAAAGTCAAGTTTATTGTCATATAGACAATTACATGTATGATGTACATGTGTATGATGTACTTTGCCGATATTTAGGACTTTAACATGTGTACCAGTCGAATCTTCTTCCATAATTGTCTTGAAACGTATTGAACTATGATCACTGCCCTGAAAGTGTTCCCCCAAATACACATCAGCTATATATCCAGCTTAATTTTCTAAGATGACATTGAATGTTGCCCCCTCTCTAGTATGGTCAGAAAACTTCCTGGAGACATTGAATGAATTCTGTACCATCTGATGCCACTTGGACAGTCCTGGTCAATATTACAGATGTTAAAATCACCTATGATTACAATGCTATTATTCCAATGCCATTATACAATGCTGTTGGTAGATGAACTGGGAGATTCGTAGTCTGCTGAGGGCTAGATCTGCGGTATTCAAGACCGGTGATCCAGAACTACACAAGAAATCCAGGTACCACCTATGCAAGGCGAAAAACAATTCCAAATTCAGTGAGAGATGGAATCGGATGCACGTCAGCTCTGGCAGGGTTTGCAAGCCATTACTTCCTACAAAGCGAAACCGAACATCATGAATGGCAGTGATGCTTCACTACCAGATGAGCTCAATGTCCTATGCATGTTTTGAAAGGGAGGATAAGACTACACCTATGCAAATCCCTTCTTTGTAGAAGTCGGCGTCTTGGACCTGCAGAAAGTGGTCCACAGCAGGGGTGATTGATAAGTTCATGGCCTAAGGTAGAAGGAGATGAGTTATTAACTTCAAACTTTCTGCATAATCACTCAAAGAGGTGAACTGCACGTGCATGTAACGAGAGCTGTATAACTCATTTCCTTCCACCTTAGGCTCCACAACCGCTGGACTAAGGGTGTGAATGTAGGAGGGGACTATGTTGAAAAATAAATGTGCTAGGTTTTCTAAAATTGACTCCTTCTACCTTAGGCCACAAACTTATCAATCACCCCTCGTACGCCAGGCTCCTATGTATCGACCTCAGCTCAGTGGTCAACTACTAAGCCTGTGGGTGACCTTAAAGTTGGTGGCATTCTTAATAGCAAGGAAGGGTGTCTAAGGCTACAGCAGGATGTAAATCAGATGGAACATTGGACAGAGGTTTATCAGATGGAATTTAACCCCAACAAATGCAGGGTATTGCATTTTGTGAAATCATAAAATCATAAATAGCATGGGAATACACCCTATTATCCAGCTTGTCTGTGCTGACCATGATAGCTACCGAACTTGGTCCAAATACCCATATCACTCTGAACTCTCCTAACCATCTACTCATCCAAATGTCCTTTAAAAGTTGTTACTGTACCTGCCTCAATCACTTCCTCCTGGAGCTCATTCTATACATATACCCACCCCTGCATGAAGAAGTTGCACTTCAGGTCCCTTTCATATCTTTCCTCTTTCCCCTCTCACTCTAGACCTATGCCCTTTAGTTTTTGGTTTCTCTTCCCTTGATAAAAGACTGTGTGTTCATTCTATCAATATCCTTCATGATTTTAAATACCTCTATAAGGTCACCATTCAATCTCCTATATTCCAATAATAAAGGCGGCCTGCCTTCCTCTCCGTATAACTTAGGCTCTCAGGTCTTGGTGTAGCCTTACAGATCTTTACTGCATTTTTTTTTCCCATTTAACAATGTCTTTGTTATAACAGGGGAACAAAAACTGAACACAAGTGTCAAATACCCAACGGACATACCTTTCAAACGGTAGGGTGCTAAGGAACGGTGATGAACAGAGGGACCTTCAGGACAGAAATGAGAAGGAATGTCTTCAGGCAGAGGGTGCTGAACCTTTGTAACTCTACATCTGTTAATTTAGTGGAAGCTCAGTCACTGACAGCATTCAAAACAGCAAATCAATGGAGATCTGAGAGAAGAATTTTTTTCACACAGATGGTGGTGGTTATAGGGAATAAGTTGAGGCAGATACTATAGCAATTTCCCTGGGGCACAGGAGAATGAGAAGAGACTTGATAGACTGATACAAAATTATGGGGAATATGGACAGGGTAAATGCAAGTGGAATTTTTTCCAATGAGGTTAGGTAAGACCAGAACTGGAGGTCATAGGTTAAGTGTAGAAGGTGAAATATTTAAGGAGGATGTGAGGGAGAGCTTCTTCACTCAGAGGGTGGGCAAGTATGGAATGAGCTGCCTGTGGAAGTGGTGGATGCGGGTTCAATTACAACACTTAAGAGGCGTTTGGCTAAGTACACGAATGGGAGGGCTACGGAGGGCTATGGTCCAGGTGCAGGTCAATGGGGCAGGCAAAATTAAAGTTCGGTACAGACTAGGCAGGCTGATAGGCCTATTTCTGTGCTGTAGCACTCTTGGTTATTGGAAGATGATGAAGGGAATAGGACCACTGGGATTGCTCTGAGAGCTTGCAGACAAGATTGGTCAAACAGCTTCCCACTCTGTTGCAAGAAAACATGATACGTGCAAGTGGTCCAAGCATATTCGCTGAAATGGTCATGGCCACCCTAATATACAACCCCGAGTAAAGGGTCCCAGATCACAAGTTACGTACCCTGGTTTACTTGTCTGTTAATATTGCTGGATGCTGTAAGATAGCATGAAAAGCTCAGTGAGGCTGAAACATGACATTCTACTGGGGGCAGGGAGGAGAAAAGTCAGGTGTTAATTTGTGATTCTTCTCTAACCTTTCCTTGAGCATCTCCGCATCCCTACGAATTACTGCGGAAAATTACATTTGGTTGGGCTGTGGCTTGACATCTGTCAATGGCAGAATTGTTTGCATAGAAGGGCATCTTTATCTACAGGCACCAGACATGCTGGTGTTACCTGGAATGTAGGCACAGCCCATTCCTCAACCATGCTGACTCATCTGTCGATGTTTTATCCACACCGTGGAGGTGGGAGAGGCAATGCCACGTTGTGTGTGGAAGTGGTCGGTGCATCATTGACCATTTCGCTGACAGCATTCACTTTGTGAGAATGGTTTTAATATTCAGCAGAGCGACTACAGATGTGAAATAAATCCAGAAACTGTGCTATTTTTCACAGCTCTACAATACCTCCACAGATTAAATGGGAAATGGATTATTTAGTTCGTTATTATCCTAACTTGAAAAGTAAGCTTTACAGACCAAACACTAAACAGCCGTAAACTGTTAATTTGAGCTATAAAACCCAGGGAAAAAGTTACCATGAAGATCCATTTATTCTCTGTGAAATATCATCTTTAACACAATCCCACTCTGTTGCTTCATAAGTCTAAGACTCTAGCCAATGGAAAACATTTCAATAAAATAATTTCACCACTTTAACAGGAAAAAACACTTGGGATTGTCAAAGTGCTCAGTCTATTCCAAGGAGAGGAGAAATCAGTAGCTCAAATATAATTAACCTCACATTCTCAAAGTAAACTGTTGTTGATGGGAGCTAGGAACTCTATTAGCCAAGCTCCTAACGACCACCTCAATTGACAAACTGGACAAAATTGGCTGCTGCGTTATTTTTGGGGAATTATAATTAATGATACTAATAATCTCAATGATTACTGATATGTACATCTCTGGCAGTTTATCATATTGTAGCAGCTATTAACATCTCGAATAAATATCCCTCATTTACCTCACTTACAGTTAATGCTCCCGCTCAGGTCATCCAGCAACATATGCAAATCACTTAGCAATAATACCTCATTAAACAATATGTCCACTGCAACTGTCACTGGATGTCAAGAAGTTTAAAAATGCTTTAACCCTTCATGGATATAGTTCTCAATTATACTCCTAACAATGCTGTAGGCAGGCAACCAGCTCTTCCTCTCATTGTCATCTCCAACAGCTATCTCATCAGTTCCATTTCCCCATATATTTCCTTTTAACCTCTCACGATTCCATCAATACATTCCCCCGCCACCCCCCTCCAACTGATTCTCCTACCACCTACCCACACTATGAGTAACATATAGCCAATTACAGTAGTCAATTAACCTCTGGGATGTGCGAAGAAGCTAAAGCATCTGGAAAAAAACCCACTCAGTCACAGGGAGAACCAGTAAACGCCACACAAAGAGTACGATTGAATCCAGGGTGCCAGAGCTGTAAGGCAGCAGAGTCAATGGGGCGGGGGGCAAGGGGGTTACCCAAACAGGGTACATTCAGATTGCTACACATGCAATCCAGAGGATTGGAGGATTGTAAATACCGTTTGAGAAGAGTAGGCTAAGCCTTAAATCTTCAAGGCAATTTCATGTCTGTCCTGGGGATGCTCTCAGGAATGATAACCTGAGAGAAAACAAACACTTGCTCAAACCTGGACATATAAAGGAGAGCTAGCAAGAGAATCTTAAAGGCAAAACAATTCGTACAGCAGGCAGGATATCCTGAGTCAGTACAGACCATAATGGCCTCCTTTCTTTCTGTGACTTTGTTCAAAGTTATGAAAGATTTAGATGAGTAAGTAAAGAGAGACCATTTCAGAAGAATACTGGCAAAAGCGCCAGAGAGAAAATAGGGAAAACATGTTCTACCTGGAATACACTGGTTGACAGGGCAGTAGAACCAGGTTCATTTGGAGACCTTAAAAGGGAACTGGTTTAATGCTTATAAGACATAATATGTTACAAAGGTTTGGGGGAATTTGAATGCTCTTCAAAAGAAAGAGCAGAATTGTTTGATTGAATGGCCTTCTTGTGTGCTGCAGAATTCCATGATTCTCTGACTGGCAAAGTCATTAACTAAAGCCAGTGGTCATTTTATTAGGTACACCTGAACACCTGCTCGTTAATGCAAATATCTAATCAGTTAAGTATGTGGCCTCAACTTGATGCATAAAAGCATGCAGACATGGTCAAGAGGTTCAGTTGTTGTTCAAGCAAGGAGAAGGAGGGGAGGAAATGTGACCTAAGTGACTTTGACAATGGAATAATGGTTGGTGCCAGATGGGGTGGTATGAGTATCTCAGAAGCTGCTGATCTCTTGGGATTTTCACACATGACAATCTAGAGTTTACAGAGAATGGTGCAAAAAAAATCCAGTGAGCATCAATTCTGTGGGTGAAAATGCCTGAAGAGAGGTCAGACTAGTTCAAGCTGACAGGAAGTCGACAGTAACTCAAATAAAAATGCATTACAACAGTGGTGTGCAGATCATCTCTGAATGCACAACACATTGAACCTTGAAGTGAGTAGGCTACAACAGCAGAAGACTATGAACATACACTCAGGTACCTAATAAAGGAGCCACTGAGTGTACTTGCTTACAAATATCATTGGTAATGTTACACACCAGGAAAATTGTGTTTTTGCATGGCAAAAGTTATTGTATATTGGTGTATGGTTTGTGCATGTTAGCTGCTGTGGGTAATTGTTCTAAAACTGATAGGGACACCATGACCGGATGAAGCCGTGTCATTGAATTAACTTTAAGAATTTTACATTGTATCAGGTTTGATTCAGTTTTGAGCACTGAGCATCATAAGTGGCCCTTTGATGCTCTGAGCTTTATAACATTAGCATTACAGGTGCCCACTGCAAGTAAAGCTTTTAAATATCCATTCAGAAATATGCTACAGTATCAGGCACTTCCAGCCCAACGTGCCCACACTGACCAATTACACTCATGTGACTAACGAACCTAGTAACCAATATGTCTTTGGAACAGGGAAGAAACTGAAGCACCTGGAGGAACCCATGTGTTCACAGGAGAATGTACAAACTCATTACAGACAATGATGGACATTGAACCCAGGTCACTGCTGTTGTCGAGCATTACATTAACTGCTACGCTACTGTGCTGCCCTGCAATATGTTGCTCAATGTTTTACTCCCCTCATTAATCTGCTTCAGTCATACAGTCCTTTGCAATCCCTGTTCTCCTCAGATTCTGCCTCTTCATTATCCCCAGACTTATTTATTCCACCCTGCCTTCACTAGCTTTGTCAGGCTTGCACCTCCCAGTCTTCACCCAGCTTACAGGAGTTACATGCCACTTACTTCCAACTCAGCACCTGCAGCCTATTTAGACCCAGCTCTCATCCACAATCCTTGTTCATTCATACAAACCAGCCAGGCTCAACCAGTTGCTCCTTGCTTTCAGCTGGCTTGTTGCCTTATTGTGTTAAGTATCCATTCTTCCCTGTTTTGTGGCCCCTCACAGCTTGCTATTTTGCAGTTTATTATGAAAGAGATCGCTCACCGTCTCTGTGGTTGACCATAGTCTTTGACTCTAGCCTCTTCTATAGTTGCTGAGTGAAACAGCAATTAACCCAGCACAGTAAGCTTGCTTAAATGAAGTTATCTGTTGACAGCAGCACTCGATCCCAAAGCAGCAGAAAAGCATTAACTATCTGCTCTCCACTCTCACCCAACTCTCCATTTCAATACAGCAACACCTTGCCAGTCAACCTCCTCTCTCAAAGCCCTAGATTCTGGTGCCTGATCGCTTCAACTGTCACTGTCCCTCAGGATCACGCCTACCTTCCACATGTCCTGCCTCAAGCCCATTGTCCATGGACCATTCAATCCACCTGAGCCTTTACCAGAACCAAAGCTCGTGGAAGGTACTCAGTGTACACTCTTCGCCAGCTGATGGATTCACGTCTTCTTGGATAGGGTGTGCAGTACCTGGTCCACTGGTAAAGATACAGCCTGAAGGAAAAGTCTTGGGTGCCATTGAGTTTCATCTTGGATCCATCACTGATCAAGGAGTTCCACCACACTCATCCAGATCATGCTGGGGCCATTGGCTGCTGGCCATCAGGGGATCCTGTCAGGCCTACATAGACAGGCACCTCCCCATCCCCACCTATCAGGAGTCACCCGCCACTCGTTTCCTACTCAGTACCTGCAGCCTATTTAAACCCAGTTCTCATTCTCAATCTTTGTTCACTCATATGAACCAGCCAGCCTCAGCCAGTTGCTTCTAGGCTTCAACTACGTTGTTGCCGTTGCTTGTGGTCCCTTGTGTCTTGTTATTTTGCAGTTTAATATTAAAGTGTTCACTCACTTCTACATCATCTTCACTGTTCTGCATTTGTGTCAAGACTCCTCTTCAGCTCCTGTCAAGCTTAGGCCTTAAGCTATGGAATTCATTCGTTACCTTTACATGCCACTAAACCTACCACATTAATCAATCTTTTGTCTCAGCATTCCCAGTATCTCTTTATGTGCCTCAACATTAAATTTTGCTTAATAATTCTTCTTTACGGCACTCAAGATCATCTTACCACTGTATAGATTATTAATACTACTGCACAGATACTTCCTCATTCTATTTCCCATTCAATATTAGTACACCAGGTCCTGGTGTGATAATAATATTGTTGTACGATAACATGCACATTTCTCTGTTGTTCTGCTCAGTTAACTGAGAATTTCACCACAATAATGCTCCTGTAGCTCATGTGTGAGGGAGATTTGATAATCATTCAAATCACTTATTGCTTTCTACTTCCGTTCCTCTGCTTGTCAGACTGAGGCTGTACTGTTGGGACAATATGATCAGAGATATAGAGAAAAACAGCTAAGAAGCATGAGCAAGATTTCTTTCTTTTTAAGATCACTAGAATATAATTGGAAATTTGCCATGAAGTGAAATGGACAGACCCTCACAGGGTGGCAAAGGGAAAGATTCAGCTGTGCTCATGGCAGTTTAGTTCTTCATGGGTTAATTCCTGCTCTTAAATCAGGTAGGAGACTAGGGGAGGGGGTAAGTGCTGGAATCTCTTGGAATTTCGAGATAAGCTCTCCTCAATCTGTAACAGCACCATTTAATATCTTATCAACCACTGTTAGGATTAACTCACACACTGGCAATAGGGACCAAAGAACACTTCAATGAAATTTGAACATGTCAAGCAAACTGTTCTCAAATAATTATTACTGTTCAATTATATTAAATTATTATTCATTGAACCAAAGGTGCAGACAAGGGGAACAAGTCTGGATAAGCTCTGCTATCTACTCATTGCTTATTGCCTCATGATTGTTCATTCTTGTAATATGTTCAGTGTTTCATTATTTCATTCTGCAAAAAAAATCACAATAAATCCATGTGGGAATTTGGGGGAAACTTCTTTGCTCAAAGAGTAGGACAAATGAGAAATTCACTAGCACAATGACTACTGTGGCAAATAGCAGAGATGTCTTTTAGGTTAAGAGCTAGAATCACTCCCGGAACCTCGAGAGGCTTTATAACCAACAAAAGTGATTTTTAAATTATTACTGTTACAGTAATGTCAAAAATAACTGGCAATTAATGCACAGCATGATCCCACAAGCACAAATGTGCTCATAGGAACATTTGTTTTATGCATTATTGATTGAGAGATTGTTGATTGTTTGAAACATCGGACAGAAGTCAATAGTTATTTAAATCGTGTCAGACATGTGAGATTACAGAAGGAGATGTGGCTCACTGTCTCATTCAAAAACCAAAAACCCTGGGTTCTTCCTGGATTTTTGTGGTCAAATTTCTTGGCAAGCTCTTAAAGATGGAACATGGTTGAAGTGCTGCACCACTGATGTTGTTGAAGAGGGGTGCGAGCCATTCATAAACTGCTGTGGCAGTCAGTCCACATCTCAAGTAAAGCCCACGTATACAGGTCCTTGAAGATAGCATCTAATGAGCACCAGATTACTGAACTTGGTAGTGCAATATCTGCAAATTGGTTACCACATTTCCCACATTACAGCAGCTGCTTATTTCCTAAGCAATTACAGTGGCAGTCAGGGAACATCCTGATTTGTTACAGGTTGGATATAACCATCATTCATTAGAGCATTCATGCCAAGCAAGATGCCCATCCAAGCAAGTCCCATTGGACTGCATTTAGTCCATATCCCTCCAACCCTTTCCTATCCATGTACCTGTCCAAATATCTTTTAAAAGGTTGCTAATACACCTGCCTCAACCACTTCCTCTGGCAGCTACTTCCAAATATGCAACACTCTCTGTGTGAAGAATTTGGCCCTCAGGTCTCTTCTCAGTCTATCTCCTTTCACTTTAAACCCATGTCCTCTAGTTTTTGCCTCCCTTTCCATGTGAAAAATACTGCATTCACTTATCTGTGCCCTGCATGATTTTATACACATCTGAGATCATCCCCTCATTCACCTCTGCTCCAGTGAATAAAGACCTGATCTACCCAACACCTCTCTATAACTCAGGCACCCAAGTCCTGGCAACATCTGCCTTTTCTTCTTTGCACTCTTTCCATTCCTGTAGCAGGGTGACCAAAACTCAACACTCAACATGCAGCCTCACAAAAAAAAGAAGGCACATAATACAGCAAAAATTAGTGGGAAGTTAGAGGATTGGGAAACTTTTAAAAACCAACAGAAGACAACTAAAGAAAACCATAATGGGAGAAAAGATGAAATATGAAGGTAAGCTTTCCAATAATATTAAAGAGGATACCAAACGTCTTTTCAAATACATAACATGTAAGAGAGGTGAGAGTAGATATTGGAGCACTGGAAACGATGCTGGACAAGGAAACACTGGATGAACTGAATAAGTATTTTGTATCAGTCTTCACTGTGGAAGACACAAGCAGTGTGCTGAAAGTTTGAGAGTTTCAGGAAGCAGAAGAAAGTGCAGTTGCTGTTACTAGGGAGGAGGTGCTTAGGAAACTGAAAGGTCTGAAGATAGATAAGTCAGTTGCATCAGATGGACTATACCACAGGTAGCTGACAGGATTGTGGTGGCAATAGTAATAATCTTTCAAGAATCAGTAGATTCTAGCATGGTTCCAGAGGACTGGAAATTTATAAATTCACTTCACTCTTCAAGAAGAGAGGGAGGCAGAAAAAAGGAAACTATAGGCCAGTTAACTTGACCTCAGTGGCTGGGAAGATGTTGGAGTTGATTGTTAAAGATGATGTTTTGGGATACTTGGAGGCACATGACAAAATAGAACATAGTCAGCATGGTTTCCTTAAGGGAAAATCCTGCCTGACAAATCTGTTGGAGTTCTTTGAGAAAATAACAAGCAGGATAGACAAAGGGGAATCAGTGGATGTTGTGTACTTGGATTTTCAGAAGGCCTTTAACAAGGTACTGCACATGAGATTGCTTAAATCAGTATTACAGGAAAGATACTATCATGGATAGAACATTGGCTGATTGGCAGGAGGCAAGGTGTAGGAATACAGGGAGCCTTTTCTGATTGGCTGCTGGTGACTAGTGGTGTTCTGCAAGGGTCAGTGCTGAGACCCCTTCTTTTTAGGTTTGTATGCCAGTGATTTGGAGGTTAGAATAGTTGGCTTTGTGACCAAGTTTACAGATGATATTTTGGTGGAGCGATAGGTAGTGTTGAAAAAGAGGAGAGGCTGTAGAAGGACTGAGACAGATTAGGAGAATGAGCAAAGAAGTGGCAGATGGAATACAGTGTCAGGAAGTGTGTGGTCATGCATTTTGTAGAACGAACAAAAGCATAAACATTTTTCTAAACAAGCAGATAATTCAAAAATCTGAGGTGCAAATAGACTTGGGAGTCCTCGTGCAGGATTCCCTAAAGGTTAATTTGCAGATTGAGTCAGTGGTGAGGAAGGCAAATGCAATGTTAGCATTCATTTTGAGAGAACTAAAAATATAAAAATAATGACATAATGATGAGGCTTTATAAGGTACTGGTGAGGCCTCACTAGGAGCATTGCGAGCAGTTATGGGGGCATTGGAGAGGGTTCAGAGGAAGTTCACAAGAATGATTCCAGGAATGAATGGCTTATTGTATGAGGAGTGATTGATGGCTCCGGACCTGTACTTGCTGGAAATTAGAAAAATGAGGGGGGAATCTCATTGAAACCTATCGAATGTTGAAAGGCCTCGATAGACTGGATGTGGAGAGGTGGGGATCTAGGCCCAAAGGGCAGAACCTCAGAATAGAGGATCATCCATTTAGAATGGAGATAAGGAGGAATTTCTTTAGCCAGAGTGTGCTGAATCCGTGAAATTCATTATCACGGGCAGCTGTGGAGGCCATTCATTGGGTGTATTTAAGGCAGAAGTTGATAGATTCTTGATTAGTCAGGGCATGAAGGGTTACAGTGAGAAGGCAGGAGATTGGAGTTGAGAGGGAGATGGATCAGCAGAGCAGATTTAATGGGCCAAATCGTCTAATTCAGCTCCTATTTCTATGGTCTTATGATTCACCCTTCTCTGTCTCCACTGGCAGCTTATTCCAAATACCAGCTACCCTTTGTGTGAAAAATGTATCACTCAGATCTTCTTTTAATGCCCTCACTCTCACCTTCAACCCATGCGCTCTAGCTTCAGACACCACTAGCATAGGAAACATGCACAGGCCGTCTATCTTATCTATACCTGATCTACAGTATATACCCTTACCATGTCACCTCTCATCCTCTATTGCTTCATGGAAAATTGAGCTATTTTATCCTATTCCTTCTGATAACTTAAGCCTTCCAATCCATGCAACATCCTTGAAAATGTCTTCTGCACCCTCCCTAGCTTAATTCTGTCCTTTCTACGGTGTGGTGATCAAAACTGCACACAATACTCCAAGTGCTGTCTCACCAACACTTTGTAGAACCATAACATGATATCCCACTTCTCCAGTGCTTTGATCAGCAAAGAGAAGTATGCCATATGTGTTCCTCAGGACCCTGCCTACCTATATCCTATGCTCAGAGAACTATGTAGTTGTAGCCCTGGGTCTCTCTGTTCTAGGACACTCCCCAGAGCCCTGCCATTTATGGAACGGATCGTACAGCATAGGAACAGACCCACCATATCCATGAAGACCATATGCCAAATTATATTAATTTTGCACTTGTACCTGCTCCGTATTCTTCCATACCTAAAAGCCTCTTGAACACCAAAACCGTATCTGCCCCTCACATCATCTTTAAACTTTCCCCCTCTCACCTTAAAACTGTGCCATCAAGAATTCAAAATTTCACCCCTGGGGAAAAGATTCTGGCATTCTCCCCTCAGTCTCTGATGCTCCAGAGAAAACAATCCAAATTTGCCCAATATCCCCTTAAAAGCTAAACCCCTCAAATCCAGGCAGCATCCTGATAGACCTCTTCTCCCTCTACAAGCCTCCACATCCTTCCTCTAATGAGCCAACCAGAACTGCAGGCAACACCGCAAGTGCAGTTTAACTGTGTTTTATACAACTGCAACATAACTTCCTGCTTCCTATATTCCACACACCTAGTGATGAAGGCAAACATGCAGTAGGCCTTCTTAATCATTTTATCTATCTGTGTCACCACTTTTGGGGAGGTATGGACTTCTAAGTTCCCTCTGTATGTCAGTGCTATTGACTGTGTATGTGCTGGCCTAGTTTAGCTTCCCTCAATGCATCACTACAACCTGTCCAAGATAAATTCCATTCTCCACACTACAAGTCAATCTAGATCCAGTTGTAACCTCAGACAACCTTCTTCACTGTCAACTACACTACCAATCAGAATCAGAATCATTTTATTATCACTATTATGTAAAAATTGTTATTTTATGGCAAATAAATATATTCACTATAAGTTACAATATAAATAAATAATGCGAAATTAAAAGAATAATGAGGTAATGTTCATGGGTTCATATACTGTTCAGAAATATGATAACAGAAGGGATGAAGCTGTTCCTGAATCATTGAGTGTAGGCCTTCAGGCTTCTATACCTCCTCCCTGACTGTAGTAACAAGAACAGGGCATGTCCCAGATGTGGGGATACTTATTGATAGATGCCATGTTTTTGAAGCACTTTTGGTGTTGTTATACAAACTTTCTGATCATTTTCATGCAAATTATTATATATATGAAAGGCAATAGAGGACCCAGCATCAATCCCTTTTACTGGCTTTGAGTCAGGAGGCACAACACTCCACTACCACCCTCTGCCTCTTACCACCAAGACAATTTTTTATCCAATTTGCTCTCACTGGATCTCATGTGTTATAAGATTTCAGACCAGCCGACCATGTAGGATCTAGTCAAAAACCTTTTGGAAATCCACGTAGACAATGTCTACCGCCCTACCCACATCAATCCTCTTTTTTGTCTCTTCAAAAAACTCAATCAAATTCATGAAATAAAATTTCCTACACACAAAGCCATGCTGGCTACTCCCAAACAACCTTAGCTTTCCAAATGCAAATAGGTCCTGTTTCTCAAAATTCCTTCCAATAACATTCCCACCACTGAGCTAAGGCATACCAGCTTGTTGTTCCCTGGCTTATCCCTGCTACTCTTCATAAAGGCAGAAGATCAGCTGTCATCCAGCTTTTCAGTACCTCACCTGTAGATGATGAAGATATAAAAATCTCTGCCAATGGCCCAGCTATCTCCTTTCTATTGACCTTTATAAACTTCAAGGCCTCCAAAATGTTGAGATGCTTCAAAAGATCACTGCTCCCTCCCCTGAACTCACTAGTTCAATGTCATTCACCATGGTAAATACAGATGAGAATTAATCAGTTGCCCATTTCCTGTGGTTCCACATAGAGATTACTACACTGATCTTTAAACAGGGTCTGGTTCTTCCCCTAATTACCATTTTTCTCAAGACAGTCTGAGTCCTTCATGATTCTCCTTTAGCTTGTTGGTCAAATGTATCTCATGACCACTTCTCCTCCTCCTGATTTCCTTCTTAAGTGTACTCTTACATCCCTCGTACTCCTCAAGGTCAACCTGATGTATGCCTCTGTTTTCCTGACCCAGACCTTTAATATCCTTTGTCAACTGACATGTTCATTAGAGAGACTGTTGGAAAATCTGGGATTGCTTTCCTTAAAACAGAGGAATTGAAGGTAAGTTGAAGCTGACCAGGAACAACTTTGAGTGTTCTTTTATTCCCCACCCCCCCCCCATAGTCATGTACTATTATGAGCTGAGAACAAGACTCAGATCCCTGGTACCTAAAGGCATTACTCAAAGACTTTATTTCACAAATCAGCAATGATGACCAGCTCTTTGATTTTCTCTGAAAAGCCTTTCCCTTGACAGTACAGGTGAGGTAAGGAGCTCATTAACAATGAAGCCTTATCAATATGAAAATTTTGCAGGAAAAGATGAGGAATTATTTTGAAAGACTTGTTCAAGCCATCAGCTCAACCGCACCTTCTCAGAGGAAATCAGGGAAGGGGAATTAACAGTGGAACAACTTGAAAGGAGAGAAACCAAAATAAAACAGTTTCTTCAATGGCCAAATAGTCTCTTGTTCTATATAATTCTATGATCACATGAGGCACACAGAACAGTCTGGGCCCTACACTCTCCATGTGGCTATCTGGTTATGCAACAATAAACCAGAGCATGTACAGTATGTCTATTATTTCACTAATTATGTGACTCATGCAAGTCAAAATAAAAGAAGCTACAGTGTTAAGGTCAAGCCCAGGCAATAAATGAAACTGCTAAATGTGATTTTCTCAACAAAAAAAATCAACAAAATGCCCAGTGGCATTCATTGCATTAGGACTGACTGCACAAATTGTCTTTCAAAAACATAACACACAATTACTGGTGAGCACTCTGACCCAGAAAAAAACTTTTTGTAGCCACTGAGTGAAAGAGGCTACAGAATGTGAGCCTTTCCTTTTGTGGTTACTCGAGCTTGAGGCTTTTCAATTCTGTTTTAGCAGCCCTGATGC
This sequence comes from Mobula birostris, assembly GCF_030028105.1. NCBI lineage: Eukaryota > Metazoa > Chordata > Chondrichthyes > Myliobatiformes > Myliobatidae > Mobula > Mobula birostris. The sequence continues at coordinate 77,439,712 of NC_092374.1, read as the reverse complement.
CTTGCTCATGCAATCTTGATATCCCTGCAATACCAGCCTTCATTCATAATAAATCATCACTGCACACCTCCGTCCAGAGTATGCTGCCTTTTATCCAGATGGTTCTTTTATGAAGGCCTTGCCTACATATCTATAGGGATAACATAAGATGTAGTCAATGTCAGTAGCCACGTATCCTGGATGTTAAATTTTAATCCCTCTCAGTTTGGTCTGACAAAAAGAGCACAGCTCCAGAACTTCAGCAAAGGACACTTATCGTGCTGAGCAACCAAGCTTGCTATGCAAGAGAGTCCCTTTTACATTGAGTCATCGCAGTTCAGACTCCATGTTTGAGCTTTGCTTCAATCCACCCATCCCCCCCCCCGCCTCCAACCGTTCCTGCAGATGCTGCAGGAGTTGCAAGTCACAGCTTCTGATGGAAGCAGAAGTCAATGCTGAACACAAAAATATGGGAACAAACTCCCTGAAACAGATTTTCCACCAACTCCCCAGACACTAACGTACCGCATGGCCTCTCGTTTACCTTTCCATGTATGGTAAACTACACTAGTGCCACAATTATTTAATTACACAGGCAAGAACTACATCAGGTGCTCTAAACTGCTCAATACTGCTTCATTTTAATTCTTTAAACCTTTGGTGCCCTTTACCACCTTGGAAAACGATTCTATGTTCTAAGAATGAGGAATTAATGCAGCTAAACAAATGAATATACAGAAATATGAAACAAAAATCAGAAATCCACAATTTTATCTACTTCTTATTAAAATACACACTGAATAGGAAAACAGGACCTTAGACATAAAAGATGGCATTGAATCCTGACACTTAGGTAATTATTTTGCCAAGAAATTTAATGTTTTAATCAATGCTTTACTTCAATGAGGGGAATATTAAATGTCACAACCTCTTGATCAATTGTTTTACAACTCCGCTGAAGTGTTGGACTGGGGCTTGCTAACAGTTCGATGCCCTGAGAATCAGATATGGACACACCTGAACTCTAGCACCACCTGGACTAAGTCCAAGGTACCTGTGCTATAGCCACAGCTCACATATCAGGGTAGATAAATAGTTCAGTACTTTTATGTTATTTTAATTAACGATCACATTTCATTTAATGTCCATAACATTTACATAGAGACATAAAAAAGTACAGCACAGAAACAGGCCTTTCGGCCCATCTAGTCCTTGCTGATCCATTTAAACTGCATAGTCCTATTGACCTGCATCTGAACCACACCCTCCATACCCCCACTATTCATGTACCCATTCAAACTTCACTTAATTGTTGAAATCAAGCTCACATGCACCACTTGCACTGGCAGCTCATTCCACACTCTCACCACCCTGAATGAAGAAGGTTCACTCATGCTTCCCTTAAACTTTTTACCTTTCACCCTTAACCCATGACCTCTAGTTGTAGTCCCATCCAACCTCAGTGGAAGGAGCCTGCTTGCATTTACCCTATCGATACCCCCCATAATTTTGTAATTGAGGGGAATTGCTCCTCAAACTTCTACATTCCAAGGAATAAGGTCCTAACCTATTCAATAACACAGGTCCTCCAGACCCAGCAACATCTTTGTAAATTTTCTCTGTACTCTTTAAACCTTGTTTACATCGTTCCTGTAGGTATGTGACCAAAACTGTACACAATACTCCAAATTAGGCCTCACCAATGCCTTATACAAATTCAACATAACATTCTATCTTCTGTATACAATACATTGATTTGTGACAGCCAATGTCCCAAAAGCTTTCTTACTATCTATTCTGTGCCAATACTTTCCATGAATTATGGACCTGTATTACCAGATCTCTTTGTTCTACTGCACTCCTCAGTGCCCTGCTGTTCACTGTGTAAATCCTACCCTAGTGGGTCCTACCAAAGTGCAACACCTCGCACTTGTTTGCGTTAAATTCCATCTGCCATTTTTCAGCCTATTTTTCCAACTGGTCCAGATCCAGCGGCAAGTTCTGATTGTGTTCTTCACTGTCCATTACAGCCCCAATCTTGGTGTCATCTGCAAATCTGCCGATCCCAGTTAATCACATTATCATCCAGATCATTGATGCAGATGACAACAATGGACACCCAGCACTGATCCCTGCAGCATTTGACTGGTCACAGGTCTCCAGTCAGAGAGGCAACCATCCACAATCACTCTCATACTTCTCTCACAAAGCCAAAGACTAACCCAATTTACTACCTCATCTTGAATGCCAAGAGGCTGGACCTTCCTGACCAACCTTCCACACGGGCCAATCCTAAGACTTGTCAAATGCCTTGCTAAAATCCATGTAAACAACATCCACTGCTTTGCCTTCATAAATTTTCCCGGTAACTTCCTCAAAAGACTCTATAAGATTGGTTAGACATGACCTACCATGCATAAAGCCATGTTGACTATAACTAATCAATCCCTGTCTATCCAACTACTCATACAGCTGATCCCTTAAAATACCTTCTACTACTGATGTCAGGCTCGCTGGCCTATTTTTTCCTGGTTCATTGCTAGAGCCTTTCTTAAACAGTGGAACAACATTGCCTATCTTCTAATCCTCTGTTATCCTCACCTGTCACTAGGATGATATAAATCTCTGCTAGGCCCCCTGCAATTTCTGCACTTACCTCCCACAGGGTCCAAGGGAAACATTGTCAGGCCCTGGGGATTGATCCACCCTAATTTGCCTCAAGACAGCAAACACCTCCTTCTCTTTAATCTGTATAGTTCATGATCCTGCTGCTACTTTGTCTCACTTCTATAGACTCTGTGTCTGTCTCCCAAGTAAATACAGTTGTAAAAATCCATTTAAGATCTCCCCAATCTCTGGCTCCATGCATAGGATCCCATTCTGATCCTCCAGAGGATCAATTTTGTCCCCTGAAATCCTTTTGCTCTTAACATTTCTGTAGAATTCCTGAGCACTTTCCTTCACCTTGTCTGCTAGGGCAACCTAATGCTTTCTTTTACCCATCCTGATTTCTTTCTTCAAGTCAAGTCAAGTCAAGTCAAGATTTATTGTCATTTCGACCATAAACTGCTGGTACAGTACAGAGTGAAAACGAAACAATGTTCCTCCAGGACCATGGTGCTACATGAAACAACACAAAACTACACCAGACTATGTGAGACAGCACAAGGCTACACTGGACTACGTAAAACAACATCAAAAACTGCACTAGACTACAGACCTGCACAGGACTACATAAAGTGCACAAAACAGTGCAGGGCAGTACAATAATTAATAAACAAGACAATAGGCACAGTAGAGGACAAATTACAATATAATAATAAATGATGTAGATGTCAGTCTAGACTCTGGGTATTAAGGAGTCTAATGGCTTGGGGGAAGAAACTGTTGCACAGTCTGGTCGTGAGAGCCGAATGCTTTGGTGCCTTTTGCCAGATGGCAGGAGGGAGAAGAGTTTGTGTGAGGGGTGCGTGGGATCCTTCACAATACTGTTAGCTTTGTGGGTGCAGCATGTGGTGTAAATGTCTGTAATGGCAGGAAGAGAGACCCCGATGATCTTCTCAGCTGACCTCACTATTTGCTGCAGGGTCTTGCGATCCGAGACAGTGCAATTCCCGAACCAGGTAGTGATGCAGCTGCTCAGGATGCTCTCGATACATCCTTTGTAGAATGTGGTGAGGATGGGGGGTGGGACTTTTCTCAGCCTTCACAGAAAGTAGAGATGCTGCTGGGCTTTCTTGGCTATGGAGCTGGTGTTAAGTATTCTCTTGCATTTCTTATACTGTATAAAAACCTCATTTGTTTCTACCTGCTACGCACTTCATTTTTTTTTCTTAAGCAGGGCCTCAATATCTCTTGAAAAACAAGGTTCCCTACACCTGTTATCTTTACCTTTTTTCTGACAGGCTCATACAAGCTTTACACTCTCAAAATTTCACTTTTGAAGGCCTCCCACTTACCAGGTACACTTTTGCCAGCAAACAGCCTGTCCCAATCCACACTAGCCAGATCCCTTCTGATACTATCTACATTGCCTTTCTCCAATTTAGAATCTCAGCCTGCAGACCAGACCTATCCTTTTCCACATTTATTTTGAAAGTAGTATCATTATGATCACTAGGTGCAAAGTGTTCCCATTCACAAACTTCTGTTACCTGCCCTGTCCTATTCCCTAAATAGCAGATTAAGTATCACACACTCTCTTGTTGGGACTTCTCTGTACTGATTAAGGTAACTTTCCTGAACATACTTAACAAACTCTATCCCATCTAGTCCTTTTACACTGTTGGAATCCCAGTAAATATATCCCAGTAAAAATCGCCTACAATAACAACTTTATGTTTCTTGCAACAGTCTGTGATCTCTCTACAAGTGTGTTCCTCTTAAATCCCATGGTCTATAATATAGCCCCATTAACATGGTCATGCCTTTCTTATTCTTCAGTTCCACCTATGAAGCCTGACTGGTGAAGTTTTCTAGTTTGTCCTAATGGAGCACTGCTGTGATATCTTCCCTGACTGGCAAAACCAACCCTCCCCTTTTAATCCCTCCAGTAACCAAGTCTCACTATTGGCTACAGCACATAATTCCATGCATTGTTCCATGCCCTGAACTCATCTGTCTTATCTACAATACTTCCTGCATTGGAATACACACAGTTCATTCATTGAATGTTTTTGATGTTTAATATACACAGTATTTATTAACTATTTTGATATTTTAATTGTTTAAATGTTTTTCAGCTGTTACTAAATGTATGTGAGAGTTTGAGCTGACAGCTACGTCAATAGGTGGTCTGGTGGGCCCTTTGTAGGGGTCAGGAGTGGGGGTTCTGACAGGTCAGAGAAGGGTTTCTTAAGGGGTTGGGGCAGGGTCACTGTTGGGTCTGCAGCAAAGTCACTGAGCGTTATGAGAAGAGGACTCTGAGAAGTATGAGGCAGAACCTCACATGAGATGTCTAAGGAAGAGCCACTGGCTACTTAATACTTGTGAGCTGCTCTTCCACATGAAGGATCATAGAGGTGATGCTGGGAAGATGTTAAAGGTTGAGCAGTTACGAAGGATAATGCGGTCACAGGTTTGTGGGGAGTTCAGGGGGGGGGTGAAGAGAGGATGGCAAGACACAGGAGGGGTCCAACGTGACCCATCACAATGAAATAGGGGAGGACAGGTGTGCCGTGGTATTAATACTGGAATTGGTTGGAAAGACCGGGCTTCATGTAGGCAATAGACCTGACATTTTTGGCACAAAGGAAACTTCTCTAGTGTGTTACATAAGAGTAGATTGGACCAAATACTATCTTTAGGTCATGCTGAAAGAGGGGATAATATGGCTTATGATAGAAAAAGGGGAAGAAAAGGAGGATGGGCAGGAGCAGTACAGAAAATGGGTGTTAGAAGCAGAAGGATAGGAAAGGACAGAGTAGAGAAGGGGAAATAAGTACTGAAAAGGTGAAATGGATGGTGATGGGAAGGCGAGAGGTTAAGCTTGGAAAGACTGTCTCAGTTCGTGCAGAGTATTTAGGTAACTCAGGGAGGGGTGAGTGGGTACTGCTTAATGAGTTCATGATTAAAATTGTATCTTAGCGTATATTGAATTTTTCATAAAGTACTCAGGAAACTAGGCCCACCAACTTCACCCCAACCAGCGGACACTCATCTGTAGTCTTCCATGACTCGACTTATCCAAGTGCTTATTTAGATACTCTTTAAATGTCAGTAACTCTGCTTCCACCATTCTAGGGAGTGTATTCACCACTCTCTGGGTGAAAACTTTTAACCCTCAGATCTACTTTAACCCCTTACCTGTGTCCTCTAGTTAGATATACCTCTGACATATGGAAAAGATTCTTGCAGTCCACTCTTCAAACAAACTTGACCTCTTCAGTCACTCCAACCAGGCAACATCTCCTCCGCACCCTCTCTAGTGCAATCACATCCTTCCTATAGTGCAGTGGCCAAAACAACACAGTGTACTGCAGCTGAGTTGTGACCAATGTTTATAAAGTCAGAGCATAGCTTCCCTTCTCTTGTATTCAATGCCCCAACCAATGAAAGCCAATATCCCATACCCCTTGCTAAGTATGTCTGTGATGCCACCTTCAAGGATCTGTGGACTTGAACATGAGGATCTCTCTGTTTCTCAGTACTCCCTAGGATCCTACTACTGATAGCATATGCTCTAGCCTCAGTCATACTCCCAGAACGCATCACTTCACATTTATCAGGATTAAACTCCACATTCCATTTCTCAGTGCATTTCACCAAAACAATGACATCAGACTCACTCTACGCCCACACTATTAAGAGCTCCACCATTCCTTGGTCATAGAACATATGGGAACAAAACTTTCCACCCATCAGATCTATGCAAACCATGATGCCAATCTAAACAAATCCAATCTGCCTGCACATTGTCTATATTTCTCTATTCTCTGTTTTTCCTTTCGAGTGTCTAACTGCCTCTTAAGTATTGTTGTTGTGTATGCTTCCACACTTCCTCAGCAGCATGCTTCAGACAGCGTTTGAGTAAATAAAAACTTTAAAACTTAACCCTTCTCACCTTAAAACCTATGCCATTGAATATTTCAAGATCTATCACTTCAGCCAATGGACATCTCTCAGGGTAGTGTCCTCAGCCCACAGTCTTTATTTCCCACTGCTTCACCAATAATTTTCTTTGAGTTGTGAGGTCAGGACGAAGGATGTATGCTGATGATTACACAATGTCCAGTGACATTTGGGACTCCTCAGATAATACAACAAGACAACATCAAGATGTATTGAGACCTGGAAAATATCCAGGTTTGGGCTGATAAGTAGCAAAGGTGACACAAACAAGAGAAATAGGTTACATTTACACTAGAGGAGGACCAATATCCTGGAAGGTAGTTTTGCTAATGCTGCTCGGGAGAGTTGAAACTAAATTGGCATGGGACTTGGACAAGTAAGGTGAATGAACACGGGTGTGGATAGGTATGTGGGAGTGTGATGTTATAGCCATATGGAAACATGGCTATGAGAGAGACAAGACTGACAACTTAGTGTTCCAGGATACAGGCGATTTAGGTGAAATAAAAGTGGAAGAAATAAAGGATGGGGGGGGGGGTTTCAAAGGAGAATATAATGTCAGTAATCAGAGATGAAATTACTGAAGAATAATCCAGTAGAGCTGAGAAATAAGAAGGGGGGGAGGGATTGATCATCTTGTTTGGTTTGTACTATTGGTCAAAGGGAATAAAAGCAGCAGAGTTGCAAGAGAGTTGTGCAGAGCTGTTATAGTAGAGGATTTTAACTTTCCTAACATAGACTAGAGCTACCATTCTGTTGAAGGATTAAATGGGGTAGAATCTATTCATTGCATTCATGTAAGTTTTCATCAGGCAATGTATAGACGACCCTACTATTGACAGGGCAAAGCTCAACCTACTGTGCAGCAAGTAACTGAGGTGACAGTGTGCAAGCATTTTGGGACTAGTGACCACAATTCTATGAGAACTAAAATATTTATGGAAAGGGACAGAACAGGTCCACAAGTTCAAGAGCTAAATTGGGGCAAGGGAAAATTGGACAGTATTAGACAGGAGCATGCAAAAGTTGATTGGAGTAGATTAGGTGGACAAAGGGACCACTGATAAGTGGGAAGATTTTAAAAGTGAGCTAGCAAGAGATCAAGATCTGCATGTTCCTGGCAGGAGTAAGAACTCTGGATACAAAGGATACTGAAGTTCTGGTCAGAAAAAAGGAGGCATGGGTCAGGTACAGGCAGCTGGAATCAAGTGTATCCCTGACGGGTACATGGGACACAAGAGTATACTGAAGAGAGAAATCAGGAGGGCAAAAAAGGGGCATCAGACAGCTTTAGCAGAGAAGATTAAGGAGAATCCAAACAGATTTTATGAGTATATTACTGGTAAAAGTGTAACTAGAGAGAGCATAGGGGCCCCTCAATGACCAAAGTGGTCATGTTTGTGTGGAGCTGTGGGAGATGGGCAAGGCCCTTAATGAATATTTCTCGTTTGTTTTTACTGTGGATAAATACACAGAGGCCTCGGAGTTAGGGAAAGTTGAAGTGGAGGTCTTGGGGATAGTGCATATTATTTTAGAGGAGGTGCTGGACATTTTAAAATGCATGAAGTTGGACATAGGGCTTAACCAACTATTTCCAAGTACCCTGTGGAAGTCTAGAGAAGAAATTGTAGGAGACGTATTTTCAAAGTCACTAGGGACAGGCGAGGTGTTGAAAAACTGAAGAGTAGTGAATATTATACCTTTATTTAAGAAGAAAAACCTGGGAGCTATATACCAATAAGCTTAACATCAATTTTAGAGGATAGTTATGTGACAAGTTTCTTTTTATATATGTATCAAGTGCTAGGTGCATGGAATGTGTTGCCAGAGAAAGTGGTGGAATGAGGTACAATAACAATGTTGAAGAAGCATTTGGATAGACAGTAAGACCATAAGACATACGAGCAGAATTAGGCTAGTCAAGAACCTATCAAGCTCTGCTTTAAATATACTCAATGGCTTGCTTCCATAGCCAGCTCTGGCAATGAGTTCCATAGAAACACTACCATCTGGCAAAAGAAATCCCTCTTCATCTCTATTCTAAATGGACATTCCTCTATTTTGAGTCTGTGCCCACTAATCCGAGGCTCCCCCACTATATTAACATCTTCTCCACATCCACTCTATTTAGGCCTTTCAATATTCAAGGAGTATCAATGAGATCCCCCTCATTCTACTGAATTCCAGCAAGGTCAAGCCCAGGGTGATCAAACGCTCCTCCCATGTTAACCCTTTCATTCCTGGAATCATCCTTGTGAACTTCCTCTGGACGCTCTCCAATGCCAGCACATCTTTTTTTAGATAAAAGGTGCAAAACTGCTGACAATACCACCACGTGTGGTTTGACCAATGACTTATAAAGCCTCAGCATTACACTTCTTACTTTTATATTCTAGCCCTCTCGAAATGAATGTTTACATCGCCTTCCTTACGACCGACTCACCCTTCAAGTTAACCTCTAGGAATTGTAAAAGCACACAGGCATAGGATAGGCTTATAAACAGGCAGAGAATTGAAGGACTTAGACCAACTTGTAGGCAGGCGGGCAGATTAAGTGGCAGCATGGTTGGCACAACATCGTGATCAATGGATCTGTTCTCATGCTGTGTTTTATGTTTTATGCTTTCTCCTTATACACCCCAATCCAGGCAATACCCTAATAAAACTTTTCTGCACACTCTTCAAAGGCTGTACATTCTTCAATAGGGTGGTGACTAGATTTCCACACAACACTCCAGGTGTGGTCTATCCAAAGTTTCATAAGGCTGCAACATGACTTGCCAACTTTTACACACTATGCCTGAACACTAAAAGCAGTCATACCATATTCCATCTGTGTAGCAACTTTTAGGGGGCTATGGACTCCACCCTAAGATCGATCTGCACATCAATGTTCCTAGAGGCCATGATGTTTAATGTATACATTCCTCTTGCACCTGCAAACTTATATATTTATACTTCCACTGATCCTTGTTGGAAACCACTAGTCTTAGGCTTCCAGACAAAAAAAAACAGCTCTCGACCTTCACATTCTATCTCCTATTGCCAAGCCAATTTCACCCATGTGAATCCCTGAAGCATCTGTTGACCCTGTGAACTGTTTCGGAGGCTGACGTCAGAATATCTTTTAAGAGGGTGAACTCTCACAGGCCATCAGGCCCTAATGGTGTACATGGTGGGACACTGAAAATCTGTGCCAACCAACTGGCAGGACTGTTCAAGGACATCTTCAACCTCTCACTGCTGCAGTCAGAGGTTCCCACCTGCTTAAAAGGGTGACCATCATACCAGAGCCCAGGAAGAACAGGGTGAGCTGCCTCAAAGACTATAGTCCAGTTGCACTCACATCTGCAGTGATGAAGTGCTTTAAGTGGTTGGTCATGGCCAGAATCAACTCCTACCTAAACAAGGATCTCAACCTGCTGCCATTTGTCTATCGCCACAGTAGGTCTATAGCAGATGCTACTCATTGGCTCTCCATTTGGCCTTGGATCATTGGACAATAGCAATACCTACGTCAGGCTGCTGTTTACTGATTACAGCTCAGCGTTCAACACAATCATACCCCCATTCTAATCAACAAGCTTCAAAACCTGGGCCCCTGTACCTCCCTCTGCAACTGCATCCTTGACTTCCTCACCGGGAGACCACAGTCAATGCAGATTGGAAATAACATTTCATGCATACTGACAGTTAATACTAGCACACCTCAAGGATGCATGGCAGCCTACTGCTCTACTCCCTCTATACCCACACTCAAAAACCATCTATAAATTTGCTGATGACACAACTATTGTTGGCAGAATTTCAGATGGTGATGAAGAGGTGTACAGGAGTGATATAACTAAGCTGGTTGAGTGATGTCACAACAACAACCTTGCACTCAACGCCAGTAAGACCAAGGAGTTGATAGTGGACTTCAGGAAGGGGAAGTCAAGAGAACACACACCAGCCCCATCAAGGGAAAGGGTGGGCAATTTCAAGTTCCTGAGTATCATCATCTCTGAAGATCTATCCTGGGTCCAACATATTGACGCAAATGCAAAGAAGGCATAACAGCTGCTATATTTCATTGGGAGTTTGAGGAGACTTAGTATGTCACCAAAGACTCTCAGAAATTTCTACGGATCTTGAGCATTCTAGCTGGTTGATTCACTGTTTGGTATGGAGGGGCCATTGCACAGGATCAGAAAAAGCTGCAGAAAGTTGTAAACTCGGCCAGCTCCATCATGGGCATCTTCAAAATGCAATGCCTCAAGCAAGTGGCATCCATCATTAAGGATCTCCATCACCCAGACATGCCATATTCTCATTGGTACCATCAAGGAGAAGGTCCAGGAGCCTGAAGGCACACACTCAATGTTTCAGGAATAGCTTCTTCCCCTCTACCATCAGATTTCTGAATGGACAATGAACCCATGAACTATTTTATTTTGCTTTTATTTTATATGTGTATTTCTTACTGCAATTTATAGCTCTTTTTATTATATTACATTGCAATGTACTGCTGCTGCAAAACAACAAATTTCACAACATATGCCAGTGACATTAAACGTGATTCTGATCAAATTTGCCAACTTGCACTGGACCCCAAGGGCCAAACATGTTGGACCTTTCTCCCAAGTGAAATCTTGTCAAAAGCCCCACTGAAATCCATGTAAGCCATATCTACTGCGTTGTTCTCGGCAATACCATTTGCTACATATTCAACAAATTCCACAATCTCCATCAGCATAGGTTCACCACAAGGCTGTGTGCTTAGCCCCCTTGCTCTACTCTCTTTATACGTATGACTGTGAGGCTAAGCACTGCTCCACTGCCATATTTAAATTTGCTGATGACAGACACCCTGTCATTGGCCAAATCAAAGGGTGTGAAGAATCAGCATATAGGAAGAAGATTGAAAATCTGGTTGAGTGGTACCACACAACAACAACCTCTCACTCAGTGTCAGAAAGAGCAAGGAGTTGATTATTGATTTCAGGAGAAGCGAACTGGAGGTCCATGAGCCAGTCCTCATCAAGGTGAAGAGGATTATCATCTCAGGTCTAAACTGTGTCCAGCACATAAGTGCCATTACGAATTAGGCACTGCAGCACTTTTACTTTCTTGGCAGTTTGTGAAGATTTTTCAAGTCATCTAAACTTTTGACAAGCTTCTACAGATGTGTGGTGGAGAGTATACTGACTGGTTGCATCACAGCCTGGTATGGAAACACCAATGCCCTGGAACAGAAAATCCTACAAAAAGTTAAGGATATGGCTCAGCCCATCATGGGTAAGTCCCTTCCCACCATTCCATTAAGCACAAACAAGAGAAAATCTGCAGATGCTAGAAATCCAAGCAATACACACAAAATGCTGGAGGAACTCAGCAGGCCAGGCAGCATCTATGGAAAAGAGTACAGTTGACGTTTCAGGCCAAAACCCTTTGGCAGGACTCTTTCGCCTTGAAACGGTTACTGTATTCTTCTCCTAGATGCTGCCTGGCCTGCTGAGTTCCTCCAGCATTTTGTGTACATTGCTACCATTAAGCACATCTACACGGAGTGCTATCACAGGAAGTAGAATCTCCCACCATCCGGGACGCTCACCATCCCGGCCATGCTCTCTCCTCGCAGCTGCCATCAGGGAGAAGGTAGAGGAGCCTGAGAACCCATGTCACCAGGCTCAGGAGCAGTTATTACACCTCAACCATCAGACTCTTGAATTAGAGGGAATAACTTCACTCAATTTCACTCATCCCATCACAGAACTGTTATCACAACGTATGGACTCACTTTCGAGGCCTCTTCATCTCACATTCTCAATATTTATTATTTATTTATTTGTTTATTCATTTTACATTTGCAATTTGTTGGCTTTTGCACACTGGTCATTTGTCCACCCTGTTGGATGCGATGTACCATTGATTTTATTGTGTTTCATGATGTACTGTGAGTGCCCACAAGAAAACAAACCTCAGGGTTATATATGGTGATGTATCTGTAGTTTGATCTTTGAAATTCAATTTGATTAGTTAACTAGTATCTGCCCTTGACAAAGCCATACGAGCAGTCTCCAATTAGACCTTACCATGCCAAGTAATCGTTACTCCTCTCCCTCAGAACCTTTCTCCAATAACTTCCCTACCACTGACATTTGGTTCAAAAGGTTTGTCCCAGCACTATTCTTGAAAAGGAGAAACACATTTGTCATACTCCAGTCATTAAGGCAATGCCATGTGAAAGCTTTGAACAGTTTATTCTTCTATATACTGTATTTTTATTATTAAATAAATTTAATATTAAAACATTATTTCTTTGCCTCCTGCAGTAGCCTAGGAGAAACCTTTAAGACCATTAAGTCATCAAGTATCTTTCTCCCAAGTGGAAGACTTATACCAGAACTTAGTTTTACACTTCACTAAATTCTCCAACTACTGCTTCCTTTGAGAAACTGAAGAAAAGTATTCATTTCGTGCCTCATCTATGCATAAAACAAAGAATATAGAACAGTAAATCATTGGACCGGCTATTTGGCCCATGATGTGGTGCCAATCGTTATACTAATTTATACTAAATATCCTCCCTCTGTGTATCATCCAGATTCATGTGCCTATCCGAAAAACCTTTAAAAACAGCCTGCTTCCACTACTATCCCTCATAACCTGTTCCAAGCACCTACCCCTTTGCATAACAATTGCCCCTAATGTCACCTTTAAACTTCCTCCCTCTAACCCTAAAAGCACGCGTCTGGTATTTGACATTTTTAATCTGGGGGGAAGATTCTGACTGTCTACCCCATTAATGCCTCTCATCAGTTTGAAAACCTCTATCAGGTCTCCCCCCAGCCTCCAATGCCCCAGGGAGAACAACGCAAATTTATCCAATTTTCCTTGTAGCTTGCAGCATCTTCTGCACTCTTTCCACAGTCTTCAAGTCCTTCCTATATATGGGACGACAAAACTGCACTCTAAGTGCAGTCTGACTAAAATGTTATACAGCTCCAGCATGACTCTCTTATACTCAGTACCCTGCCAATGAAGGCAAGCACGCCATACACCTCCTTTGCTGCGTTTTCCACTTGTGCAGCTGCTTTCAGTGGACTATGGACCTGGATCCGATGTTACAACTGTACTTCAAAACTATTAAGAGGCCTTCCATTAACTGTAAACTTCTCCATTTCATTTGACCACCCAAACACCTCTCACTTGGCTGAATTAAACTCTATCTCCTACTTCCTTGCCTGTATTTGTAAACTGATCTATATCCCACTGTGTTCTTTAATGGTCCTTTACACTGTCCAAAGCTCCACCAATCTTGGTATTACCCACACGTGTTGATCTACCATCTGCATTTTTATCCAAATCATTGATATATAATCACAAACAGCAAACGTTCCAGCACTAATCCTTGTGGAAAACCACTGGGCATGGGCTTCCAGCCAGTAAAGCAGCCTTCCATCCCTATGTTCAGCCTTCTATAGGCAATCCGGTTCAGAATCCAAAATTGCAATTTACCCGGATCCAACACATCTTTATCTTCTGAATCAGCATACCATGATGTTCCTTATCAAATGCCTTACTAAAGACCATGTAAACAACATTCACTGCCGCACCTTTGTCAACTCTTCCAAAAATTCAGTCAAGTTTGTAAGGGAAGACCTACCTCACACAGAGCCATGCTGACTGTCCCTAAGCAGACTGTGCCTTTCCAAATATGCATAAATCTTCTCCAACAACTTCTCTATAACTTCTACCTCCTTGCACAGATTGCCTCTGTTGTCTCTTATGGGCCTTACTATTCTCCTAGTTAGCCCTTGATACAGTCATAAAATGCCTTAATCTGGACTGCCAGTAATACACCATGGACCTCCTTTGTCTTCTGATTTCCTTTTTAAGTGCCTCCATACATATTTATACTCTTGATGGCACTTTCCCGACCATTTTTAGTGTCCTATTCCTGGTATAAGCTTCCTTTTCACTCTATAATCATTGTTCAATAATCTTCTGGCATCCAGGATTCGCTGTACTTTTTACCCTTGGATTTCACCCTTACTCAAACATGTTGGCCCTGAATTCTCATTCAAATGAGTAATAATGTTTTTCTTGCATATGCAAATTCAGTGCTCCCAGTTTACCTTTCCCAGGCTTTGTCTTTCTCCAGTTCAAAACCTTTATTTCTAAATATCGCAATTTTCCATAATCACTTTAAAATATATGGGGTTACGGTTACTACTTCTGTTATGATTTCCAGCTGACATTCCCTCCACTTGACCACAGTACACTCCTAAAGACAAGATTCGGTAATGCTTCTTTCTTCATTGGTCTCTCTACACATTCAAAGAGCTTTCCAGGACACATCTCAAAAAATCCACCTCCCTTAAGACTTTTACATTTGTGCAATCCCAGTTAATACTTTGGAGTTTTGAAAGGGAATCATGGTGAAGAAAGTCTCTGCTTTATTGACAGTGGGGAGCTGCTGTATTCTCCATTTCTGAATATGATCATCAGTTTGCTCTTAAGGCAAGGGGAGGTTTCACTAATGGTCTTGCTATCCATGAGCAATGCTTACCACACTGCTGTCTAGACGCATGAAAAGTACTGCAACCCAATGTGGATTCTTTCACATTGGGATTCCTGATAAAGCCGTGTTGACATTAGAACTTTGAATGCGTTTAAGA
The DNA here is from genome assembly GCF_030028105.1 of Mobula birostris. Lineage (NCBI taxonomy): Eukaryota > Metazoa > Chordata > Chondrichthyes > Myliobatiformes > Myliobatidae > Mobula > Mobula birostris. The sequence goes on along the minus strand of NC_092374.1, from coordinate 77,424,500 downwards.
ATGGAATGTTGTGACCAATCTGGCATCTTTAAAATGCTTTGCCTGTACTCATCCTAATTTTGAAATTTCCAACTTCATCATCGACAGTAAGTCGCCTGTTGCATCAGGTTTGAATACCATGATATTAATTGCACTGTAGTTCTATATTGTGAGTGAAGAGAAATAAATTGGTACATCACACAACTTAGTGAAGCTGCAGTAATCTCAGTCAACTGGTACAGTACGTAACCCAATGAGGAGAACAGGATATAGTTGATGGATTGGGCAAGAATGCGCTGTCAATATGCTGTTCTTTGATTTGGAGGTGAAAGTGTTAGTTACTGCAAGACATTAGGCAGTTACAGCATGGGATTGGTTAAGAAGGGATTTCAGTAAAACACTAATAGAACGGGAGTGAACAGGAAATGAATTGCTCCACTAAGATTCCACTGAATCTGTCTATCATATCCTGTGCTTGAATAAAGAATACACTTTGTAGCGAGATTAGTCTTTGAAAGGCAAATGTTTCTCATTCTGCTCAGAAATAGGGGAACAGATTGCCTTCACTGTCAAGCGGATGCGTCTTGGGTGCCTATCACATCCGTTTATACCGAGCTGCCTCAGGTTGTCATTAACCTGGCTGATAGAACTGGGACAAAAACATCCTTAAATATCTGCAGGTGTGTGCTGCAAAGACAATATCTGTGACACATCAAACTGTCAGGAAAGTGCCATAGACACTTGCTCAACCAAACACAATGAAACCTGTAGAGAATTCACTGTGGAGTGCCTGTATGCTAATCGCCTTTGAGATACAGTTCATTGGTATGAAATTAATCCTACAGGATACTGTAAATTAAGTTCCACGTCTACATGCAATATGTATTGGTTTCAATGTGATTTGCTTGGTAAAGAACTTCTGACAATTTTGGAATTCTCATTCACCAGAATATTCACCTCTCCTAAATAGGCAAGAAATGAGAACCCCCAAGTACAAATTCACACAATTTTCTATTTCTCAACATCAATGCTGTTTTTAAAAAGAAACTATTGCACCAAATGTGGGATTCCATTTCAAGACCACCTCAATTATTGGTATTCCCTGTATTAAAAAAAACTTCAAAGGAGATATTTTTAGCCCTCAAACTCCACTGGTTTCCAAGCAACAAGGCAATGCAGATTTGCTTTGTTGATGATATAGATTTAACCCAAAGCAATTGGGCTGCAAATTGTGCACAGAGTTGTCACCCACTGTAAAGATCAAAAGAAATTGCATTTATTTAACATATTTCACAATTTCAGGATGTCCAAAAAACGTTTACAGCTAAAGGAATGCTTCTGGAGAATAATCACTGATGTAATATGGGAAAAGCAGCAGCCAATTTACCCACGGCAAGCTCCCACAGACTCAAATTGGTTAATGGCTGACAATTTATCATTGTGACAACAAACAATGGATCAAGAATACTGGGAGTGACTCTTCAGTACTTCAAGGTAATGGTAAGAATTTTCCACATCCATTGAAAGGTTAAGCTGAGTCCATCTGGCCAACACTTCCACGAGTTATCAAGTCTCAAGTTTTGTGCTTACAAAGGTTTTGTATGTTGTGTTAAGGAATCCAGCTCAATGATGTAAGGTGACACGGCCACTAGTGCTGCTGTCTCACAGTTCCACTGACCAGGATTCAATGCTGACTTCCAGTGCCTTCTGAGTGAAGTTTGCACCTTCTCCCTATGACTGCTTGAATTTCCTCTGGGTGCCCCAGCTTCCCCTTCATCTTCAAATGTGCAATTTGGGAAGTTAATTGGCCAATGTAAATTGCCCCCCAGTATGTGCATGAGTGGTACATTCTCAGAGATTTGATGGGAATGTGGAGAGAATATAATAGCAATTGTATACCATTAGTGTAGATGGGTAATTGTTGGTTGGTGTAGACCTGGTAGAATGAAAGACCTGTTTCCATGCTGTATCTCTTTTTGACTCTATTTGTAAGTATCCCAGCTGCTCATGTACCTATGGAGAAGTATTCATAAATGCAATCGTTTGGATAATTTATGTATGGGGTTAGCTATGGTTGAGTGGGGATCAGTGTGCCAAGTCAAAATGTTGTGTGTTCCAGTCCCTCCACAATGCCTTCACTATGAACATTGGGAATTATAGTAAATTTACAATACAGAAGAATACCATTGGCCCATTGTGTCTCTGTAATTTGAAAAAGGTCAACCTCCACCCTCCAGCCTTTGAACAATAGTCCTGCAGGTCATGCACATCAAGTGCATATCCAGGCTCTTCATAAACAAATTGGGGTTTCTGCTTCTACCATTTTTTTAGGCATTGAGTTCCAAGTCACAGCCTGGGTGAATCAAACTTCCTTTTCATGCTTCCATCAATTATTTTTGGTTTCTGGTTTTTGACTTTTCCACTAAGGGAAGTGAGTCCTTATTACAGTATTTAGACCCTTCATAACTTTACACACCCAAATTACATCTCCCTTCAATTTCCTCTGCCCACACGGTCCCATCCTCTTCAATCTTTCCTCCTTACCTAATCATTTTAAAAAAATACTGCAGATGCTGGGGATCTGAAATAAAAACAGAAAATGCTAGAAATACTCGGCAAATATTGAAAGGCCACTGACATGAAATATTAACTTTCTTCCTCTATCCACAGATGCTTCCTGATCTGTTCAGTATTTCCATCACTCCTATTTCTTAAAGCAAAGGAGAAATCCAAGGAACACCCATATATATCACTTAGGCATCAACTCCAGTATAATTACATCTTTCTGAAATATGGTGACCAAAATTTAATGCAGTCTTCAAAATAAGGTCTAACTAGTGTTGCCTGCAGTTCCAACATGACTTCCTTGATCACTGATGTGTGCAATTATACACTACATTTTCTCTTTTCCCCTATATCACTCAATACACAGAGGTTTGTCTTGCCTTGTTGCATCTTCCCAGATGCATTATCTCACACTCTGTGGATTAAGTTCCATTTAGCACTCTTCTCCCTCAGCTATCTAGACCATTTGCATCTTCTAATAAACTGATTTTTTTAATATTTTGTTCACTTGCAAATCCTTTTTATCATACCACCACATTTAAGTCCCAAACATTAATATTACAGAAAAAAACAGGGACAGATAATTGAGCTCTGTGGACACCTGTCAATCACTATTCCTCCTGCCATTGAGCACAGTGACTAACTCAGCAGGTCAGGCAGCATCTATGGAAAAGAGTAAGCAGTCGACGTTTCAGGCTGGGTCCCTTCACTGTGTGTTGCTTTGGAGTTCTGGCATCTGCAGATTTCCTCACGATTGAGCATAGTGAATCTAGTTTGCCACTCACTCTTTGATCCTTGGACTTTTATATTTTAGACTCCTTTGCCATGTAGGACCTCGTCAAAAACCTTATTGAGTCTATGTAGGTTACATCAAATTGATCCCCTTTCTTGTTACTGCCTCAAAATATCGTTCTGATTAATCAGAGACAAAAATTCCATGCTACCAGTATGAATTCCAATAATTTCCCTGGAATCAAATTTAAAATGTAATCACTTCTATACCTTTCTCCCTTTTTTAATTAACGGTACACTAGCAACCCTCCAATCCTCTGGCACTACTCCCGTAGACAGGGATGGTCAGAACTTTCACACACTTCCTCCCTTGTTTCCTTAGAGGCTGTAATATATTTTATCTGTACCTGGGGGTTTAGCCATTTTATACTTGATACTTCCTATGGTTACTCCATCCAGATTTTTCAAGCTAGTCTTCCTCACATGTAACATGAAACACTAGCATCATCGTATTTGTAAAGTCAGCTACCAACCCTTCCCTATTCATCCACTTCCACAGTTCAGTTATCATCTTGGCCCCTAATAGCCCTACTCGTTCCACAGTGATCCTTGTACTCTTTTTGTACTTTTCAAACAACTTCAGTCTTTCCTTTATTTTAGTGCCAATATTTCATCATTGCATCTCTGCTTTCTCAACTTCCCTTTAACCTCACTCTTATATTTCCTCAACCTTTCCAACATTCTGCTGAATTAAACTTGAAATGTCCGAGATGTTTCTCTTGTATTGTCTTTTGCTCTTGGCTTCTTCCAACCCAGATCGTTCAAGAGATGCTGTGCCGGCCCTCTTTGTGGAAATATGTTTAAGTGCTACCCCCTCTTCATTGCCCTGAAAGTCAACAAGTAGATATCTCCAGTCCATTTTTCGCTAAACCATTCTCAGTCTAGTAAATTTAGCTTTACTCCAACTGCCATAATCATTGCTACAAAATATTATCCCTTCATTCCTTTAAGTTAAATGCAGGATTGCCCACCTCTTTTGGATGAAAACGTTCTCCCGAATGGAATTTAGGAATTTCGTATCTTCTGAGCTAATACAGCTAATATCTATAGTAATGAAACTCCTGGCATCTTGGTCTGGAGTCTTTACACTTTTCAAAAATGTGTTCCCTTGGACCGTTTGGTGGTGTCCAGCACCTTGTAATTGCTCTACTTTATTCCTTAGTTCAATCCATACAGCCACATTTGACAACCTTTCCAACATAAAATTTGTTCACCCAGCTGAGTTGCTTCTTTACTCCAATATTGCCCACTTTCATTTTTATTCTTTAATCTACCAGGAAAGAAAATCCAATAATTAGGAATGCTAAGTTGTCAGTCGTGCTCTCCATTAAGTTATGTTTCAGTAATTGACAAAGCATTAAAATTCCATATGCCTATTGGTGCCTTCAGCACGTCAACCATAGTCACTAAATTCCTTGCACATGTAACTATTAGCAGATCCTATATTCTTAATTTATTTTTTTCATTTAGCTTGCTCTGCCTTCCTCACTAGTTCACTCTCTTTTCCTCTAGTTCACTTCTTCACTCTCTAGTTTTCTGTGTCCACTTCCAGTTCTACATTTTGTTCCTCCTAAGCTTCCTATATCTTGGCCAACAAGTTTATGCTCTCCCAACGAGTACCAGCAAATCTGCCATTTGTGGTATGAACTACTATCCAATGCAAAATTCACTGAGCAACAAACTTTCAGGAAAATTGCAAAAAAATACAGAAGTGATAGTGGAGACTTTATCTATCCAAGCATAGACTGGAATACCAATAACATAGCCATACAGGGGGAGGAATTTCTGATGTATTTTTGGGAGAACTTTCTTAATCACCATATTTTTGGCCCCATAAAGAAGGAGGCAATGCTGAATTTGGTTCTGGGAAATAGGTTAGGCTAAGTGGAGCAGATATCAGTGGGAGAACATTGAGGAAATAGTTATTACAATATTATAAAATTCAGAACAGTTGTGGAATAGGACATAGGCATTCCAAAGTGACAATTATCCATTACAGAGGATCCAATTTCAATGGGGTGAGAAATGGTTCTCACGGTAGAGACATCAAAAACAAGGGAGAGCTCTAAGTTGAAAGATGATATTTTACACAGAGAGTGGTGGATATTAGGAATGTGCTACCAGAGGAGGTATTGGAACCAGATACAACGATTACAATTAAAAGCAGTTTAGAGAGATATTGAACGCAAACACGAGGAATTCTGCAAATGCTGGAAATTCAAGCAACACACATCAAAGTTGCTGGTGAATGCAGCAAGCCAGGCAGCATCTCTAGGAAGAGGTACAGTCGACGTTTCAGGCTGAGACCCTTTAATGTGTGTTGCTTAGAGAGATATTGAACTAGGCAAGGCATAGAAGGATGATGCTGGCAAGCGGGATGAGAGTAGATGGGCAAACATGGCAGCATGAATGTAGTGAGTCAAATGGCCTGTTTCCCTGCTGTACAACTCTCTGAATCCATGACTTTATAAAAGCTCCATCACATTTACATTGGAATCATAGAATAGCTGGCAAAACTGTAATTGAATATCATTCAGGCACAGTCAAGTGGTATTCCCAATGAGGAAAAGATTCAGGAACTGAAAATCCGAGCAGCTTGGATAAGTAAAAAGCCAGGGCGCAGGGAAGAGCAAAACAAAGCAAATGACAGATGGGAGCTTGTTAACACATGAGAGCCAGGGTGATTACAGAAAGTTCAGAAGGGAAATAACAAAGGAATTACGAGAGCATGAGAAAAAAATGGTAGCAAACCCAACATGCTCTGTTGTCAGTTTAATATCCAAACATGGTTCCTTAAGGTTGTTATAACCGGGATAATCTCCCACTACCTATTAAATACTCCCAATGGTGTGCATCACAAATAGCCTCTGATAACCAAGTCCAGCTTCTGGCCTTCACATGTGGCTTAGCTACTAAGCCCAGCGAAACCATTTCCACTAACAGGAGAAGGGGCAAAGGGTCCAACCGTCAAAAGCGTAACTTCTCAGTGGCCACATTGTAGAGCACCTGCACTACATTCACCAAAAGCAGAACTTCCTGGTGGTCAAACACTTTAATTCCGAATCCCATTTCCATTTTGACATGTCAGTTCATGGCCATCTCTCGTGCCAGGCCATCCTCAGGGTGGAGGAGAAATACCTTATGTTCCATCTGCGTAGCTTCCGACCTGATGGCATGAATATCAATTTCGCTGACTGGTAAAAAAAAAAATCCCTCCCCCTCACCCACACTCTTCTATTCCTTACTTTGGCCTCTTACCACTTCTCACCTGTTTATCACCTCCCCGTGGGTCCTCTCCTCCTTCCCTTTTTCCTTTGGTCCACTCTCCTCTCCTATGAGAATCCATCCTCTCCAGCCCTTTACATTTTCTGTCCACCTGGCTTCACCCATCACCTTCTAGCTATCCCCTTCCTCTTCCCCCACCCCCAACCTTTATATTCTAGCATCTTCCCTCTTCCTTTCCAGTCCTGAGGAAGAGTCTCGGCCAAAAACATCGACTGTTAATTCATTCCCATAGATGCTGCCTGACCTGCTGAGTCCCTCCAGCATTTTGTGTGTATTGCGGGTTAGTGGCACTTTAAAACCAGTCACTTCAGGCAGATGGGGCTCGTCATCTGCGGTTGGCAGCTCATCCAGAAGAAGGAAAAATCTGATCTCAAATCTCTGCTGCCTCGTGGCTAGACCCACTCATGGGGAGTCAAACCCTGAGGGAAAATCTGGACCTGGGGTCCCTAAGTCAGTCCTACGTTGAGTTCAGTGCCGGCTGACAATTCCTGGGATGCCGCTGGTGCCAAACTGTATCAGTCTCTACCGTTCTGCTGGGTCCTTCAGCTGTGTGGAGAGGCGAGCCTGCCACATGGGTAACAGTTTGCTGTCCATATCGTACTGCCTGGGCTTGTGTACTGTATGCATATCACGTGGAAAGCCGGGGTTGCAACATCCACAGTCGACCCTGATCTGTGAAAGGCCTCGTCCAAACATATTCCACAGACATGCAAACATGATAAGAATGTGACAAGAAGCAAGTTGATCAGAGAAGAAAAGGGTAACCAGGGCGTGTCTGAGGCTCCAAGATGCCAATGGATCCATAATAATTAAAAAAAGAGGTTGTTGAGATTTTGGATGTAGCAAAAACAATAAAGGGGTGCAAGTAAGGCCAGCAGCACTTTAAGTGGGTAGGTCAACTGCCCCAGAGGGGATGGACATGTGTGTCCCTGGAGAAGAAGTATGCAGTATTCCAAGGTACAATGGGGAACTTGCACCACAGGGCCTCAAGTACATTCTGGATCAAGATAACTGTGTTATAAAAAGCAACTGTAAAATAGTGTGAAACATAGAGTACTATCATATTGTAATAACGTGATGCTGCAATCATTGAATAAACCAGTTGGAAAAGGGGGAAAAAAAGTAAGGGGTAGGTGTTAGATTTCTGAGAAGGACGGAATTTACCGAGACCCTGGCAATAATTCTCTGAACACCTAAAGGATCAGGAGTGTTGCCTGGGTACAGGAGAATTACAAAATGTTGTTCAAAGGATATATTTAACCTTGGTAACTGGAAAAGTTCTGAAAACCATGAACAAGCACTGAATCCACAATCATTTACAGGTGTTTATTTATTAGAGAAGCCAGGATAAATCTTTTAAATTGTACTGAACTAATTTGGTATTTGAGTTTTTTTAGAGCAAAAAAAAAGGAAATTACTGTAGACTGGACTTTGATTAGTTGCCACCTAATAAGCTTATGATCAAGATTGAAAGCCATGGAATAAAAGGCTGTAGCAATAGATGAAACTGACAAGATGATCTGAAATAGAGAGCAATAGAGGTGCTTCTTGGAGTGGAGTGTTTCTCACAGAGTTTGGAATGGGAAGCACTGCTTTTCCTAATAAATGGGTAGGTTGTCAGGGCACAATTTCCAAATTTTCAGATGATCATGAGCACAGTAATGGCCTACGAAAAAAAATAGTCACACTGATGGAATAAGAAGAAAGAGGCATATGAAATTTAATGCTAAGCATGTGAAGTGTTACGTTCAGTAGGAAGAATGCGAAGAGTTAATATAGAGAGCAGAGAGATAGGTACATAGGTTGTTGAATGTAGCAGCAAACTAAGAAGGTAGTGGATGATATATACAGGATTCTGGGCTCTATATATAGGAGCATAGCTTACAGTAGGAAGGAAGCCACGATGAACCTTTATAAAACACTGATTTGGCCATAACAGGAATTATGTGAACTTCTGTGCCTCACACTTTAGATGAGATATAAAGGCATTAGAGAGGGTTCAAAAGATTCAGGGTCAGAGTCAGAGCAGTAGCACAAATACAGGGCCTTCAGCTCCATAAATCCAGGCTGACCACAGCGCCCCCCCCCCCCCCCACCTAATCCAAATTTCCAATGTTCGGCCCATATCCCTCTAAAGTCGGCTCCTGCATATTTTAATCAAGTGCTTCTTAAAATGATACTATTGTACCTGCCTTAGCAACATCTTCTGGCGGCTTGTTCTGTTATACAGTACTCAAAAACATGCCTCTCAAGTCCCTTTTAAATCTTTCCCTACTCTGGGATAAAGAATGTTAGCATCCACCTCATCTAAGCCCCCACAAAATGACTCCAGGGACGAGGGGGCCTTAGTTCTGTGGATATACCGGAGAATATTGCAGTATTCTCTTTGGAACAGAGGAATGTGAGCAGAAGCTCTGGAGATGTTTCAAATGGTGAAGGGTATAAACAGTGAGAAATGGCTCCCACTAGTGGAAGGTCAAGGACAAGGGGCCATAAAATTAAGGTGATTGACTCATGAAACAAACCATAGAGCAAGTGGTTGGGGTCTGTATTAAACTACTAGAGGGTAGTGGAGCAGAAATTCAATTGCAAAATCAAAAGTCAGGTAGGGAGGTCTCCAAAAAGAGAGAATTTGCAGGGCTATAGGGAGAGGGCAGGAAAGGCAGATGAACTGGATTGCTCATGGAACAGACTAAACCACCTCTGTCCATGCTGCAACCACTGCCCACTCTTGATCATGTTGAACTGTTACCTGTCCCCTCTGTACAGATCCCATCTTCCCTAGATCTGCTCCCAGTGTTCCAGGAATCTAAAGACAACAGCCCACCCCTCTTGCACCATATCTCTAGACACACAATCATCTACACCAGGGGTCCCCAACCTGGGGTCCACAAACCCCTCAGTTAATGGTAGGGGTCCATGGCATAAAAAACATTGGAACTTGATCTACACCAGCCTTCTATTTGTGCATTCAATGTCGTGTACAAGGAATAATTCGAGATGAATGCTCTTAAGATCCTGCTTCCTAACTTCTATTCTAATTCCTTAATATTTTCCTGCAGGATATCTTCCTTCTATCAATCATGTGTGAACCAAGACTTCTGCATTTTCCTCTTCCTCTCCTTTTGAATACTCTGCAGACTTTCAGTTACACCTTGATCCTGGCACTAAGGAGGCAATGCACCATCCCAGAATCACATCTGTGACTGCAGAAACACCTATCTCTCACCGGTCTAGACTACTACATTAAATAAAAACAGAAAAGGATGAAAATATTTGGCAGATTAGGCAATATCAATGGAAAAAGAATTATTGTTACAGTTCAAAGGCCCTTCTCAGAAGCTATTGAACAATATTACTCTCTGGACCTTTCCCTTCTCCCCCTGCATAGCTGAGCACCCATTAGTCATAGTATCGTAGCATTGACTGTCCTCTCAGTGGAACCTCCTATCCTGTCACATTCAGAATCGAAGCTGAAGCATAGTGGTATGCTGTAGGAGGTGCTGTCTTTCAAATGTGGCATTCAATTGGGGTCCTGTCTGTTCTCCCAGGTGAATACAATGGACTCGCAGCAGGATAATTCTCCGCAGTCAATTGCGTTGGTCCGTCCATCAACCTGACAAAAACAGTATTATAATACTTTTCCATTTCTGTTGATGCAAATTTGCCTCACACGTACTGGATGTTGCATTCCTATGTTACTCCTGTGGCTGTACTTCATATGAATATGAATTGCTTCATGATATTTTGAGTTGTAAAAGGCATTGTGTGGTGTAAATCTTCCTTCCTACTCTTGTTAGAAATGACAGGGGTCAATTTTAGTATTGTAGATAAAAGGGTTAGACTAGTTTTCCCTGGGCCAAAGGTGACACAACAGGGGGATATAAAGTAATGAAAGGCAGGAAACAGGACAGTAAGGCACAGGAATAGGCCCTTCAGCCCATTGTGTTGATAGATAAAGATGCTAGCCTAAGTGCTTGGGCTGACTCCAGTGATAAAAGTCTGAGGATGGTGTCAAGTGTAGTGAGACTGGGGTGATGCAGAGATAGGACTGGTTTAATCAGTTCTGGGGCCATTGATACAGGACTCTGGCCATTTTTAGTGATGTTGGGTTTGAACAAGATATAGAAATCAATTACTGGTCTCACCTTTAATAAAAAAAACATTGGGGCCGGTTTTACAGATGGCTGGGATTAGTTGCAGAGTTGCAAGGCCGGGGTTTTGGTGATACTGGAGTGGGTCACTGCTACTGATAACTGAGCAGCAACCAATTTTAGATATGTCCAGTTTTAGCAATAAAAGGCCTTGTAGTGTTTTTGTGATACCGGGATGGGATGAGTTTTACTGCTTCAAGGCAATGTGCTATTGTTGGTGATAAAATACAGGGCTGCTGATCCATTTCATCCACAACTACTTACTCACTGATGCACAGCAGCAGCTGTTTGTATCCATGTTCCCTCTAAGGTGTGCGGCCACACACATCTTTGGCTATTAACGCACAAAAGAATTTAAACTGCACACCAAAGGTTGTCATCCTCTACCTTTCTGGCATGTTACGTAATTTCATGATCATACACAATCACATTTCCTTTTCTGGTTTCTGGTGTAGACAGTGTTGACAACGTGGAGTGTGCAATGATTTGCCTACAGATTTTAGAACTGGATTATTTATACTGTTTTATTGAAGAAGTTACTGAATCAATAATTCAGTGCGCACATGTTGTTGCCACTGGGCAAAAAAATCACACAGCACAAGATGTCTGTGCACAATGGTCATTACAAGTTAGAGGGAAAGTTGGTTCGTACCATCTACAAGAACCACTGCGGCAACCCACCAAGACTTCTTGCAAAATACTTTCCAAACCCATGATCTCTACCAGCTAGACTCACATGACCAGAAAAAGAATGGGAACTCCACCACCTAGAAGTTGTCGTCCAAGCACACACCATTCTTAGCTGAAAATCTATCACTACTCCAACACTGTCACTGGGTCAAGATCCCATAACTCCCTTCCTAACAGCATTATGAGTATAGCCCCACTTTAAAGACTGCAGTACTTTCGGTAAGGAGTTCACTACCACCTTTTCACCAGCAATTAAAGATGAATAATTGCTGGCTCAGCCTATAAAGCCCATAGCCTTTGAATAAATTAAAATTGTCCGTGAAATATTGCAGTGATCAACAGCAAGTGCCACTTGCTGCAATATGGTACGGGGTCCAGCTTTAGTCATACAGGGCTGCAGCAACTTTAACGAAAGATGGTAGAGGTCAGTTTTAGAGACACAAAGCAGGGATCAGTTTTGATAACAGAGTGATTGGCCCCAGTTTCATTGATGGCTGTGGACAGTTTTAATGAAACAGGTCAGGGGAAGATTTAGAGATAGTGAACAGGTTCCACCTTCGGAGAAACTAAGTCGGGTCTATCTTCAATGATACAGGCTGGGGCCAGTTGCTGTAATAAACAGTTAGGGGTGGAGCCAAACGCAGTATTTCAAATTGTGCCCAGTTGTATTGATACACGACTGGGGCCATGTTGGGAAAGGGTGAGCTGGTGCCAATTTCAATTATACAAGGCTGGAAACAGTTTACTGACAGTGATGGAGGACATTTCAGTGCTAATTCAGAGTCTGTATGTCTTTGTAATTGTAAGAAGCAAATATGGTTCACTTAGGAATCTTGGTTAATGAAGGATTTTGGAAGTTTGATCAGGGTAGAGAAGGAAGTGCATGGCACGTGTATGAAATCAGTATTGAATGTTTTCTTTGAAGTTTATTGGAGCTGTTGGAGAGATCATAAGAAAGAAAGTATGAGGACAAAAAGGGCCATGAAATGAACTTGGTATGTACAATTAAGGAGCTTCTAAAGCCTTTTAAGAAGATTAGAGGCAAGGGATAGCTAAGGAAAGAGTAGGTCCCCTCAGGACCAATAGGGTAGGCTGTTCATGGCACCGGGGAAATGAACAAGGTCCTGAACGCACCAGTATTCCCTAGGAATAATTAAGGAAGGGGTATTCTGTTGCTCTGGAATATGTCGCTATCAGGATGATAAAAGTGTTAGAATTATTGCAGCACATTAGTTTGGATAAATCATCAGGGCCTGATGGAATCTATCCCAGGATAATAACTAAGGGGAGGATGAGAGAAGATTGCTGGGTTTTTGACCGAGATTTTTTTCATTTTCATTAGCCATGGATGAGGTACCAAAAGGCTGGAGAACAGCTAACATTATCTTCATATTTATAAAGATCAGTAGGGATTATCATGGAATCTATAGACCAGCGACCTGTACATCAATGGCACAAAAGTTCTTGAAGAAAACTCAGGGACAGCATTTATGCTCACTTCGAAAATTGGGATTAGGAAGAGTCAGCATGATTTCGTGCAGGAGAACTCATGCCTCACAAATCTGATCGAGTTAGTTTTGCCAAGGTGACTGAGAAAATTGGTGAAGACAGGACGATACAAGTGGCTTACATGGACTTTAGTAACGCTTTTGACTTAAGTCCTGCATGGTCAAGACACAAGGGATTACTTGTTTGTGATACATATACAGTAATTGACTTGGAGGAAAACAGAGATGGGTGTCCAAGCAAGGTTGCAGACAAACATGATTAGTGGAGTTGTGGACAGTATAGAGGATTGTCAAAGGATACAGCAGGATATAGATCTATTACAGATACGGACAGAGAAACGGCAAATGGAGTATAATGTATTGTAAAGTAATGCACTTTGGGATGTTGTATTTAAGGGAAAATTATTTAGTTAATGGCAGAACCCTTCAGAACATTGATGTAAAAGAGCAGTTTTGGGGTCCAAGTCCATAGTGATCATACAAATAGATAGGGAGATAAAGGAGGCACATGGCATGCCTGTCTTCATTGGTAGAGTGTTACATGTATGCATGTGGATGCTCAGAGAGTGAAGTGATTTAGATCATGTGCAGGCACTATGTTCAGCACAGGCATCGTGGGGTGAAGGGTCTGTCCCTATGCTAATGGGAACCATGATGAGGTTAAAACTAGAGGACACAGGTGCAAGTTAAGAGGAAAAACGTTTAAATATAATCTATGGAAAACATGTTTCACACAGGAGAGGGTGCATATCCAGAAGGAGCTGCCAGAGAAGATGGTGGAGGCTGATGCAGTTAGAATGCTTGAAAGGCATCTGGACAAATGCTAGGGTAGGAAAGCAGTGAGGGACATAGGCCTAATGGGGTTAGCATAAACGGACATCATGGCTGGCTGAAGGTGGTCTGAAAGGGCCTCTTTCTCTGTTGTATGATACCACAAATACATGGCTAAAGAACAGTTTTACTGATATAGCTTTGCTTTAGGTTGGGACAAGGTTTAGAAGTAAAGGACCCTGTTCACTTTCAGTGTTATAGTGTTTTAGTGGGACAGACTGAATACCATTTTTCACAAAACAGTACTGATGGAAATTTAGAAATACTGTAATGGCTGGCTCCACTTTTAATGAAACATGACTGGTGCCAGTTGTAATACCGGAATAGTGTTGGTTGTAATAAAAGAATACTGGGCCCATTTGTAGTGAAACAGGTCAAGGGACAGTGGTGAAACTATAGGGGTGTGGTCAGTTTTGTGGCATAGTACCCCGTCAATTTTGATGATACAGGGTTTTGGCATGTTTTAGTTTATCAGTAGCACAGTTATGGGGACTGTCACTCAAGGATATACCGTTTTAATAGTACAGGCCTGACATTGGTTTATTATTTAGAAATACAATGCAGAACAGGCCATTTCAGACCAACAAGCCTCACCGCCCACCAACCTACCTATTTAACACTAGCTTAACCACAGGACGATTTACAATGACCAGTTAACCTACTAACTGGTACTGTATGTTTCGGACTGTGGGAGAAAACCGGAACACTCAAAGGCAACTCACACATTCACAGGGAGAACATACTAACTCCTTTCAGATGGCACTGGAACTGAATTCCCAACTCTGACTGCCCTGTGCTGTAATAGTTTTGCACTATCAGTACACCACTGTGGTGTCATGATACTAGAACTGGGGCCAGTTACATTGACACACAACTAGGGCCAGCTCCTGTAATACAGGGTTGAGGCCAGTCGTCATAATAATGTGGTGGGACCAATTATCAAAACATAAGGCGGGGTACATTTGAGTGATTCTGAACCGGATATAGTTGGGAACAATTGTAATGATATAATAATTGTAATAATACGGACATGGCCAGTTTTACTGATGTCAGGGTGGGGGAAGGTTTAGTACAGAAGGCTAGTTAACAGAATAGGGATATCACTGATTTCAGTGATACAAGGCTGGTTTCATTTGTGGTGTTGCTTCGCAGGGTCTAGTGTAGTGTGATATCTGGCAGAGGCCAGTTGTAGTGATTCAGGACTGTGGCCAATTCTTGTGATAAGAGGCTCAGGTCACTTATATTGATACATATACTGTTGCCATTTTGAGTGACAGGTCAGAGGCTTGTTTTAGTGAAGCAGAGCTGAGGCTAGTTTTATTGATGCAGTGGTGGGGCCAGTATTGGTGGGGCTGAGGTCACTCGTTGTTTTATGCTATAGGCACCATTTTTATTGGTACTGGTCTGGGGCCAAATTTAATGGCATCCAGTTGAGTGAGTTTTATTGAGGTAGGGCCAGGGCCAGTTATCATGGTGCAGGTCTAGGTCAATATTGATGATACTGAGCTTAAGTGATTTTTAATGATGCATGGCCAGGACTAGTTTTAGTAACAGACGTCTAGGGACACTTTGGGTGATTCGTAAGTGGAGTCAGTTTCAGTAATACATTGGAACAGTTTTTTGTGATACAAGAACTAAGCAGTTTTGTTGTTAGAGGGCTGAGGATATTAGACACAGGGGACTGGTCCACTTTATGAGAAACAGGGTTGGGACAAATGTTGATGAAAGGTAGGGTGAGCTGATCAGGACTAGGACTAGATATGGTAGCCAAATGCAGTGACACGGAGCTGGCCCATTCGGTAGGTATTCAAAGCTGGGCTGAGGCCAGCCAGTGGTAGTTAAGCAAAGTTGGGGTCACTTGTAGTTAAACAAGATGGTGCCAATTGTAGCAATACAACCCTGGGGCCACTTGTATCGATACGTGCTGGGATCAGCTGCAAGGAATCGGGGCTGAGGTCAGTTTTAATGACAGAGGATTGGAGCCTAATAAGGCATACAGGGTGGGGGCCGGTACTTTTGATAAATATCTCCTGACCAGTTGAAATGACTCAGGACTGGGCCAGTTGTATGATTCAGAACTGGGCAGTTGAAGTGACTTGAAGTGATGCAGGACTGGGGCTCCTTGAACTAAGACAGGGCTGAGGCCATTTGTAATGATTTCGGACCTGGGCAAGTTTTAGTGACACAGCACTATTGTAAAGATACTAGATTATACTAGAGTGGACCAGTTTGATTGAGATGGTGGGGGAGGGGGGGCAGAGCCAAATTTAGTAATACAAAGCCAGGGCCACATTTAGGTAATACAGGGCTAGGCTAGCTTTCAATGCGATAGTGCAATGGTCACCCTTGGTTGTAAGTAAATAATCTGCTGGTAGGAGCCAGGAGGAACAGGGATGTCCTTGCTATTGCTTGCATAGATTTAACCAAGGCATTTGACTCTGTTAGCAATAAGTCTATTAATAAAACTTTAGGCAGAGTGGGGGCTGGCATCCAGCATGTCAACCCCAACTAATTTATCCAGAACAGTGAGACCAAGAACAGACTCATCTTTATTATGAAGTGGGTTAAGCAGGGCTCCTCCCCCCACTTTATTTAACATTGTGATGGTCATTTGATTATGTTTGCTTAATAGCAACTGGTGCATTTTTAATTGAGGAACTGTCAGGTGTCATAATACATGACGAGGACCAGTTTTGGTAACAAGACGGTAGGGCTCGGGAAGTATAAATGATATGAGGTTGGGACCAGTTTTAATGATGCAGGGCTGGGCCCAGGGGCTGTGACACAAGAATGTGGCTAGTTGCAGGGCTAACACGCTGCAAGGGATAGTGAGGACTGCTGAAAACATCATCATGGTCTCCCTCATTCCCATTCAGAAGTGCCACGTAGGCAGAGCCTCCAGCATTGTCAAAGACCTCTCCCATCCTTCCAACAACCTCTTTGACCTCCCGCCATCCAGAAGAATATATCACAGAACTGTCAAGCAGAGTAACATCTTTCTACCCCAGGCTGTTAGACCTCTTAATAAAGCAGCCACTTCTCAAGAGAGTACCTGGTGAAGTGGTCACTGAGTGTATGGTCTATGGTTTGTACCTTGGCCCCAGAGGAACGATGTTCTGTCTAGCCGTATAAATGTGCATGGCTGAATGACAATAAAACTTGAATTTGAAGGAACTGGACCAGGGGGCATAATAGAAAGCTGGGATCCCACAGGCCCAGAGCCTTAATCAGTTGCAGTCATTATGGAATGGTTGGTGACTCCAGTTTCAATGAAAGCAGGGACCAGTGGCAGTGAAACAGGAGAGGTCTGTCGCAGTGACACAGGCTTCACTGCATATCATGACGTGTGCACAAGGAAATCTGCAGATGCCGGAATTTCAAGCAACACACACAAAAAATGCTGGTGAACACAGCAGGCCAGGCAGCATCTTTAGGAAGAGATACAGTTGACATTTCGGGCCAAGACACTTCGTCAAGACTAACTGAAAGAAGAGATAGTAAGAGATTTGAAAGTGGGAGGGGGAGGGGGAAATCCAAAATGATAGGAGAAGAAAGAAAGAGGGAGGGGGGAAGCCCAGAGGATGGGCAAGGAGTATAGTGAGGGACAGAGGGAGAAAAAGGAGAGAGAGAGAAAAAAAAAAAAAATTAATAATAAATAAATAAATAATGGATGGGGTACGAAGGGGAGGTGGGGCATTAACAGAAGTTAGAGAAGTCAATGTTCATGCCATCAGGTTGGAGGCTACCCAGATGGAATATAAGATGTTGTTCCTCCAACCTGAGTGTGGCAACATCTTGACAGTAGAGGAGGCCGTGGATAGACATATCAGAATTGGAATGGGACATGGAATTAAAATATGTGGCCACTGGGAGATCCTGCTTTCTCTGGTGGACAGAGTGTAGGTGTTCAGCAAAACGGTCTCCCAGCCTGCGTCGGGTCTTGCCAATATATAGAAGGCCGCACTGGGAAAGGGGGCCCCTCCCCCTTTCTTTCTCCCTAGGCCTCCCATCCCTTGATTCTCTCCCTTCTCCAGCCTCATATCCCTTTTGCCAATGAACTTTCCAGCTCTTAGCTCCGTCCCTCCCTCTCCTGCCTTCTCCTATCATTTCGGATCTTCCCTTCCCACTCTCACTTTCAAATTTCTTACTATCTCTTCTTTCAGTTAGTCCTGATGAAGGGTCTCGACCCGAAACGTTGACTGTACCTCTTCCTTGAGATGCTGCCTGGCCTGCTGCGTTCACCAGCATTTTTCGTGTGTATATCATGACGTGTGTCCTGAGACAGCTTTAGTGTTTCACACAGGAGTCACATTTAGTGAAGCACAGTCAATACCAGTTTTAATGATACATGATGGTCACTTTTAGTGAAATACACTACACCCAGGGCTAGTTGGCGTTACAGTGCTGATGTGCCAGTTTTAGTGAAACAGAACCAGGGCCTGTTTCACTGATATGAGGACAGAGCAGATTTTGTGATGCAGTACACAGTTGATGTGAGACTGTGTAAAGCTTTGTGACACAGAGTTGTAGCTAGCTTCACTGATGGCTGGGACTTTGAATTTTGACCCGATTTACTGACACAAGCTCTTAGGGCTGGTTGCAGTGATAGATGGCCGGTAATACACTGCTGAAGCCAGATTTGATGGTATAAATCTGGGACCAGACTTTGTAATTAACTATGATAATCTGGCACACTTGCCATTTCACTGGATGTGGGCTGGCAGATTTTTCAGACTATTGGATACTATCACAACATGCTTTCAATTGATTGTTTACACATATTACATAATTTTATAAGTTTCCCAATAAACATGACAAGTTTAAAGAGCCAACACAAACTCAGATAAGTGAAAAGGGAGCACAGGAAATGGAGCTCCAGTGAGTGAAAAGGGAATGTAGGAACCGTGGGTCCCCTGAACGGAAAGAGAACATGATAACTAGGATTCTGGTGGGTGCAATGGTAGTACGGAATGGAGGCCCCAGTGAGAAGGAAGAGAGTGCAGCAAACATCACTTGGTGAGCCAGATATCAAGCCACTAAGATTTCCAAAGTCAAATAGTGGATGATCAGAGTTTTGCTGTTTAAGGCTTGGGCCAACTTTGGTGATACAGACCTGGCCCCAGGCTTTGTGGCACAGTGAGGGAACCCATTTTGGTGATAGAACACTGGACTTCAGTTTTAGTGACAGCAGGAAGCAGTTGTTCTGATACAGGCCAGGGCCAGAACTAATGATATATTACCGAGGCCAGTACTACTGATACAGAGACAGCAGAGGCATAGTGCTTATTCCCAGCTTACTGTCACTGTATTTTGTTTAAATGTAACATCAAACCTGAAACTCTCTCTTCCACCCCCCACCACCATTCTCCAATCGAGGTGCATACAGGAGCCAAGTTTGGGGTGGGTTCTTTATGAGGGGTGATGATTAGAAAGATTAAGAGGTGGGGGTTAGCAGGGACAGAGGTGCTGCAAATGTGCGACTGAAGCTGTGATAGACACAGCTGTGAGAGCAGGATTATTTGTTCCACTGGATCATTAAATGGCTGATTGCCCCCTGGAGTACACAGTGCACTCCTGGGAGGGGGTGGATCGAAGCTGCCAAGCTTTAAAAGATTCTGCGTGAAACTCTGTCCCTTCAAAATGGGTTTTGAGAGTGAGATGGGATGGGGTCAAGGGTGAGATGGGATGGGGTGAGGGGTGAGGTGAAGATATTTTTTCAGTCTCTTTTGTTCACATTACACTTGTGTTTAGTTTTGGACTGTACTTTGTCCCAAATCTCTTTTACTCATCTACAGTAATGAATAGTGTCAGCTATTAGCTAAAGAGTAAGGTAAGAGAGGCAGAATTTTTAAAATTGCTCCTCCTAGGGATCTAATGTTATTTAGGATTTCCATGCTGATCTTCAGACAAAGAGAATTACAAATCACACTGGAGCAAGGTGAACAGGGACACGTAGTGTGGCTCTGTTGGAAATGACACTGGAGGCCTCATGGTGATGTCTGTGTACTCCTGCAGAAAAGTTATCTCTTAAGGTCATGGTGTGAAGGAGCTCATTTCCCAAACCCAAATGAAGCCCAAGAGCAGCAGGCACATAGGAACACCGGAGCCTGTAGGTTCCCCTCCAAGCCATGTGGTATCTTGATTTTGGAAATGCATTACAATTCCTTCACTGTCAATGGGTCTAAATTCTGGAACTCTCCATTGAACATTACAAAGAGAATACTTTCATCTGCAGCTCTAGAAAGCATCTCACCACCATCTTCAGAATCAATGAGAAGAGATCACCCTAATGACTAACATCTATAACCTATTGAATGTCAGCAGGTTGTTACGCATTGGGAAACTTCTAAATTAACAAGTACCTGAGTCTTTAAAGACATAAGCAGAACAAAATTTGCAATTCCACAAGTGCTTTAATGGCTCACATGGCATGGTATATGTACCCATGAAACTATACCTTGTCATTGAAATTCATGATATTGGTGGCTGCTACCTTTGTTTGAAATTCTTACTTGTGCCAAAGAATTCAAGTACCAGGCTAAGCAGCAGATAGTGGACACAAGGATTAGTGTGATTTTACCATGAAGGTCAAGAGTCAAGAGTCAAGAGTCACTCCTGGGTACCCATGGGCAAAGGGCTCTGACATGTGAAATTGTGCAAGCCTCTTTGTGCCGATCTTTGGCCTGCCCATTCTGGAGATGTAGGGGTTGTTGCTTGGCCATTACAGCCTGCATCCCAATGTTCTGTGCTGTTCATCCCAGGTGTCAATCCTTTTTCTTCACTACTTGAAGCCCAGCAGTAGGCAAACCACCAATATGTGCATTGATCCTGAAGCTCATTAAAGACTCATTACAGCACCTTCACAATATTGGGATATCTTAAAGAGCTTTACAGCCAATGAAGTACCAGTGAGGGTCAATTACTTGTTACAATGTAACCAAACTCAGCAACTGATGTGTGTAGCAGACTCTGCACACACCAGCATGATAACAAGGTAATCTGTTCAATAATATTGCTTGGCCAGAAATCAGCAGACCTCACTTCTTTTCTCTGAAATAGGGATGTGGCATATATTATATCCCCCTGAAGGGCATTTGTACATGTATTCCTTTAATGTGAGCGTGATTGTAAGAAGAATTTCTGACTCTGGACTGTTTCCCTATAAAAAAAACCTGAATCTACAGTCAAGTATACTTATTTATATGAGACAGTTGAAAACAATGTCATGGTGTATGAGCAATCAAAGTGCAGTGGCCCTGTCTTGGCCAAGCATAGTTCAGAAACAAACTTCCAGACATGTGCACCCTCCCTCAGTACTGCTAGTGCAGCTGTGCAGCTATGACTCAGTGCTCCTGTGCAGCTATGCCCCAGTAACTCAGTGCTCCTGTGCAGCTGTACAGCAGTACCTCAGTGCTCCTGTGCAGCTGTGCCCCAGTAACTCAGTACTGCTAATCCTACAGTACAGCACCTGCTCTCCAAATTCAAGGATGCTTCAAAATGGTGCATTACGCCTCTCCATTCAAAGAAAGCTGAGCATATTCCTTGCTCATCTGCAGAGACCAAGAAGATCAAGAACATAATTTTACTGTCACTGCTGTTTTCCCAGGATGACTTTTGAGTATATTGATCTTCCTTCACCAATCTATACTGCAGCTGAAAGGAATTCTGCTCCCATCTGGTTCCGCTGCTGTCTGCCCAAAGGTTGTAAGCAATGTCTATCACCCTGGTAGCAGACATTGTGCCTTCATTCTACAGCTCAGAGTCACACCAGGTCTTAGATGACAAGGACTGCCTGGGGGTGACTACCCATGCACACACAGACAACCTTTATGCAAGAATACTGTGTGGCCAAGTGCAGTAAGACACAACAGATCACTGGCATGTTGAAGAATCATCTGACTGACTACACCATTTTGGAAGATCCCACAGTTGAGAAGGAAGTATGGTTGTGTTGGAGGACAGTACGGAGGTACTGCTTGCACAGTCGCACAGCCGGTGTTGATGAAGTGCTACATAGTTGGAGCAGAGGTATTTGAGGGAGTGTTGTGCACTTGGAGGGACAGCAGAGAGCGTGTGCTGCACTGTTGAAAGGAGAATAAGAGAGGCTGTTGCACTACAAGAAGTGCATTACATTGTCAGAGCAGCGGAAGGGAGTGCTCCATGTCAAACGGACAAATGCAGCTGCAGTATTGCACTTCTGGAAGATCAGCGCTGAGATTGTGCCACATTGCCAGAGCAGCAGTACAGCGGAAGAGTTGTCCTGGTGGAAGGATAATGCTGAGGGAGTGTTCCTCCATGGGAGGGGCAGAATTGAAGGAGTGTTGGGACCATGGGATGGGCAGGACTGCAGAGTGTTGGACCATGGGAGGGGCACTACTGAGGGAGTGTTGGACCATGGGAGGGGAACTACTGAGGGAGTGTTGGACCATGGGAGGGGAACTACTGAGGGAGTGTTGGACCATGGGAGGAGCACTACTGAGGGAGTGTTGGACATTGGGAGGGGCTGTACTGGGGGAGTGTTGGGACTATGGGAGGGGCTGTACTTGGGGAGTGTTGGACCATGGGAGGGGCTGTACTGGGGGAGTGTTGGACCATGGGAAGGGCTGTACTGGGGGAGTGTTGCACCATGGGAGGGGCTGTACTGGGGGAGTGTTGGACCATGGGAGGGGCTGTACTGGGGGAGTGTTGGACCATGGGAGGGGCTGTACTGGGGGAGTGTCGGACCATGGGAGGGGCTGTACTGGGGGAGTGCTGGACCATGGGAGGGGCTGTACTGGGGGAGTGTTGCACCATGGGAGGGGCTGTACTTGGGGAGTGTTGGACCATGGGAAGGGCTGTACTGAGGGAGTGTTGGACCATGGGAGGGGCTGTACTGAGGAAGTGTTGCACCATGGGAGGGGCTGTTCTGGGGGAGTGTTGGACCATGGGAGGGGCTGTACCGGGGGAGTGTTGGGACTATGGGAGGGGCTGTACTTGGGGAGTGTTGGACATTGGGAAGGGCTGTTCTGGTGGAGTGTTGGACCATGGGAGGGGCTGTACCGGGGGAGTGCTGGACCATGGGAGGGGCTGTACTGGGGGAGTGTTGGACCATGGGAGGGGCTGTTCTGGGGGAGTGTTGGACCATGGGAGGGGCTGTACCGGGGGAGTGCTGGACCATGGGAGGGGCTGTACTGGGGGAGTGTTGGACCATGGGAGGGGCTGTTCTGGGGGACTGTTGGACCATGGGAAGGGCTGTACTGGGGGAGTGTTGGACCATGGGAGGGGCTGTTCTGGGGGAGTGTTGCACCATGGGAGGGGCTGTACTGGGGGAGTGTTGGACCTTGGGAGGGGCTGTACTGAGGGAGTGTTGGACCATGGGAGGGGCTGTACTGAGGGAGTGTTGGACCATGGGAGGGGCTGTACTGGGGGAGTGTTGGACCATGGGAGGGGCTGTACTGGGGGAGTGTTGGACCATGGGAGGGGCTGTTCTGGGGGAGTGTTGGACCATGGGAGGGGCTGTATTTGGGGAGTGTTGAACCATGGGAGGGGCTGTACTTCGGGAGTGTTGGACCATGGGAGGGGCTGTACTGGGGGAGTGCTGGACCATGGGAGGGGCTGTACTTCGGGAGTGTTGGACCATGGGAGGGGCTGTACTTCGGGAGTGTTGGACCATGGGAGGGGCTGTACTGGGGGAGTGTTGAACCATGGGAGGGGCTGTACTGGGGGAGTGTTGCACCATGGGAGCGGCTGTACTGAGGGAGTGTTGGACCTTGGGAGGGGCTGTACTGAGGGAGTGTTGGACCATGGGAGAGGCTGTACTGTTGAAGTGTTGAACCATGGGAGGGGCTGTACTTGGGGAGTGTTGGACATTGGGAAGGGCTGTACTGGGGGAGTGTTGGACCATGGGAGGGGCTGTACTGGGGGAGTGTTGGACCATGGGAGGGGCTGTACCGGGGGAGTGTTGGACCATGGGAGGGGCTGTACTGGGGGAGTGTTGGACCATGGGAGGGGCTGTTCCAGGGGAGTGTTGGACCATGGGAGGGGCTGTACCGGGGGAGTGCTGGACCATGGGAGGGGCTGTACTGAGGGAGTGTTGGACCATGGGAGGGGCTGTTCTGGGGGAGTGTTGGACCATGGGAGGGGCTGTACCGGGGGAGTGCTGGACCATGGGAGGGGCTGTACCGGGGGAGTGCTGGACCATGGGAGGGGCTGTACCGGGGGAGTGTTGGACCATGGGAGGGGCTGTACTGAGGGAGTGTTGGACCATGGGAGGGGCTGTTCTGGGGGAGTGTTGGACCATGGGAGGGACTGTACTGGGGGAGTGTTGGACCATGGGAGGGGCTGTACTGAGGGAGTGTTGGACCATGGGAGAGGCTGTACTGGGGGAGTGTTGGACCATGGGAGGGGCTGTACTGGGGGAGTGTTGGACCATGGGAGGGGCTGTAGTGGGGGAGTGTTGGACCATGGGAGGGGCTGTACTGGGGGAGTGTTGCACCATGGGAGCGGCTGTACTGAGGAAGTGTTGGACCTTGGGAGGGGCTGTACCGGGGGAGTGTCGGACCATGGGAGCGGCTGTACTGAGGAAGTGTTGGACCTTGGGAGGGGCTGTACTGTTAAAGTGTTGAACCATGGGAGGGGCTGTACTGGGGGAGTGTTGGGACTATGGGAGGGGCTGTACTTGGGGAGTGTTGGACATTGGGAAGGGCTGTACTGGGGGAGTGTTGGACCATGGGAGGGGCTGTACTGAAGGAGTGTTGGACCATGGGAGGGGCTGTACTGAGGGAGTGTTGCAAAGTCAGAGTTGGCCTCATTTTCCCTCAATTTACACTGTAAATCCTTACACACCATTTCAAAGAGCAGGAGGGTTCCAGAATATTGAACATAGAATAGAATAGCACAGCACAGGAACAGTCCCTCTGGCCCACCGTGCCAATTCTCTCAGGGGAGAATATTTATCCTTCAACCAATATTACTTAAGCAACATTTGTGGCTATCATCATATTTGTGTGTGTAGGAGCTTGTTGTCTGTAGATTGGCTGCTAAGCTTTCCATATCACAATACTGAACACTCTTCGGAAATATTTCATTGGTCATGATGTACTTTGGGAATTGTGATGAGAGACTTTTCGCCTTCATTCTGGTACTCAGAGGACAGGTTGGTAGATTAGCAGGACACCCTGCAAGCCTCTGTAGCCCTCAGCCACAATTGCAACAGCCTCAGCTAACACTGCAACACTCAGTTTGGAGCCTTCTGTTGGTCCTGCATTGGAAGCTGAGAAATTGGCCATCGAATAATGCATCATACTTGGTCCATAATTGTGCAAATGGAATTGGCATAACTTCCAAACTGTAGAGGACAGCTACAGGCTCTATGCAATATACTGTGCCAAGTTGGTGCTGAACTCCCCATGCTATATGATAGTGAATGCAGGCTTTCTGGCAACCCTTGCCAATGCAGCAAGCACTTCATTGTGCATACCCATCAGTCTTCTTCAGTAGCCAGTCCCATCAAAGTCCTCATCTGATCACTCTGCATCCTTGAGGGTGCTGGCACTTGCATTATCGTGGCCCCCTGCCATGGCTGCAGGCCACTCATGCCTGGAGATCCCACCTCTCTGCCTTCCTCTAAATTATGCACAGTATCAGTATCTGAGCTGGTTGCTGAGACAGTGAAATCGAGTGACGATGTGACTTCAGCACTGCTGCCGTCTTGCTGTCCCCCACTGCCTGGACAGGATGTAGTTCTTCGGTATCTGCAATGGAAAAGGGGCAAGGGTAAAGTTATGATGTGGGGACTAGAGGGAAGTGACAGGTGCATGCTAACACCATTTGCAACCTGCAAACAAGAATAGAGTGTAGAGAAGAGGGTGTATGTTGATTTAAGTACACGGGTGCAACCCCTTTTGATGGGCTCAACCCTGGCACTGGTCACAGATACAATATACGTGTCCTCTTAAAACAGGCTTCTCCATGGTATTACATGGTAAGGAAGAATATATCCTTTACTGTTAGCTGCCTAAGACTGTGCAAGTAAGTAGCTTGCGTGGATATACTGTACCTACCGACATTGGATAACTGACAGCTCTACAAGCTACAAGCTGTAAGTGTGAGGCTGACACTGGCATTAAATGTAAGGGGATGAGGTAAAGGATGTGAATACCACACAAGAGTCCTGACTGATGGAAGCAGGTGAGAGATGGAGGTCTGCTGCATTGAGGAAAGTCTCAGGCTGGTAGTTCAACTGACAGGAAATGGGAATAAAGAGGCATTCACTGATCCTGACCACACACGTGAGGTCACTGAACTCCTTGCAATCCTGCATCCAGATCCTCGGGGCTTGAGTGCTGGCACTGACCATACCTTTCAGTTTTTGATAACTCCAGGCTTTCTTTGCAGATACAGGACATCACTCCTACATTCAAAGCCTACAGAGCAGCATTGGAAAACCTTGGAGCTTGAACTCTTGATTGTACTACTCTTCATTGATTCCTTGTCAGACTTATCTCCTGAACAGCTGGCTGCAATTTCTCCAGCTACAGTACATCTCCTTTTAAGGTGTGCAAGCTGATGTCAACTGGAACTAGCCCTCATCATATTGGCTATTTACTCTTGTGACCAGCCAATTAACAATGGTAGTCTGATTCTGAAGTCAATGACAAGACTCATCAGCATTGAAATAGTGTGCTTCCCATGTTGCAATTAATTGTGCATTGATGTCCCTGTGACTATTATCAAAGTAAGCCTTGTTTAAGGGTCAGTCATTGTTCATTGTTAAATTACTGATTTGAAATGTTCAGCAGCATTCAATGGACAGTTCAGGATTAGCTTGGATTAGAGTGTGTTTGTGTTTAATGGCACTGTATTCAATGGCACAGTTGGGGGTCAGTCAGTATTAAATGACACAGTTGGTGGTCAATCAGTATTCAACGGCACAGTTGGGTGTCAGATGCTATCCAATGCTACAGTTGGGTGTCAGACGCTATTCAACGTTACAGTTGGGGGTCAGTCATATTCAACAGCTCAACTGGGTGTCAGGCAGTATTCAACGGCACAGTTGGGGGTCAGTCAGTATTAAATGACACAGTTGGTGGTCAGTCAGTATTCAACGGCACAGTTGGGTGTCAGACACTATTCAACGTTACAGTTGGGGGTCAGTCACATTCAACAGCTCAACTGGGTGTCAGGCAGTATTCAACAATACAGTTGGGGGTCAATCAGTATCCAGTGGCACAGTTGGGGGTCAGTCAGTATTCAACGACACAATTGGGGTTCAGTTGGTATTCAGTGACACAGTTGGGGTCAGTCAGTATTCAACGACATGGTTAGGGGTCGCATTCGATATTCAACGACACAGTTGGGGTCAGTCGGTATTCAACGACATGGTTAGGGGTCTCATCTGATATTCAACGACACAGCTGGGGCCAGTCGTATTCAACAGCACAGTTGGGGGGGGGGGTCAGTCGACATTCAGTGGCATTATTTAGGGTCATTGATTGTTCTGTTACAGGATTTAGTGCTAGCCGGTTCTCAACAGCACAGTTTAGGGATGATCAGTATTCAATGGCATGGTTTAGGGTAGGGTAGGTCAGCTCAGCTAACTGCACAATGTGATTTTGGATCATTATTGTTCCTTGACATGATTAATAGAATAGATTGAGGATAGTAAAAATTCAACGCCGCCATCAACCTTGGCTAAACAGCAGTCGGGATTGTTGACTCATGCAGCCCAGAGAAGGCTGGTGCACCTGTGCTGCCTAGTCCTTCACTCCTTCCTCCTCCTTGAAATCTATGCAGATACATCCTTGCTTACCACACTGGCATGTTCAAAAGCAAGTGAATCCAAGGAAATGAGGAAAACAGTAATGAAAGCCAAGACATAAAATGCAAACAAATAAGAACTGGAGAAGACAGCAGTCCAGAGACAATTAAACTAAAATATGTAATTAATAAATAAAAAAGTTGATTGTCTTCTAGGAAACAAGAATGTTTGCTTCCTAAAAATACTGTGCTTGGTGTTTATGAGATTTAGGAAGGTAAAAGGATCAGAACTCCTCCCAAATCACCCCCACTATACTGACGTGCAAATGTTAACAGTTCTTTCATCATCAGCATGTTTAATTTTGTCAAACGCTTCACTCGAACTGCGGCAGGACAATATGGCTCACCACCACCTTTGCAAAGGTAATCAGGGAAGGGCAAGAAATGTTATGATACCATCCTATTAATGAATATAAAAAACAAATATTTTGCATGAAAAGCAGGTCAATTTCTCAGGTGCTGCAGGCATTCTAAGCATCTTACACTGTTGCAGAAATTCATCACTTATTCCCACTGTGTTTTGAAACCAGGAATTACTCTGCTCCATCTGAACAAGACTCACATAGCTACTGTCCCTTCGCAACTCAAGTCACTCTCCAAGTCATCTCCTTAAGCATGGTCACTGCAGTTGTAAATGTAGTCAAAGATGACCAACGTTTGCACAGTATGTGCCCAGTAATAGAAACATGATTATGGCTAGAAAATGAGATTTAAAGATATTGGCTTTGGGATGCTGTATTGACCTCTTCACTGGAGGCAATGCATTACTCACTAATAAAGCTCAGTTATCACCACGTCTGAAAGACAACATGCCTAATATCAACCCTACTCAAAGATGCCAGTCTGTGAGCTCTGGCTGAAACTTAGCTTCAGTCAATACAAGTCAATATTGACCCAGGTGTGATACATAGTTCTAGTTTGCAATTCTGTCAGTTTCACCAGGCAACCCAGTTGGTATTATGGTGATCAAATCCTTTGCCCTCCCACCTCACTTCCCAAAGCCTGATCTCACACAGACTCTCCACACTGTGCTGGAGTCATATTGACATTGCACAGATCACACTGTAATTGAGTAGGTCAGCAACTACAGGGGTGGTTCCCTCTGGTAAGCTCCAGCCAGGTATCCTTTGTTAATTTAGCAAAAAAAAAATCAGTGCACATCTTATGATTGGTAGTTCTTAATTATAATTCCTGATATTTTCTGTAACTTTAAGCTTGATCCGGGGCCAAGTTGTGGTGTCAAGGGGTAAAGCTGAGAATGACTGATAAAGGTTCTCAGTGGGCCTGGACCAGACTCGACACATGGGCAGCATTAATGAGCAGAGAGTTTTGCAGGAGATGGACCTAGAGAGATATGGCAGCAAGAAACCACTTGTAAGAGACAACCCATCCAGATTATCACCACCTTATCAAGGGTAATTAAGGATGGGCAATAAATGCTGACTTAGCTGGTGATGCCCACATCCCATAAATGAATAAATAAATATATATATATAATATATATGATATTATTGCAACCATGTGATTTATCCATATGAGCAGGAGTTGACAAAGTAAGCTCCCAGGCTCAGTATGCATGGCTATGGCTATTGGTATAAAGAGAAGCCCTGGCAAAGGGACAAAGCACTGGCTGCATACAGAAAAATGATACGCAAGCCTGAAAGAGGTTACAAAACAATGTGACAATTCTCACATAATCAATTCATTTGTAACTTGTATGGTCCCTGGAATCCAGTTTGTATAAATTTGCATGTGTGTATCTGAGTGGGAGATATTCGTGTGTTTGTCTGTGGTGAGATTGTGTATGTCACTGAGTGTGTTTTGTAAGTACCAATTGTGTTTGTGTCTGAATATGTGTGTGCGTGTGTCTCAGTGGTTTGATTGTATATGAGAGTTATGTTTATGTGATTATGTGTGCGTTTCTGTGCACATGCGTTACTGTGTGTGGGTGAGGTCCATCCTGTGTTGTGGGGTAGGAATAAATGATGAGAAGATACACATGATTGGTCTTTCAATGTATCTGGATTTCATCAAGGAGGAAATGGGGCCACAGGATGCAATTCTTGGATGGGAAGGACTATGGTCCCTGGTAAATTGATTGAGACAATACGGTGAGGGAGAGTTAACTTTAAGATACTTTCATTGTAAGCTGCCTCCACCTCTCAACAACTATTGATGTGTGGCACAGCAATTCTCCAGAGTGCAGCCAAGCTCACAGCTGTGGTCTTAGTGTTCCAAGAGGATATGGATGTTAAAGCGTTATATTCTGGATATTTTATCCCACTTTAAAATTTTTACCTCCTCAGATCTCCCCTTTCTGCACTTGTTCTATTCCTGAGTCTATATCTTGTTGTCATTTTTTGAGAAATTGTCCATTCCCAATTGTCCACAAGAAGTGGTACATGACTTTACTGACGACTGAGTGGCTTGCTGGGACATTTCCAAGGGCAATTAAGAATCAACCACAATGCTGATGAGCTGGAGTTGCACAAAGATCAGACTAGGTGAGTATGGCAGAACTCCTCCTTGGAAGACGTGGTACAGGGAATGAGATTTATTATCGAAATCCAGTAATTCCAAGGTCACGTTCTGAGCTCATGTTATAAGCTTCTTTTTCCACAGATGTGCCTGACTTACGGAGTATTTCCAGCGCCCATACTGGACTTCATATTCCTAAAGTCCACAGAGATAAATCTCACTCTCTGTTTCTTAATCCTCCCCTCTTTTAAATTGCCTCATCTTCTCTCGGCTTCTTTTCACCAGCAAAACAACTGTTAGGAGCCTGGAGACAAATACCCATCATACCATTTTACAGGGAACTTTTTAAAGTGTAAAACTGCATGATCACATCCAGATTTTAAAACAGTGTCTTCCCTATTTCTTTATAAAGCTTAAACATAAATCTACAATTATTTTATTAGAAAAGCAGTAAAAATTTAAATAAACTGAGAGAAAACATTTCATCACATCATTACGAGATGACACAAAGTTAAATCTATTCAAGCATAAATCAGAAAGGACTCTACCTGTCTCTGCTCCTGCGAGATGGGAACGCTGCATTACAGCCTTCCACTGTGCAAACATGCATCTCCTTCAGGTGAACGTTCTTGTAGTGTAATTTCACACTGTAAGAGCTTTTGAAGCTCTTCTTGCAGACGTAACATATCTTGGGATCAGGGCTGGAGCACAGTTCACTCTCTGGTGAGTATTTCTGGGGGCTGCCATATCCCATAGAAGAGGCAAAGCTTTCTTGGAGGGCGGCCATGCTCCCAGCTCCTCCATTGTACAAGCCATACTGGCTGATGCTATAGAACATGTCATAGGTTGGGTCACTGAACTCCTCCTTTATTTTAATGGCTTGGGGAGGAGGGGAAATGCAGTCTTTATCTCCAGTCTTGCTGCTTGACATTTCTTCTTTGTCAAAGATCTCTCTGTGTGTCGGCTCCTCATTTTCTATGACATCATCACACATTTTAGATTCTGAGCCTTCAGAATCATCCTCAAAGTCGCGATCTTGCTCATGATCCTCAGAAGTAATGCTCCCCATCTTTTTATCCTCAAAGCCGCCGAGGCTTCTCTCATCATCTGCCCTCCTGCTGCTGTGCATGTGGATAGCAGGGCCATTGCCATTGCTCATTTCCTCGTCATGAATGTCACTGTTGATATGATTCTCGTTGACCTGATCATCTTCATCGAACTCGTCGTCAGCGCCAATCAACTCCTTTTCTATCTTGATGGGCATACTTGACTTGCGAGACTTTTTCTTGGGGGCAAGTTCAGGTGCAGGCTCCTGGACAGTGGACGGGTGCTGCTCTGGGCCACAAGGTTGCTCATGGTTAGCTACCGCAGGCAAGATAGGGCTGGTAGGCAGTGAGTTGGGTGGGCTCACCATTTCACCAGGGGTCAGCAGGCTCCTGTAAAACGGAGGGACAGGCTGCACTGTTTTTAATGATGGGAACACCAGCGGGCTTTGAAGAACTGGATCCACTGAGGGTGAGCTGAAACCCAGGGACGGCCGCCCAGGAGATGAAAGATTCAGGTTTGACTTGATGCTGGATATGACAGGAGTGGCAGCTCCAGATGTGGCTCGAATGAGGTCCTTGTCTCGGTTGTTCCTCAGCATTGGCATGTGCAAGCGGGGGTTAGGATTGGCACTATGTCGATTGCGACTCCTCAGGGAACTAAAGACCATGTTGCAGCCTTCGATGGTACACCTGTGCTTGATCTTCAGATGCACCGCATTGTAGTGTATCTTGAGAGTGCCTTTGTCATAGAAGGTCTTCCCACAGGCATTGCAGACCACTCGGCCTTTTCTTGGGGTCAACCCATTCCTTCGCATCCTCTGAATCTTTGCGTTCAGAATGCTGGCTTTGGAGTGATCCGATTTGACCGGGTCATTGGCAGGTGCTGGAGTGTTAACTGGGCACATGCTCTTCTGTTCGTTCTTGGGCTCAATGTTGATGATGCTGCTGAGCGCATTCCTGTTGCCTGATTGGTCACTTCGGAAAGGCGAAACAGAGACCTCAGACTCACTGCTCTCCACCCGTTCATTCTGGATGGGGAGGTTAGGTTCCCTCAGTCTCAGGCTTGGCTGTTCAAGCATGACCCCATTGGGAGGGAGGCCAAGCAGAGGAGCGGACACAGGGTTTATGTACTGAAATGGAAGCAGGAAGGCCAGGCTATTGGGGATGTTTTCAAAATGATGGATGCTGGAAGGGTTGCTGTTTTCTAGGTGAGCAAGAAGACTGGGGCTCCTCGTCCGATTGTTGCCTTCTATAAAAGTCCTGATGTCAGAATCTGCTTTAGAGGTTGGCACTGCCACGGCCTGCCCTTCTTTCTCCTGGATGGCCATCAGCTCCACAATGGACTTGGTTTCTCCGAATCTCAGGAACTGCTGGAGGGTAATGATCTCCTCTTCCCGCGACATGATTGCCCAACGATCCAGCACCTTGCCTGCAGCATCCTTCGGGCCATATCGAGGAAACAACAAAGGCAAAAACAAAAAAAAAATCTTATTGATTCCGCATAATTACAGCAGTCTTATTCAGAAGATGCTACAACTGTCCTACTGATGAAACAGAGGCCCAGGAGCAACATGCAAAGATTGTTAATGCCATTCGACCTACAAAGCAAACTTTTCTGCCATGCACATGGGGTAATTAGGTTGACTATTAGTGAAACAGACAGAGTTTAATAATGTCAAAGCAAATGCAATGGAAACCACTGGGACTCTATGAAATGTACCAGCTAAGATCCTGCTATTACAAAGACAATGATTTCTTTTACTTGTGGATATTGAATATACATTGCTTATTAATATGGAACACTTGCTGTGTAGACTCAAGGTAAGCCTGCATGATAATCCTTACAATTCTGATGGTATGGGAGGAGGAATGTTTACAAGCAACAACCTTTTTCTGTTGCTGTGCATAAGACATGAACTCGTAACACCATAAATTAAAATCGTAACAAAATATGTTTATATGCCAGGTAAAGAACATGAAGTAACAGAGATATTGTAGTGGCAGCAAATCACAGTATGAAGCTTTCATGATTGTCACAGGTCAGTCAGTTGTACACACACATTAAATCTGGCTTTCATCTGTTGTGGATTGGACACAAAGTTTGCGGGGTCAATCATGGTGCAGAAGATGACCCAACAGAACAATTTTCCTAAATTAGAAGGAAGCATTAAAAATCTACTTATTGCAATGTGGTTTATTCTTTTTTTATCATCATGCATGTACCAATAAAAAATAATTTTGACTGAGAATAATTAAAGCTCTTGCTTTTAACTATACATTAAAATATGTTTCACTGCTTTCAGAATACTATTAGTTTGCTTTGAGTCCTGAGATAGTACCAGATACTTGATGTTATGCATTAGTTTCACTCTGGATAAGCACAATGTAACGTGTTACCAATATCAGTCTCGTCTTCCTAAATAATATTTCTTTCTAATGTAACAAATCAGTCTTTCTGATTCTGGATTTGAATTTCTTGCTGAAGGGCAATCTTCAATTGTTTTCAATCCCAATATTGATCTAGGCAAGGATAAACTGGTCACATTCAGGGTGGAAAACTCACTTGAAAGCTCAGCCCTAAGAAGCTTCTGATCCTTATACATCCCGCAAGCGTTACTCTGATAATAATATGCTTGTACCCACTAATATTTTCCAGGGATTAGGTGCCTGTCAGTTTATTGATCCACTGACATCAATACATCAGAAGGAAAACATAATTAGTATTGCTCTTTATTAAGGCTAAAAGATCTTTAAAAACTGAACACCAGGAAGACACAATTGACTCCTCCTGGATCACATGACATGCAGCTTCACTTACTCTTTCAGTTCAATTCACTCTTCCAACAAGTTATCTGGTAGATCAACTAGAACCAAGTCTGAAGGTTGAAGGAAATCAATAGCTGGTCTTTATTTAGTCAGCTGACTTTGGTGGGCGAAGAAAACAAATGTGTAATGTAGAAGACTTGTCCAAAACAAGCAGAAAGGCCATGGTCCGCTAGAATGTTGGTTCAGCCAATCAATGACCTAACAACAGCCTTGTTCTCTTAGCCTTTCAACAACAATCCAAAATTAGACAGAAACAGGACCAGGTCACCTGGCCCTTCAAGACTGCCCTGCCATTCAATATGATCGTGACTGATCTATGTTGGCCTTAACTCCTCTTATGTGCCTGTCCCCATAATCCTCAATCCCTTAATCTTTTAAATAATTATTTATCTCCAGCCGAAATATGTCTTAATGATCTGACATCCACTGCCCTTTCAAGCAGAAAATCCCAAGGATTCACTACCCTCAGAGAGAAGTCATTTCTATGCTCAGAAGTTTTAAATGAATGTCCACTTATTTTGTAGCCATGTCCTCTTGTTCAGGACTCTCCCACTAGTGAAAACATCTCAGAGTCTACCCTATCAAGCCTCTCCTTAGGGATCTTATATGTTTAATAATTCTTCTGAACTCCAAGAAACACAGACCCAAGTGGTCAAGCCTCTCTTGGGAGGACAACCCCTTCATTCCAAGAAATAGCTTTTGAACTGCTCAGTAAGGAGACTAAAATGGTGCACACTATTCCTGGTAAGGCCTTGCCAACTATTATCAAACTTAAACTTCAACCCTTTCACGTTAAAGAGAAGCACATTGTTTACCTCCTTATTGCACCTGTCTGCTAACTATCATCATCATCATCACCACGGACCCCCACCACCCAGGTCATGCTCTCTTCTTGCTGCTGCCATCGTAAAGGAGGTACAGGAGCCTCAGAACTCACACCAGCAGTTTCAGGAACAGTTACTTCCCCCCAACCATCAGGCTCTTAAACCAAAGGGGATAACTTCACTTGCCTCATCATTGAAATGTTCCCACAACCAATGGACTCACTTTCAAAGACTCTTCTTCACATGTTCTCAATATTTATTGCTTATTTCTTTATTATTATTGTTTCATTCTATTTGTATTTGCACAGTTTGTTGTCTTCTGCATTCTGGTTGAACGCCCAAGTTGGGTGCTCTTTCATTGATTCTGTTATGGTTATTATTCTATAGATTTATTGAGCATGCCCACAATCTCAGGGTTGTATATGGTGATATATATGTACTTTGATTAATAAGTTTACTTTGAATTTTGAACTTTTTGTGACCCAGGTACTAGTACATCTAAATCTCTCTAAACATCATTCATATGCACTGTTCCCCATTTAAAGAATAATCCGTTTTTGATACCTCTTACCAAGTGTATGATCTTGCACTTCCCCAATCATGGCCTTCCTAGAGAATGACAATTAGCACTGCTGGCTGTTTGGAGGCCTGTGGTACCCCCGGCAAGGTGATCATCTCCTTTTAGTCTCTAAACTCTTACCATGTTATCTCATTTGAGAGGTATTTTTCTATTTACAGTATATTGAGATACAGCACAGAATAAACCCTTCTAGTCCTTAAAACTGTGCCAGCCAGCAATCCCGATTTAATCCCAGTCTAATCATGAGACAACTTACAATGAACAACTAACCTACCAACTGGTACATATGGGAGGAAACCAGAGCACCCAGAGGAAATCCACGTGGTCACGAGGAAACGTACAAACTCCTTACAGACAGCGATGGGAATTGAACCTGGGTCACTGGTACTGTTATGCATTGTGCTAACCACTAAGCTTCCCCAAATGCTACTGTACTGTATTCTGGGCTATCCTTCCTCTTGACCATTGTAATGGACTACTTAATTAATATCACAATGCCATCTTCTCTATTAAGCAATTTCCACACCATACTTATCCCATTCATTGCTGAAGTTAAGAACAAGTTAGTGGTTTACTGCTTTGCAAGTGAAATGTAATAGAGCACAAAGAACCAGTACTCAGCATCGAATCCACATCCAATAGCCAGAAATGAAGGCATGTAGACTATCTACTGCATGCTCAGGTTGTCAGTCTTCCAGGACTGGCCACTTACACAAGTGAGAAATCAGAGAACAATTAAAAAACAATTGTGGACTTTAGAAATATTTTTGAACACAAATATCTTTGTTGCATTCTATCAGCTGAAGGGACAAACAGGAGTTGCCCAACCAGAGAAGAAAGGTTTTTCTCACTCGTCATGGGCTATCCAATGATGGTCAGTTGAAAACTAAAAGCAGCACTAACCATCTTTGGACTGCAAGAGGAAACCGGAGCACCAGGTTGAAACCTATGCGGTCAAGGGGAGAACATACTAATTCCTTACAGACAGCGGTGGGAATAGTTTTGCCAGGAACATGCTACAGATTACAATGGGAGGAATCTGGTTCTGGTGGGGTGGAGAGTTGATTTATTCAGCTTTGATCATTAATTTAAGCTTTTTCCCTTCCTTCTACATTCACATGACATTAACAGACTGCCCTAAAGGACAACCTCTGAGATGAAATGCATCAACCTGAGGTCTGATTTTGATACAAAGTTGTGGACCAAGATCACAGACAGGCAGCAGCTTGTTGTGATTATCATCAAACTCATATGTTGATCTGAGGCTGGTGAGAACTGACATTAAATAAGCTTGCATAAATCCATGAAAGATGGTTCCCCTCCAAGGGCTGAGGTCCACACGATCCAATAATACTCAGGCAGTTCAGAAAACTGTTTTCAATTTCTGCATGCCATTTCAAAAAAATCATCTTTAAGTAATTTCCTGGCTCAGATTCCAGAACAGCTTTTAAATATACTGACCCAATCCAGTTGAACACAAACAGGCACACATAAACAGAGAGAAGTAAATGGATTGTGATAAATAGATTGACATATGCACGATGTACTCTTATCCTACGGTACATTCAATCTGAATGTGAAATGTTCGTAGAGTATCATACAGTCTGGACTCATTTTCCATATGTCCACATGCAAATATAGAGATGTTCACCTTCTCAAGTATAAGTAAAATTCAGAAAAAACTGTATTTCCCTGTCACAGAGAGTAATTGAGGTCAAGGGTGGAGAAACAAGAGGAAGAAATAAACACTAAAGGGAAATGGATGAGACTAATGACAGGAAGTAGTAAAGGTTTGGGTTGATCTTGGATGGAGTTGGAAGGTATGGGTGGATTTTGCATGGAACTGGGAGGTATGAGTGAATTTTGGATGGTACTGGGAGGTATGAGTGAATTTTGGATGTTACGGAGGTATGGGTGGATTTTGGATGGAACAGGGGGTATGGGCGGATTTTGGATGGAACTGGGAGGTATGGGTGGATTTTGTATGGAACTGGGAAGTATGGGCAGATTTTGTATGGAACTGGAAGTATGGGTGGATTTTGGATTTAACTGGGAGGTATGAGTGGATTTTGGATGGAACTGGGAGGCATGGGTGGATTTTGGATGGAACGGGGGGGTATGGGCAGATTTTGTATGGAATTGGAAGTATGGGTGGACTTTGGATGGAACTGGGAGGTATGGGCAGATTTTGCATGGAACTGGGTGGATTTTGGATGGAACTGGGAGTATGGATGGATTTTGGATGGAACTGAGGGTATGGATGGATTTTGGATGGAACTGGGGTATGGACGGATTTTGGATGGAACTTGGGTATGGGTGGATTTTGTATGGAACTGGGGGTATGGGTGGATTTTGTATGGAACTGGGGGTATGGGTGGATTTTGGATGGAACTGGGAGGTATGGGTGAATTTTGTATGGAACTGGGGGTATGGGTGGATCTTGTATGGAACTGGGGGTATGGGTGGATTTTGGATGGAGTTGGAAGGTATGGGTGGATCTTGGATGGAAATGGGAGGTATTGATAGATCTTGGATGGAGCTGGGATTCAGGTACATACTTCACGGACTGACTGACCTGTTTATTGATCTTAAACTTCCTTAAGTTTCATCTTGCACTGCGTACAGTAACTGTAAGGAGCACCCTTACAGTATGAATGGTGTCCAGTTCAAAATATTCTGAGCTTCATTTCTGTAGCAGAGTTTGTAGATATGGAAGAGAGTTGTGATGTAGGGGAAGAATAGAATTTAGTGCATAGAGAGTACAAGATAGGAGTTCAAAGACTGGAAGCCTTTGCTTCAGAGGAGTAATTGGAGAAGTGTTTGGAACACTTTCTAGTAATAAACTTTTTTGGTCTGCTGCAGTGTCTGTATTTCCCATATACATATTCACTTCAAGCAATACTTGTCCCATTAGCTGGGAAGCTGGTCCAGAACAAATGCAAATATCCCACCTATAGGCAACAGCAATGTAACCATGCACTGAGAAACAAGAACAAGGAAGGCATAACAAATCTGAGCTGCTGTATTCCATCCAGCAGGTGCCTTAGCAGGAATTGAAAAATTCACTAAATAAATGAAGACATACTCAAATATCACTGCAACCTTGATCTAATTCTTTTTGTAAGGACACTGCAGAATAAAGGTGAAATGATTAAAGCGCCAACCTATACCTTCATTGATTTAAAGATGATTGTAAGATTTACATTGTTATTACATTTTGTAAATCTCAGTGCAGCCCCTGTATCTTCATCACCCAATAATAATAATATTGCAATCATCTTTTTCAGAAGTTGGTTGGGATGATCAGAGATCAAGACTCCAAGAGAACTCCTGTGTTCTTCTTTATAATGATAGCCTGTCATCTTTTGCTTTACCTGTGAAAACAGACACAGGAATACAAATAGTGCAAGGCAGCAATGAAAATTGTGCTGCACTGCCTCAGTATTGACCAGCCATGAGTACTGACCCTTTGTCAATGCAGTTATCTCACTGTATAGCACCTCCTTGTACTGCTACTTCAACATCACTACACTCTCATTTTCCAGCTCTCCAGCAGTACATTATGCCCTCAGTTCTGCAGGGAGGAGTTATCCAAGGTAATTGGGCACAAGTGCACCTTGAACCCATCGCCCTTCAACTCAAGTGTGAAAGAATGACCAAGTGACCAATGGAATAATGGCTGACCTGAAAGCAATATCTCAGTGAAGTGCAAAGAAGATTTTGTAAGTGCATAGGAAAAGGTCCTTAAACCAGGAAATGGTAATACCAAGTTCTGATTCAAAGTGTAAGGAAAGACTAGGTAGTATAATGGACTCTCCCTGCTTAAACCTACCAGATTGCAAAACATTTAGGATAAACAGGCTCACAAAAATTGTCAATTACAGACAAGACAAAATATTAGCCCATATGAAAGTGATAGAAATGCTCTGGACTAAGACATAGCATGAGTTCAGGCCAGAAACATATTTGCTCAGAATGCCTCTCATAAGTATATTCTTTACCAACCTTGAGGATAACCTCCCTTGCAGTGGCTGACATTGAGGCAACATTTATGATTGGCACCATTCCCTATGCGTGAGCATGTTGCAATAACTTAGTGCGAGAATTGGCAGCGCTGATCTCATTTGCACCTACTTCCTCTCACTGTCATTATAGGCACAGCTTCATTAAGCATAATGCCCTGAAATCTGGTCAGCAAACACCCACTTGTATATTCTTGCTTAATTTGCTTGTCATCTTTGGAGATCAACCAGCTGCTTTGACAACATAAAGGGTATATTTGTTAATGATTATTGATGTTGTGACTTTTACGTTACAAAGATAATGGGGGATTGCTAGAACAAAAGCTGAAGCATTCAAACTGTTTTATAGACAGAAACATGAACGAGAAATACTGGCAAGTTTTCATTTAAAACAATAATATTATCAATGCAGCACAGAATTAAACTAATTCCTGTTTTAGTTTTCCATGTATGCTATTGATGGAAATTATATTTATTGTCCTCATTCTGCTTGCAAACTGCACCTCTGATTTTTCAAATCCCTGAAGCTCTTTTCCACTTGTAGTAGATTATGGAAAATCTACTCCACGCCTACTCAAATAAAACAGTTGAGGGCAAAGTAACTATGGGTTTAAAGCTTCATTGGCCATTACCCATGAATTAATCACAATTAACCCACTCTCATCTGCAATGGCATATGTTAATGTGCAGGAGAAGTCACGGCGAGATGCACATCCACAAGCAAGACAGTCAGGCCCATGAAAGTACAGAACATACAAAGTCAGATACACCCACATTTATGAAACCAGCCTTGTGGAATGTGTTGTACCATTACTTTCCCCTGAAGCTATTCTTAAGTAGCATGGAAATTTAATTAGAGATCAGAACCTATGCATCACAGTGAAATTCCTAAACCTGTAGCCCACAATCTGATAACAAGCGTGCATTGATATGCAAAGTATTTCAATGATTAACTTGATTATTTTATATCTGGTGGTGAAATGAAACTCCTTCACCCTGTTCCACCCTTCAGTAGGCAGAGACATTATACAAACCAGCCAATGTCTCAGCCTCCTGGCCATATGACAAGAGGGCAAACGTCACTGGAGAAACATTTTTGGCTCATGCATATCTACGGATATAACTTGGTAAAATGAATCCACCATAAGGATTTGTTTGAAACTCAATGATATAATGACAGCAAGTTCAAATCATTCATAAAGAAATGAGGAAATGAGTGTAGAAAATGTCTGGAGCAATCTCTGATCATCCAAATGCACCATGTGAATGAAAGAGATCTGGTAACACTGTGGCCTTTTATATTTTAAAACGAATGTGTGTAGATGCTGATAACTTTGCTGCGGAAGTGTGAGCCAAACTCAAAAGTTCTCCTATTTGCATAATTTATTCACCATTTCATTCTCAATGCTTCATTACATAATTTATTTATTCATGTATGGAATTTATTCTATTTCTAAGCAAAATCTTTTAATAAATCACGTGGCTTCTGTCAGCAAGTTTTTGAACCCTTGAGGTTGTGGAATAGATTCTCTCCTTGAACTTGGACCAGGAGGTATAGCTCAGGGAGAGTGAACCCGTAGTGGTTGGACTGATTAAGTGTTCTTAATCCTGAATGCAGAATGGACCAGAAAGGGTCTAACTAAAGGCTTGAACATACTATCTACATACCCATCAGACTGAGGATGACGTTGATAATGGTTTGAGCTAGATAATTTCAGCAGCTGGGGAACTTCAGTTAGCTGCGATGCCATCAGGCTGATGAGAAGGGAGTGAAGTAATCAACAACAATGTTTGTTCCTGACTGCATTCTGAGACTCAGACAATAAAATGTTCAAGTGGACTTTTGTTGAGGTAAACATATAACTCCCAATGTACAGCTCCTTCCTTCCCTTTCTCGACTGGCCCACATAATGAAAATGGGCTGGAAAAGTGAATTGTGCTTCTCTCCCCACAGCCACTGCTTAGCTGCAACGTATACCACCTCATCATGACAGGGTCAAGCTCTGGGAGATAAGGCTGTCAAATCATGGATTACTGACCTACAATGGTTTTAGACAACTTCCTTGTTGTACTGCAGGAATAAAATGACATATTAGAAATGTTTCAAAAGTGTATGCTAACACATTGGCTCACAAGCTAAAACAGGCTGAGTATCCATTTTTTGAAATTCCAAAATCTAAAGACCATGAAATCCAAAATGTTTTAGAGCACTGACATTACGTCACAAATGGAAAATTCTACAAGGTGCTGGGAAGGTTCCCGGGTGATGCGCAGGTCTCTACACACCACAGACAGTTCTGAGAAGTGATCTCATATACATAATAAACAGAAGTTAATAAAACATAGAAAAATTGCATAAAGCAGAAAATGAAGACCTCGATTGTGTACTGCAAGAGTGGATTCGTCAGAGTGAACATATGCCACTTAATGGAGTGCTGATCACGAAACATCTATCACAACCGACTGAAAATTGAAGATAATTGTGAATATTTGGCAGGCTGGTTGCAGAAATTTAAGAAAAGACACGGCATTAAGTATTTAAAGATTTGTGGTGAAAGAGTGTCTACTAATCAAAAAGCATCAGAGAAGTTCATTGATGCGTTTGCCAAGATCATCGCTATTGAAAGTCTAACGCAGCATCAGTACGTACTCTATGCGTGATGAACAGCTGTAAGACAAAGACTGCTTACCAAATCAGAATCAGAAATGAAAGTGATCCTAAACTATCTTATTATATATTCTGAAATCTGAAACACTTAGGGACACGAGCATTTTGGATAAGGGGTACCCAACCTGTACAGAACGTTCTTCTTCGTCGTAATAATATAATGATTTATTTATGTTTATTTTATTTTAGCGAAAGAGTGTTTCTAGCTCATCGAGCCACACTGCCCCAGCAACTCTAGAACACCCAATTAATCCTATCCTAATCACAGGACAGTTTCTAATGACCAATTACCTTACCCAGTACATCTTTGGACTGTGGGAGGAAACCGGAGCACCTGGGAAAACCCACACATTCCACAGGGAGAATGTACAGACACTCTTTACAGGATGGCACTAGAAATGAACTCCCAGCTCTGGTTTACCCCGGACTATAATAGTGTTGCACTAACTCCTGTGCTAACACTGGCGACATGGTAGAGTAGCTGTTAATGCGACACTATTACAGCTTGGGGCTATTACAGCCAGGGTTCGGAGTTCAATTCCAGCGTCCTCTGTAAGAAAGTCTGTACTTTCTTCCCATGTGTGCATGAGTTGCTTCTGGGTGCTCCAGTTTCCTCTAGGTTATTGGTCATTGCAAATTGCCCTGTGACGGTTGCTGGGCAACGCGGCTCAGTGGGCTGGGAGGGCCTGTCCCACACTGTATCACTAAATAAATAAACAAGTAAACACAGAGAAAAGGAGCATGAGTAGGCCTATCACCCCTTTGAGACTGTTCTGTCATTCAATATGATCATGGTTGATGCTTTATCTCAATACTATATTCCTGCTCTTTCCAAGTGTGACTTGATACCTTTTGTGTCAAAATATCTAATTATCTCCAGCTTAAACTTTATTCAGTACTTGACCTGCACAGTCCTCAATGGAAGAAAATTCCACAGTTTCACCACCAGCAGGAGTAAATGAAACTTAATAGACTGGTTCGATTAGAGTGAGCATGGACCTCGTGGCCAATTGGCCACCTTCTAAGCTCAGTCCTAAATTCTTTATTCTGCATTCTGAGACGGCCACTCCTCGTTTTAGATCATCACTTGGGGAAATATTGTCCTTGCACTCAGTCTGTCAGGCCCTTTCAGTTCTTGCAACATTTCAACAAGATCTCCTTTCATTGTTCTAAATTCAGGAATACAGACCTACTCAACTCAATTTCTCCTCATATGACAGCCACATCATTCCAGAAATTAGTTTGGTGAACCTCTATTGCACCCCCTCTATGGCAAGAATCTCACTGAAGTCATAATACTCATATATACTGTATATTCATACATTATGTATAAACTTGGGCGATGAGAATGTCAGAGCTAAACCGAAGGACAGTTAGAAATTGCACAGCAAAGGTATAAAAGGAATAGAAAGGGGAACATTAAAGAAACATAAGAGGAGCTTTAGCCAGATAATATGAGAAAACAAATCCAAATGTCCGACCATAGCCAAGAACTAGCTCAGTATAACAGGGGTATGGATTATATTAGGTGAAACTATAGTTTCCATCCAATGATCTTGAGGGAAGTTAAGGATCTTGACAAATTTTCAAAGCTGGTTAGAAACCTATGTTGCTGCAAACTATCAAAGGGAGACATTGAAAATCCCCTTCAATATGGAAAGATTATCAGTTAGCGTAAACAACCAGGGTAGTAAAACTAAAGACAACCATCAATTACACTGAAAAACATGAACCAAGCAGATCAACAAAATAAACCTGTTAATGTTGTTCAATAGAATGGAACTGTTTTAAAACATGATGCAGAGCACAGGTGAATGGAAATGCACACTGGTCTGCTTCTATTTATTATAAGCACAAACAATCTCCATCATAGCTGCCGTGGTAAGGTTTGGGGTATTTATTGGTGGTGATGGGGGGCAATGCCAGGAAGGTGTTCAATATACTGTGAGAGTCAGAGTGGAAGGCCAAGGCAAGTCAGAGATAAGCTCAGAGGTCAGATGGGTGTGAATAAGGTCAGGATAGAAATAGACATTTTTATGATAAGTATATATTCTCATCTGGTTAATAAAGGAGGTGTGGGAACTCACTGAGTTGATGCTTGAATATTAACATGGACAGCAAAGGCAAAAGCAACCTCTACGGCACCTTCAACATTGTGAAACTTCCCAAGCTGTCTCACCGCATAAACAGTCAAACAAAATATAACACCAAACCACGTAAGGAAATAGGACAGATGACTAAAAACTAAATTAAAGGAGGAATGAGAAGAGGGAGGTTTCAAGAGGGAAGTCTAAAGTTTGAGCCTCAGCATCTGATTGCTCAGCAGCTAAAGGCAGAGAAAATAAAACCAAAGACAATCAAGAGGCCAGAATGGGTGAGAGCAGAGATCTGAGAGAGCTTTAGGGTACAGAGATAGGGAGAAATGAAATCATGGAG
Organism: Mobula birostris; assembly: GCF_030028105.1. Taxonomy (NCBI): domain Eukaryota; kingdom Metazoa; phylum Chordata; class Chondrichthyes; order Myliobatiformes; family Myliobatidae; genus Mobula; species Mobula birostris. The sequence goes on along the minus strand of NC_092374.1, from coordinate 77,380,019 downwards.
GGATTTTGAAGATAAGGACCAGAAAGTTCAGTCCAAGAAATAAGCAGATAGGGAACTATAGTAGGTTGGAGAGACAAGCTCCAAAAAACAACAAACAGAACCTTGTGTGCAGAAGCATAAGGTAGAAGGTTTAATTTAGTATGACCTAGGATGGACCACAGATTGAAGTTTGGGTAATCTATTTTAGAGTCTTGGAGTCATACAGCACTACAGCACAGAAACAGGCCCTGCAGCCTATTCAGTCTGTGCCAAACTGTGATTATGCATAGTCCCATTGATCCACACCCGGTCAATAGCTCTCCATATCCCTCCTATCCTTGTACCTATCCAAACTTCTCTTACATGTTGCAATTGAACTCAAATCCACCACTTGCACTGAAAACTCATTCCACACTCTCTCCACCCTCTGAATGAAGAAGTTTCCACATGTTCCCCTTAAGCATTTCACCTTTCACCCTTAACCCATGACCTCTTGTTGTAGTCCCACCCAACCTCAGTGGAAAAAGCCTTTGTATTTACACTATCTATACAACCCACAATTTTTTCACACCTCTATCAAATCTCCCCTCATCCTTCTACGCTCAAAGGAATAAAGTCCTTACCTATTCAGTCTTTCCCTGTAATTCAGGTCCTCAACTCACTGAATGAAAGATATAAAATGACCAAACAGGTTAACTCAGTGTGACGATGGCAATGGTTAGCAATAGTCATAGTATCATCGAAACATACAACATGGATACAAACCCAACACTTCCACACTGATGGTGAGTACACATCTGTATTAATCGCACCTCCCTGCACTTGGTCCATACCTTCCAGTGTGCACACAATTCAGGTGCTAATCCAGAGACTGCTTAAATATTGCCACTCTCTCAAGCGTAGTATTCCAGGTATTCATTACGCTTCAGACGAAGAACGTTCAGCTTTGATCCCCTCAGAATCTTTTCCCCCCTTATCTGCTTGTTACGTCTACCCCTCCCATAGCACCCTGATGTCATTTCTTTGCTGTTGCACCAATTGCAATAGCATGGCTGATATTAAAAGGATAACATTTCTGCACAGGCGTTTATGCCCTTTCATTAAGGCCCTGGCTTTGGAAATGAGATAGCTAATTTGTGAACAGTAAACTCTAACAAACAACAATATGATAAAATCCTGGAAATCTGGTGTTATTTAAGGAGTAGATATTGGTCAGGACACCAGGGAATAACTCACCTTCTTTGAAATGGTTTCTAGGGATCTTTTAATCTGCCTTGAGTAAGCAGATGGGACATTGGTCTAAGGTCTAACCTGAAAGTCAACACTTTCAACTGTGCAGCACTTCCCCTGCACTGTGCAACACTCTCTCTGCACTCCGCTTCCCTCCCTCTGCACTCCACGTCCACTCCCTCTGCACTGTGCAACACTCTCTCTATACCCCACTTCCACTGCACTGTGCAACACTCTCTCTACACTCCGCTTCCACTCTCTCTACACTCCACTTCCACTCCCTCTGCACTGTGCAACACTCTCTCTACACTCCGCTTCCCTCCCTCTGCGCTCCACGTCCACTCCCTCTGCACTGTGCAACACTCTCTCTATACTCCACTTCCACTGCACTGTGCAACACTCTCTCTACACTCCGCTTCCACTCTCTCTACACTCCACTTCCACTCCCTCTGCACTGTGCAACACTCTCTCTACACTCCGCTTCCCTCCCTCTGCGCTCCACGTCCACTCCCTCTGCACTGTGCAACACTCTCTCTACACTCCACTTCCCTCCCTCTGCACTCCACTTCCACTGCACTGTGCAACACTCTCTCTACACTCCATTTCCACTCCCTCTACACTCCACTTCCACTCCCTCTGCACTGTGCAACACTCCCTCTGCACTGTGCAACACTCTCTCTACACTGTGCAACACTCTCTCTACACTCCACTTCCCTTCCTCTGCACTCCACTTCCACTCCCTCTGCACTGTGCAATACTCCCTCTGCACTGTTCTTCACTCCCTCTACACTGTGCAACACTCCCTCTACACTCTGCTTCACTCCCTGTGCACTCCGCTTCCACTCCCTCTACACTCTGCTTCACTCCCTCTACACTCCGCTTCCACTCCCTCTACATTCTGCTTCACTCCCTCTGCACTCTTCTTCACTCCCTCTGCACTCTTCTTCACTCCCTCTGCACTCTTCTTCACTCCCTGTGCACTGTGCAACACTCCCTCTGCACTGTGCAACACTCTCTCTACACTCCACTTCCCTCCCTCTGCACTCCACTTCCACTCCCTCTGCACTGTGCAACACTCCCTCTGCACTCTTCTTCACTCCCTCTACACTCTTCTTCACTCCCTCTACACTCTTCTTCACTCCCTCTACACTCCGCTTCCACTCCCTCTACATTCTGCTTCACTCCCTCTGCACTCTTCTTCACTCCCTCTGCACTCTTCTTCACTCCCTCTGCACTCCGCTTCCACTCCCTCTACACTCTGCTTCACTCCCTCAACACTCTTCTTCACTCCCTCTACACTCCGCTTCCACTCCCTCTACACTCTGCTTCAGTCCCTCTGCACTCTTCTTCACTCCCTCTACACTGTGCAGTGCTCCCTCTACACTCTGCTTCACTCCCTCTACACTATGCAACACTCTCTCTACACTATGCAACACTCTCTCTACACTACGCAACACTCCCTCTGCACTCTGCGACACTCCCTCTACACTCTTGTTCACTCCCTCTACATCTGCTTCATTCCTTCTGCACTCTGCTTCACTACCTCTCCACTGTGCAGTGCTCTCCCTGCACTGTGTTGGATGTGTCAGTCTGGACTGTTGTGCTCAAGTTTGTGTAGTCGGATTTGAACCCACAGTCTTCCGACTTAGATGTGAAAGTCCAATCCACTGAGCCACAGCTGACAAGCTAAATAGTGACAGACTGTCAAACAGTCATGAAAGAGAATATATTGTATTTATGATTAAAAATTGATCAAAAAAAGAGAGATTAGAAGAAATACTTCTGCAAGAGGTTGGTGCAAATATACAACTGCCCACAACAAATTTCATAAATCAAGATTGTTAATTTAATAAGCGGAATCTTTCTAAACTCCGGATAATGATCAGCAGAGTAAGATCAGTTTGCATCGCAGGAAGAGATTCGGCTTGCCAAGTGATCTGTTGCCAAACTGCAACAATAAATGAAACATAAAGTGGCTTGACCCCAAAGAAAAGAAACAGACACGATAAATGCAGCAAGGAGAATAAATCACCCAGCTTATTGGACATGAGCAGAGACACAACAAAGAAAAATAAAATGCTACAATCCAACACCAAGGGTATAAAAGAGAAATACAGCACAGATACAGATAACTACTTCAAAGGAGAGGGCCCAAGGGGCCAAGATGGAAAGAATAGGATCAATATTAAAATAAAATTTAGGTTGTGCAATATGGATAGCTTTTAATAGATGGATGGCTCCTAGACATTAATTTATGGGATATAATTATCTTTTAACAGAAGCAGTCTATGTGTTCACTAATCTGATTGAAAAGATAAATCTGAAGGATGAACATATGTTTTCCAACGGCCTTTCGACATCATGGTTTTTATGTAGCACCTCTGTTCAAAATGGACAGAATCCAACAAAAAAATCCAGGCATGGAGCATTTTGAAAGAATGATACTTTGGATGAGATGTAAAATAGTGGCTTCTATCTACTCTTTCACATGCACGTTAGATCCCATGGCACCATTTCAAAGAAGAACAGAGGAGCTCTACTCAATGCTTACCCCTTAAGTAACATGTTGGAAACAGATATGCTGGTCAGAATCAGTTCTGAGGGTTTTGAGATGACAAATGAGGTCAATGAGGGCCCCTCAGACTCTCCATAGTGCCTGATGGACATTATCATCTCCTCTACAAGTTGAGCCTTGACAATCGTGCCGTGATACTCTGCTTGTAATCCGCTGACCTTCATGTGAATGATATTTGATGGTCATAGTTATCAATTTATTACCATGGGTGTACTCCTTTGAGACTGATCTAAAAACTCTCTAAATCATTCTTGAAAACAGTATATAATTTTGTGGAATTCTCTCAGCTCCACCTTTTGGTCCAAAATTAAAGTCATATCATTGTAGAGAATCACATAAAGTGCTCCATAAAAATAGGTCACTCAGCACAACTGGTCCATAACCCATCTGGGCTTCTTCCCTGTCTCTTCACCTCACCCTGCTGTTCTGTTCTCTCTCATGTGTTTCGCAGATTCATCTTGAAAGCATCTCTGTCCTTGTCATAGCCAGTCCCTGTGGGAGCAAGTTTATTCCCACCAGCTTCTGGGTTTGACTTTGCCTGAATTCCTCACTGGGTTCTTCAGGCTCTCTCTTCTATTGGCAGCCCCGGATTCTGGTCTTTGTCCCACAAGAGGAAGTATCTTCACTCATTCCGAGATATCCAGTTATTTCACAATTTCCGAACAGGTCAAACCTTGGGCACTTGTTCAGTGCAGAAGGAATCCCAGTTGATTCACCTCACTGAGCTTCAGATTATTACTCGGGACAGCTGATGGATACCATTGAGCTAAATAAAAGGACCCAGGTCTCTGTCACGGCTGCAAGTTGTCAAGCACTGCCAATATTTAAATATGACTGGAAATATGGAAGCTAAGTTATGCTCAGCAATGCAATTTAATCATGACAAACTATTCACTTTGTGTTGTTGTTTGTGTTTTAAATAAAGGCCAGGACAGCTTACTTGTTCTTTGAAATCTATTATATACACCTGAGAGAGCAGATGAAAGCCACTGTTTAACACCCTATCCTAACGGCAAAGTGCTCCGTGCCTGGAATATTTTTGTTGAATTCCTATGTAGGCAGAGAACTATACACATACGCATACATACATACAGGAAGGGTAAGACGAGGGAACACAAATCATTCCTCGTAGAGGGATCAGAAGTGGAGAGAATGAGCAATTTCAAGTTCCTGGGAGTCAAGATCCCTAAGGATCTAACCGGGTCCCAGCATATTGATGCAACCATAAAGAAGACAAGACAGCTGCTATATTTCATTAGGAGTTTGAGGAAGTTTGGTTTGCTACCTAAAACACTTGAAAACTTCTATAGATGTACCATGGAGAGCATTCTGGCAGGCTGCATCACTGATTGGTATGGGGGGGGGGGGTGGTAGGCAGGTGGGGGCTACTGCATAAAAAGTCATAAAATTAGTCAGCTCCATCTTGGGTACTAGCCTCCATAGTATCCAAGACATCTTCAAGGAGCGGTGCCTCAGAAAGGCGACGTCCATCGTTAAGGACTCCTATCACTCAGGGCATACCCTCTTCTCATTGTTACTGTCAGGAAGGAAGTACAGAAGCCTGAAGGTACAAACTTAGCGATTCAGGAACAGCTTCTTCCCCTCTGTCATACGATTCCTAAATGGGCATTGAACCCTTGGACACTACCTCACTTTTTCAATATATATTATTTCTGTTTTTATACTATTTTAAAATCTATCCCATCCGTTACTTATTTATATACACACATTCTTTTTCTTTTTCTCTCTCTCCTTTTTCTCCCACTGTCCCTCTCACTATACCCCTTGCCCATCCTCTGGGTTCCCCTCCCCCTTGTCTTTCTCCCTGGGCCTCCTGTCCCATGATCCTCTCATATCCTTTTTGCCTATCAACTGTCCAGCTCTTGGCTCCATCCCTCCCCCTCCTGTCTTCTCCTATCATTTCGGATCTCCCCCTCTCCCTCTCAAATCTCTTACTAGCTCTTCCTTCACTTAGTTCTGACGAAGGGTCTCGGCCCGAAACGTCGACTGTACCTCTTCCTAGAGATGCTGCCTGGCCTGCTGCGTTCACCAGCAACTTTGATGTGCGTTGCTTGAATTTCCAGCATCTGCAGATTTCCTCGTGTTTACATATATATACTTACTGTAATCAGTTTATTTATTCATCTTTTTTTTCATTCTATATTATTATATATTGCATTGAACCGCTGCTGCTCAGTTAACAAATTTCACGATAGATGCCAGTGATAATAAACCTGATTCTGCTTCTGAAAGACCCTCAGTCCTCAGGGACTGCTACGCCATTACTGGGGCAGTTCTGAGGGAGCACTACATTGTCAGAAAGACAGTGCTCTTAGGGAATACTGTATTGCTCGAGGGCTGACATCAAGGCAGTACTGCACTGTCAGTGGGGCAGGGCAGAGGAAGCATTACATTGTCAGAGGGGCAATACTGCACTGAGAGAGGACCGCACTGTTGGATGGGTTGTACTGAGGAGGCACAGCAACGATGGAAAGCATCAGTGAGGGAGCACAACAGTACAGGAGGGGGCAATGCTGAGGGAGCACACTCTTGGCCTGAGAGTCAGATTGAGAGACAGGCTCTGCAGAATGAGCATGATTCTATGAGGATCACACTGACGGGATTCAATGTCGCAGCTGCACTTTCACAAAGATAAGGAAGCACTGCACTTTAGTGGGGGCAGTACTGAGGGAGCACTGCATTGATGAGCTAGCACTGAGGGAACATTGTTCTTTGAAGAATTAATACCAAAACAGTGCTACATGCTCAGACAAAATTTACTGATGGCATTTTGCACTGAAGAAGGTGTGATTTAGATGAGGTAGTAGATCAAAGTGTCATTTGCTCCCTTTGTTTGATGTAAATTAGCCAGTCAAGAGAAGGTTAAGTTGTTCTTTTCAGTCTTCTGGCAATACTTCCTCAATCAATGCTTTTACATTTATGTTTGGAGATTCTCTTAGTGCAAATCAACTGCCATGTTGCCTTAAATTACAAGGTATTCCACCTGAAGTACTCTGTATTGGCTAGAAAGATAGTTGGGACATTCTAAGAATGTGCAAGGAAATACAGGAGCTCAAGTTTTTCTTCACTTGTACAGGCAATGGATTTTGGTGTGTTGGCTGTATGTTGTCAGTGCAATCTGTGCAATATCAGCTGCAGTCCCATGTAGACCATACATACACATGATAAGATGACAGTACTTTCAAACTGAACTGAATTGGTAGACATGGTTTTAATTGTGACCCTCTGTACCACTTTGTCCTGATTTTAGACTTTCACTGAATACCCCTCTTTCAAATGCTGGGGTTTCCAGATTCTCAAAAGGTGTTTTATTTACAAACTGCCTGCCTTCCACTACATTGCACTTTAATCAACATATCTTACTCTGAAAATTTTATCTTTATCCCTGCTTTGTTTTTGTCTAAAAACACAATTTGCACAATCCCAATCACAACTGCTCAATGACCCCTGTCCCAACTCTGCTCTTTAGTCAAGGGGAGCTAAGTCTTTATCCATTTCACAAACAATGTCAAGTGGTGTCTCTTTCAGCACCCAAGTACAGGAACTCCCTGGGTTACAAACTACCTCGTTGAACAAAAATCTGACCTTAAACATATTCTCCCATGCATTTGTAAAGCATTTTTCTAGCAGGTAGTAATAGTAATAATAATGTTTCATGATAATCATTATTGAGTGGATACGGTATATATTCCATTAGTTTAAAATGGGTAAACTTAGCCTGATTATTCAATGAAATAAAAGAATTATTAGGAGCAAAATGGCAGGCATTACTGTAGAAAAAGAATGTTTCTGCAAAATGAAGAAATTAGCTGTTTTACAGTTCCCAGGAACAGAAATCTAATATAACCTGGTGACTGCAGTCATGGAAGTATAGGCAGTCAAAATGAGCAAAATTTGTTTTAAAGTGTTGAATATTATATTATTTAAGTATAGAACAGCTCAAACCTGCCCTGATGCTTTAATATACTTTGTCCCCAAAGCCTTAATTTGTTGGTTATTCCAACTGCTGAGAATTGCTGCAGGTTTTCAGGCACAAGTAAATATGTCATTAGAAACCCTTGTGAAAGTCTTTTCATCACTCCATTAACATAATGTAGTAGATTCAGCACATGTTCATTCATTCCTCCACAAAGCTCATTAATATTTCCCCCAGCGCTTTGACAGATTACCTTGTCATTACGCATCCTGGAGTCTTTCGAACAATATGGGTAAACTACTGTTTTGTGAGGTTAATGACAATTATCCCATAATTACCACATAAGTCATTGGGTCCACTTTATCTCATAGTTAGGTGCTCTGCTCTGTGTCTGTATTGTGCAACTGTCACTGTGTCACTGGAAGTGAATCATGCACAGATGTATTTATCTGCTGTTACCTTGTAAATTATGCTGACAGCTCAATGAACAAATTACTGTGTGTCATCACTTAAATACCACTGTTGATAAAAACAAAACAGACAACAATTGCAGATTCTACCTACAATTAGTGCGATCGCACGAGTACTCGATATAGAGACTGCTCACACACTTGGGCAGCATGCAGCACCATTAACATTATACCACATAACAACACAGATTTATGTATTTTCAATAAAGGAACCAGCAATTCATAACTATTTTAAATTCAGATATTTTGAGGAACACTGAAGACATAGCAGCAACTGATGGCAGCCATTTTGTTGCCTTCCTGCTGCCTCATGTTTAAAGGTCTGACTGAGCTCTGATTTCTGTTCAGAGAGCTGACCAGAAAGAATCTGGAACCACCTGGAGCAATCTCGGTGAGCTGAACTCGGCTGGAAATGTTAATAGTGAGTTGAAAGCTATTCACTGTTATTAATGTGTAAATCCCTTTGCAGCTTGTGTTAGTGGAGAGACTCCCCATAAAATGCAAATCACCACCAACTGGTCAAACAATTTGTGCAGCTCTGCCATAAATTTTGTGTAAAGAAAAACTCTCCTGGAACATGAACATCAAGGTGTTACTAACATGCCACCATTTGACTTACTGCAGGAAGTTAGGGTTGTTAGTTATCGTAAACACAAAATAATCTGCAGATGCTGGGTCAAAGCAACACTCACAACACACTGGACGAACTCAGCAGGCCAGGCAGCATCCGTGGAAACAATCAGTCGATGTTTCGGGCCGGAAACCTTCTTCAGGACTGTAGAGGGAAGGGGCAGAGGCCCTATAAAGAAGGTGGGGGGAGGGTGGGAAGGAGAAGGAGAAGGGTTTTTCACCTGGAACCTACCAGCCTTCTCCTTCCCACCCTCCCCCCACCTCCTTTATAGGGCCTCTGCCCCTTCCCTCTATAGTCCTGACGAAGGGTTCCGGCCTGAAACGTCGACTGATCTTTTCCACGGATGCTGCCCGACCTGCTGAGTTCCTCCAGTGTGTTGTGAGTGAGGGTTGTTAGTTAAATGCACAAGGACTGTCGTTATGCACATTCTTGCTGTCTCTCAAATCCTGAGTAGGAACAATTGCAATTGTAGTTTCCACTTACAAGAAAAAAATGTTTTTGTTTTTTCTCTTGCATTAACTTTAGGCCTATTTTTGCTTTAGTCTGGCTCTAATTAAGTCTCCCCTGTTCCATTGGTCTAGGCATGTAATGTTTCAGGCACTGTGTTTTCCTCACTCTCACCCCCAAGTTGCAGGGCAAAATATTCTCAAGCTGAGGGATGAGGAAAGGAGTATACATCACACAGTGCAAAACAAACTGCCCCACTGCAGCACAGACCAAATGAGCCAAATTGCCTCCTGCTGGGCAGTACATTTCTGTAATTCTGTGAAATTTGGAGTCTAATGCTGTGCTTGTTTCACCAGTTTGCTTGTGAGATTACACAAGTCAATACCAGTGGTTTCAAAACAGGCCATCTCAAAGGGGAGAAAAACAAGGGCACTTATATAACTCTTACAAAAGCTATTAGTACATTCCAATTCCAATTAAATAAACCGAGGTATTTATGAGCTTGAATAGATGTTTTGATTGTTTTCCATTTGCACTGTGCCCTTCGATGACATGAGAATGGCTGTAAGGAGTTTGAAGATGAAAAATATCTTGCAGCGATAAAGATATGCTTTTGACAACACTGACAAGGTCCTGCATGGGAGGCTGGTCAAAATGGTTCCGTCACTTGGCATTCAGGATGAGGTAGTAAATTGGATCAGACACTGGCTTTGTGGGAGAGGCCAGAAGAGGCCTCTCTGACTGGAGGCCTGTGACTAGTGGTGTATCATAGTGGTACTGGGTCCTTTGTTGCTTGTCATCTATGTCAATGATCTGGATGATAATGTGGTTAACTGGGTCAGCAAATTTGTGAATTACACCAAGATTGGGGGGTGTACTGGACAGTGAGGAAGGCTATCATGGCTTGTAGAGGGATCTGCATCAACTGGAAAAATGAGCTGAAAATAGCAGATGAAATTCAATGCAGACAAGTGTGAGGTTTTACACTTCAGTAGGACGAACTAGGGTGTGTCTTACACAGTGCATGGTAGGGCACTGAGGAGTGTGGTAGAACAAAGGGGTCTGGGAATACAGGTACATAATTCATTGAAAGTGGTTTGCTGTTTCGTATGGCATGGCTTGGGAAGGACATATGCAGGTCTGTCTGTTTGGGTGCTGGGGTTGTATCAGTCTTTGTCTGACACCTCATCCATATCCATTCCAACATAGGTGACCCTGAGTTGGCATCGCCTGATGGAGTCCTTGAAGCACGCAAGCCTCCACACGATGTCAATGTGTTGACCCAGGTAGATAGAACCATAAAGAAAGCTTTTGGCACATTGGCTTTCATAAATCAATGTATTGCGAATAGGAGATGGGATGTTATGTTGAAGTTGTATAAGACATTGGTGCGGCCTAATTTGGGGCATTGTGTGCACTTTTGGTCACCTACTGTACCTACAGGAAAGATGTAAACAAGGTTGAAAGAGTACAGGGAAAATTAACAGGGATGTTGCTGGGTCTGGAGGGCCTGAGTTATAAGGAATGATTGAACAGGTTATGACTCTATTCTTTAGAATGTAGAAGATTGAGAGGAGATTTGATAGAGGTATACAAAATTATGAGGGGTACAGATAGGGTAAATACAAGCAGACTTTTTCCCCCTGAGGTTGGGTGTGACCAGATCATTGATTAAGGGTGAAAGGCAAAAAGTTTAAGGGGAACATGAGGGAAAACTTCTTCACTCAGAGGGTCATGAGAGTGTGGAATGAGCTGCCAGCACAAGTCGTGCATGCAAGCTCGATTTCAACATTTAAGAGAAGTTTGAATAGGTACATGGATAATAGGGCTATGGTCCCGGTGGGGGTTGATGGGAGTAGACGGCTTAAGTGGTTTTTGCATGGACAAAATGGGCCTAGAGCCTGTTTCTGCGCTGTACTTCTCTATGACTCTAAGAGGTTGCACTTGCATCAGCCGAGCATTTAGACAATGGGGTTGTGTTAATCGTACTGCATCAACAATGGGTTTAAGGAATTTGCACCACTGTACATGTAAACACTGTAAGTTCAGGGAAGTGTCCCAACCAAAGTATTTGAACATTCAAGATTGTCTCCCACTGGAGATATATAATTCAAAGGAAGCATTGTCAAACCCAAAGTTTTGAAGTAAACAATGTCATTGAAATTGTGTTGAATCACCTAATGTTACCATTGATCTCAAGGCTATAAATACTTTTGGGTTTGTGAGACTCTACCATGAGTGTCTCCACAAGAATGCCTGCTTGTTGTGATGAATAAAGACCTCTATATCACCAACTTCAGAGTCTCCCCAGTGACTTTGATCACAGTCATAACACCATCCTTCATATCAGCCCACTGTATTACAGACACTGTTGCTTTTTTAGTCACTAGTGCACTGCAGAAATTGCTGTACCAGGTAGTGCATAGCAAGATCCTGAGTGATAATAAACTGATAGTGGGAATATTGAAGAAGTTATTAAATATTGGGAAAACCAGTATGCTGTTCTCCTTCCTAATATTGTCATAGGCGACTTTTTTATTCAAGTGAGAGGCCAGAGGGGGATTCAGACAAAGATTTTCGGCAAAGCCAGCACCTCCAACAGTGCACCTTCCCCTCTGCATCAGCGCTGGAATCTACAGGTTAAACTTCTGTTCTCATAGCACAGGAGTGGGACTAGAATCCGGCACCTTGAGTCAGAGATGAGAGTGCTACCCACCGAGTCACAGCTGACTACATCAAGCTGCCTTAAAAACAACTATGTCAAACTCTCATAGTCACGACTCTGAACTGAATCCTTTTTATTATCTTGTTGCTGGAGTGAAAACTGGTGCATGGGAGGTCCCTTTGTAAAAATAATGTATTAAAAAATATCAGAATCTCAAGGTGTGATGATCTGACATCTCTCAGCTAAACTCAGATAACGTGCTGGGATTCAGGAAATTCATCAAACGTAATACGTTTTTCCAATAGTGAAAAGAAACTGCTGAATTTTATCAAAGGATTCTGTTCAAAAGACATAACCTATTATATTTAAAAACAAACCATGGCATTACATGATTATGTCACCAGCAATAATCATGCAAAACTATTGACTTGACAGAGGAGACATGAAAGATTGCAGATGTTGGAATCTGGAGCAATAAACAAGTTCCTCTGTGGAGGGAAATGGACAGTTGACATTTTGGATTGAGACTGTCATCTATTCTGAAAGATGGAGGAAAGGTAGGATAGCTCGCAAGCAATGGGTGAATCCACGTGAAGAGGGATGATAGGAGAAGAAAGTGGAAATAGGTGATAGGTGATAGGACAAGAAGATGAAACTTGGAAAAAAGGGAGGGCAGATGGGAACAGGAAGGGAGGTGAACCAGGAAGATCAGCATGTGCGTGATTGACAGATATAGTGCTGGAGGAGGGGAAAGAAATTGGGTGATGGGGAGTTGAGGTCTGTGTGAGAAGAACTGGATAGATCAAGAGGAGAGAGAAAAGAGACAGAGAGAGAAAAATAAACTTTTCTCAGGATTCCAGCCAGGTACAGGTATTGATTACAACCAATGTTTTGATGACAAACTCTGCCATCTTCTTCAGTGATGAACAGAGAGAGAACAGTTTACCTGAAATTGGAGACTTCAATGTTTATGCAAACAGGCTTTAGGCTACACATGTGGAATTCAAGATGCTGTTCCTCTTGTTTGCATTTGGTCTCATCCAGGCAGTGGAAGAGGCAGTAGATAAACATGTCAGTTTAGTAAATGTAGCTGGGGCCCATGCAAGTGGGACGAGGAAAAAGAGTAGTTTTTCAGGGTAGGCACAAGCTCTACCAGATGGAAGATGGTGTTAGTAGTGGGAAACTTCTAGATCTGTGTTCTAGAAAGAAACAGAGAGCCAGCCCTAAGGCATCCCTTGTGGGGTACGGAAGTGCAGGGGACTTCCATGGTGCATACGAGACGATGGGGCAAGAGAACAGTTGTTCAAATGGTAGAAAGCATATAAGGCGTCTGGATGTAAGTAAGAAGTGACTGGACCAGTGGAGATACAATAGAGTCAAGGTATGAGGAATGAGTCCTATAGGGCAAGAGCATGCAGAAACAAGGGTAGTCTTGTTTCTGAATCTTGTTAGGAGAAAAAACAAGCAGTGCAGATTTGAGGAACAATCAGGATGGAAACAATGGAGTAATGAGATCTGTGATGATATGGGAGGTTGCAGCCTGATGAGTATTGGTAGGGTCATGTGTAGGTAAAAGGAAGTGCACTATTGGCTGATGGTTGTACTTGTCCCTGACAACAAGATCCAATGTATGGCAGTACTGTACCTCAGTGACCAATTTAATCACAACTGAAAAAAAACATTGAATACATTGTGTATGGACCAATGCACCATCCCACTCGGGATCCACAATGTATCTACTTATCACTTGTGAAACCATGTGTACAAACCATAAATGTAAATCTTTGTATTTTAATTCCAGAGAATGGAGTACAGAAGAGTAACCAAAAACGAGGAGAAACAATGCCATCATCCTGTATTATCTCATTTAAAGTATTTTTGTCCTCACTGCTGTTGTTGCAAAGGTAAGCAAATGATCCATGCCCGAAGATCTACATTTTAATCTCACCAACAATTCTAACCCAGGTAACACCGTCATACTCTGAAAATAACCCATGCCATTATCCTGGTAAAAATAAAATTGTTAACTTTAGTGAATTTACCTGACAGCTGAACAGCAGAAATCAGATCCAATTTTCAGTCTCAAGCCGTGGTGACTGTTCAAATTTCCAGGCTAGGCAAAAGGTATTCAAAATGGCTGGGTTTCCGGACAGAAACATATTGATGCTCAGGAAATGCTGAATAGTCAAGACAAAAGCCAAAGCTATCTTGCATGCATTCTCCCCCTTCTTTTTCTTATGCTGTCTCCCTATACCAGTCAAGCTATTTCTCTTCCCCTCTTCATTTCTCCTCAACCACCCCCCTTTGCTTTTCTCCATCTTCCATTTTCTCCTCCACTCTCCCTCCCTCCCTCCTTGTAACTTTATCTCCCTTTCTCCCTTCTTCCTCTTCCTTCTTTTACTCTAACTCCCCTTTCAACCTCTCTCTTCCCCCTCACCTCATTGACTCTCTCCTCTCTCCTCATCCTTCAATCTCCACTTCCCTCCCTCATCTCCCTCTTCCATTCCTGTCAGCACTCTCTTCCCCAACTCTTTTTTATCCCTCTCTTTCACTCCCACCCCTCTCTCTGCCCCACCCCTCTCATCCCTTCTCCCTCTTGCTGTTCCCTCTCCTCTCTCCCCCGTACTCCATCCTCCCATACACATTCTCCTCCTGTACTCCCTCCACTTTCTCTTTCTCACCTCTCCTCACGACTTCCCTCTCTTCTCCTACTCCCTCTCCTCTCTCGTCTTTCCAATTCTGACCTCTCCTCCCGTACTCCCTCTCCTCCCATACTCCTCCTCCTCCCGCACTCCTTCTCCTCTTACCCCTTTCCCCTTCCTTCTCCTCCAGTACCTTCCCTCCCCTTTCCCCTTCTTCCCTCTCCTCCCATACTCTCTCTCCTCTTTCTCATTCTTCCCTCTCCTCTCTCCCCTTTCCGATTCTTCCCTCTCCTCCAGTACTCCCTCTCCTCTCTTCCCTTTCCTCTCCTCTAGTACTCCCTCTCCTCTCTCCCCTTTCTCATTCTTCCCTCTCCTCTCTCCCCTTTCCTCTCCTCCAATACCCTTTCTCCTCTCTCGCCTTTCTCCTTCCCTTTCCTCCAGAACTCCCTCTCTCTTTCTCCTTTCCCCTTCTTCCCTCTCATCCAGTATTCCCTCTCCTCTCTCCCCTCCAGTACCCTCTCTCCTCTTTCTCATTGTTCCCTCTCCTCCAGTACTCTCTCTCCTCTGTCCCCTTTCCCCTTCCCTCTCCTCCAGGTCTCTGTGTCCTCTGTCCCTTCTCATTCTTCCCTCTCCTCCAGTACTCGATCTCCTCTCTCCCCTTTCCCCTTCTTCCCTCTCCTCAGTACTTCCTCTCCTCACTCTCCTTATTCTTCCCTCTCTTCCAGTACTCTCTCCATGCAATCTCACAACTCACTTTCTCTCATCCCTCTCCCTCACCACAGTACCTTTCTCTATCTTCCCTCTTTCTCTCTTCCTAGAGTCTCTTCATAGAACACTGTCATAGAAACAGGCCCTTCAGCCCATCTATGTGCTGAACTATAAACCTGCCTAGGTCTATCAATCTACACCCTGACCATAGCTCACCATACCCCTCCCATGTACGTACCTATCCAAACTTCTCTTGCATGCTGGAATTGACCTCATTCACCACCTGCACTGGCTCTTTCCCCATGCACTCTCTCTTCCTCTCCATCTCCCATTTCCAACACGCCTGTTATGTCCCTTTTCCCCTTCCTCACCCATCTTTCTCTCCTCTCTAACCCTTTCTCTCTCACACACACCCTTTCTTGCTGCCTCTCCACCTCTTTCTCTGCCTAGCCCCTTTCTCCCCTTTTCTCTCTCACTCCTGCTTCCTCTCGTTTCTCTATTTCCAACACTCCTCCCTCTGTTGATCATCTCTCCTTCTCCCTATTCTCATCCCCACCCACCCTACTCTCTTCTCTCACTCACCCACATCTCACTCACTCTAATTTCACTCATCACCCCCCTCTCACGCACGCGCTCTCTCTCTCTCTCCCCCCCCGCCCCCCCTGTTCCCTCACCCCTGCACATCACCCTCCTGCTCTCTATCTGTCCTTTGTCCTTTCTGATTGCCTCGTTCCCTCAAACACCCCATTTCCTGGCTCCTCACTGCCCCTTCCTCTCCTTACACACCCCGTCAATCTCCCCTTGTGCTGTTACTCTCCTCTGATCCCTCTCTCCCTGCCTTCACCTCTTCCTTTCTCTCCCTCTGCCCATCCATCTCCCAAACCCCAACTCCCTTCCACTTATCCACCTCACACTTTTGAATTTTGCCCCTCTTTCTCTTAAACCCTCCCATGGCCCTCGCTCCTTCCATCCTCTTGGTCTCCTACCCTGCCCCATTCCTCTCTCCATCCTCCACACCTCTCACTCTCAATCCTTCTCTTCTTGTTGCCTCTCTCCACTCATCTATCTTTTCAATTAGTTCCTTCTTGATCTAACACTCTGTATCAGTGCTCCTTCTATCCTCCCTGACTCTCCCCCTCCCTTCCCCACTCCCTCCCTCCCTCACTCTCTCTCCCTATCCCACTTCTGATGCTCCATTTCTTCCTCTCTCCCCTGCCTCTCCTCTCTCCCTCATTACCCCCTTTCTTCCTTCCTCCCACTTCACTCTCCCTCCTAATCCCTCTCTCACCCCCTCACCATTCCTACCCTTGCCCCCTCTGTCAATCCCATGACTCTCTCATGATCACTCCCCCCACTCTCTCCTCCCTCTCTTGCCCTCCCTTTCAGCCTGCCCTACCTCTCTCCTGGTGCTGCCTCTACACTGGTGAAACTGACGCAGGATGGGCATCCATTTTGTCAAGCACCTTCACTCTGTCTACAGCAATGGCAGTATCTCCTAGTGACCACCCACTTCACTTCCCATTTTGATATGTCAACCTTGGCCTCCTCTATTGTCATGAGGTCAAACTCAGGGTGAAGGAGCAACACCCGCTGTTCTGTCTTGGTGGCTTCCAACCTGACAGATTGAATAGTGATTTCTCGATAATTCCCTGGTAAAGATTCTCCCCTCCCCTTCTCTCTTTTTTTCCATTCCCCTTCCCCATTCTGGTTATCCTATCTCCCCTTTTCTCCTCACATGCCCATTATTTCCCTCTGGTCCACCCCCTCCCCTTTCTTCCACTGACTCTCCTTCCCTACTTCAACTATCCATTCCCAGCTTCCTACTTCAACCCACCTTCCCTCTCACCTGCTAGCTTGAAATACCTCCACTCCACCCACCTTCCTCTTCTGGCTTCTGCCCCCTTCCTTTCCAGTCCTGATAACAAATATTGGTCCAGAAAATTGACTGTTTATCCCCCTCTACAGATGCTGCCTGACTTGCTGAGTTCCTCCAGTATTTTGTTTGTGTGCCTCTCTCCCCCTCCCTCACTTCTCTCTTCCTCTCCCTTGTTCACACCAGTTTCTCCCTCAGCCCTCTCCAACACTTTTTCATACATTCCCCTCCTACCACCCCTCTATCTCCCTGTCCCTCTCTCTCTCTCTCCCTGTCTCTCACTCCCTGTCTCGCTCTCCATCCCTCTCCCTGTACCTCTCTCTCCCCGTCGCTCTATCTCCCTGTCCCTTTCTTTCCCCCTGTCCCACTCTCTCTTTGTCCCTCACTGGACCAATTGCAATTTGCCTATCACCACAATAGGTCAATGGCAGACACAATCTCAGTGGCTCTCCACACGGCTTTAGACCACCTGGACAACACAAACACCTATGTCAGGATGCTGTTCATCGACTATAGCTCAGCATTTAATGCCATCATTCCCACAATCCTCATCAAGAAGTTGCAGAACCTGGGTCTCTGTACTTCCTTCTGCAACTGGATCCTCGACTTCCTAACTGGAAGACCACAATCTGTGCGGATTGGTGATAACATATCCTCCTCGTTGACGATCAACACTGGTGCACCTCAGGGGTGTGTGCTTAGCCCACTGCTCTACTCTCTATATACACATGACTGTGTGGCTAGGCATAGCTCAAACACCATCTATAAATTTGCTGACAATACAACCATTGTTGGTAGAATTTCAGATGGTAACAAGAGGGCGTACAGGAGTGAAATATGCCAACTGGTGGAGTGGTGCTGCAGCAACAACCTGGCACTCAACATCAGTAAAACGAAAGAATTGATTGTGGACTTCAGAAAGGGTAAGACGAAGGAACACATATCAATCCTCATCGAGGGATCAGAGGTGGAGAGAGTGAGCAGTTTCAAGTTCCTGGGTGTCAAGATCTCTGAGGATCTAACCTGGTCCCAACATATCAATGCAGTTATAAAGAAGGCAAGACAGCAGCTCTACTTCATTAGGCGTTTGAAGAGATTTGGTATGTCAACAAATACACTCAAAAACTTCTATAGATGTACTGTGGAGAGCATTCTGACAGGTTGCATCACTGTCTGGTATGGAGGGGCTACTGTACAGGATCAAAAGAAGCTGCAGAAGGTTGTAAATCTAGTCAGCTCCATCTTGTATTCTAGCCTACAAAGTACCCAGGACATCTTCAAGGAGCGGTGTCTCAGAAAGGCAGCGTCCAGTATGAAGGACCCTCCAGCACCCAGGGCATGCCCTTTTCTCATTGTTACCATCAGGTAGGAGGTACAGGAGCCTGAAGGCACACACTCAGAGATTCAGGAACAGCTTCTTTCCCTTTGCCATCCAATTCCTAAATGGACATTGAACCCTTGGACACTACCTCACTTTTTTTTTAATATATAGTATTTCTGTTTTTTTGCATGATTTTTAATCTATTCAATATATGTATACTGTATAAAGTATACTGAATAAGATCTACTTATTAATAATTTTTTCTATATTATGTATTCCATTGAACTGCTGTTGCTAAGTTAACAAATTTCACATAACATGCCGGTGATAATAAACCTGATTCTATTTCTGAATCACTCCCTGCATCGCTCTCCCTGTCCCTCTCTTCCTGTTTCTCAGTCCCTGTATCGCTCTCCCTGACCCTCTCCCTCCCTGTCCCTCTCTCTCCCTGTATCGCTCTCCCTGTCCCTCTTTCTCCCTGTCCCTCTCTCTCCCTATCCTGACTCTCTCTCCCTGTCTCTCACTCACTGTATCACTCCCCGTCCCTCTCTTTCTCCCCGTCCCTCTCTCAATCCCTGACCTTCTCTCTCTGTACCTCTCTCTCCCTGCCCCCTCTCTCTCTGTCTCTCATTCCCTGTCTTGCTCTCCCTGTCCCTCTCTCTCCCTGACCCTCTCTTTCCATCTCAATCTCCCTGTCCCTCCCTTTGCCTTCTCTCTCTATTCCTTGCTCCTCTCTCCCTCAGCTTCTTCCTGCTATGTCCTTCTCTCTCCCTCTTACCACTCTATCTCTCATTAGCTTTTCCCCTCTTCCTGTACCTCCCTCATGCCCCCTCTTTCCATCCCTTGCCCCTCCCTCCTCTCTCTCTTTCTCTCTCACTCATCACTTTCTCTGTTCCCTTTTCTCAAACCCTCTTTTACTCCTTGGAGAATTGGAGAATGTGAGAAAATATCAAGGGGTGCAGATAGGGTAAATGCAAGTAGTCTTTTTCCACTGAGGTTGGGTGAGAGTAGAACTGGAGGTCTAAGGGCCCATGGTGAAATACTTAAGCTAGAACTTCTTCACTCAGTGGAATGGGTTGCCAGTGGAGGTGGTGGATGAGGGTTCGACTGCACCACTTCAGAGAAATTTGGGTAAGAACTTGTACAGGTCAAGGTGCAGGTTGATGGGACTAGGCAGAAAGATATTTCAACATGGACTAGATGGGCCAAAGGGCCTGTTTCTGTGCTGTAGTGCTCCATGCCTCTCTCTCACTTGCTCCCTTTCTCCTCCTTGCCCCCTCACCAATCTCCATTGTCTCTCTCATTCTCCCTCTCCCATACCACTCTCATTCCCTCTCACCCCTGTTCTCTTCCTCAGGCCTCTCCCTCTCCCTACCTCATCGTGCCTCACCATTGATGCCTCCCTTGCTCACTCTCTTTCCCTCTCACCCCTTCAAGCCCCTGGGTCTGAAAGTAAGTTTCACTGCTCCTAACCAATAAAACACAGAACCGTACCATGGTGCCCATCATTTATTGTGCATCATAAGGCGACAAGGAGCCCCTTTCTTGGACCAGTCTTTCTGGTGAAGCTGCTCTGAAAGCAAGTTTTCATTTAGAATCGAAAGCAATCAGTTCCACAGTTTTGAGCCCTGAAGTTGTAAACTGTTTCAATAGTGACCTAAAAAACAAAAAGCACAGCTTCAAGGACCTCGGTGCTAGGACAAGGCACAATCTTAGTTCCAAGGCCAACGCTTGGTCAGGCAAAAGTGGAGTGGGTAAATCATGGCCTCACAGGCAAGACATCACCTGCACAATGTTACATTCAGTTCTTAATCCTCAGTCACTGCTCAAAGCTGTGTCAGAAATGGGAGAGCTAACAGGTGCAAAACATGAAAAGGGCGCCACAGTCGCAAAGCAGTTAGCGCAACACTATTACGGCTCGGGGAGTCAGAATTCAGAGTTCAGAGTTCAATTCTGACGCCGCCTTTGATGAGCTTGGACCTCCTTCCTGTGAGCGGGCAGCTTTCTTCTGAGTGCTCCGGTTTCCTCCCACATTCCAAAGACGTACCGGTTAGTAGGTTAATTGGTTGTTGTAAATTGTCCTGTGATTCGGCTAGGGTTAAATAGGTGGACTGCTGGGCAGTGTGGCTCACTGGGCTGGAAGGGCCTATTCTGCACGGTATCTCTAAATAAATAAATCAAAGAATTGACCAGCACAGAGTAGATGCCGTCGAAGAATTAATGATCCATTTGTCCAAGAGAAACTGCTACATTTTAATATTGGACTCAGCTTGTATCATCTGAATCTGAGACTGTTTTAACAATTCACGTCTGAAATAGCCGATGGAATATGAAGAACTTATCAGACTTTCATGTAAAAGTCATTTATTAAAGCTGTGCTTTCCCAAAATCCTAAAGGATCCTAAACAATTCTGCCTGCTTCAACATTTGAATCCAATAAAATCCCATAGGATAAACTGCAGATCCAATGAAAGTTTTATGTCTTTTTGGATTCGGCAAAAACTGACAAAATCCTTTAGGGATTTGGCAGTAGTTTTCAAATTTTTTAAACAAAGTCTGTAATATTGTTTATACCACATAGTCCAAAGGGAAGGAAAGAAAGGCTTTCTGCAGAGACCCCCACCCCCACCCTCCTCGCTCTACACTGTTCGAGTGAGAAGGGAAGCTTGAATCCAGTGTCAAATACAACACTTGCAGCAATAGATCGATTTGAAGCAAGTGTGGTACCCTCCAGGTCTCAGCCCTCCAGAGACCCAGCTGTCCTGTGTGCAGTCACTGCAACTGCAGCAAGACATCTGCTTGGCAATGTCCACTTCAGAGTCGCTCAGCTCTGAGAATCAGACAGAAATATCAGGAGCTAGTCCCAGAGCTCTGCCAGACCACTGACTCCAACTCTCTGAAAATAAAAAAAAATTGGAAAGGGAGGAATGGAAGGGAAGACTATGAGTAACTGATTTTTAGCGGACTCCCATTACTCTGACTTTTTGATCTTTTAACCTCGGCATTCAGGGTTAGGTTAAGGTCAGACGAAGTCAGAATCATCAAACAATAAGACCATGTGACATAGGAGCAGAATGGACCATTCAGCCCATCGAGTCTGTTCCAGCATTTCATTATGCTGATCCATTTTCCTCTCAACCCCATTCTCCTGCCTTCTCCCCATAACCTTTCATGCCTTGACTAATCAAGAGCCTATTATCTTCCCTAAATACACCCAATGACCTGGCATCCATAGCCACCTGTGGCAACAAATACCACTGATTCACCTTTCTCTGGCTAAAGAAATTCCTCCTCATCTCTGTCCTAAATGGTCATCCCTCTATTCTGAGGCTGTGCCCTCATGTCCTAGACTCTCCCATCATAGGAAACATTCTCTTCATTTCCACTCTATTGAGTGCTTTCAACATTCAATAGGTTTCAATGAGATTCCCCCCCCCCCGCATTTTTATAAATTCCAGTAGGGCTCAGGGCCATCAATCGCTCCTCATATGATAATCTTTTCATTCCTGGAATCATTTTTGTTAACCTCCTTTGAACCCTCTCCAATGTCAGCACATTCTTCCTTAGATAGGGGGCCCAAAACTGCTCACAATAGTCCATGTGGCCTCACCAATGCCTTATAAAACCTCAGCAGTACATACTTGCTTTTATATTCTAGTCCTCTAAAAATGAATGCTAACATTGCATTAGCATTCCTCACCAATGACTCAACCTGCAAATTAAACTTCAGTGAATCCTGTACGAGGACTCCCAAGTCCCTTTGCACCTTTGATTTTTGAACTTTCTCCATATTTAGACTGTTATTCTTTCTACCGAAGTGAGTGACCATACAGTTCCCGACACAGTATTCTATCTACCATTTCTTTGCCCATTCTCCTAATCTACCCGTCCTTCTGCAGCCTCACTGCCTTCTCAACACTACCTGTCCCTCCACCTATCTCAGCATCATCCACAAACTTGGCCACAAAGCCATCAACTCCATCATCCACATCACTGACATATTTTGTAAAAGGATGCAGTCTCAACACAGATTCCTGCGGAACACCACTGGTCACCAGCAGCCAACCAGAAAAGGCTCTCTTTATTCCCACTCTTTGCCTCCTGCCAATCAGCCACTGTTTTATCCATGCTAGTATCGTTCCTGTATTACTGTAGCTCCTATCTTCTTAAGCAGTCTCAGATGCAACACCTTGTCAAAGTCCTTCTGAAAATGCAAGTACACAACATCGACTGATTCGTCTTTGTCTATCCTGCTTGTTATTTCCTCAAAGAATTCCAACAGATTTGTCAGGCAAGATTTTCCCTTAAAGAAACAAAGTTGACATAGGCCTATTTTACCATGTGCCTCCAAGTACCCCAAAAACCACATCCTTAACAATCAATTTCAACATCTTCCCAACCACTGAGGTAACTTCACTGGTGCACAAGGCAGCCTGATTTATTCAGCATATCATGTGACTTTTCTCTGCTGGACAATGATCCCAGAAATTTCTTCAGCATGTAACATTAGGAAAGAAGTGTGACCTTGTTTAGTGACCACGGTGATTTTAAAGTTCCGAGACATATTGATTTTTTGTTAATGCCAATGCATTTTTTGATCCATCAGTTACCATCCTAAGCACATTAAGTACTCACATTTTTGACACAGAACGGCATCCAGATCGCACAGAGAAGTAATTATGGTCATAAAAAGCCTGTATGGGTTACTGGAAAATGGACCTTTGTATTTTGAGCTGTAATATCTCCTCGTAATAGAATACTGAGGCATGTGAGGATTGTCAAGGATAGACTGTCAGCAAGTTGTTTTTAAATGTCGGAGTGGCAAAGGAATAGAAATATACACAAAGTGCTGGCAGAACTCAGCAGGTCAGGCAGCATCTATTTCCTCCATCGTCCTCTGTCCTCTCCTATTGGAATCCTCTTCTTCAGCCCTTTACTTCTTCCACCTATTACCTCCCAGCTTCTTACTTTGGTCCCCCTCCCCCACCCACACAACTTCCCGCTTCACCGACCACCTGCCAGCTTGTATTCCTTCCCCTCCTATTCTGGCTTCTTCCTCCTTCCTTTCCAGTCCCGATGAAGGGTCTCCTCCCGAAACATCGACTGTTTACTCCTCTCCATAGATGCCGCCTTTTCTGCTTGAGTTCCTCCAGCACTGTGTGTGTGTGTGTGTGTGTGTGTGGGTGTTCTGTGTCTTCTATGTGGGCTATGGTCCAGGTGGATGTCGGTGGTAGGTGCGGGCAGTGGAATGAAGATCCTCTTTTCATGCTGGAAGTTTTTAAGACTCTATTTTGTAATTTTCCAAACCTTTCCATCAAGCCCTTCACTGTTACTATCCCCCCTTAGCTTACATACCCGGGATGGTTTCTACGTATAAGGGTCCCTCTGTCTACTTCAGGCATTTCCAGCATATGCCTGCAGAGGTTTCCTTTTCATATTTCCATTGTACCACTCGTTACCACTCTTTATTTTGCTCTGCTCCTCCCTTCCAACTTTATCAATTAAATTCAGTTCTTGCTTTAATTTCCTCCAGTTTCCTTCAAGAGCATTTTGTTGGTTTTTTTTGTGCGTGTGATCCTCTAAGAATTCTTTGTTGAGACAGAAAGTGGTGCAGCAACCTAGTGAGCATGTTGCCTGAAAGGCTGTGGGGAAAATCCGGGTGTTAGTTCTGCTTTTCCCCTTAGGCAAAAATATAATTCCTGGCTGCCTCCCACTGCGAAGAACCATAGCTTCTCCATGATCCCAGCATTCAGTGAGTTTTTTCCATTCAGTCAGAAACAAGCACTGTTATTTTATGTACACTCCATTTTCTCAATTAAACTTACGAAGCATTGATTAAGCAAATTAGAACAGATGCCAATTTTGATCACCAAAGTGCCAGCTTATTTTTTGGCAAAATTATTAATTTCATTCTTTAATCAATTACTTTTAAACAGACTTTCTAATAAGGATTCATGGTGGATCAAATCTCTCCAATGGAAATATTCAGCTTTAGAATAAGCTCCCAATGTGAAACAGCAGAGCGCAGTAGATACAAATGCAGGAAGCTTTGTGCTCTCAGTCTCTTGTTGCTTCAGTTCACAGTTACGGGCTAGAATGAATCCTTCTCACTTTTTCTATATAACCACATCTTTACATAGTCCCAGCCACCCATAATCCCCAACACATTCCTCTGCAATAGAAATGCTCCTAGCCCAGACACATGCCGCAGGAGATGAGATTTTAAAGAGATTAATTTCTTCACAACTATTTCAGTGAACTGCAACAACAGAAAACCAAAACACTCATGTATAACTCACTTGAGTTTTCAATAAAGCATTTTAGCAACTTAGTTCATGTACCCTGTCCTTCACAAACCTTGCTCAGTGATCAACTGGTCTGTGGCAACGTAAAGGAAAAATTCAGATTCTCTGAACCAACATTTATCCTTCATATCAATAGATCACTGAAGACAGATGAACCAGTCACTTTCAGATTGGTGTAGACAAACAGTGGTCACCTTCTCTGAATAACCACAGTGACTATACCTCAATAAAGTATTTAAAGCATTTGGGATGTCCTGAAAGTGACATGGGAGGTGCAATAGATGTGCAAGTCTTTACTTAATCACACAGGAAGCATTTTTATAAGAAATAAATACCCAAGTCAGACAGCAGCAGAGGTGAGCAACAATCAATCGGCAGTGGGTTTTACAATCTGTCAGATTCAAGTCAATTGTTAAGGAAGTGGTGGGAATGCGAATAGGCTGTTGTGAGACTGTCATGATCTAGTCTCGAGCTTAGGTAAGTGAATATGTTTCTTTTTTCTGAGTGACTGGGCACCAATCAAGTCCAAGAGATGAAGTAATAATGGATCTACACTGGAGGAGGGAGATTCAC
This sequence comes from Mobula birostris, assembly GCF_030028105.1. NCBI lineage: Eukaryota > Metazoa > Chordata > Chondrichthyes > Myliobatiformes > Myliobatidae > Mobula > Mobula birostris. The sequence continues at coordinate 77,354,663 of NC_092374.1, read as the reverse complement.
CCAATGAAACAAATGCTTCCTTAAACTGTGATTATTTAATATTCTTATTTGAAAATAGTTTTAATTCACATTGGTAAACAAAGGAAGCAATTTGGTTAAATAGGAAACCCCACTATTAATTAAGCTCTCCATTAATTACATTGTAATAATTGGTATTAACTGAGGCACAAGAGATTGAAGAAGCTGGAATCCGCAGCAAGGAAAAGCTGCTGGAAGAACTCAGTAGGCTGAACATCAATTGTGGGGGGAGAGGAACTGTGGACATTACAGTCCTGATGGATAGTCTTGACCTGAAGCGTCCACAGTTCCCCCCCACACACAGATGTTGCTTAACTCACTGAGTTCCTCCAGAGTTTGTTTTTGTTAAGGGGTATTTAAATTTAATCATTCCAAACAGATGCAGTATTTGCAACATATGAAGATTTTCCCCCATAAACTGCTACGTAATTCTCAGCAACCTTTGTAACCTGGTGCCTTTAATGTAGCAACAACATCCCACAGGAGCATTACTAAATAACATTACACTGAACATCCCAGGGGAACATTACCAAATAATGTTACTTAAACATCCCAGGGGAGCATTACCAAATGACATTATTCTGAATATCCCAGGGGAACATTACCAAATAACGTAACTCTCAACATCCCAGGGAAACATTACCAAATAACATTATTCTGAACATCCTATTGGAGTATTACTAAATAACGTTACTCTGAACATCCCACAGGAGCATTACCAAATAATGTTATTCTGAACATCCCAGGGGAACATTACCAAATAATATTACTCTGAACATTACCAAATAGCATTACTCTGAACATCCCACAGGAGCATTACCAAATAATGTTACTCTGAACATCCCAGGGGAACATTACCAAATAATGTTACTCTGAACATCCCAGGGGAACATTACCAAATAGCATTACTCTGAACATCCCACAGGAGCATTACCAAATAATGTTACTCTGAACATCCCAGGGGAACATTACCAAATAACATTACTCTGAACATCCCACAGGAGCATTACCAAATAACGTTACTCTGAACATCCCAGGGGAACATTACCAAATGATGTTACTCCAAATGACGTTGTGGGGATGGAACCGGACTCTCTCACGGTGGTGTCTGAAAAGAGGATGCTGTCTAAGTTGCATGTCACCTTGGTCAATGTCTCCCATTCACTACATAATGTACTGGGTGGGCACAGGAGTACATTCAGCCAGAGGCTCATTCCACCGAGATGCAGCACTGAGCGTCATAGGAAGTCATTCCTGCCTGTGGCCATCAAACTTTACAACTCCTCCCTTGGAGGGTCAGACACCTGAGCCAATAGGCTGGTCCTGGACATTTCATAATTTACTGGCATAATTTACATATTACTATTTAACTATATATGGTTCTATTACTTCTTATTACTTCTTATTACTTATGGAGCAACTGTAACGGAAACCAATTTCCCCTGGGATTAATAAAGTATGACTATGACCATCCCAGGGGAACATTACCAAATAACGTTACTCTGAACATCCCAGGGGAACATTACCAAATAAAGTACACTGATACTCTACTTAGCAATGCTTCACAGACTGCTAGTTTGTTTTATTGTCACCCAGTTCAAACACTCACACAGGCATGCCCCATTTACTCCAAAGGTAGCTGCTTGGGTTGTGCACTGCAGTGCCGGAAATCTGGCATGAATCCCTGTCCTCAGCAGTGAATCACCCACCCTCTAGGCCCTACGGTCTCTGTCATCGCATGATTCTATATCCATTCAGTGTGTTACCATAGAGAAATCTCTAGGCTGGGGACAGCAGCTTCCATTAGATTGACTAAATGGTGACGAGATAAACCACAACACATGGAGCAGGTACTACTAGTCTCCAGTAATGCTCACACTCACTGTCCCCGTTAAGATGCAGCCTGGGAAATGTAACGCAAGGCACCGCTCTTCCCATTTCTCCCAACGTCATCCCACACCACACTGAGATGTGTGAACACTGGGTTCCCAGACCCAAGCTCCTGACACAGCACTGAGGAGCAACAGAAAGGGCAGGATAATCCAGCATCTGCACTGTTTAATGCTATAGTAACCCCTTTCATTAGGGCTCATGCTCTCAGAAATACGTCCTGAGTCCTATGACTTGTTCGCTAATATGTTGAACTGACTGAGTATAGAAGACCCATATGAAAGAATGTTAAGAGTAGACAAGAGAGCAAAAGAAACTGCAGATGCTGGAACCTGGACCAAAAAAATATAACATTAGAATTCAGTGGGTCAAACACAGAAGAGGATAGATTTCAGAAGAGAATTCCAGAGCTTGGCATCTTGGCAACCACAAGAGTGATGTTCACTCCTCTCTCCAGACACAGAGCTGTTCTGCTCTTGGGTCAATTTAAATACCAATCCAAATAGACTGAAAAGGCAGGGACGAGTGCCGACTTTGCTTGTTCTCCGTGCTGATCATTTCTATGGCGCTGAGGCTATGAACACTGCCCTGGCTGTTGTGCTCCATGCCTGCTAATAGGATGAACTGATTAACAAGGCTTTGGGCCTACTCCAGGGTTCGGATCTGAGGATTCAATTTTGGTTCAGAATGCTGTTGTTCACTTCAATTGCTTACATGATTTTATTTTCTTGCTCTTGCACATCAAGTGTTAGTCTTTTCTTTTTATTTTCATTCTTTTTTTCTTTAATTGGGTTCTTTTGGGTTTCTTGCTTCGTGGCTACCGGTGAGTAAGCAAATCTCAAGGTTGTATAATTTATACATTCTTTGATAATAAATGAATCCTGAATCTTGTATTGCTTCCAAGTCTCGAGTAATAAAAGCTGAGATGCACAAGAGACAAGAATTGGAGGAGTGGAGAGGTCTCAGTGGACAAACTATAAAGGTGGGGGGCACAAGAAGAATTGGAAAGCAAGACAGAGAATTTTTCAGCAGTTCTGATACTAAAGCAGCTTAACACTGTTCCTTGTCATGTGCAGCAGGCAAAATGCATGTTCATGCGTTGGAAAGAGAAATGTCAGTTTGAAGAACCTGGCAATAAAATTAACCAGCCATGAATATTTGGCATCATGTAAAGATGACCAGATTCCCCAAAATGAATGCAACATCTTAGATATCTTGAGCATATGATTTTATTTTGGCAGAGGGGCTTCCACGTGCTTTAAGTCATTTGACTTGATTATCCCGGGGCAATATTGGTTCATTAAACTGTACAATTACTAACTAACATTTATACAGAGAGGTAAACATGTTGTGTGCTGTGTGCTATGAAAGAATGAGGTAATAGGATATCTACTTAAACTAATTGTCCCCATTATTGACTTAATGCCAAGAAGATGCAAGGCTATTAGCATCTCTGCAGCTCACTAGCAAACAGTGAAAACAAAAGCCAGCATTTTACATGAAAATGAAGGACAGTTACTGATCCCCGCGCGCACATGCACACACACACACACACACACACACACACACACACACACGCATACACACAAAATAATGTACAAAATTAAATGCTTGCACGACTGTACTTCTCACAGTAAAAAAATTCAGAAGATCCACTTATCTCCTTTTAAAATGTATTTATTATATTTAGTGTCTTTTAATTTCACTTTTCAAATTGTATTTGCAAGTATTTAAAGCAGAGGAAAAATGAAATATGTGTAAAACCAGTATCAAGGCACTGCCTGACATAAAGCAAGCAAATGAACAAATGGGAAATTTTAGGCAGTACTTTCCATAATTCAGAACTTCCCACATCAGCTTGCAGCCAATTAAGTGGCTAGTGAATATTTAAAATTATGGGGGCAATTTAATGAATTAAATAGGTTGCATTGGCTGGACCACTATAATAATGGATACAAGAATGAACAAAGTAAATGTGGGAAGATTTTGTTTTTAAAAAAAATGCAGCACGTCTACGTGGGTGAAGAGCATGGGTTAGATAGTGGGCAGTGGGGTTGTAGGGAACAAACAGGTTCACTTTCAGAGAGCTAGCATGGCCATTTTGGGCTGAGGGTCATCTGATACCTTGATTCCAAATCCATCCAAGATTAATCCTTTCTAAAACAAACTAACAAAATGAATTGCTTTTTCTGAAAGTTTATTCAGACTATTCTTCTGTGGCAGCCAAGGGATTTGTTGGAAAAGAAAGAATTTCACCATCAATTGAAGCTTAAATGCTATATTTAGAGGGTGGCAAACATTTATTAAATAGCATGTAGGACTGATAGCAGTGCATTAAAACCGACTTGATTCACATTCAAGCAATGGGTTGTGCGAATTCTGACATTTTGACACTTGTGAATGAACTCAGGAACACATTATGACAAGTGTAATATCTTCTACACCCACGATGATTATTAGTTAGTTGACCCTCTAAGTATCAAACGACCCTTGTAGAACAGGCACAATTTTGATGCTTTAACCTCTAATGTACCCGATCCTCTGCATTAGTATACTGCAGCATTACTATTCCTGCAGCCTCCTTCCATCTTTGGTTAAATAGCATCAATTCTTCTGCTCCCTCCCCCAACCCACACAGTTCTCCTACTTTGACCAGGGAGTATTGAGGTTGCCTAGCAACATGTCAGCTCAGGACAATGACAATGCTCTACCTCCACAATATAACATCTCCTTCATTTCATTAACTGAACATATATGAACATTGGTAAACTTTTTAACATTTACAAAGTCCCCTCCAGCATCTAACAATGGAACGGGAAGCTGAGCTTATTGACCTTGGCTGTTGTGCTGCTGCTTTTAGTGAAGTTACCTGTGAAACTCGGTTCCTTACAGAGACAGCAAATCACCTGCTCTATCATGTCCCAACACTGGCATCAAAAATATCAAACTGATATATAATTTTGTAAACCGGGAGCAAAAAGGCTAGAAGCAGCTTCTCCAATATAAGTGGTGAGTTCCCCATATTTGACATTTAGGCGTCTTTACAAAGGGAGGGGAGTAAGAGGGCTTACTTGTTTACAGAAACAAGACATTTGTCATAAATTAATCACGCAATAACAACAGATTACACTCATAATGTAACCTTAACATGGCAAAGTGTTGCAAAGGCTTTCACGGCATTTGAAAGGCTATGAAATGTAATGCAGTGGAAGGTGCAGATGTTAGTCAGCAGGATGCTGTCTGGATTAAAGTATTATCTGTAAGGATAGGTTGGACAAACTTGGATTATTTTCTCTGAAGTTTTGCAGGTTGAGGGGCAACCTGATAGATACAGACAAGAATATGATAGGTGTAGATAAACTGTAGGAATTTTTTCCCCTGGAAATGTCAGATACCAGAGTGCACAGCTTTAAGATGTTTAAGGTCAATATAAGGTGAGAGGGGAGTAAGTTTAATAGAAACTTATGAGATACATTTTTTACAAAGAAGGTAGTAGATGTCTGGAATGCACTTCCAGAGCATATAGCGATGTCTAAGAGCCATTTATACAGACACACTGCATGTTCTGGCAGGTAACAGAGGGATATCGGCCAGTGTAGACAGATGAGGTTGGTTTGGATTGGTACTATGGTTAGTACAGATATTGTGGGCTGAAGGGCCTGTTCTATATTCACAACCACATATTGAGAGATTAAGACATGTGACCAAACTTGGCCAAAACAAGTATCACAAAGGAGGGTGGAGAGGTGGAGAGATGATGAGCTATAGAAGGCAATTCCAGAACCCTGGGCCCAGACAGCAGTTTGCTGCTGAGGGAGCAAATGAATCTGGGGATCTTCCTACAGCCTGAACAACTTAAGTAGTTTCTCACATTTTTTCTGCAAAATGAAAAAGCAACAGCTTTTTTCATATAACTTGCATGAAAGCAAATTAATACATATAATGTCCAAAGAACTTCCACCTAAAGAAAACTTTCAACACTTACAGACTGGCGTTGAAAGTTTATTTGATGAATAGATAGCAACCTTATCCTTCTTGCACCACAATATCCCTGTATATAAATCCCTTGCTGGAGGATCTCAGCAGGCTGAGCAACACCTGTGAGAGAAAAGGAATTGTTGATTTTTTGGATAGAAACCTTGCCTCATTCAACAATTCCTTTCCTCCCACAGATAATGGTCAACTCACTGAGTTCCTCTTGCAGATTGGTTTATGCTCCAGATTCCACCATCTATACTCGCTTGTGTCTCCAACTCCTTCAAATGAGGCAGCCTTGCGATGAACTGACGTGGCGCAACTAGGCCTGGATAACTGAGGATGTTTGTATCTACATTGTGGGATGTTAAACCAGGGCAGGTCAAACATAGTAAATGACAGGACCCACAGGAAGGTTGTACAACAGAAATATCTAGGGATACAAGTCCATAATTCCCCAAAAGTATCGATGTAGTGAAGAAAGCGTATGGCATGCCCTCATTGGTTGGGGCACTGAATACAAGAGTTGGGACATCACATTACAGATCTATAAGTCATTAGTGAGATTACACGAACTATCACGTGCAGGTTTGGTTGTGGTTAAGCTAGAGAAGGTGCCAAAAACTCACAAGGATGTCACTGGAACCAGAGGGGTTGAGTATAAGGAAAGGCTGGGTGGCCTGGGAGTGATTTCCCTGGAGTGAAGGAGGCCAAGGGAGGACTTTATAGATGTTTATGAAATCCTGAGGGGCATGGATATGATGGGCGGTGGCAGTCTTTGTTCCTGGGTAGTGAAGTCCAAAACCTGAGGGCACATGTTTAAAGTGAAAATGGAAGCATTTAGAGGCAACCTGCAGGACAGGTTTTTCACACAGAAGCCAATGGGTATATGGTGTGAGCTGTCAGAGGCAATGACAGAAGCGGGTTTACAACTGCAATGTTTAAAAGACATTTGGACGTGTAAATGAATGAGAAAGGTTCAGAGGGGTCTAGCTCAGGTGGGCACCTTAGTCAGCATGGACAAAGTCGACCGAAGGGTCTGTTACCTTGTTGTATGATGTCGTGTCACAGGTTAATGCAGTTTCTATTGGCTGACAGAAGGAATGGAGTCACAGACAGTGTTGGTAGTGATAGTGTGGGTCATGTTGCTTGCTGGTGCTCATGTGCTAATTGTTCAACAACTTTCGGGGGGGGGGGGGTGTTATAAGAACTGAAACAACTAAAATGTAACCTGATCAATGCTGAGTGAAAGTCAGCATTGCCTTTATTCCATCCGAGGGGATGATTGCCCAATGACAAGAAACTGCGAATGAGTCCCAAGGCTAAGAAGATGAAGAAAAGTTAATAGAAAAATGAGGGACAGAGAAAGAAAAATTATGTTTTTTAAACAAATGTTTGCTCTCTCTCTAGTGTAGACACCTCAAACTTTCACAAAGTAAGCTGTGATATTTACTTAGGAACAGAGCATTGGGAATGTGTTTCAGCCACACAAGTGCACTGTTTGCAGTCGATAATCTCAACCAAGTTAAGGTGGCCTCATCCTACAAGATTGCCAAAACTTTGCAATAAAGTGCTGACATTTACAAAGACTGATACAAAAACTGCTAAAAATGTGTAAAATGATATAAGATCACAAATTAATATCAAGAGATTGAATGATCAGTTAACCCCTGTGTAACACTTGGGCTGTTCAGCCATTTCTGAATTGATTTAAACAAATACAAGTTTCATATCGCCACTCTAAACAAAGAAAGTTTCATTGTTCTTTATTCTTCAGTAAAGAATGACTGAGCTGGGCTACAATACGGGTGCAAACATCCCTGTCAGTAATGTAATGATTATTCGAAAGAGGTCTGTTTCTAGTGCAGAGGCTGTAAGATATAATACATCTTTCAATACAAATTACAAGTGCAAGGAATTGATAGATGCAATAAATATGGATTACTTAATGTTGCAGGCACTTGCTGGTCATAGGAGTGCAAGTCTTCATTTATCCACTTACCACATGCACAGGCACCTGAGTGCTTCTAAAAGGCAAGAAAATCCAGGGACTGCTGAAATTGGTTATTATTATCCATTTCATTTCCCATTACATCTGCTGATGTACAAAATGACTTATCATGTTTGAAATGAGCACCAATAAAGTGAGGTACTCTTAAAAGATATTGACTGATAGAAGTTTTAGTCAAAAGGTCAGGACGAGACCTTGGCCATGCATTGCAAATGAAAGGCCTGTGACACCAGACACTGGGTAAAAATTTGGTGTGGCACATTCAATTTATTAATCCTTTAACTGAGACTCTTCCCTTTAAAAAGATTGCTTTATGATGAGATTGAATGCCACCATTCCACTGGAGATTAGGAAATATTCTTGGTATTGAATAATAACTCATGGGGTAGAAAGAAATTTGTCCTTCATTGTGCACGGTATATTATGGGCTACACACTGCACTCTGCTTCTGGAATTCCCTAGTCAACAGAGTGGAATTTCAGAAGGGCAGTAAAAGCATTACCGCTACAATATTGTGCATTCAGGACAACTGAACGAGAGCTAACACTCCAGCCAACATTCTCATTAGAGAAGCAAGCTGTCATGACCGAAAGGGTGAATCTGAAAACTGCTGGTACCATGATTTGCCAGGACATTTTTCTCCCTTGAATTGCACTGCTAAGTAGTTTGTTACTTTGCAGTGATCTACCTGACAATCATAACTGGACATCAAATTAGATCACACTCTCGTGTTCATTTCAAATGAAGAAAAAAGCATCATTTGACATTAAAATGGAAAGTGATTGAAATGCTCAGCAGCACACATAAAAGTTGCTGGTGAACGCAGCAGGCCAGGCAGCATCTATTGGAAGAGGTACAGTCGACGTTTCAGGCCGAGACCCTTCGTCAGGACTAACTGAAGGAAGAGCTAGTAAGAGACATAGTTTGCATAGTTTTCCATCTGGCATAGTTTGCATTTTGTTGTTTGATTGTTTGTGGTTTTGTATTGCTATATTTACGCTCTATTCTTGGTTGGTGCGGCTGTAACGAAACTCAATTTCCCTTGGGATCAATAAAGTAGATCTATCTATCTATCTATCTTCATTTAGTCCCGATGAAGGGTTTCGGCCCGAAACCTCGACTGTACCCCTTCCAATAGATGCTGCCTGGCCTGCTGCGTTCACCAGCAACTTTGATGTGTGTTGTTTGAATTTCCAGCATCTGCAGAATTCCTCGTGAAATGCTCTGCAGGTCAGGCAAGATCTGGAGAGAGAGAAACGGAGTTTGCATTTCAGATTGTGACTTTTTGTCAGAGTTCTTATTGAACCCAGGACTTCCGGTCCTTCTTCTTCATCCAGAAGTGTTGCTTACTCACTCTTGGCTTCAAGCATCTCATCTTTGGTTTCTGAGTTCCTATCTGAGACCACAGATAGGTAGAATGGTCTCTGCATTAACTGTACATGCATTCAGGTGCACAGTGATGCCAAACAGCACCGTGCACATATAAAATCATTACCATAATGGAACACCTTAAGACGCTTTGCCAAATGAGCTGTGTGAGGAGGTGCTCAGAAGCGCAGCTTTAAGGAATATCTGGAAAGAGAAAAGGGAAATAGAGGGTTCAGGGAGTAAATCCCTGAGTTCAGGGTCCAGTTACATCGGCAGAGCCACTATATTTGAAGATGACCAAAAGGTTAAAACTGGAGAAGGCTGTTTCACAGCAGAGGATTTCATATTAGGAAGGAGTGCCATCACGGAGAGGTGGATTGAAAAGCATACGTTTTTTAATAAAATGGACAAATTTATAAAATGGAATTAATGCAATAAGTCAGCTGCCAAGATAGTAAAGTAAGTTAAAATTGCACGTTGGAAAATCAGCTGTTATGGGAGAAAGTTCGAATCTTTAGTCCCTTCACATCCACACCGATAGTTTTGTCCACCTACAATAATTCCTTTTGCCTGTATCTTTCTATGCATTGCCTTTTCAAGTGCCCATCTAAATACCTCTTAAATGTAATGACTGTAGCTGATTCCACCACAGCCCAGGCAGCATGTTCCAGATACTTAGCACTCTCTGTTTAAAAAAAAACACTCTCCCCTTCATATTTCCTTTCTCTCAAATCTTTGTTCTCCTGTTTCTGGTATTTCTACAATGGAAATGAAGATTTTGGTGATTCCTTTCTCAATTTGTTCTCTCCTACACCTACTATATTCCTAAAGACTCAATTGATTCCAGATGCCTATACTCGTCACATGCTCCTTTATTCTCTCCCCAGTGAAACCTTCAATTTTTTTTGTCATTCAGCATGCCTTATCTTGCCACCTTTCTCTTCTCCTTCATCAGAACAGGTTGGTCCTAAACTCTGACACATTCCCTTTTAAAAGGCTCCCATTGGTTAGATGTTATTTTATGTGTAAGCATTTGCTCTCAATATACTGTACTTTTGCCAGGTCCTTTCTTGTGCTACTGAAATAAAAGGATCTTCATTTGAGGATCAGCTTTATTCCTTTTCATAAACACCTTCATTTATTTGCTAAAGGGAGTTAGTCACTCCTAGGTTGCAGCAGACGGGTTACTGGGTGATTGGCAGCAGAAGGAAGGGAAATGGGCAGCCAGTACAGAGTACCCACATAGCTGTTCCTGTCAATAATACATATACCATTTGGGATTCTGTTGAGGGGGACAACCTACCGGGGAGAGCCGCAGCGAGTCTGACACTGTGGCTCTGAAGAAAACAGAGGTGTAGAGGACTGCAGCAGTGATAGGAGATACCATAGTTAGATGAATAGAGACAAAATCCTGTGGTTGTGATAGAGACACCCAGGTGGTATGTTGCCTCCCAGGTGCCAGGGTCACGGATGTCTGGGATCATTTCCATGACATTCTAAAAGGGGAGGATAAACACTAGAAACCTTGGTACATATTTGCACCAATGACATAGATAGGAAAGGTGAGGAGGTCCTGAAGAGAAATTTTAACAAGCTAGGTAGAAAGCTGGAAAGCAGGACTTCCAGGGTAGTAATCTCTGGATTGCTGCCTGTGCCACGCACCAGTGAGGGTAAGAATAGGAGCATTTAGCAGATAAATGCGTGGTTGAGGAACTGGTGCAGGGGGCAGGGATTCAGATTTCTGGATCAATGGGATCGCTCCTGGGGAAGACGTGACAGGTTATACCAGAACCCAAGGGAGACCAATATCCTTGCAGGCAGATTTGCTGAAATTGTTCGGGAGGGTTTAAGCTAATTTGGCAAGGCGATGGGAACTAGCATGATAGGTCTGAGGTTGAGGCAGTAAGTTTACAAACAGAGGCAGGGTGTAATGAGACTGCTAGCAAGGAGCGGCTGATGATAGGGTAAAATTGCAGTCAGCAGGATGAGTTGTAATGTAAAAGAAAAATTGAAAAGGGTGATGAATACAGGACTGAAAGTGTGATATTTGAATGCACGCAGTATACGGAAAATAAGGTAGATGAACTTGCAGCATAGTTAGAGACTGGCAGGTATGACGATGCGGGCACTACTGAGTCATGGTTGAGGAAAGATTACAGCTGGTAGCTTAACATCTAAGGTTACACATTCTATTGAAAGGACAGGGAGGTAAGCAGAGGATGTGGAGTGGCTCTTGGTAAAAAAAAATAAATCATGTCCTTAGAAAAAGATGACATAGGATCTGAAGGTGTATCCTTGTGGGCAGAGATAAGAAACTGCAAGGGTAAAAAGGCTCTGATGGGAGTTGTATACAGGCCCCTGAACAGTAACTAGGATATATGCTACAAATTACAATGTGAGATAGAAAAGCCTAGTCAAAATGGAAAGTGTTATAATAGTCATGGTGGATTTCAATATGCAGGTAGATTGGGAATATCAGGTTGATTTTGGATCATAAGAGCAGGGATTTGTAGAATGCCTGTGAGATGGCTTTTTCGAGCAGCTCCTAGTTGAGGCCACAAGGGGATCAGCTATTCTGGACTGAGTGCTGTGCAATGAACCAGAATTGATTAGAGAGCTTAATGTAAAGGAACCCTCAAGACCATAAGAGCATAGGAGCAGAATTAGGCCATTCACCCCATTGAGTATGCTCCACCATTCCATCATGGCTGATCCCAGATCCCACTTAACCCCATACATCTACCTTCTCGCCATATCCTTTGATGCCCTGACAGATCAGGAAACTATCAACTTCCATCTTAAATATACCCACTGACTTGGCCTCCACTGCAGTCTGTGGCATAGCATTCCACAGATTCACTACTCTGGTTAAAAAAATTCCTCCTTAACTCTGTTCTAAAAGGTCACCCCTCAATTTTGAGGCTGTGCCCATAGTTCTGGATATACCCACCATAGGAAACATGATCATAATATGATAGAATTATCATCACATAAGGGACAGTGATCATAATATGACAGAATTCACCCTGCAATTGAAGAGGGAAAAGCTAAAGTCAGATATAACTAGTACAGTAGTGTAAAGGGAAATACAGAGGTGAGAGAGAGGAGCTGGCCAACGTTGATTGAAAGGGGACATTGATGGCAGAGCAGCAATAGCTAGAATATCTGAGGGCCATTCAGAAGGCTTAGGATAGATACATCCCAAAGAAGAAGAGTATTCTAATGGTAAGATAATGCAACCGTGGCTGACAAGGGAAGTCAAAACCAACTTAAAAGCAAAAGAGAGGGCATATAATAGAGCAAAAATTTGACCATAAGACTATAGGATATAAGAGCAGGCCACTCGGCCTATCGAGTCTGCTCTGCCATTTCATCATGGCTGATTCATTTTCTTCTTGGTCCAATTTCCTGCCTTCTCCCTATATCCCTTCATGCCCTGACTAATCAAGAATCTATCAACCTCTGCCTTAAGTATACATAATTAGTGGAAAGTTTAAGCATTGGGAACATTTTAAAAACCAACAGAAGACAACGAAAAAGTCAAAAAGATGGGGTACGAAGGTAAGGTAGCCAATAATATTAAAATGAGCACCAAACATTTCTCAGATATAAAAAAGAGTAATAGAGAGGTGAGAGTAGATATCGGACCACAGGAAAATGATACTAGGGAGGCAGTAATGGGGTCAAGGAAATGGTAGATGAACCGAATAAGTAGTTTGCATCAGGGTTCACTGTGGAAGACATTAGCAGTATGCTAGAAGTTCGAGAGTGTCAGGGGGTAGAAGTAAGTGCAATCAACAGGAATTCTGCAGATGCTGGAAATTCAAGAAACACACATCAAAGTTGCTGGTGAACACAGCAGGCCAGGCAGCATTTCTAGGAAGAGGTACAGTCGACGTTTCAGGCCGTGACCCTTTGTCAGGACTAACTGAAGGAAGAGTGAGTAAGGGATTTGAAAGTTGGAGGGGGAGGGGGAGATCCAAAATGATAGGAGAAGACAGGAGGGGGAGGGATGGAGCCAAGAGCTGGACAGGTGATAGGCAAAAGGGATACGAGAGGATCATGAAACAGGAGGTCCGGGAAGAAAGACGGGGGGGGGGGACCCAGAGGATGGGCAAGGGGTATATTCAGAGGGACAGAGGGAGAAAAAGGAGAGTGAGAGAAAGAATGTGTGTATAAAAATAAGTAACAGATGGGGTACGAGGGGGAGGTGGGGCATTAGCGGAAGTTAGAGAAGTCGATTTCCATGCCATCAGGTTGGAGGTTACCCAGACGGAATATAGGGTGTTGTTCCTCCAACCTGAGTGTGGCTTCATCTTTACAGTAGAGGAGGCCATGGATAGACATGTCAAAATGGGAATGGGATGTGGAATTAAAATGTGTGGCCACTGGGAGATCCTGCTTTCTCTGGCGGACAGAGCGTAGGTGTTCAGCAAAGCGGTCTCCCAGTCTGTGTCGGGTCTCGCCAATATATAAAAGGCCACATCGGGAGCACCGGACGCAGTATATCACCCCAGCCGGCTCACAGGTGAAGTGTTGCCTCACCTGGAAGGACTGCTTGGGGCCCTGAATGGTGGTAAGGGAGGACGTGTAAGGGCACGTGTAGCACTTGTTCTGCTTACACGGATAAGTGCCAGGAGGGAGATCAGTGGGGAGGGATGGGGGGGACGAATGGACAAGGGAGTTGCGTAGGGAGCGATTCCTGCGGAATGCAGGGGGGGGGAGGGAAAGATGTGCTTAGTGGTGGGATCCCGTTGGAGGTGGCGGAAGTTACGGAGAATAATATGTTGGACCCGCAGGCTGGTGGGGTGGTAGGTGAGGACCAGGGGAACCCCATTCCTAGTGGGGTGGCGGGAGGATGGAGTGAGAGCAGATGTACGTGAAATGGGGGAGATGCGTTTAAGAGCAGAGTTGATAGTGGAGGAAGGAAAGCCCCTTTCTTTAAAAAAAGAAAACATCTCCCTCATCCTAGAATGAAAAGCCTCATCCTGAGAGCAGATGCGGCGGAGACGGAGGAATTGCGAGAAGGGGATGGCGTTTTTGCAAGAGACAGGGTGAGAAGAGGAATAGTCCAGATAGCTGTGAGAGTCAGTAGGTTTATAGTAGACATCAGTGGATAAGCTGTCTCCAGAGACAGAGTCGCTTTTACTAGGGAAAGGGTGCTTGGGAAACTGAAAAGTCTGAAGTTAGATAAGTCATCTGGACCAGATGGTATACAATGCAGGGTTATGAAAGTGGTAGCTGAAGAGATTGTGGAGGCATTAGTAATGATCTTTCAAGAATCAATAGATTCTGGCATAGTTCCAGAGGACTGGTAAATTGCAAATGTCACTCCACTCTTCAAGAAGGGAGGGAGTCAGAAGAAAGGAAATTATAGGCCACTTAGCCTCACTTCACTGGTTGGAAAACTGTTGGAGTCGATTGCTAATGATGTGGTTTCAGGGTACTTGGACAGACATGATAAAATAGGCCAAAGTCAGCACAGTTTCCTGAAGGGAAAATCTTGCCAGACAAATCTGTTCAAATTCTTTGAGAAAATAACAAGCAGGATAGACAAAGGAGAATTGGTGGATGTTGTGTACTTGGATTTTCAGAAGGCCTTTGACAAGGTGCCACACATGAGGCTGCTTAACAAGGTAAGATCCCATGGTATTGCAGGAAAGATACTAGCATGGATAGAGGATTGGCTGACTGGCAGACGGCAAAGTGTGGGAATAAAGGGTGTCGTTCCTGGTTGGTTTCAGGTGACTAGAGGTGTTCCACAGCGGTCTGTATTGGGACCAATTCTTTTAACATTGTTTGTCAATGACTTGGATGATGGAATTGACAGCTTTGTGGCCAAGGATTTAGACAGGTTTGGAGAATGAGCAAAGAAGTGGCAGATGGAATAGTGTCAAGAAATGCATTGTCCTGCTCTTTGGTAGAAGAAATAAAAGTACAGACTATTTTCTAAATGAAGAGAAAATTCAAAAATCTGAGGTGCAAAGGGACTTGGGAGTCCTCATGCAGGATTCCCTAAAGGTTAATTTGCAGGTTGAGTCAGTGGTGAGGAAGGCAAAAGCAATGTTAGCATTCATTTCCAGAGGACAAGAATATAAGAGCAAGTATATAATGTTGAGGCTTTATAAGGCAGTGGTAAGGCCTCATGGTGTATTGTGGGCAGTTTTGAGCCCCGGATCAAAGAAAGGATGTGCTGACACTGGAGAGGGTTCATAGGAGGTTCAGGAAAATGATTTCAGGATAGAAAGGCTTATGATATGAGGAGTATTTGATGGCTCTAGGCCTGTACTTACTGGAATTCAGAAGAATGAGGGGGTATCTCACTGAAACTTATCAAGTGCTGAAAGGCCTCGATAGAGTGGGGTGGAGAAGATGTTTCATATGGCGAGGGAGTCTGAGACCAGAGGGCACAATCTCAGTATAGAAGGACATCCATTTAGACCAGAGACAAGAAAGAATTTCCTTAGCCAGTGAGTGGATATTGGGAGAAGGTAGGAGATTGGAGCTGAGAGCAAAATGGATCAGCCATGATGAAATGACAGAGCAGACTCGATGGACCAAATGGCCTAATTCTGCTCCAATATCTGACAGTCTTATGAATTATAGTCACTGTGTTCCTCCAGCAACACTTCCACCACTTGTCCAGTTTTATTTCCCGAGGTCATGTAAAGCCCAGCTCTAGTAGACCTCACCGCATATCATCTAAAAATAAACTCTCTTGGATACACTTCCAAACTCAACCCCTTCTTAATCCCTCAAATTGAGGCAATCCCAGTCAATATTGGGAAATTTAATGTACCCTCTACAATAATTCTTTTCATTATAGAACAGCAAATCTGGCTTCCCTGTTTTAAGAAGGGTAGCAGGGAAAACTGTGAGCAACAGTAATAATTTGCTGAAGGGACTCTGCAGATTGAGCATCAACTGTGGGATGTAATGAATTGTTGACATTTCAAGTCAAAATCTTGCATCAGTCCTGCAATGGCTTGCCACGTCTTGATACCAGACTCCAGGAACAGACAATGTTCCAAGCTCTGTAAAGGAAGAGATTCTGTTCTCAGGAGAAGGGAAAAGATTCAAGAATGTGCTCAAAGCCTCCTCAAAGAGTGCAACATCCCCAATGACCCCGGGGAACACGACTGCTCAAAGTAAAGAAGAAGCATTAAAGTTGGCACTGAGAAGCTTAAGGCCATTTACTCGGCACACACACAAACTATAAATGCCACTTCACAAACTATCAATTTACCCACCCCAACAGGCATTTCCTGCCCCAACTACGGAAGCATGTGCTGAGCCCACATTGGCCTCATTAGCTATCTGAAAGCCCACGTAGCCAGACTGGGAGCAAGTCATGCACAGTCTTGAGGGACTGCCTAAACAAAATAAGCGTGTGTGTCTGTCAATAAACATGTATGTGTGATGTGAATGTGTCTAAGTATGAGTGAGTGAGCATGCGTGAATGTATGTGTTTGAAAGCTAAGAGACAAGGATTGATCCAGAACTCTGTGACAAGCTGTGTTATATTTTTGGAATTGAATTCTCTTTACTAATGGTTTACTGACTTATCATTCAGCAGTTGGAAGATTATCAGTCAATAACCAATTGGTCACACTGTGGTTTCTGCCAGTTTACGACAAATGACTTAACTCCTGATTGGGAGTCACATATAGGACAGCTAGAAAGGAGCACGTCAATATCAAATGCTCTGCTCAGCACCTTAGTGTTTTAAAGAGCTCAATAAACAGTCTGTGTCGAGCTGGGCTTTATTTAATCAAAACCCTAACACAATCCTCCACACTGTGCAACACAAAATGGATTTATTTTCATTTTTAAAATCATCATAGGATTGTCTATTTGATATATGCCAAGACAGTGCATTCTGGTTAATTAGGCTATTGGTTAATTGAGGCAGCCACATATTTGGGACAACTCTTAAAGAACAAAAGCTAATTAAGAAAATAGCCAGGATTCCCTTAAACACACACTGGATTTCCAGCATCTGCAGATTTTCTCTGATTTGTGACCGGATTCCCTTCATTTATTTGGGACACTACACTGCGTAACTGGGACAGGAAACTGTTGCTGAAGAGTTTCTAACTAGCATTAGTCACGTGTGCCTATGTGGCTGTTAGACACTACACCATGCTTAGAGCAAACAGTTTTTAAATAGCACCAGTTGTGTGTGTTTGTGTTCAAAAAGCAGTGATACTTTTCGTCACTGATAATTGGCAAGAAATAAGCAGTAAGATAATTCAGACCTACTTTGTAGTTTCAAGCACTCAGACAGGAATGACAGGAAGTGAAAATGGAAGGATTTCACTACTTCAACGAGTTGGGAACCACAAAGAATTTGTAGGTATCGACTATCATCTTGAATGTTACCTTTGGTCCCTGCTGGACTCTCAGAGCTCAGCTGTGGCTCCAAGTAAGTGCTGGGCATGTCAGCGGCCACTCCCCAGTACACCGCTTCAACAGGTGGGCTAAGCCAGGTAAGGATGGCCGATGGATCTCACACCCCGGTGGAACAGGGACATGCCTGTCCTAACATCCAAAGTCAGCTCTGGCAGTCCGGGCAGATGAGACCTTCAGTGAGATCCAGTGGCCAGGAAGGTGGCTCTGCAATGCCACGTGCAGAGCAAAGGGCATGACAAGGCACAGAGAGAAATCACGGTTATCCACTGTGACCAGGGAAGACTCCAGTTATGACGTCTACTCCTGCCACTGGACCCAGACTTCCAAGGTCAAGAAAGTGGAACTGCCCCAGTACAACGCCACGTTAAAAATGCTCCCATATGTTTCCTGTCATTTTCGCATCTGCTAGTATTCTAATTTATTCTGTATTTCATTAAATACATAGTTTGTTACTCAGTTAAACAGTAGTTTGTCTTTTTATACCTTTTTAACCATTTTGATGTAACTTTGGCTAATTGGATCAGCCGCTTAATTGGGCCAAAACATACTGGTCCTGATGTGTTCCAATTAACCGGAATCTACTGTATTTAATTTTCCAGTTAATACTGTCATTCTGTAACTTTTCAGGAAGATCATCTTTCTTATTGATGAGGGAAGCAGGAAACTGGTCTTACTGCCCATCTGTAATTTGCCATGAACATATGACAACAGAGAATAAAGCACATCACAGACAGTGGGTCTATTTCTCATTTGGAATGCTGGTCTACTGTCAAGCTACTCCCCCAGCTGAAGGATTTGGGTAGTACTTTGGTCACCTTGTAGAAGTATCAGGCACAGAAATGGGAATGGAATTGCATCCTTAAAGGCCACGGAGACTGTGTAATGCCATCAACCTTTGGAATCTTGGAAACAGCAATTACTTTAGTTCACATTTAACCCAACACACCCATGATGGGAAATGTGTGACTAGAAATCTGTCAGCTGCATTTATAGGTAAAGCAAATTAACAATCTGCTGTGGGTATGATTTAAATCGAAAGCAATTATTCCCAGTGGAAATCCCAGAATTTAGAGAGTGGGTATTTCTGGGCTGTACCATCCCAACGTAGCTGGCCATTTCTGGGCTGAACCAACTCAGCACAGCCAGGCATTTCAGAGCCATGCCCACCTCAAAACAACAAGACTTTCTGGGTTGCTCCATTTGAACATGGCAGGTCACTTCTCTAGTGTCATTGAAGTACATGATGGTGTACTCAAATGAGCTCATATTTGCTCAGGTGGAAGAAGATATATCAGTAGTGTACAAAACGATCTCTGTTTATAAGCAACACACACAAAATGCTAGGGGAGCTCAGCAAGCTGGGCAGCAGCTATGGAAAAGAGCACAGTCGACATTTCAGGCTGAGACTCTTCAGCAGCCCTGCTTCGAGTTCCAGCATCTGCAGATTTTCACTTGTTTGTCTCTGTTTAAAAACCCCCTTTAACAGCAGGCACTCCCTCCACAGAGCAATACTCCAACAGTACTGCTCTCAGACACTGTACCACTCCTTCCGTCCTAACTAAATGCATCATTGGAAATTCATGTTCTTACAACAGTGGAGCCATTGCCATAGATCAGAATTGGCTGCTTAAAAAGGCAGAAGAAGCAGATTCAACAGTGGTGTCAACTATAGTGACAGCTTGCAGAGAGGCTCCAGTATTTGGGGAAAGCACGGTTAATATCACAAATGACCTGACTTGGTCCAGCCAACCACTGCCAAGAAGGCCAATCAGCACCTTTACTTCCTGAGAAAGCTAAAGACATTTGGCCTGTCCCCTAAAACCCTCACTAATTTTTATAGATGCACCGTAGAAAGCATTCTTCTAGGGTGCATCACAACCTGGTACGGAAGTTGTCCTGTCCAAGACCGGAAGAAGCTGCAGAAGACTGTGAACATAGCCCAGCACATCACACAAACCAATCTTGAGTCCCTGGACTCACTTTACACCGCACGCTGTCAGAGCAGTGCTGCCAGGATAATCAAGGACACGACCCACCCAGCCAACACACTTTTCGTCCCTCTTCCCTCTGGGAGAAGGCTCAGGAGCTTGAAGACTCGTACGGCCCGATTTGGGAACAGTTTCTTTCCAACTGTGATAAGACTGCTGAACAGATCCTGACCCGAATCTGGGCCGTACCCTCCAAATATCTGGACCTGCCTCTCGGTTTTTTTGCACTACCTCACTTTCCCTTTTTTATTTTCTATTTATGATTTATAATTTAAATTTTTAATATTCACTATTGATTTGTACTCCAGGGAGCACAAAGCGCAGAATCAAATATCGCTATGATAATTGTACGTTCTAGTATCAATTGTTTGGCGACAATAAAGTATAAAGTACATTGGGACTAATAGATTACGCAATCAATATACCGGCATGGGCATAATGGGTTAAATGATCTGTTTTTGCTGTAGGATTGTTACATTCTAAATTGACCATTTTACATCAACATTTGTAACATTTTTCTAATAAAGCTTTCAATTGGTCCCTGTAAAAAAGCTGCTGCCCATTTTCCAACAGCGAGAAGTGACCTCTGCTCAATTGCTTAATACCAGCAAATATATTCTGATTATTTGGAAATTTGGCATGTTGCCGATTTTGGATTGATTAAGGCTACAAAAATATCCAGCAAGCATATAAACATGACAAAACCACCACAAATTCAACTCATCAACTTTCTCATTCGATACAGATCAGCCATCCTTTCTTCTGACCCAACAACATGGACAGCTCAAAGTCCATCCAACAGTGACGATAGTGACCCAGTCACCACAGACCAACTGTGGTAAGGTAGACAAAGACAGTAAAGAAAAATTATTCAGAGGAACTCTGCAGTGGAATATCGCACAATCCAGCCCAGTGAAAAGTTGTTCAGTACTGCCCAGGGAATGGGTTGTTACACACAAGAGGACTCCTTGATTTGACCCTATGGTCCAAGACTCCCCCACTAGAGAAAACATTCTCTCCACATCCACACTATCTAGGGCTTTCAATATTCGATCTGTTTCAATGAGATCCTCCCTCATTTTTCTAAGCTCCAATGAGTACACAACTTGAGCCTTTAAACTCTCCTCACGCGATAAGCCATTCACTTCCAGAAACAATCCCGTGAGCCTCCTCGGAATCCTCTCCAATATTAGCACTTACTTTTTCAGATAAGGGGCCCAGTGGCTAGGCGCTTGGCAGTGTGCAGAATCAGCGAGATCTTGGGGTCTGTGTCCATAGGACACTCAAAGCTGCTGTTCAGGTTGACAGTGTTATTAAGAAGGCATATGGTGTGTTGGCCTTCATGAACCATGGGATTGAGTTGAAGAGCAGTGAGGTAATATTACAGTTACGTAAGACCTTAGTTAGACCCCTGTAGCCCCTCTGGCCAGCCTCAGGGTCGCTCGGCTCCCTGTCGTCTAGGAAAACAACCTCGGCCCCGCCAAACTAGGTAATTAGTTTGTGTGGATGCTGTGTGATGTACCCCAGCCCGCCCAAATAACAGACAATACACCAGATACGATTAAATGATTTACAGTTTATAGATATTACTGGAACTATATAATTAATAGAGAATACAATATAAAAGGAAAATAAAAGGCGCCACACTTATCAAAGTTCAATCTCTTCGTGCACAAACAGTTGGAGCTCAGGACCCTTCTTCTTCACCCTGTGACCCCTCAGACCACCTGGACCGGCCGCCTAGGACCAACAACGGTGGTCGACCAGACGCTCCACACGAGTCCGCCTCCGTCTCCTCTCCTCGCCGAACGCCCTGCTCGGGGTCCAACCCCGTTAGCGAACTCACAGCACCTGGTCCAGCCTCTGTCTCTTGCTCCCGCCTTCTGCCCCAAAACCCCACGCATACAATATCTTCAGATGCACCAAAACCATAACAACTATCCCAATTGGTTCGTAACACCTTTCTTATCAGTAACGTGATCCAAACAAACTGCTAGCGGGAGGACTTTCTCAGCAGTTAACATAACAAAGAAGCCCTTTCAATTATAACATAACAAAGAAGCCATTTTAATTAGACTACGCAGCGACATAAAAAAAGAAACCCCCTTACACTCTCCCCCTACCAAAAAAAGTCATGTCCTCATGATTTCTAAATAACTCGCCAACCAGTCCTACAGACACAGAAACCCATCCAGATACACACAGTGACATTGCTCCCCAAACAGTGGACCTTCCACCCGTTCACGGGCGCTACGTAGGCCAATCTATCTGAGAGCTTCCTAATCCTCCGAGACCTCCATACCCCTCAACTAAATCCTTACTAGGGATACCTTGGGCCTGCTTGCCAACTCCTCTCTCACTCAGGCCACCATTACAACTTGGAGACCCCTGTCCCGTGACCGGGGCCCCGCTTCTTTTCCTTACTGGTCCTGCGGTAATTCAGACTGCCCACAGCTAGCCCTCCCCACTACACCTGACTCAGTGGGAGGAGGGCCAAAGGTCTCTTCCTCAATCACAGGGAAGTTAGTGAAAGGCAGCATGTACCACATGTCCAGCACATCATCCTTCGAAGCCGTATTCTTCTTCATTCCCTCGATCGGTAGCTGCTGTTTGAGTTTCTCCACACTGAAACTTTTAGCCGGGGCTACCCCTTCAGCCTCCTGCAGTCGAGACATCAGCTTCTTTGGGGACTCCTTCAACTCTCGCCACAGCCTCAGCAGTTCTGACTCACGGTTCTTGGCCATCTCAATCTGGGACGCAGTTACCCCACCAGCTTCTTCCATCCTGACCTGAAAAGCAGCAGGTAAAGGATGTTCAGCCTCCAGTTTTTTCTTCCTGCTGACGTCTTCCAGGTCAAATTTCAGTTTTTCCACTTCATTTAAACTGTCGATAGTCATCTTCAGGTTCCTTTCAAGCGTCCGCCTCCCTTTTCCAAGATCTGTCCTCCATTTTGTCACCTCCTCGGGAATGTAGTCAAACTCCCCTCCCTGGGCTCTTGGTTTTCTGTTGGCCTTAGTCAGAACACTTCCTTGATCTCCCCCAACTTGTAAGTCTTCCAATCTTTTCTGAATCAACGTCTTGAGCTTCTGCTGATCCCTTTGAAGGTGGTCATTGTTTCTTCTCGCTGGATTAATTCATTAGTACATGACCGCAGTGTCGGCTCGGAATTCCGTTGCTCCTTCTCCATGTTGACGAGCGTGAATTCCAAGTCTGCAATGGTTGTCCCACAAGTATGGCACTCAGTCTCCAGCTGGCACTTCTGAGCACTCAGTTCAGCGGTGCAAATCCCCTCTCTCCCTTGTGTCTCATTCAGATTGACGACCTGGGTTTCCATCCCCAGGTCCATCACCATCCGTTCCAACACCAGGACGTTCAACTGGTATGTCGGGTCATTTTTCTCACATTGCACCAAACTCCTCCGGCCAAAAACTCCACCACATGTGACACTTCACTTCTGTCGCCCAGGCTCAGCCACTCACCTCACCTCATAGTCCCCCCAGGCGAATCCAAGCTCTAGGCAGTCATCCACATATGCCAAAACTCCACACACCTTCACTTACCCCATGGTTTTCCTCATGCCCCGCAGGAAGGATGCAGGGGCTCTGGATATGCCCTTGGGCATCTTTTTGGATTGGAAGAATCCTAGGGAACTAATAATGGCCGTCTTCGGCTCAACAGCCACACTCCTTGGGATCTGGCAACATCCACTCCTCAGATCCAGCACATTAAACCATGTTGCATAATCCACACAAAGGCTGCCTACATCTTCTGCGGCGCCAGGGTCCAGCTGCTGCAACCTCTCTCTCACTGAGGTGTCTTCAGCGGTCAACTCCCCTCCCTCGTGGTGGTTCGGAGCGTCTACTAAGAGGGTCTCACCCTCAGCTACTTTCCCCAGGCCGTACCACCGCTGGGTCTCGCTTAAATTCGGTACCGGCTCAAGGCTGCTACACATGTCCTCAGAAGCAACTCGACACGCTGGGTGCCCAGACAATGCGCCCATGAACTCCAGGATAATTAACCAATCATCGTCTTCTGGATAACTACTGGCACTGGTACCCAAAATCTCCGGTGCCCTTGCAGTTGTCAAGGGTAAATGCTTCAGACACCGGTTGTAAAACGAACTGTACAACAACTTGACCTGCGCCCCGGGGTCGAGGATGGCTTAGCATCGCTTCCCTCTATCCGTAACGACACGCTGGGGCGTGGTACCTCTAAGCCTTCAGGAATAGGGTTTTTTCCTTTCGGAAGTTCGTTGGTACATTGCTGGGAACGTGCTTCCCCAGAGACCCCAAGCCGTTCCCCCACTGGGCCTCCACTAAGTTTCCCGACACCTCTCTGATCAGCTGAACAACTGAAGGAGGGGCTGATCAGAGAAATCCCCTTACACCCTATTTTATTGTGTTCAGTTCTGGTCACCTCACTACAGGAAGGCTGTGGATACTATAAAGAGAGTGCAGAGGAGATTTACAAGAATGTTGCCTGCATTGGAGAGCATGCCTTATGAGAATAGGTTGAGTGAACAGAGCCTTTTCTCTTTGGAGCAATGGAGAACGAGAGGTGACCTGATAGAGGTGTATAAGATGATGAGAGGCATTGATTGTGTGGATAGCCAAAGTTTTTTTTTCCCAGGGCTGAAATGGCTAACATGAGTTTTAAGGTGCTTGGAAGTAGGTACAAGGGGGATGTCAGAGGTAATTTTGCATATAGAGAGTGGTGGTGCATGGAATACATTGCCAGTGAAGGTGATAGAGGTAAATACAATAGGGTCTTTTAAGAGACTCTTTGATAGCTACATGCTTAGAAAAATAGAGGGCTATGCGGTTGGGAAATTCTAAGCAGTTTCTAGAGTTGGTTACATGGTCAGCACAACATTGTGGGCTGAAAGGCCTGTAATGCACTATAGATTTCTATGTTTCTATATGTTTAAAACTGCTCACAATACTCCAAGTAAAGCCTCACCAGTGCCTTATAAAGCCTCAACATTACCATAAGACCATAAGACAAAGGAGCAGAAATCAGCCATCTGGCCCATCGAGTCTGCTCCACCATTTTATCATGAGCTGATCCATTCTCCCATTTAGTCCCACTCCCCTGCCTTCTCACCATAACCTTTGATGCCCTGGCTACTCAGATACCTATCAATCTCTGCCTTAAATACACCCAATGACTTGGCCTCCACTGCTGCCCCTGGCAACAAATTCCATAGATTCACCACCCTCTGACTAAAAAAATTTCTTTGCATTTCTGTTCTGAATGGGTGCCCTTCAATCCTTAAGTCATGCCCTCTTGTACTAGACCCCCCCATCATGGGAAACAACTTTGCCACATCCACTCTGTCCATGCCTTTCAACATTCGAAATGTTTCTATGAGGTCTCCCCTCATTCTTCTAAACTCCAAGGAATACAGTCCAAAAGTGGACAAACGTTCCTCATATGTTAACCCTCTCATTCCCGGAATCATTCTAGTGAATTGTCTCTGTACCCTCTCCAACGTCAGCACATCCTTTCTTGAATAAGGAGACCAAAACCGCCCACAGTACTCCAAGTGAGATCTCACCAGCGCCTTATAGAGCCTCAACATCACATCCCTGCTCCTATACTCTATTCCTCTAGAAATGAATGCCAACATTGCATTCGCCTTCTTCACCACCGACTCAACCTGGAGGTTAACCTTAAGGGTATCCTGTACGAGGACTCCCAAGTCCCGTTGCATCTCCGAACTTTGAATTCTTTCCCCATTTAAATAATAGTCTGCCCGTTTATTTCTTCTGCCAAAGTGCATAACCATACACTTTCCAACATTGTATTTCATTTGCCAGCACAGACATCTTTGCTGTTATATTCTAGTCCCCTTGAAATGAATGGTAACATAGCATTTGCCTTCCTTACAATTGACTCAACCATCATGAAGTCCCACAGCCCCCAATGTCCTGTAATTTCAGTCTCTGAAGTTGACGTCTGAACAGCCTTCATGATGGTGAACCGAGAAAAGCATCCGGACCAGCTGTGGTACCTGGCCAAGAACTAAAGGCCTGAGCTCATCAACTGGCTGGAGTGTTCACTGAGATCTTTAACCTCTTGCCTCGGCAGTCTGGGGTACCCACCTGATTCAAACACACTTCAGTCATACCAGTACCTAAGAAGAACGTGGTAGCCTGCCTCAATGACTATTGTTCAGTAGCACTTACTTCCACAGTGATGAATTGCTTTGAGAAGTTGGTGATGAAACATATCACCTCCTGCCTGAGAAGCGACTTGGATCCACTCCAGTTTGCCTACTGGAGCATCAGCAGATGCCATCTCATTGACTCTCCACTCAGTCCTGGAACATCTGGACAGCAAAAATGCATACATAAGGATGTTCTTTATTGACCACAGCTCAGCATTCAACACCATCGTCACTTCAAAACTAATCAATAAGCTTTAAGTCCTTGGCCTCAGTACTTCCTTGTGCAATCAGATCCTCGATTTCCTCACTTGCAGACCACAGTCAGTTTAGATTGGCACAGTGAGCATGTCTACATGAAGTGTTGTCACAGGAAAGACTGTCCCATGTGAACAGCTAATTGGGACCACGTGAGAGCTGAGTGTCCAGTGGAGACCAAAGATGAATGAGCTGACATATCTGACTTTATCTTCTGCCTCTCAAACTGCAGGGTAAGTCTATCATATTGCGATCAGAACCTCCTAAGGGCTCCTTTGCCTTAAACTCCCTAATCAGATCTGGTTAACTGTACAAACCGAATCCAGAATTGCCTTTCCCCTATTGGGCTCAACCACAAGCTGCTCTAAAAAGCCATCTCATGGGCATTCTACAAATTCTCTCTCTTGGTAACCATCACCATCCTGATTTTCCCAATCAGCCTGCATATTCTATCTCCAGTCGTAACGTACCCAGTCCTACTACATCCCACTCCCCCCCCATCTGCTATTGGAAGCCTGTATATAATTCAGTTTGTTAACTCTACCCACAAGGATTCTGCATCTTCTGATCATATGTCATCTCTTTCTAAGGATTTGATTTCATTTTTTACCAGCGGAGACATCCCACCCCCTCTGCCCACCTGCTTGTCCCTTTGATATAAGGTGTATCCTTACATGTTAAGCTCCTAACTATATGCTCTTCTTTCAGTCATGACTTAGTGACATCCACAACATCATACCTGCCAATCTCTAACTGCACTACAAGATCATCTACCTTATTCCATATACAGCAGACATCCCACCCTGCAAAAACTCATTTCAAGGAGGTAGCACCATCAATTTTGGGAGACTCCCGGAACTTCCGGGAGAGGTGGGATGTCTGCAATAGAGTAGCTCCTTAGCAGCTGGCCAGCTAGTTTAAATAACATTAGCTATGCTAATGAATGAATGACACCCATTAAACTCACCTCAACATGCCTTTTACAGTCTTAACCCACCATGGGCAATAGAAAAGTCATTGTTGCAAACAGTGCAGTGAGCAACACTGTCATTATTTTGACACCTATTAGGCAGGGGTACACTTTAGTGTAGTCTGGGGTGACGTACGTTTTATTTTTTTTTGGAACACTCTGCAATGGTGCGCTCTTGCTTGCGCGCGCTCTCTCTCTCTATCGTGGTCGCTCGCGCGCTCTCAAGCGCTCTCACTTGCTTTCTCTCTTGCTCTCTCTCCCTCTCTCGCTTGCTTTCGCTCTTGCTCGCGCACTCTCACTTGCTTTCTCGCTCGTTCTCACTTGCTTTCTCACTCGCTCTCTCTCGCTTTCTTGCTCGCTCTCACTCTCTTGCTCGTGCTCTTGCTTGCTTTCTCTCTCGCTCTCTCTCACACACGCGCTCTCTCTTGCTTTTCTCTCACTCGCTCTCAAAAAAATTGATTTTCGTGATATTGTATATAATTTGCAGGCATCAGGGAGCCACTATCAATATGCGGGAGACTCCCGGAAGTTCCGGGAGAGGTGAGATGTCTGTATACAGTGTGCATTCAAATATAACACGTTCAGTCCTGTAGTCATCACCTTTTTCAATTTTATCCCCATGTTAGACTTCAGCTCATCCCACTGACTGCAATTTTGCCCTGTCATCGCCTGTGTTTCCCCGTAGTCTCGCTACCTCTGGATCTGCTTGTATACAAACCCCCTGGTCCTCAGCCCTATCACTCTGGTTCCCATCCCTTGCCAAATTAATTTAAATCCTCTCCAACAGCTCTAGCAAACCTGCCTGCAAGGATATTGGTCCTCCTTGCATTTAGGAGCTACGTTTATTCCTTAGACAGGATTTCCTGAGATCAATCAGTCATTTATCAAATAGCTATTCTTGGGAGCTTGTGATGTGCAAACTGACTGCTACTGAAATAATGGTATTTCAATAGTATTTCATTATCAAGTGCTTTTGAACAACTGAGGTTGCGCAAGTGGGTTTGCATATACCCCAGACATTATGTACAAATTGTGATTAGCCAGTTTCAGATATACAACAGACTAAAACAAAACTTGCTTTTAATCCTGGGTTATTTCAGAGTCCTTGCTCAATATAGTGAAGCTAGCAATGGGTAGGCTGCAATACCACAAAAGGGTCTGTTGCAGATTCAATGACACTATTGTAACAGAGCATAAGAACGTTATTCTATGTGGGGACCATTCTATTTGGCACTGCAGTGGAAATATTCACTTTCTTACTATTGACACCCTCCAGCTCAATGAACAAAATTATCAAAGAGAAAAAGATCTGGGATTCAGGCCTGCCATTCAACATCTTAGATGGCTGCATGATTATACCAGGACAAAGTATAATGTTTCTGACCTGTGCATAAAGAACATGTTTCGTCTGAACCACAAACTGCTTTGCAGGCAATGCACCATTAACGTGCAGGCTGCAGCTACAAAATACAACCTTCAGTGCTGGAGCTTGCATCATACAAACACAAATACCCAACCAGTTCCTTTAGAAACAAAAAAATACTCAAATTTTCTTGTTTTATTTTACTAAATAATTGTCAAATTTGCAAATCTCTGTAGATATAAAGAGGAATGATAAAATCAGCAATATGTGCTCATGTGATGTAGGTTTTTTGCAATTTGAAAGTCAAAAGTTCACACAAAAAAAATTCAGTATAAACAATCAGTCAGCCTGCATCTTGCATAGCTCTTTAATTTGGGAAGTGTAAGAGGATGACATTTCCTCACCTAGAATTATATCTACTCCAATCTTGCACAGAATGCAGATTAGGCAAGCATGAAGCCAAGTACTTGACATAGATTGTGACCTTATTTAGAGTGTCCACCATGAGCTCACAAAGCACTGAGCTGTTTTACAGCCTTTGAGTTAAATTCAGAAATAGAGTCGCTGCATTAATAAGGGAAACACAGCACCCACAAGCTCCCACAAGCACCAATGTAAAATGACCAGTCATCTGTTCATGGAGATACCTACTGCAACAGAATTTAAAATTATCAAGCTTCAAGATAGCCATAACTTAAAAAAAATAAAGAACAGAACAACCTAAAAGACTGGTTTTCATTAACACAATGAAAGTAAAATCAGGAGCATGTATTAAGCTAATGGGAAGTATAGACGAGGTCAAATATTGGCTTTGCACAAGGCATTATTGGTTTGAAGTCAGGTAAAATAAGAGAGGCACGATTATCTGACGCTGTAATTTTAACTGTGGAACAGGAGAGCTTAGGTGCCAGAGATGTGAGCTTAAGTGCCCTACTTCCCAGACTTGACTTTACTGATCTCCTTTCATAAACATCAACTCAGGCAGAAATCTTCTTCTCACGGAATAGTAGATATTGTCAACCAAAGTCCCAGTAAATACAACTGACATTGCGTCAATTAGCTGCTTTGAAACAGAGCGGGATCAACATCTGGCTGGGAATAAGATTGGAAGTTATGTTGATAGATATAGACTGGGATGATAAAATATTCCACTGGGATCTGATGATTATGTGCTGCTGGGACCCAGGGAGGTGGGAGTGTTACCTGGGGACAGCAGGGCTTGGTTGAATAGTTCAGTTGTGAGGATTGATGAATAGCCCTGAGCTTTGTTTGATGAACTTGGGGATCAGAGATAGCTTTTATGCAATACTTGCAGGAGATGGAATCATTACAAAGGAGTTCATGATTGTAAGCCAAGACAAGGAATGGATTTGATAGGATACAGTTATCATGTTCCTTTTTCTTTTATGATTTATGATATCTGACAAAAGGCATTCATTTTTGGGGGGAAATAAATCACAAATACCAATACATATAAATACAAATAAAGACAATACAGTGCAAATAAAATTTCTTGACAGGTATAGTACCTAAAATTATGAAATTTAAAAATTGATTTCACAAGATTTTAAGTCTTGTCTTGTGTGTGCATTTTAATTATTTTTGTTTTAGCAATATTTCAGTGTTCTGCTGTTTTCAGAAATTGCAGTAATTTATTTTTAAACGGTCATTTTATTTTTTGTTTGAAATCCTTTTTTCTGGAAGCTGAGAATTTGCCAAATCTGCCAGCTCAGTATGTTACTCTGAGAGGCAGAATCACCCCTGAAGATTATATGTGACCTGGAGGGAGACTTGGTATCTCCCCTGTCACCTAAAACCCTACTGCACAGCTTGGTAACATGACACCGGCAGATGCTAACGCTGTTGAACTCCCCCTTGTCTGGGAGATTTCCTCAGCATCAGATGATGTGAGGAAGTGTCTCTGCTTGCTGGAATTCACAGAATAAAACACAAATACTGGAACCATGGCCCACAGGATAGGACCTCCTGGATCTCTCAGCACATCCCACACAAGTGTACCAAATGGGGAGAGCTGCTCTGGTATAATCTTGAGAACAAATCCAATATTGCCTGTCATGGGCAGTGAGTGTTAGTCTGCACACGAAGGTGCTAAGTCGGTTGACCTGATATGAACAGGTTGCCAAGCCTGGCTGGGTATGACATAACATGTGCTACGTTGTAATGTTTGTTCAAGACAATGCAGTTTGTGGGCTGTTGTGGACCATACCAAAGGAGGTGATGAATCAGCATACAGGAGGAAGATTGAAAACTCGGCTAAGTGGTGTAATAACAACAACCTCTCATTCAACGTCAATGAGACCAAGGAAGAGATTGTGGACTTCAGGGGAGGGAAGTCAAAGGTCCATGAGCCAGTAATCATTGGAGGATCAGAGGTGGAGAGGATCAGTAACTTTAAGTTCCTTGATGTCACTAAATCAGAGGGTCTGTCCTGGATCCATCATATGAATATTATTGCAAAGAAAGCACGACAGCACTTCTACTTCCTCAGGAATCTGCGAAGATTCAGCATGTCATCCAAAACCTTGGCAAACTTCCATAGATGTGTGGTGGAAAGTGTGCTGACTGGCTGCATTATGGCCTGGTATGGGATCACCAATGCCTCCGAGCAGAAAATCCTACAAAAGGTAATGGATTCGGCCCAGTACGTCATGATAAAACCCTCCCAACCATTGAGCATATCTACATGAAACAATGCTGTAGAAAAGCAGCATCCGTCATCAAAGGTGCTGACCACACAGGCCATGCTCTCTTCTCACTGCTGCCATCAGGTAGAAGGTACAGGAGCCTCAGGACATGCACCACCAGGTTCAAGAACAGTTGCTACCCCTAAACAATCAGGCTTTTGAACAAAAGGCAATAGCTACACCAGACATCCCACCTCTCCCGGAAGTTCTGGGAGTCTCCCACATATTAATAATGGCTCCCTGATAACCGCAAATTATATACAATGTCCTGGAAATTGATTTTTTTGAAAGCAAGCGTGAGAGAACACGCGAGAAAGAGCGAGCGCAAGAGAAAGCAAGCGCGAGAGCAACCACGAGAGAGAGAGCGTGCGAGAGAGTGAGAGCGAGAGCAAGAAAGCAAGCGTGAGAGAGAGCGCAAGAGTGAGACAGCGAGAGCAAGAGAGAGAAAGCAAGCACAAGACAGTGAGCGCGAGTGAGAGCGACCAGGAGCGAGAGAGCATGCGAGCGCGCGCACGAGAGAGCCAGAGAGTTCCAAAAAAAGTCAGATTAGCAGAGCGTTCCAAAAAAAAGAAAATATAGAACATATGTCACCCCAGACTACACTGAAGTGTACCCCTGCCTAATAGGGGTCAAAATAATGACAGTGTTGCTCGCCGCACTGTTTGCAACAGTGACTTTTCTATTGCTCATGGTGGGTTAAGACTGAAAAAGGCATGTTGAGGTGAGTTTAACAGGTGTTATTCATTTATCAGCATAGCTAATGTTATTTAAACTAGCTGGCTAGCTGCTGAAGAGGTACTCTATTGCAGACATCCCACCTCTCCCGGAAGTTCTGGGAGTCTCCCACAAATTGATGGTGCTACCTCCCTGAAATGAGTTTTTGCAGGGTGGGATGTCTGCTACACTCACTTAAAGACTCTGTTATAACGTTATTTCATGCTCGTGATTTTTTGCTATTTATTTATATCTGCATTTGCACATTTATGCACTGTATGTACTGTTTACATTTCCTGATGTGTACAGTTTACAGTTACTGTTCTATAGATCAGCTAAGTATGCCCGCAGGAAAAGAACCTCAGGGTTGTATGTGGTGACATGTACATAGTCTGATAATAAATTTTACTTTGAACTTTGAGACTATGCGTGCAGTCCAGTCTGGTGCAGCCCACCCAACATCACTGTCAGGTGATGTACCCACCTCCACTACACGCTCCAAGGGTTTTGCAGGAAGTAATAACAGAAACATTTCCAGAAATTGGAAAGTGGCAAATATAACCCAAGCTATTGAGGAAAAGAGATGTAAGTTACCGCAGAAGCTGGAAGCTGGAGCTACCACCTGCTGGAGGAATTGTGGGTGGAAGGAAAGGAACCATCAACGTTTCGGGTCAAAGTCCGAACAGGATACATGAAACACAAAACGTCGACAATTCCTTCCCCCCACCTCCCTCACCAACAGAAGCTGATCATTCTGGAGTGAGTTCATCTTGTTGATAAATAGAGACTGAGAGAAAGCAAGGAACCATAGACCAGTTAACTGGACATAAGTAGTACAAAAATCGCTGGAATTTATTTCCTGGGAAGAGATTACAGGAAATCTGACAAATAATAAGATTATGCAGAGTCAACATTGATTTCTGGAAGGGAGATCATCCTTGACATATTAAGAGTTTTTGAGTTTGTGATTAGGGAATTATATAAGGGGGACTCACTCTTTGTGAATTATTTGAAATTTCAGTAGGTGTCACCCAAGAGGTTATTGAACAAAATTAGAGTGCACAGTATTACAGATAATGTTGTGGCATAGAATAAAGATTGGTTAACAAACAGATAACACAAAGTACGAGCAATCAGTTATTCTCTGGTTAAGTCACAGAACAATGATAGATGCAACATAGAAACAGGCCAATTATCCCACTGAGTCTGCACCAAACAAACCCCCATTTTACAATAATTCTATATATTAATGTATTTTTATTTATATTCTCCCCACCTTTTGCATGACTCCTTCCAGATTCTACCACTCACCTACAGACTAGAGGCAATTTTCATCAGTCAATCAACCTGTGACTGTGACCACTGGGGTGCTCCAGTGTAGTGGTGGGGCCCAAATGCTTCAAAATATATATTAATGACTTGGAAGATGAAGGATTTTGGCTCGAAACATCGACTCTTTACTCTTTTGCACAGATGCTGCCTGACCTGCTGAGTTCCTCCAGCATTTTGTGTGTGTTACTTTGGATTTCCAGCATCTGCATATTTTTTGCATCAATGATTTGGAAGATGGATCAAGTGTGCTATAACCATTTAGTGATGATAATAAAGATGGGGGGGTACATTCTACAGCGAAGTTTCAGAGGGAAGTGGGCAGGCTAAGTAAATGGGCAAAGAAGTCAGATGGAACGTAATGTGAGGTCATTCGCTCTGAGACAACAATTAGAAAGACAAGGTTTTTCTTTGAATGTTGAGTAACTTAGAGTTATTGTACAGAGGAATCTGGGTAGCCTTATGCATGAATTGCTGAAAGTTAAAATACAAGGACAGCAACAATTAAAAAGGTAAATATACATTAGAAAAAGGGGTGCGTTACACATTAGAGAACCCTTGCTTGAACTATAATGGAGCATTATGTACAGGTCTGGTCTGGACCCAAGCACTGATATACAGCACTTGCAAAGGAAGTTGGGGGTGGGGGAGGGTGGGCAGGGCAGTGGAAGTTCATCAGATTGACTCATGGGATGGCAGCTCTGTCACAAGAGGAGAAATTAAGCAGAATGGGCCTGTAGTCTCTAGAGTGCAGAAGAATGAGACACAATCTGACTGAGACATATAAAATTCTTACAGGATGACAGCATAGATGCAGGGATGCTGTTTCTCTTGGCTTGGGTATCTATGAGTTGTGATTATTGTCTTAAAATAAGGCTACAGTCTGGTCTGAGAAGAGAACAAATATCTTCACCCAAGTGGAGAGTTCTCGATCCAAGAGGCTTAGTCACTGAGGATTTTCGAAGTGGAGGTCAAAAGATTTCTAAATGTTATAGGAATTGACTGATATGCAGTAAAGAAGCAGAAGATCAACCATAATTTTACTGAATGGCTGAGCAATGAGGAGACAGAATAGCAGAACAGGAAAGCTCCCATTCCTATGTTCTCACACCTCCCTATTCAAAACGTGCAGGAGTACAGAAACACATAGGAGATAACCCTGCCACTCGTACAGGGATACACAAGTTTGTTCCCACTGGTCACAACAAACACTAGACTGCTGTGATGAGAACCACCTGAAATTCAGATGCCTCTCCATCCTGATATGTTGCAATATTAAGAGAAACAAGTGATACATCTTGTATCTTGGACAACTTCCATTGCAGCTTGCTCAAGCAGCTGCATATCAACTTCAGGAACCCTCTCAAAGGGAAATCAACAACTAGTCTATGGTGCTATTGACCCACTTTGTCTCACCTGGATAGGGAGCTAGGTTCAACCTTGTAATTCCCTGCTCCAGCTGCCTTTTCAAGAGGCTTTGGTGAGATTCTTCATCTGGATTCACAATAACTCTTGCGTGCCATCACACACAATGGTCAGATGCTGAACATTTGCAGTTGGACGATGCAAGAATTATAACGGTCAAGCTTAGAATATGCTTCAACAATGAAAAATCAGACCCCAATCAGGAAGAGTTCAAGCCCTACTTCACCAATCATTTTTATCAGCTTTAACATTACACTCACCTAGATTAAACTCTATCTGCCACTTCTTTGCCCTTATCTATAACTGATCCATATCCCGCTACAATCTTTGATAGTCATTTACACTGTCTACAACTCCAGCAATCTTGGTGTCTTCCACAAAAGGGCTAATCCACCCATCTACATCCTTGAAGAACACCATTGGTCATGGACCTCCAGCCAGAATAAAACATTTCACCCTTATCTACCCTGAATCCCATGTATCTTTATCTTTGAATCAACCAATCATGAAGGCCCTTGTCAAATGCCGTTAAAGTCCACGTTGATAACATCCCTAACCTTACCCTCATCATGCTCCTTTTTCAATCTTTAAAAAATCAATCAAGATTGTACAGCATGACCTACCCCACACCAAGTTGTGCTGAATGTCCCTAAACAAACTATGCCTTTCAAAATGATCGTAAATTGTATCGCTCTGTATCCTCAGCGTTAGCTTCCATACCACTATTGTGAGACTCTCTAGTCAATAATTATCGGGATAATTCCAATTTCGCTTCCTGAACACAGTCTCAGCCTTTGCTACCCTCCAGATCTCAGTGACCTCACCTTTTGCTGGTGAGGACACAAGCATCCATCTCCAACCCCAGCAATCTCCTCACTTGTTTCTTCAAATATTTTGGGATATACAGTATGCCATCAAGCTCTTGGGACTTATCCACCTTACTGCTTTTCAAAGGACCCAGTGCAATTTCCTCCTTAATCTTAAAATGTCCCACCACATTAGCATGTCCCACTCTGTTTCCACTATCTTCTAATTTCTTCTCCTCAGTAAATACTGATGCAAAGTACTTATTTAATATCTCAGCCACTTGCTTTCATTCCAAGCACAAATTCATTACTTTATCCTCAAGTGGGCCTTCCCTCTCCTCAGTTATCCTCTCACTCTGAACATAAGTATAAAATGCCATAAGACTATAAGATATAGACATCCAGTCTGCTCTGCCATTTCATCATGCCTGATCCAATATTCCTCTCAGCCCCAATCTCCTGCCTTTTCCCCGTATCCCTTCATGCCCCGACCAATCAAGAATCTATCAACCTCTGCGTTAAACATACAAAAAGACTTGGCCTCCACAGCTGCCTGCGGCAAAGAATTCCACAGATTCACCACTCTCTGGCTAAGGAAATTTCTCCGCATCTCCATCCTGAAAGGACACCTCTCTATTCTGAGGCTGTGTCCTCTGGTCTTTGACTCTCCCACCATAGGAAGCACCCTACCAAGGCTTTTCACCATTCAATAGGTTTCAATGGGGTCACTTCTCTCTCTTCTGAATTCTAGTGAATACAAGCCCAGAGCAATCAAATGCTCTTCATATGACAAGCTGTTCAATCCTGGAATCATTTTCGTGAACCTCCTTTGAACCCCATCCAGTTTCAGTACTTCCTTTCTAAGGGGCCAAAACTGCTCACAATATTTCAAGTGAGAATTCACCAGTCTCGGCATTACACCCTCGTCTTTATATTCTAGTCCTCTTGAACTGAATGCAAAAATTGCATTTGCCATCCTCACCATGACTCAACCTGCAAATTAAATATAATGGAATCCTGCACAAGGACTCCCATGGCCCTTTGCATATCCATTTTCGTACTTTCTCTCCATTTAGAAAAGAGTCAATATTTTCTTTTCTTCTACCAAAGTGCATGGCCATACATTTCCCAACACTGTATCCCATCTGCCACGTCTTTGCCCATTGTCCTAATCTGGCTAAGTCCTCCTGTAGCCTCTCTACTTCCTCAAAACTACCTGCCCTTCCTGCCTATCTTCATATTGTCTGCAAACTTGCAACAAGGCCATCAATTCTATCATCCAAATCATTGAGATATAACGTAAAACAAAGCGATCCCAAGACAGACCTCTAGTGAACACCACTAGTCACTGGTAGCCAAAGGCTCCCTTTATTCCCACTATCAGCCACTGCTTTATCCATGTAGAAATTTTTTTGTAATACCATGGGCCTGTAACTTGTTAAGCAGCCTCACGTGTATTACCTTGCCAAAGGCCTTCTCAAAATCCCAGTACACAACGTCAACCAATTTTCCTTTGTCTATCCTGCTTGTTATTTCTTCAAAGAAATCCAAACGATTTGTCAGGTAAGATTTTCCCTTGAGGAAACCATGCTGACTACAGCCTATTTTATCATGCTCCTCCAAGTACTCCGAAACCGCATCCTGAACAATCAACTCCAACATCTTCCCACCACTGAGGTCAGACTAACTGGCCTATAATTTCCTTTCTTTTGCCTCTCTCCTTTCTTGATGAGTGGAGTGACATTTGCAATTTTCTAGTCTTCTGGAACCGTTTTAGATTTAGAGAATCTTGAAAGATTATTTAGTATTGCCTCCACAATTTCTTCAGCCACCTCTTTCAGAACCACATGGTCTAGGTGACTTATCTACCTTCAGGCCTTTCACTTTCCCAAGAACCTTCTCTCTAGTTATGGTAACTTCAAACACTTCATGCCACTTAAACCTGGAAATTCCACCATACCACTAGTGTCTTCCACTGTGAAGAATGACGCAAAATACTTATTTAGTTTGTCCGCTATTGGGATTGGGATGCCTTGGGATTATCCTTAACCCTGCTTGCCAAGGACATCTCATGACCACTTTTGGCCTTCCAAATCACCTGCTGGAGCACTTTCCTGTTAGCATTATATCCTACAAAGATCCATTCAGCGTTCAGCTTCCTAAACCTCGTATATGCTGAATTTGCCTTCTTGACAAAATTTAGAACCTCCTGTGTCATACAAATTTCCTTTATTTACCATCCACGCCCTTAATTCCACAGAACCCCATGGTTCTAAAATAGGTAGCCGAAGATATTATGCAGAGGACTGGAAAATTACAAAGGTTACTCCACTCTTTAAGAAGGGAGGGAAGCTGAAGAACGGAAATCATAGGCCAGGTAGCTTGATCTCAGTGGTTGGGAAGATGTTGAAGTCCAGTATTAATGATGAGGTTCAAAGTACTTGAAGGTACATCAAAAAAATAAACCAGAGTAAGCAAGGTTTTCTTAAGGGGAATTTTTACCTGACTAAGCACCTCCACACCATCCACTACAAGCATGACCTCCCAGTGGCCAAACATTTTAATTCCAATTCCCGTTCCCGTGCTGACATGTCGACGTATGGCTTCCTTTTGTGCCAAGATGAGGCCACCCTCAAGGTGGTGGAGCATTACCTTACATTCTATCTGGGTACCCTCCAATCTGATGGCATGAATATCGACTTCTCTCTCCGGTGAACAAATTTCAAACCACCCCCCCTCCACCCTATGGTCCACTGTTCTCTCCAATCAGATTCTTTCTTCTCCAGCCCTTGACCTTTCCCACCCACCTAGTTTCACCAATCACCTTCCAACTAGCAGCTTTTCTCTTCCCACTCACCGCCCCCACCCCCAATCTGGCATCTTTCGCCTTCCTTCTCAATCCTGATGAAGGGTCTCTGCCCGAAACGTTGACTGTTCACTCTTTTCCATAGATGCAGCTTGTCCTGCTGAGTTCCTCCAGCATTTTGTGTGTGTTGCTTTGGATTTCCAGTATCTGCAGACTTTCCCGTGTTTGTGATTGACTAATCTGTTGGAATTCTTTGAGAAAATAACAGGTACAGCAGACAAAGGAGAATTGGTGGATGTTGTTTAATTGGATTTTCAGAAGGCCTTTGATAAGGTGCTACACATGAGGCTGCTTAACAAGATAACAGCCCATGGCATTACAGGAGAGATACCAGCATGGATAGAGGATTGGCTGACTGGCTGGAGGCAAAGAATGTGAATAATGTGAATCTTTTCTGGTTGGCTGCTGGTGACTAGTGGTATTCCACAGAGGTCTGTGTTGGGACTCCTTCTTCTCATGTTATATGTCAATGATTTGGATGACGGAATTGATGGTTCTGTGGTCAAGTTTGCAGATGATACAAAGATAGGTGGAGGGACAAGTAGTGTTGAGGAAACAGGAAGTCTGTATAAGGACTTAGAGTGTGAGAATGGGCAAAGAAGTGGCAGTTGGAATATAGTTTAGGGAAATGAATGGTCATGCTCTTTGGTAGTAGGAATAAAGGTGCAGACTGTTTTCTAAATGGAGAGAAAATTCAAACATCCAGTGCAAAGAGAGTTTGTAGTCCTTGTGCACAATTCCCGTAAAGTTAACTTGCAGGTTGAATTGGTGGTAAGAAAGGCAAATGCAGTGGTTGCATTTATTTCAAGGGAATTAGAATATAAAAGTAAGGATGTAATGCTGAGGCTTTATAAGGCATTGGTTAGACTGCACTTGCAGTATTGTGTGCAGTTTTTGGCCTCTTATCTAAGAAAAGATGTGCTGGCATTGGAGAGGGTCCACAGGAGGTTCGCGAGAATGATTCT
Organism: Mobula birostris; assembly: GCF_030028105.1. Lineage (NCBI taxonomy): Eukaryota > Metazoa > Chordata > Chondrichthyes > Myliobatiformes > Myliobatidae > Mobula > Mobula birostris. Next base: position 77,315,434 of record NC_092374.1, on the reverse strand, counting down.
GGGAGTGAAAAGGTTAATGTAGAGAAAGGCTAGATGGCTCTGAGCTTGTACTCACTGCAATTGAGAAAGTTGAGGGGTGTTTGACTATCTGTGTAGGCCAATTTTCTCTACTTGCTCCTCCCTCACTGAACTTGTCTCCTCAGTGCTCAACTCCATTTTGTCCCCCTTGGTTCAGTCCCTTCCCACCTATATCTGCAAAACTTCTGATGCTCTCAATCTCCTCACTAACTTTCAATTTCCTAGCCCTGACCACCTCATTTTCCCCATGGATGTCCAGTCCCTATACATTCCCATCCCCTATCAAAAAGGCCTTAAAGCTCTCCAGTTCTTTCTCAATAAAGAACCAACCAGTTCCCCTCCACCACCACCCCCCTCTGTCTGGCAGAATTGGTCCTCATCCTCAATAATTTTTCCTTCAGCTCTTCCCACTTTCTCCAGACTCAAGGGGTAGCAATAGGCACCTGCATGAGCCAGCTGTGTCTGCCTCTTCGCTAGCTACGTAGAACAGTCCATGTTCCAATCTTGAACAGTAGTGCTCTCCAACTCTTCCTCCACTTCACTGACAACTGCTTTGGTGTTCCCATGCTGAGCTTGTCAATTTCATCAACTTTGCCTCCAATTTCCACCCTGCCCTTAAATTCACTTGGTCCATTTCTGACATCTCTCTGCCCTTTCTCAATTGCTCTGTCTCAATCTCTAGAGAGAAACTGTCTACCGACATATTTTATAAACCTGCCAATTCCCATGGTTATCTTGACCATAACTCTTCCCAGCCTGTCTCCCATAAAAGTGCCATTCCCTCTTCTCACTTCCTTCGTCTCCACTGGATCTGTTCCGAGGATGATACTTTCCTTTCCAGGACATCAGAGGTGTCCTCGTGCTTCAAAGAACAGGGCTTCCTTCTCTTCACTACTGATGCTGTTCTCAACCGCAACTCCTCCATTTCCCGAACATCCGCACTCACCCCATATTTCCGCTGCCTTAACAGTGGAGTTCCTCTTGTCCGTACCTACCACTCTATGAGCCTCCACATCCAACACATCATCCTCCACAGCTTCTGCCATCTCCAATGGGATCCTACCACCAAAGATATCTCTACCTTCCCTCACCCACCCCCACCGCTTTCCGCAGGGATAACTCTCTCTGATTCCCTTGTCTATTCGTCCCTCCCCACTAATCTCTCTCACGGCACATCACTGCAAACTGCCAAAGTGATACACCTGCATTTACCTTCTCCCTCACCTCCATTCAGGGCCCCAAACAGTCCTTCCAGGTGAGGCAATGCTTCACCTGTGAATCTACTGAGGTCATCCACTGCACCTGGTGCTTCCAGTCTGGCCTTCGCTATATTGGTGAGGCCTGTCATAAATTGAGGGACTACTTCGCCGAGCACCTCCACTCCATCTGCTAAAAGCAGAACTTCCCAGTTCTGATTCCCGTTCATGTTCCAACATGTCAGTCCATAGTCTCCTCTTCTGCTACAATGAGATCACCTTCCGGGTGAAGGAGCAACACCTTATATTCCATCTGGGTGGCCTTCAACTTTATGGCATGAATATCATTTTCTCCTTCCAGTTAAAAAAAATTGCCTCGCCCTCCCCTCTTCTTCTTTTCCCCATTCTGGCTTCTTACCGCTTCTCAACTGCCTATGACCTTCCCCGTCCTTCCTTTCAATCTTACTCCTTCCCTTTCTCTTATGGTCCATTCTCCTCTCCTATCAGATTCTTTCCTCTCCAGCCCTTTAGCTTTCCCACCCACCTGACTTCATCTATCACTTTCTAGCTATTGTCCTCCACCTCACCCTGCCCCCCGACTTTTTTATTCTGGCATCTTCCCCCTTCCTTTCCAGTCCTGAAATGGGTCTCAGCCTGAAATGTTGACTGTTTATTCACCTTCACCGATGCTGCCTGACCTGCTTATTTTGCCTGTGTTGCTTTCAATTTCCAGCATCCGCAGAAGTTCTCGTGTTTATGCTTACAATCAATACCCCTTAGCTCTTGTCTTTCCCTGCTGTAATTTTCCCTCTCCCAATTAAGTACACTCCTGAAAGATCCAATTTTGCCCTTACTCATAACTCTTAAAACATAATGAGTTGTGGTTACTGTCCAAAATGTTCACCCACTGTCATGTCTGGCTAGCCTGATTCATTTCCCAAATCTAGGTCCAGTATGTTCTCTCCTCCAGATGGATCCTCCATATAATGTTTCAAGAACCCTTCTTCCATGCACTGAAGAGCTTACATCTGATCTTGCATTAAGGAAGTTCTAATCACTACCAGAGAAGTTAAATTCCCCCACTCTGCCAACCCTGTCATTTCTCCTCTTTCCATAATCTTGCTACATATCTGTTCCATCATATCTTGGAGACTATTAAGAAGCCTACAGTATAATCCCATCAGCTCCCATTCTGTTTCTGAGATCCACCCAGACTGTCTCTGTGCTGAGTTTCCTGGGTGTCCTGCCTGTGACTTTCTCCTTGATCTATAATGCAGGCCCTCCACCTCCTTTATCTCCCTTCTCTATCACGCCTTAAAGAACAAAGATCAAGAATGTTTGACCAGCCAGTCCTGTCCCTCGTGCATCCAGGTCTCTGAGATGACAAAAGTACTGTAATTTCATGTACTGTTCATCCTCCTTGTCCATAATACTATCATTGTCCCCTTATTGTCCTTCCTTTCAATCTTACTCGTCACACTATTTCTCTTAACCCTAGGTCCTGCTGCTGTGGAGCCCATAAGAAAATAAGAAATAGGAGCAGGAGTAGGTCATTTGGCCTGTCGAGCCTGCTCCTGTGCCTTATGGTCTTACATTGAATTGTACAATGGATCTGTTCCTGCCTTACCAGCACGTGGCACAGATAGTAATCCTGACATTGCAACCAGGTAGTCCTGTTTTTATCTTTCTGCCTATTATTTCCTAAAAAATCCTTTTGCAATACCTCATCCCAGGCTGCAGTTCACCCTTCCTTTCAGAACAGGGCACTGTACCAGTAACCTGGCTGCTGCCTCTGGCTTCTGCAAGGTCTTTCCCCAGAACAATATCCAAAGGGGTATACAGTACCTGTTACTGAGGGGAATGGCCTTAGTGGAACCCTGCTCTGCTTACTACATCTGGTGTTTAGCCATCTATCTGCAGCCTGCATCTTGAGTGTGACCACCTCAATAAAACCCTCATCTATGATATCCTCAGCTTCCCGGATGATCCTGAGTTCCTCCAGCTCTCGTTCCAATCCCTTCACCTGGTCTGTCAGGAGCTGCACTTCCCACAGATGCAGTCATCAGGGAGACTGTGAGGTTCCCCGACTTCCCACATCTTGTAGGACATCTTACCGGCCCATTGCTTTAAAGTCGAACAGTGATGTAAATGTGGCGTTTGTTGTTTTAGAAATATGTGAAAGTACTTTAGAGTGAATATTCCCCTTTCATAAGGTCATGCAATTATAAATCCACTGTGATGGAGTCGGAGGAAGGGGTGGAATGGAAGATCATAGTTGTTAAAACAACGGAACACAAAAAGAGGATGATGGACTCAGTGAAGTGCAAATAGTGGTTTTAAGTGAAAACTCATGCAGTGGTACAACAGGGGCTAGGGTCTCTTGGGGCTCAGGTACATCTAAATCAGTCTACCGCCGGGGAACTTGCAAGATTAAAGCTTGGAACATCCATCCGATTCTCACAGGTACAAGTGGCCGTTTGCTTATGCATCTGTAATAACCAGTTCTCCCAGCAGGCCCGGCAGCCAAAGGCCAGGAACCCGAATCAGCCTTGTTGCACTCTCCTACCTGAATAGGAATAGTTGCTCTCACAGAGGCTCTCAACAGGGAGCACAAGAAACACTTGAAGCAGATTAACAGAAGTGGTTTTTAGCAGCAATGGGGAGAAGTGGACAAGATTCAGAAATCCCAAGTCAATCGTAAGGAAATAACTGGAAGAGACCCATACTCTCAAGCTGCCACCAACGAAAAAATAAAAGATTAGTTCTAAAGAGGCCCTTCAGAGTCCTCAGCTCCTGTGAAACATGGAGGTAACTCTCCACAAACGACTGCTCACCACTTTAAAATCACCCCTCGATTATCATTGTTCACACACGCATTGTTCTGAAACGTAACACAGCTTTGTCTGGGGACTCCAATGGATGATTTAGCAGAGTACAGCAGTGTCAGCTGAACACTCCAAATTCCTTGTTTGGGCTATTCTTTCGCACATCTATCTCAACACAGATCAGGGACCGAACCTGGGACCTTATCTGCTTTGCATGATATAGCTCCCAGAAGGAACATCAAACTCACCTGACATCCGCCATTCAATATCTTATCGATCAATATCAAACAGGACTCTGAATTCTGACCACCATCATTCACCCTGACCCTTGGCAATCCTTGAAAACAAAGGGTCAAAGGGCAAAATTCATCAGTACAAACATGTAAACGGCTCCCTGACCAGTTCTGATGCTCGGGGTTGGAAAGGGGATGGTAACAAAGAGAGTTACAGAAAACACTTCACTGAACATGTGTAATCAAGAAGGCAGCTGTGCTGCTGGCATGAAGCAAGCAATCTAGTCACAGAGTACCAGGTTTTAAAACCACATTTACTGCCATGCCTCCAGAATACAGAGCAGTACGATTGTCAGACGCACTGAACATATTCCAGCTCCATCATTTTAAATAAACAGCACATCATTAGGCCAGAATGACCGGATAATGACTCTAGATTCCAGTGTTTCACTCAGAATCGGAACCAGAATCAGGCTTAATGTGTTGTGAAATTCGTTGTCTTTGTGGCAGCAGTACATTGTAATGCATAATAATAGAAAAAAAACATGAATCACAGTATGACTATATATATTAAATAGCTAAATTAAATGAGTAGTGCAAGAAATAGAAATAAAAAATTAGTGAGGTAGTGTTTATGGGTTCAATGTCCATTCAGAAATCAATGGCAGAGGGGAAGAAGTTGTTCCTGAATCATTGTGTGTGTGCCTTCAGGCTTCTGTACCTCCTCCCTGATGGTGGCAATGTGAACAAGGCATGACCTGGGTGCTGGGGGTCCCTTAATGACGGATGCCACCTTTTTGAAGCTCTGCTCCTTGAAGACCTGAATACTATGGAGGCTAGTACCCACGATGGAACTGACCAGGTTTATAACTCCCTGCAGCTGACTTCGATACTGAGCGATAGCCACCACCACTACCAGACAATGAAACAGCCAGTCAGAATGTTCTGATGTAATAACACACCTAACTGAGCCGCAATACAATAATTTGCAAATAGTGATTCTTTTTTAAATGACAAACTTTATAAAACCAATACAGCATACAAAGTAGATCTAAGTGCCTTACTGTTAGCACTTTTTGACTTTTAAATGAAGTTGTTGTACAATCCTGCTCACACATCAACTGTGTGTTCACAAACTTTCAGCAAGTTCCAGTTACATAGTGCTTAAATTTGAAACTTCCTATTCTAGTTTCCCAATTTCTCCTTGGCTTCGCCTTCTCTACCAACGCATGCTTCCTTGGACCTATAGTCCTGAGATCTGAGATCACTACTCTCCTCCTGCTCTTGCCTTGAGGGTCCCAGCCTGAAATGCTGACAGTCCATTTCCCTCCAAAGACGCTGCATGACTCACTAAGAACTCCAGGAGCCTGTCATTTAGCCCATGGTTGAAAAGTTCATGCAAGTTCTGTTTTTACATCAGAGTCATCAAGTCAGAGTACAACATAGAAACAGGCCCTTCAGCCCATCTAGTCCATGCTAAAACTACTTAAACTGCCTACTCCCATCAACCTGCACCAGGACCATAGCCCACCATGCCCCTACCACCCATGGTATTGGTCTCCATTGGGTTCAGGAGTAACTCATTCCTTGTACAGGTCATTCCTTCTCCAGAAGAGATCCCAATGATCCAGAAATCTGAAACCCTGCCCCCTGTACCAATTCCTCAGCCATACATTCATCTGCCAAATCTTGTTCTTACCCTGATTGGTGCATAAGATTACTATCCTGCTTTTCAGCTTTCTACCTAACCATATCTGTCCATCCCATTAGTGTCAATAATTTATAGATCTCAGTCAAAAGTACTAAAAGTGGTAAAGAGCTGAGTAGACCCAGCCCACTGGAGTAGTATTTTCCAAAGAGAACGCCTGCAGTCTAGTGGCTTACTAACACTCATTATTCTAGGTCACTCAAAAAATCTAAGTGCTTGGACAATGATTAGGTGATTGGGAAGCCTATATGACCATTTTTAACATCACCTTTAGGAAAAAGGTAAATTTACAAATCCCTGCCTATGTTCCAGATGTGAAATTTCAGTCTCCCTCCAGAGATACTGTATCAGTGCAAAAACCCAAGCTGATCTTTCAGTACAGTATTGAGGAGGTGTCACATTTCAAGCTACCCTTGCACTCCACCAAACTTTGTTCCACATAAATGGATTGCATGAATTTCATTAGAAGTTAATTGAGGCAGATCTGACTTAGTTCCCTCCTTAAAATATCGGAACTACTTGTTATGGAAGGGGAGCAGAGATGATTGTTATATGTTTCTATGTTCAGATTATGAAAGCTATGGAAGCCCCTACCCTCTACTTCAAAGTCCCCAGTCAACATAAGTATACCAAAACAATATGATGTGGAGTTTGCATGTTCTCCCTGTGACTATTTACCTTCCCCTGGGCGTTCTAGTGTAGCCAGACATCTTTAGGTTAATTGGTCACTGTAAATTACCCCTTGTGCACAGAATCTGGAGGTTGGTTGATGGGAATGTGGGGGCAATATAACAGAATGAGGGGAAATAAGGGCTTAAATGTCAGTCCAGACTCAATCAGTCAGAGTGCTTATTTCTGTGTTATGTGACTCTCCAACACATGTGGTCTATGATAAACCTTTTTACCTCAGGATGGTCAAGGGACTTGAACGTCAACGTTTTAACCAGAGATCTGAAAACTAACTCTAAACATCAGAACACTGGACAGCCCAAAGTGCCAATAGGCAGGAATTAGCAAAAGAATTTAATCATAATTTTAGATTATTGAACTAGGGTTCATTGTAATTTAGAAAATAGACTATCATTATTCAGTAATAAAATATAATTTTATTTAGTTCATTCACAAGCTAGTTTAGCAGTTTAATTGTGAACTATCACTCAGTTCCTTGTGCTTATCAGATCATGAAATAACCTGAATCACATTGGGATCCAAAACCATTACACTCAATAACATATATTTCTACAGCTTTTTTGCATGGCAAAATGTTGCAAAACACATCATTCAGCATTACCAAAATTACTTCAATGTTGAGCACAAACAGAGATATCAAGAGCTTGGCCAATGGGATTGGGTGTAATTTGGAAACTGATAGAGATGGCGAGATTTTGGACCCAAATTCCTGAGCCTTGGTATCTGATGGAAGCGCAGTGAGTGGTGGATCACCCTACTCTTTCATCACACATGTTCAGCTCAAAGCAGAGCCACTCACATCACCCTACTTTCAACCTCAACCACAGCCCACCATCACCCTCTCTTCAGCCACTTAGTGATACAAGCTAAATTCACACCTTTAATTGATCATTATTTCAAGCTGGGCTCCTGGCATGGTTTTTTTTAAACGTGTCGTACCAGACATTCAGATGTTTTTGTCTGGCACGTGGTATCAGGATTAACTGGGTCACATTATGAACATTCCTGACTCGACCCTTGTATTTTTTACGAGGCCGAGTGGCTAGCTCGACACTCAACCCGGCACGGATGGAAAGCGTGCTCGGGGGTGGCCCGACCTGGATTCAAACTCGGGAACCTTCGCTCCGGAGTCCAGCGCTGCTCTCACTGCACCACCAGCTGGCCTTCCTGGCATGGTAACATAAACAAAAGTTTTTCTATATGCAGAAAAGGAATGATGCTGAAAGCAGCCAAAACTTACTTCACTTAGCAGAACACAATATCAAACATGCTGAGAACAACACAGCAACAACTTGAAAAAAGGTGGCTGCACGTCATTTTTCAGTGAAAATTCACCTTAGTCCAGGACTGTACTCGCGTTCAGACCACTCAGAACATCGGTGATGCTGCTTAACAGGCTCTACGCTGATGGTACCACAGGAAAGATTCCAGCGTGGATAAAGCAATGGTTGATTGGCAGGAGGCAAAGACTGAGAATAAAAAGAGCCTTTTCTAGTTGGTTGCCAGTGACTAATGATGTTCCACAGGGGTCTGGGTCGGGATTGATTCTTTTTTCATTATATGTCAATGGTTTCAAGATGGAATTGATGGCTTTGTTGTGAAGTTTGCAGACAATATGAAGATAGGTGGGGGGGCAGGTAGTTTTGAAGAGTTGAGAGGCCCAAAGAAACTTAGACAAGTTAGGAGAATGGACAAAGAAATGGCAGATGGAATACAGTGTTGGGAAACGTATGGTCATGCACTTTGGTAGAAGAAATGAAAGGGTTTACTATTTTCTAAATGGAGAGAAAATACAAAAACTGAGGTGCAAAGGGACTTGGGAGTCTTGTGCAGGATTCCCTAAAGGTTAATTTGCAGGTGGAGTCTGTGATGAGGAAGGAAAATGCAATGTTAGCATTCATTTCAAGAGGGCTAGAATATAAAAGCAAGGATGTAAAGTTAATAAAGCACTTTATAAAGCACTAGTGTGGCCTCACTTGAAATATTGTGACAGTTTTGGGCACTTAGAAGGATGTGCTGAAATTGGAGCGGGTTCAAAGGAGGTTCACAAAAATAATTCCAGAATTGAATGGCTTGTCATATGAAGAGTAATGTATGGCTCTGGGCCTGTATTCATGAATTCAGAAGAATGAGGGATGACCTCATTGAAACCTATCAAATGGTGTAAAGCCTTGACAGAGTGAATGTGGACAGGATGTTTCCTATGGTGAGAGAGTCTAAGACCAGAGAACACAGCCTCAGAATAGAGGGGCGTCCATTGAGAATAGAAATGAGGAGGAATTCCTTTAGCCAGAGGGTGGTGAATCTGTGGATTTCTTTACCACAGACAGCTGTGGAGGCCAAGTCTTTATGTATATTTAAGGCAGAGGTTGATAGATCCTTGATTGGTTAGGGCACGAAGGGATATGGGGTGAGGGCAGGAGATTGGGGCTGAGGGGAAAATTGGATCAGCCATGATGAAATGACAGAGAAAACTCGATGGGCCAAATGGCCTAATTCTGCTCTTATAGCTTATAGTCTTCTGGTGATACTGCCCCTCTAACGGTGTAGTGCTTCCTGACCATTTCCCCTCTCATAATGCAGCCCTCGATCAGCCCTCTGTACTCCATTAAAGCTCTTATTAAGATGTTATGTGCTTTTCTCTCCACAGTGAATCTTGGACTCATGGGCAATTCCTATCCAGAATGTTTCCTACTGAATCCCAGTAGAGAAACATTAGCATATTGTCAGTTAATCAAATCTCAAAATTCTTCATTGGCCATTCCAACCAGGCATCTGTATTTATGTCAGAAAGACCCCACCTTTTCATTTTTTTATCTTGTTTAATCTATAATTTCAGATATTTATACTTTGGCAACGTAGACTCCACATCGATTCTCAATTTAATTTCCACTCATTTCCATTCCTATCATCTGGTCCTATTTTATAGGAAATGTTTGAGGTAATAATCTGAATTTATTTATTTCTAGCATCTAATATTTTATATATTCTGATGAGGGAACCCCACTGAGCTCTCACTTCCTAGACTGTTAAGCTTAACAACATTCAACATTTTCTCGTAATTCATTCCCTTTGTACTTGGAATCAATTTTGCTGCTCTTTTTTGTTCTTCGCTCTAATATGCAAATACTGATCAATATTTAGTTAGGATTTATCACAACTTCTCTGGCTAATATTCTATTTAAATGTCCAGATCATTTTCCCTATGCTAATTTAGTTATTTTATGCCATGCAATAGATTTTTAAAAAATGTAAAGTTTTACATTATATTTCTTTCACCATACATCTGTGCTGTTAAATGCCAGAGCCTCTCCCCTGATTCTTCACTGTTTAAAACATGCAAATTAACATCTGAAATGAAACAGCAGAGAAATGGATTTCAGATGAATACATTGGCCAGATTTGCCTTGAGAATAACAGCAAGGCCACCAGACTCTCAGTTTCGTTAATGAGTAAATCAGGCAGCAATTTCCAGCAAGCGTTCTGAGAATGGGCTGATTGATCACTCTGCCAGTCTTCCAGCTAAGGGCTGATGGCATTGTGTGGCTGGATCATTGATGAGGTTACTAATACACTCACCCATCAACTCTCTTTGTCTCAGGCACAGGAGCTGGCAATTCAACCTTAGCATTCTGGTTCTACTGATCATTCTGGGATTGGCTGAAGCTGGCTTTACTGATAGGACTGCAGGTCCTGGGGAAAACATTCTACTCCTCCTTGCCCATAACCACACTGAAAAAGTTCTGACCTGCCCTTTTCACTTGTCAGAATTCCAAATGGGAATTTGTGATAGGAGTTGTTAAAATAGAAGTCACCTCATTTAACCCAGTCCCTTAAAATCAGAAACTGACAAGTTTGAAGCAAATTTGAATTCTGCCCCAGAACTTGTTTACATTTTAATCTCTAGCCCAGCCCTCCCCTGTTTTTTTGGAATTAAGATCCACCTGTGTGTATCTAATCTGATTTCTTGAAGTGCCCACTGTAACTTTACCTGCACACGTGCAGGTACATCACAGCACAAATTGTCTGCAGTTTTGCCAGACAATTTCAGATGTAGTTGATATGAAGTTTCTGCTCTCAAAGACCACAAAACTAACATGTATAAATATCAAGGCAGGGAATGGTAAGTGCTGGTCAAAGACCTGCACGCTGATCTTTATCCTGCTGACAGCACAGAATGTCAACCCACCTGAAGCTTTCTGCCATTTGTCTGCACCTCTTGTCTTCAGAGCTTGCTCTTTCCTTCTCAGCAAACACGGACTTTGGAGTCCACACCATTTAAGTGATCTATGAGAAATATCACCAAGACCTGTGGAATATTACTGAACAAATCCATGCAGGTCTCACCTCCGTGTCTATGGTTGGCAATGTTCTTTACATGGAACATCATCAACATGTTTCTGTAACTGTTTGTAAGCCATATGTTCAAAGTCTAATTTCCCCACTTTGAAATTTTGAAAATGTCACGCAACATGTTAAAAGCTGGAGGAAGGCAGTGGGCAAGGCAGCATCTATGGAGGGAAACCGACACTTTTGCCCAAGACCCTTCATCTAGACTGGACTATTTATGTATTTAACCACTATCAGGATGTGGATTTTTTGTAGGCTAGTATTTATTGCTCATCCTTTTAAAATCTTCAGGACTGCAATTGATTTGCTTTACTGGCAAGGACACCAGTGCAGATGGATGGAATTCAAATCTCAGTCAACATGATTAATGGCATGGGAATAGACTGCAGAGGCTCTTGTGCTTATGTTCAAGATTATGAATGTTAGAACAGAAACAAGAGCAGGTGAACCGACCTCTCAAGCCTGCTCTGACATTCAATAACATCAAGACTGATCCAATTGTAGCCTCAAAATCTATTTCCCACTCTGACCCTTATACTTCTCAACATCCTAGTATTCAAATACTGTACCTGTAAATCTCCAGCTTGAACAGATTCAATGACTGCACTTCCATGCCTCTCAGGGGTACAGAATTCCAGAGAAGCATGGCCCTCAAAGAGAAGAAATACCGACCCATCTCCATCTGAAATAGGAAACTTCTCATTTGAAACTATGTCCACTCATTCTAGATTCCTCCACTAGTGAAAATATCCTATCAGCATCTGTGCTATCAATCCCTCACAGAGTCTTACGTACTTCAATAACATCCCCTTGCATACCTAAATACTCCATTGTGTTAGAGTCAATCTGCTCTGCCTTTCTTCTATGTCAAGCTCTTCATTCCAGGAATTAACCTGGTGAAACTTCTCCGCTCAGCCTCCAATATAAACCCTACCATCCTTAAATACGGAAACCAAAACTGTTTCAATGTTCCAAATGTGATCCCACCAAGTCCTTTGAGGTTACATCAAACCTTTCCCACTGTTGTCTTCATACTCATTCCAATAAAACCCAACTTTCTATTAGTCTTCCTGTCTTTCATGCACCAACACCCCAGGTATTTTAGGAAGCATCATGGTTAGTGTATTGCTATACAGCACAAGTGATTACTGATAGAGGTTCAATTCCTGCCACTGCCGTTAAACCATTTGTACATTCTCCCCATGACACGGGCTTTCTCCACGTGCTCCGGTTTTCTCCCACATGCCAAAGATATACAGTTCAAGGTAAATTTATCATCAAAGTACATACATTTGTCACCATATATGATCCTGAGATTCACTTTATTGCGGGCATTCACAGTAAATCCAATAACCATAATAGGATCAATGAAAGATCTCACCAACTTGGGCATTCTCCCAACAGGGTGGAAAATCATGCAAATACAAAAGAAATAATGAAATAATAATAATAAACAAAGAACCATTAAATATTGAGAACACGAGATGAAGAGCCCTTGAAAGCGAGTCCAGAGGTTGTGGGACCTGTTCAGTGATGGGGCAAGTGAAGTTGAGTGAAGTTATCCCCTCTGGTTCAAAAGCATGATGGTTAAGGGGTAATAACTATTCCTGAACCTGGTAGTGTGAGTCCTGAGGCTCCTGTACCACCTTCTTGATGACAGCAGTGAGAAGAGAGCACGCTTTTTATGGTGGGGGGTTCCTGATGATGGATGCTGCTTCCATACAACAGCGCTCCATGTAGAAGTACTCCATAATAGGGAGGGCTTTACCCATGTTGGACTGTGCCATATCCACTACTTTTTATAGGAATTTCCATTGAAGGGCATTGGTATTTCCTTACCAGGTTGTGAATATATTCAATATACAGTCAATTTGCTCTATGGAAGTTTATCAAAGTTTTAGATGTCATGCCGAATCTTCACAAACTTCTAAGGAAAGAGAGGCACTGCCATGTTTACTTCATAATTGCACCTACAGACTGGGTCCAGGACAGATCCTCTGAAATTATAGTACCAAGGAATTAAAAGTTGCCAATCCTCTGATGAGGACTGCCTCATGATCCTCCGATTTCCTCCTCCTGAAGTCAATAACCAGCTCCTTGTTCTTGCTGACATTGAGTAAGAGGTTGTCGTTTACAGGGTTAGTGAGTTTTGGGCATACTATGTTGGTACCAGAAATCTGGCAACACTTGCGGCTGCCCAGCACAATTTGGTTTGATGCAAATGATGGGCTTCACTGTATGTTTCAAGGTTTCTCACTATACAGGTTACAAATAAAGCAATTCTTTATCTTTACAGTTCCTTTTTCACTTTACAATGATACCCTGGCCAACTTCCAATTGTTATCACCCAGCCAGCTGAATATCAGAATGATCTTAAGACAATGTGACTGTTATGGCTGATAAGATTTCAAAACATTCCTGGTACAATTTCTCATCTAATTGTGGGAAATGAAAGGGTGGAGCCACAATCATTGTTTACAACAGAAATGCATGAATGGAATTATCTTAATTAACATTTACCCCAATCAGATTTTCTCTACTCACTTTCCACTCACTTCACATCCCAGAAAGCTGGGGGCCACACTTCATTACACAGATGGAGCCCTTTACCATGATCCCTGCCCTTTACTCTGTGGAACTATCCATTGATCTGGCCTATGGTGGTCAAGATTAAAATCGCACCATGGGTGAATCCTAGATGCCAACTGGCACACTGCCCTCCGTACTAAAGAGACAAGGTTATTCTCTGCTAATTAATAATGAAGTTGACGCTGAGTGTGATAGCAAAGGAGCTGGTGTCTATGCAGGTCTGCCTCACAGGGTTAAACAGCCAGCTCAGTAGTTAGTGTGCAGATGTGACAGAATGTTTTCATTCTGTGAACGCTGCCGCTTTCTGACACACCATAAGATGTACAGCAAATAAATGCTTCAGGCGAATATGCCACACCAGTCTTACATCTGTCTACTTTGATTTGTCCTTAACTGTGCTTGCAGATAAAACAAGCCTTCCAGATGTCACGACAATTGGTGTTATGCATGCTGACTTTAAAAAGACAAGATCCCCATTCTGGCAGCTTAACTGGAGTGTAAAACAAGTCTTTCAAAGCCAGACTGTCCCAGAATCCCAAGCCAGATTTCAGGCTTGTCGCTTCTTCCCTTAGAAACCTTACTCAGAAATTTAACTCGCTATTTTCAGAGAGAGCTGCAATGGACAAATTAAAACATTTTTTAAAAATCTGTTTTACACAACACTTACATGCATTTCAGAACTCTTTATCTACAGGTTGAAGCAGAATATTGTATGGTGGATTCCGGTTAATTGAGTCATTGGTTAATCGGGGCAGCTGCTTATTTGGGACAACTCTTAAAGAACAAAAACTAATCAAGAAGATAGCCAGAGTTGCCTTTATTTAATTTGGACACTATGCCAATGGGGCCAGGAGATTGAAGCTAAGCAGTTTCTAAGGAGCATCAGATGTGCGCACTTTTGTGGCCGTTAAGACCCTACACCATGCTTAGCGTGAACAGTTTGCACGTGCTTGGCTTAAAGAGTAGTGGAATTTTTGTCTCTGATAATCAGTGAGAAATAAGCAGTAAGACAATTCTGAACTGTTTTGCTCACTGTGGTACAAGCATTCAGACTTGGAGATGACAGAGATAGCCAGGAGCGAAAACGAAATGATTTCACTACTTCAACAAGTTAAGAACTACGAAGAATTTGAAGGTTACAATGAAAATGACTTGGAGGATGTAACTGATAACATTTTATGAAGGCAGTCCCTTATCTACACTAGGTGTTAGGTGTCTGCACAGATTTTGTTCATTTATCTTCAATCACTGCAGTGTACACTGGATGAATTCCTCCGTCGATAACCAATTAGGAGCCAATACACAGTTTTAGAGTACTGTAGTGGCATTGGTGGTGCTGTAATTTCATCTGCATTTCATTTAAATACATAATTTGTAACTCAGTTAAATGGTAGTTTATTTTTTTTTACCCCTTTTAACCATTTCCATGAAACTTCAGCTAACTGGGGCATTTTATTGGGCCAAAATGTGTTGGTCCCAATGTGTTCCAACTGACAGGAATGTACTGCATTTGAATTGTCATAGTTGTTTTGGGACAGACTGTCTATTCTTACTATTCTTGAATTGCTTTCTCTGGGAATGAGCAAGAAGAATTGTTAGCAACCATTTCCAGCTCACTTTAAAGAATATTTATCTCCATTCTAAACAGGAACAGGATGGTGAGCATGGAGATGGGGGCTTGGTGAGTTGGTGTGGGAATGGGGTAGTTACATCAACAGCAATGCAGCCCCTTGCTGTGGGTAACAGCCCAGATCAAACACAGAGAATTATGATCAAGTGTATCTGAACTCCCATCACTTCTCCCCTCCCCTTGAGAGCTGTTAGAGCCACAGACTGAAAGAAGGTATGGGAATTTGACTGTAACCGCCAAAGGCTGCACATCCTTATTCATAATGACTGTGAGCCTTCCATATATAGATATATATATATATATACACACACACACACACATATATATATATATATACATACACACACACACACACACACACACACACACACACACACACACACAGTAAAAGGCACTACTTGGTGATTTAAGCGTAGCGCACAATTAAATCCAGAGTAGAATAGCATGCTAAACACTAACATGTAGTTAGTTCCCAGCACAGGCCTGAGCCTTGTTATACTAAAAGTACAATCTTAAAAGTATGCAGCCATCAAGTCATTTATTTGGAAGAAACAACATGCCTCATCCTTCATTAAGACATAACACAAATTCAAGTCACCACCAGTGCTCACCAACACCTGCATCATATAAGAGGGATACATATTCACCTTCTGAGTGCAAATGTTGCAGGTTCAAGTCCTATTATAAACATAGAACAATAAAAAGACAGCCCACTGTCTCATGCAGTAATGAGGGAGCTCTGCACTGTGAAAGGACGACTACACTGTGAGAGGGGCTGTAATGAAGGGAGCACAACACTGTGAAGGGAGCTGTAATGAGGGAGCACTACACTGTGAGAGGGGCTGTAATGAGGGAGCATGGCACTGTGAGGGACTGTAATGAGGGAGTGCACTACTGTGAGAGGAGCTGTAATAAGAGAGCAGTACACTGCGAGAGTGGCAGTAATGAGAGACTGCTGCATTGTGTGAGGGGCAGTAATAGGGGGGAACCGCACTGTGAGAAGTTATAATGAAGGACTGCTGCATTGTCAGAGGAGATGTACTGTGGTAGTGCTGTGCTCTTCAGTATACAATGTTGAGGAAGCAGTGCACTGTCAAAGGGATATTACTGAAGAAGCACCTAGGGGTAGCATTGAGATAACGCTGCACAGTCAGAGAAGCTGTATCAAGGAAGCGCCTCCCATTTTTCCACATTATGTATTTCACTCAACTTGTCCACATCCGCCTAACAACACAAACAACATACTGGAGGAACTCAGCATCAAAAGCAGCATCTATAGAAAAGAGTAAACAGTCAACGTTTCCGGCCGAGACCCTTCATCAAGACTGGGAAAAAAGATGAAAAAAACTGATGAGTCTTGGCCCAAAACGTCGATAGTTTACTCTTTTCCATAGATGCTGCCTGGCCTGTTGAGTTCCTCCAGCACTTCTTGTGTGTTGCTCGGAGTTCCAGCACCTACAGATTTTCTCATGTTTGTGGCACATCTGCCTAAAGCTTCCTTACATCATCTTCCATATATAACATTCCTCTTGGTTTAATATTGTAAGCAATCTTGAAAATACGACAATAGAAACTCAAGAAAATGCAGCTGCTGGAACCTAAAGCCGCTAACAACCTGTTGGAGAGATTCAGTGGACGGAGCTGCATCTGAGGGAGGAAAGTTGTCGTCAACATTTTGGGTCAAAACCCTGCATCAGGACTAACAGTGGAGAGGTGAGACGGCCGAAAAAAAAGAGAAGAGGAGAAGGATCTCCCATTGCCACTCTCAGTCCCAATGCAGGACATCAACAGGAAACACTGACCATTCCTTTCCTCCCTCAGAAGCTGCTCCTCCCACACAGCCCCAGAGCCCAGCCAGCAGATTGTTTGTTGTCTGAAAATGTAATATTTGGTCCTTTCAGCCACATTACCAATATTGACTGTAGATACTACATGCCCAAGTTTCTATCCCCAATTATTCACAACCTGCCAACTAAGGAAAGGTCCCTTTATTCCCACCCTTTGCTACCTGTTCCATTACATTCCCTTAATCATCCTTGCTGAATGATTAGTATTTATCTTTCCAAATAAATATTTATTCATCCATCAGAACTGTATCCAATAACTCATCCATCACTTAAGTTAATCTGAACTGGTTCTAATTTGATATTTATCCCCCCATTAACATTTCTAAATCAGATAATCATCATTACCAACTTGTAGTGGGAGCTTATTATACACAAATATTTGGCAACATTTCCAACAGGTCAAGAAAAACAAAGCCATTCTTTCAATGTAAAGCAATTTGAAGTCCTCAATGGTTATGGAAGGTCTAAACAGCAAGTCTTTCTTTTATTTCCTAATTCTGTAATGGTTGTAATTAGACAAGAAGATTATGATGCCGCTTAGCCAACAATACTGGAGAAGCATTCACAGCAAGAATGGGAAAAGACACAGTTGGGCTTTGAGGTACCACATGAAATTCTATTAATAAATTATATTTCATAGTTTCATGTTCATATTAGCAAACAATTTCTATGATTTTAATAAACATGAGTCAATAGAGCAACCAGATCCTGGAATAAATTCATTCCCAGTCTCTGGTGGGAGTTAAATACAAGCCTCCAAACAGAAGCTAGGATGTGGCATAGAAATTGCAATGGCAGGTGGAAAAGACATGTAACAATGGCAATGTTACGACAGTAATAGGGGACTTCAATGTGCAGGTAGATTACAAATACCAGGTTGGTGCAAGATCATGAGAGAGGGAATTTATAGAATGGCTATGAGATGGCTTTTTAGAGCAGCTTGTAGTTGAACCCTCTAGGGGAAAGGCAATTCTTGGTTGGGTGCTATGTAATGAACTAGTTTGATTTGGGAGCTGAAGGTAAAGGAACCTTCGGAAGTCAGTAATGATAATATGATAGAATTCACACTGCAGTTTGACAGAGAGCAGATAAAGTCAAACAAATCAGTTTTACAGTGGAGTAAAGGGAATTACAGAGGCATGAGGGAGGAGTTGGATGGAAGGGGATGACGGCAGAACAGTAATGGCTGGAGTTGCTGGGGGCAATACGGAAGACATTGGATAGATACATCCCAAAGAAGAGGATGTATTCTAAAGGCAGGATGAGGGAACTGTGGCTGACAAGAGAAGTCAAATAGAGCATAAAAGCAAAAGAGAGGGAAACAAAAGTACAACAAAAATTAGTGGGAAGGTAGAGGATTGGGAAGCTTTTAAAAACCAACAGAAAGCAACTAAAAAAGCCATAAGAAGGGAAAAGATAGAATATAAATGTAAGCTAGCCAATAATATAAAATAGAATACCAAAAGATTTTCAGGATTATAAAGAGTAAAAGAGAGGCAAAAGTGGATGTCAGACCGCTGGAAAATGATGCTGGAGAGGTATTAATGGGGGGGGGGGAGAAATGGCAGACAAATTAATAAGTATTTTGTGTCAGTCTTCAATGTGGAAGACACTAGCAGTATGCCAGAAATTTGAACACATCAGGGAGCAGAAGTTAGTGTACTTGCTATCACTAAGGAGAAGGTGCTTGGAAAGCCCAAATGCCTGAAGGTAGATAAGTCACCTGGACCAGATGGATTACACCACAGGGTTCTGAAAGAGGTAGCTGAAGAGATTGTGGAGGCATTACTAATGATCTTTCAAGAATCACTAGACTCTGGAATAGTTCTGGAGGACTGGAAAATTGAAAATGTCACTCAACTCTTTAAGAAGGGAGGGAGGCAGAAGAAAATATGCTAGTTAGCCTAACCTCAGTGTTGGGAAGATGTTGGAGTCCATTATTAAGGACGAGGTTTTGGGGTACTTGGAGGCACATGATAAAGCAGGCCAAAGTCAGCATGGTTTCCTTAAGGGGAAATCTTGCCTGACAAATCTGTTGGAATTCTTTGAGGAAAAAACAGGCAGATTAGACAAAGGAAAGTCAGTGGATGTTGTTTACTTGGATTTTCAGAAGGCCTTTGACAAGGTGTCACATATGAGGCTGCTAAACAAAACAAGAGCCCATGGTATTACAGGAAAGATACTAGCATGGATACACCATTGGCTGACTGGCAGGAGGCAACGAATGGGAATAAAGGGTACCTTTCCTGGTTAGCTGCCAGTGATTAGTGATGTTATGCAGGAGTCTCAGTATTAGGATTGCCTGTTTTCACATTATATGTCAACGATTTGGATGACTGACTTGATGGCTTTGTAGCCATGTTTGCAGCCAATGCAAGAACAGTTGGAGGGATAGGGACTATTGAGGAAGCAGGGAGACTGCAAAAGGACTTGGACAAATTGGGAGAATGGGAAAAGAAGTGGAAGATGGAATATACAGTAGTGAAGGGAAGTGTACGGTCATGCTCTAGAACATAAGAGCAAGTTTGCAATGCTGAGGCTTAACAAGGCACTGGTCCATTTTATCTGCTGAGGGAGTTTTCTGCTGACATCCTGGTGAAGGTTTACATTCCACCTCAGGTACTGGGGGAGCTGAGCAACATGATCAACAGGCGCAAAACTGCACACCCCGATTTATTCCCTATCATTGCAGGAGAATTCAACCAGGCCAGCTTGAAGAAGCCCCTGAAAAACTATCACCATAATATCACCTGTGGAATCAAAAGAGCCAACACACTTGACCACTGTTACACCACCATCAAGAATGCTTACTGTGCCATCCATGCCCACACTTGGGAAAGTCCGATCACCTGGCTCTACTTCTACTCCCAGTGTATTGGCAGAGACTGAAGGCCACAGCACCAGTGGTGAGGACCAAAAAGGTGTGGTCAAGGGAGGAAGAGGGGCATTTAAAGGACTGCTTTGAGTTAATGGACTGGACAATATTCAGGAATTCATCTTCCAACCTGAATGAATGTGCCACAGCTGTCAACAACTTCATCAAGATCTATGTGGATGAGTGTGTGCCTTCAAGAACATACCAGACACACCCAAACCAAAAGCCATGCATGAACCAGGAGATTCATAGTCTGCTGCTGACTAGATCTGTTGTAGTCTAGACTGATGATGTAGAACCATACAAGAGGTCCAGGTATGACCTATGGAAGACTACATTAAAGGCAAAAAGACATTTTCAATTGAAGTTCAAGTCAGAATCCAATTTATGTCAGCTCTGGCAGGATTTGCAGGCCACTACTTCCTACAAAGTGAAATCGAACATCATGAGTGGCTGTGATGTTTCACTCCCAGATGAACTTAATGACTTTGAAAGGGAGTATAAAAATACACCTGTGCAAATCCCTGCGGCGTCTGATGGCCTTGTAATCTCTGTCACAGAGGCCAATGTCAGAACATCTTTCTAGAGGGTGAACTCTCACAAGGTGTCAGGCCCTGGTGGTGTACTTGGTGGGACACTGAAAACCAACTGGTAGGAGTGTTCAAGGACATCTTCAATCTCTCACTGCTGCAGTCGGAGTTTCCCACCTGCTTCAAACTTCAACAACCACACCAGTGCTGAAGACGAGCTGATTGAGCTTTCTCAATGACTATCACACAGTGGCACTCACATCTACTGTGCTGGAGTGCTTTGAGAGGCTGGTCATGACTGGAATCAACCCTTGCCTAAGCAAGGACCTAGACCTGCTGCAATTTGCCTATTGCCACAATAGGACTACAATGTCACTGGCTCCCCACTCGGCCTTGAATTACTTGGACAATAGTAATACCTACATCAGGCTGCTGTTTATTGACCACAAGCATTCAATCAATCATACCTTCAGTTTTAATCAACAACCTCCAAAACCTGGGCCTCTATATCTCCTTCTGCAACTGGATCCTTAACTTCCTTACCGGAGGAACACAGTCTGCGTGGGATCAGAAGTAACGTCTCCTCCTTGTGCCTAGCCCACAACACTACTCTCTCTACACCCATGATTGTGTGACTAGGCACAGCTTAAACACAATCTGTAAATTTGCCGGCAATACAACCATTGTTGGCAGAATTTCAGATGGTGAAGGGGAGGTGTATAGGAGTGAGATAGACCAGCTGCTTGAGTAGTGTCGCAGCTACAGCCTTGCACTCAGAGCAAGAGCAAGGAATTGACTGTGGACTTCACGAACATTATTCCAGAAATGAAAGGGATAGATTATGAGGAAAGTTTGAAGGCTCTGAACCTTTACCCACTGGAGTTTTGGAGAGTGAGAGGAGATCCCATTGAATCTGTTGAATACTGAAAGGCCTAGATAGAGCAGATATGGAGTATATGTTTCCTATAGTGGGTGAGTATAGGACTGGAGGGCACAGACTCAGAATAGAGGGGCATCCATTTAGAAATGAGATGAGGAGGAATTTCTTTAGCCAGAGGATAGCGAATCTGTTGAATTCATTGCCACAGAGGCTGTGGAAGCCCAGTTACTGAGTATACTTACAGTGGAGGTTGATAGGTTCTTGATTATTCTGGGTGTCGAAAGTTACAGGGGAAGGCAGGAGAACGAGGTTGAGAGGGATCATAAATCAGCCATGATGGAATGGCAAAGCGGACTCAATGGGCCAAATAGCCCAATTCTGCTCCTAGGTCTTATGGTCTAATAGGTACTTCTATTTTAACCCACTCTGATTGTTTAAGTACTGTCCTATAACCTGATGAGCCAAGGCACTCAATGCGTCTGGGTTCATCTAGTGCAAGTCAAAGGGCTTCTTTATTCAAAAGGACCACAGGCACAATTAGTGAATGACAGCAAAAATAAAACTAAACACAAGGCTCTGGGATGAGATACACTTCTATGTAGCATGCCCTCACCTGTGTTTCAACTTCAATTCAATTTCTATTTTGAACAGACAATTTTCTTCCTGAAATTTTGTTTGCATTTAATGGTCATTTGTTGGTCAGCTGCACAGCAATGAATTAAGCACAGTACGTAGCAGATTCGAAATACAAAGGGCCAAAATTATTCCAAAAATTAAAAAAATGAAACAGCATTTCTAAGTATGTCTTGATAACGAATTACCACAGAATACATGTTTTTGAAACACTCACAATCCCTGAGAATGGCATTTTATTAATGGTAATTATAATGATTACCAGAGCTATTTGGGACTTCACATTTTAGAGGGAGTCATCACACATTCATGATGATATTGAACAAGTGTGTGTGTGTGTGTGTGTGTATGCACACGTGCGTGTGTGTATGTGTGTGTGTATGTATGCACACATGCGTGTGTGTGTTTACCTGTAACCTCTCTGCTATGAGATTTTAGTTTATGTGCATATTTTCAGATGAGTCTCCTCATCATGCCACTGCTTGCCCCTTTTACATGTGCTCACACAGGAATGATATTTCATGCCTAATCATTTTCTTAATTGTTCAGCAATTCAAAAATGTGCTAATTCAACTGCCCAGACGAAGGCAATGGCAAACCACTTCTGTAGAAAAACTTGCCAAGAACAATCATGGTCATGGATAAGACAATAATCGCCCACGTCACACATAATGATGATGATGTTAATCCACTGTGGAGCTTGATAGCAACCAATAAATTTCCCAGTTATGTTAGTGTGGAGTACAGTCAGAGGGATTTGAGCTGTGACATGACTGAGTGCTGTGTACTTGGGAACAGCTCTCCATCACTGCAAGTTTCCATGCCTCACTACTGCTCCTTTTGGAGGTTCCTTGATAGAGTTTGATTGCTGCAATTAATCAACCGTACTCTGTACTGAAGCAACCACTCAGATGTATGGGAAGAGTGAGAGAGAGAGAGAGAGAGATGGCCCTAGGTCTTTTCATGTGTTCCAATGAATTTCTCTCTCAATAAAGTGGTTCTGCACATCTTAAATGTCTGGAAGTAAAGCAACCAGTTTCAGGATGACAATATTTGGGATGACAATAGTGCTATGTTTTGTTACTTCAAAACATTAACCCAATTCAAAGGAAAACATAGGAGTCCAAATTGTGTGGCTAACTTTGAGCTTAATTTAAGTGAGGCATGCATGAACCATATGGTAGCGTGATGATGTATGCAATTACCATATTTATACATATAACCCATAATGAATTATTTTAAATGAACTAGAATGCTCAAAAACATAATTACAAGATTACTCAAACATCACTGAAATATTGAAATATACATCGCACTCATCCATGCTTAGGTGTAAACTTCAACTCAATGGAGAATGCATTAACTATATACACAGTATATTATATAATGCAACTACTATATACAGAGATCCAAAACAGTAAATTTTAAATTGTCCCCTGGAAGATTACACCCATGTGGAGGCTTTCTTACTCCTGCGGGATAACGCCTTTGCTGACAAGGAGGATCCCTCTGCTTGGCAGGTGAGACTTGAGGATATGAAAACAATCTCAGGTTCTGAGGCCTCCCCTGTGGTAGTTGCAGGAGTTGACTCTGAGACTGCATAAAGTAGTTCTGCCAGCTCTGGACACCTTTCTTCTCAATTTTCTTCCGGATCTGCTTTGATCCTTTTCTTTTTATTTCTCTCATTCCTTCTCTCTTTCACATCTTTCTCTTTCTTGCTCACATTCTTTCTCTCCATCTCTTCCCTCCTTTTTCTTCTTCTAGTTTGTGCATCATGATCTAGGGAAGGTGCAATTAGTTCACTGGGGTATTCTCGTATTTATCCTTCTATTGCCGCCTTTACGATCTGATCTCTGCTCTTGGTTGCCTCATCCACAACATCATCTGATGAACCCTCTGTTTTTGTATCTCCACTAACTCCTTTCTTTTTGGCCTTCTATTCATCTAGTTGGGCTTCGATCTTTGTATCTACTTTTACAAGCAACTTTTTGTCTCCCACTTGAAGTTCATGCAATAACTTTAATGCATACAGAGTAGATTCTGGTTCCTTATACTCACAAAAGCTGATTGCTTGCAACTTTCCTGAAGCTCCTTGAACTCTCTTCCAGCTTAGAACCAAGTGACATTTCCCAAGTCACTGCCTGATTAACATATCAGAAGCTTTCTCAGATATGTTGCTTCCAAAAACAGTTGTAATCCAGCCACTGCATTCATCACTTCCATTATTCCTCTAGACAGGATGGTCCTTTCCTTTCTTTCCAACCAGAGGCACAGAGGTTGGCACCAACACCTGTTTGGCAGTGGTTCATGGTGTACAGAATGGAGACAGTGGTGGCATCATCCAGTACTTTTCTTAACTTGCTTTCAGTTGGCTTCATTGCAGGGTACATGGCATGCAAATGGCCGATGGATCTCCAAACAAGTTGTAGTTGTCTCAGCTAATCACACCCCTGCAATACTGGTCCTTCTGTTTTTACCATATACAAGCACACGGTTACCGATGTCATTCCCACAGGAGTTATCTGTTCTCCAATATAAATTCTTAGTCAGATATCTGCAGGTTTCAGTTCAGTATTTTTGAAATGCCTCCTAAACTCATTTTGTGGAATGGCTGAAACAGCTGAACCAGTACCTAATTCCATTTTAATTAATTTGTCATTCACTTCTGGTATAAGCCATATTGCTTGCTAATTGTTAACTTTCACACTGTAAATCTTAAAGCTGCACAGTCCTATGTCACTCTCATCATTATCAGATTTTTCATCAGCAACATGGAAATTAGTGTTCCTGCAGTCCATTTATTTTTGTCTGCTGACATGCTCTTTGTATGTGTCCCTCTTTGTTACATTTTCACCTTTAAACTAGCATTTGGTCGATGTAGGTGAGCCTTTGCGACAATGGTAACTCAATTTGTTTGGCCAGGCAGGCTTGCATCTAGACTCTGCAGTTTTGTTCACGCTCACTTTTATTCCTGACTGCAACTCAATTACATCTCTGTCTGCAGTTTCCATTGAAACAGCAATTTCAACTGCTCTTTGAAATGTAAGTTGTGTTTTAGTTAGGAGCTATTTTTGAAAGCTTTCTTGTAAGATTCCACAAACTAAATGATCTCTCAGTGCATCATTAAGCCCATTAGCGAACTGACAATACTCAGACAATCTCTTCAATTCAGCCACCTATGTTGAAATAGACTCCCCTTCTTTTTCATTCCACTTATGAAACCTAAAGTGTTCCGCAATCAACAATGGCTTCAGTTCTAAATGTTCCCGCATTGCCTTTACAATATCAGCAAAGCTCATTTCTTCTGGTTTGGTTGGAGCAGTCAAACCTTGAAGCAAATTTTATGACTTTAAACCCAATAAACTTATTTTTTTATTGGATATTTCATTTGATTCACAATGTTGTTGAATTAGCTCAGTATACATATTCCAGTTATCTTTTATGCAATCAAACATACCTAAGTTTCCAATGTAGCCAGCCATTTTTGCTCTTTTTTATGATTATTATCACCTGGTACTCTTTATGAACCCATGAATTCTCCTGTTTTCTGACTTCTTAAAAAAACTCAATCATGTCTTCCCTTCCAAAGAACACGTGCTATGCTGCTTTTTGTAACCTGACTCTATCTCACTGCTTTTTTTTTAGCTTGAATGTCTCCCTGCACTTCAACAGGTCAATAGCCTTCTCGGGTTTGTTTTAAAAATACCTTGTCACCAACGTTATGTTTTGTAACTTCAAAACATTAAACCCATTCAAAGGAAAACATGGGAGTCTGAAATATGTGGCTAACTTCATGTTTACTTTAAGCAAGGTACGCACATGTCACATGGTAGTGCAATTCTCATATTTATATATATATAACCCATAATTATTTTAAACAAACAAGAATCTTAATCAGCAACATATTTACAAGATTACTCAAATATTAAATACATAACAAACACCACTGGCACCTTCTGCTTCCCATAACCAACCCCTCTGAAATACGTATGTAAATAAGTGTTGAATGTGTCAGTTTCTGCCTCATTGACAGTGTTACATCTCAACTGTGGAGAGGATTTGGCTCAAGAATGAGCAGAGGGTTTAGGGGTTACAGAAGCAATGTCTGAGAAAGGATGCTGCTGGAACATTATCAGTTTGATTTTCCCGTCATTTCACACCACATCCCGACTTGGCCACAAATGCTGTTCCTTCAGAAGTGTTCGGTCACAATCAAGGAATTGCCCAGGAGTAACACAGCAGTTCCCAGTGGCCTCATCATTCCACCCTTTCAAGAGTAGCCAGAGCTGGGCACAAGTTGCCAGCTCAGCCTGTAATGTCATTTCACTCCATCAAATAGACTGCTGCTAGTGAGAACCAGATATTAACAATGGGAAGGAGATCTCAAACAACAATGCTCCTCAAAGGTTCAACAATTTAAGTCTCCGTCTACAGTGCTTTTAGATTAGATTATTAGATTAGATTATGAGGACACGCAATCCTCTTTTATTGTCATTTAGTAATGCATGCATTAAGAAATCATACAATGTTTTTCCAGAATGATATCACAGAAACACATGACAAACCGACTTAAAAACTAACAAAAACTACATAATTATAACATATAGTTACAACAGTGCAAAGCAATTCCATAATTTGATAAGAACAGACCATGGCACAGTAAAAGTCTCAAAGTCTCTCGAAAGTCCCATCATCTCACGCAGACGGTAAACCCCCAGCGCCACCAACTTGCCGATGCAGCATACTGGAAGCATCCGACCACAGTCCGACTCCGAGTCCACCCAAAAACTCCGAGCCTCCGACCAGCTCTCTGACACCGAGCACCATCTCTGCCAAGCGCTTCGACCCCAGCCCCGGCAACAGGCAATAGGCAAAGCCAAGGACTTGGGGCCTTCCCCTCTGGAGATTCTCGATCGCACAGTAGCAGCAGCAGCGAAGCAGGCATTTCAGAAGTTACTCCAGGTGTTCCTCCGTGCTTCTCACAGCTGTCTCCATCAAATCCGGATTGTGCACGGCCCCCCAGTTAACACATACGATATTCATTCGGAACAGCCGCGCGCGCTGCGTCGCGTCGCCATCTTCTCCTCCCTCCTCCTTTTAGTTTAAAGGTGATTGCTACACAACAAGGAATCTAGCATGTGTTCACCACCTGGCGCTCCAAGTGATGATCCTAGGGTTGAATTGTTGGGGTAAAAAGAGAATAGATTGAAAATGAGGAGAACATTACTTTGCACAGAATATGAGAAGGCACAATATCAGCCACATCCAAAAATATAAACATTTTGCAAGAGTGCTGTGCTGAGATGTCTTGGCTGCTCTCAGCTCTGGGCTCCATCTAATAAATACAGGGTTTTGTGATGCTAGGAAAAGGCCCGTATCATGATTTTCTGTAATGGAGAGCCACATCATCTGTATGTGTGTCAAACAACACAAATTGGGAAAACTATACCTTTTTCACATAAATTCTATTTGAGTGAATTATTTTCCATATCACAAATTTTTGGGTAGTAATTTTTGAGTTCTTCAAGGACAAATTTTCAAGCGGCTCTATCACAGGGGGTCATCTGTACACAGATCTGCATTGCTACCAACTAAACCATATGGCAGTGCTAATACACATTGACACTGAAAAGAAAGCTGCGAATGAGGTGCTGAGCACTAATGAGACATAGTGAGCCGTAACCAGCCACAATACTGGTGGGCTGCACACTCAGAATAGGAAATGGACGTCTGGAGTCACGAAGCAATAACAGCAGTATGCTGCAAATTGTGCATTATTACTGTGTCCCAATTATTGATAACGTTCTGAATGCTCCCCAAAACCTTCACATAAGAAGAAAGTTGGGCTATAGCTGCAGAGTTGGGCCACATGGATTCACAAGGCCATTTATCAAAACTATGGTGAGGTGTTCCAGCTGAATAATTGTGTGCCTCCAGTCTGCTGGTGTTGACCCACCTATCTATACCACTCCTATTTTCCCGCATTTTGCCCATATGCTTCTGTTCCTTTCTTATCCATATTCCTGTCCAAATACTTTGTAAACACTATGATTGTACCTGCCTCTACCACCTCCTGTGGCACCTATTCCTATATAGCTGCCTCTCTCTGTGTAGAAAAAAACTTGTCTTGCTGCTCTCCTCTAAATATTTCCTTTTTCAATTTAAACCTGTGTCCTCTAGTTTTACATTCCCCTCCTACTGATAAGAAAACTGTAACTATCTGGCTCATGTAAGGTCCCATTACTTTACAAACTTCTATCAGATTATTCCTCAGCCTCCTGCACTTCAGTGAGAACAATCCAAGATGGTTTCAGCTCCCCTTGCATCGAAAGCCCCTCTTTCCAGGCAACATTCAGGTAAATCTCTTCTGCACTCTATCTCACAGCACAACGTCTCTTTCATGAACCACACACAATCTTCCATGTGTCACCGAACCAATGTCTTTTAAAGCTGCAAAATGATATCCCAACACACAATACCTTTATCTATGACAACAAGCAAGAAAATCCCCTATCCACCTGTATTTCCATTTTCAAGAATCTATCAACTTTCACCCTAGGATCCCTATTTACTGCACATCAACACTTCTAAGATCCCTACCACTTACTGGATATGTCCTGCTTGTATTAGATGACCCAAAAAGTCATCTAATACTGGTACAACATACACAGTAAGAAACAGCCATTTAGCTTCTCATGCCTCCTACATCAATCAGTGAGATGCTTCAAAGTAAATTTATCAAAGTACATAAATATCACCATATATAATCCTGAGCTTCATTTTCTTGTGAACGTACTCAATAAATCCATAATAATAACCATATTAGAATCAATGAAAGACCTCACCAATTTGGACGATCAACCAGTGTGCTGAAGACAACAAACTGTTCACATACAAAGAGAAACAAATAACAATAATAGATAAATAAGCAATAAATATCGAGAGCATGAGATGAAGAGTCATTAAAAGTGAGTCTATAGCAGACATTCCACCTCTCCCAGAAGTTCCGGGAGTCTCCCGCATATTAATAGTGGCTCCTTGATGCCTGCAAATTATATACAATATCCCAGAAATCAATTTTTTTGAGAGCGAGTGAGAGAGCACTAGGGAGTGAGCGTGAGAGAGACAGAGAGAGAGAGAGAGAGAGAGAGAGAGAGAGAGAGAGAGAGAGAGAGAGAGAGAGAGAGAGAGAGAGAGAGAGAGAGAGAGAGAGAGAGAGAGAGAGAGAGAGAGAGAGAGAGAGAGAGAGAGAGAGAGAGAGAGAGAGAGAGAGAGAGAGAGAGAGAGAGAGAGAGAGAGAGAGAGAGAGAGAGAGAGAGAGAGAGAGAGAGAGAGAGAGAGAGAGAGAGAGAGAGATAGATATATATATATATATATATATATATATATAGATCATAGTCATACTTTATTGATCCCAGGGGGAAATTGGTTTTCGTCACAGTTGCACCATAACTAATAAACAGTAATAGAACCATAAATAGTTAAATAGTAATATGTAAATTATGCCAGTAAATTATGAAATAAATCCAGGACCAGCCTATCGGCACAGGGTGTCTGACCCTCCAAGGGAGGAGTTGTAAAGTTTGATGGCCACAGGCAGGAATGACTTCCTATGACGCTCTGTGCTGCATCTTGGAGGAATGAGTCTCTGGCTGAATGTACTCCTGTGCCCACCCAGTACATTATGTAGACGGAGAGAGCAAGTGAGAGAGCGTGCTAGAGAGAGCGAGCGCGAGAGAGAGAGCATGAGAGAGAGCGAGAGAGCAAGAGACCGCGCCAGAGAGAGCAAGAGAAAGAGAGCGTGAGAGAGCAAGTGAGCGCGAGAATGAGAGAGAGAGATGCCAGCACGAGAGTGACCACGAGAGAGAGAGAGAGAGAGAGAGAGCGCGCGAGCGCACCATGGGACAGTGTTCCAAAAAAATAAAATATAAAACGTACTTCACCACAGATTACACTAAAGTGTACCCCTGCCTAATAGGGGTCAAAAATAATGACAGTGTTGCTCGCTGCACTGTTCGTAACAGTGACTTTTCTATTGCCCATGGTGGGTTAAGACTGTAAAAGACATGTTGAGGTGAGTTTAACAGGCGTCATTCAATTATTAGCATAACTAACGATATTTAAACTCACTGGCTAGCTGCTAAGGAGCTACTCTGTTGCAGACATCCCACCTCTCCCGGAAGTTCCGGAAGTCTCCCACAAATTGATGGTGCTACCTCCCTGAAATGAGTTTTTGCGGGGTGGGATGTCTGCTATAGGCTGTTGGAACACTTCAATGATGGGGCAAGTGAAGTTGAGTGAAGTTATCCCCTTTGGTTCAGAAGCCTGATGGTTGAGGGGTAATAAGCGTTCCTGAACCTAGTGGTGTGAAGCCTGAGGCTCCTGTACCTTCTTCCTGATGGCAGCAGTGAGAAGACAGCATGTCTTGGTTGGTGGGGGTCCTGCTTTCCTGTGATAACATTTCATGTAGACGTGCTCAGTAGTGGGTAAGGCTTTACCCATGATGGACTGGGCTATATCTACTACACTTTGTAGGATTTTCCATTCAAAGGCATTTGTGTTTCCATACCAGGTTGTGATACATCCAGTCAATATACTCACCACCACACATCTATAGAAGTTTGTCGAAGTTTTATATGTCATGCCGGATCTGCAAACTCCAAAGTAGAGGCACTGCTGTGCTTTCTTCATAATTGCATTTAAGTTCTGGGCCCAGGAAGGTCTCTGAAATAATAACACTGACGAATTTAAAGTTGTCGTTCCTCTCCACCTCGGATGCTCCAATGAGGGCTGCCTCATGGACTCTGGTTTCCTCCTCCTGAAATCCATAATCACTCCCTTGATCTTGCTGACTTTGAATAAGAGGTTGTTGTTAAAGCATTACTCAGCCATATTTTCAATCTCCCTCCTATGTGCTGATTCATCACCACCTTTAATTTGGCCCAAGACAGTGGTGTCATCAGCAAACTTGAATATAGCATTGGAGTTGTGCTTAGTCGCATTGTCATGAGTGTAAAGTGAGTACAGCAGGAGGCCTTGTGGTGTACCTGTGCTGATAGAGATTGTGGAGGAGATGATGTTGCCAATCCGAACTAACTGAGGTCTGCAAGTGAGGAAATCAAGCATCCAATTGCACAAGGACATATTGAGGCCAAGTCTTGAAGTTTATTGATTAGTTTTGAGGGGATGATGGCAATCGAATGCTGAGCTGTGGTTGATAAAGAGCATCCTGATCTATTCATTTTTGCTGTCCAGATGTTCCAGGGTTGAGTGAAGAACCAGTGAGATGGCATCTGATATAGACTTGGTGCTCCAGTAGGGAAATTGGTGTGAATCCAGGACAATTCTCAGGCAGGGGTTGACATGTGACATCACCAACCTCTCGAAACACTTCATCATAATGGATGCAAGTGCTACTGGGTGATAATCATTGAGGCAGGTTACCACGTTCTTCTTAGGCCTGCTTGTATAACTGAAGCCTGCTTGAAGAAGGTTTCAGACTGCCGAAGCCAGAGATTAAAGATCTCAGTGCTACTTACTTGCATAATCCTTGATTCCCTTAATACTTGAAATGTTATTGATCTCTGCCAAAATATACTCAGTGACTGAGCCAGTCACTGGATAGAGAATTCCAAAGATTTACCATCATGTGTTTAATTTACAATTGCCAGTGTTGTATTCACTGGACAGACACTCTATTGTCACTTCCTGTTAATGTTGCTTGGATGCTTTGTTTACAGGGAGCATTAACATCACGGAGAGTAGAATCAGAATCAGGTTTAATATGTTTAGCATATGTTATGAAATTTGTTGTTCTGAGCCAGCAGTACATTAGATTATGAAGACACACAGTCCTCTTTTATTGTCATTTAGTAATGCATGCATTAAGAAATGATACATTATTTCCTCCGGTGTGACATCACAAAACACAGGACAGACCAAGACTGAAAAAACTGACAAGACCACATCTCACGCAGACGGGAGAAGGAAGAAAATCTCTCCCTGCCATGTCCGACCACAGTCCGACTCTGAGTCATCCGAAAACTTCGAGCTTTGATCAGCTCTTCGACACAGAGTACTGAGCGCCATCTCTGTCCGAGCGATTCGACCTCCTTTTCGGTTCCAAAAGCAGGCAAGACCTACCCTCCGAAAGATTCCCGACCACGCAGTAACGACAGCAGCGAAAGGGCATTTCAGAAATTTCTCCAGATGTTCCTCTGTGCTTTCACGTCCATTCTCCATCAAATCAGAATTGACCACGGCCCCTATTTAACAGATACAATATCATTTTTCACCGGAGGGCTGCGCACACGCAGGCGCACTGCCATCTTGTCCTCCCGCTCAATACGTAATAATAAAACAAGCATAAATTACATTAAGAATTATATATATATAAAATTAAATTAAGTTAGTAGTGCAAAAAGAAAGCCAAACAAGTGAAAAAATAGTGAGGTTCATTGTCCATTCAGAAATCTGATGATGGAGGGGAAGAAGCTGTTCCTGAAATGTTGAGTGTATATCTTTTGATGGAGATCCTTAATGATGGGAGTAAACTTTTTGAGGCTTTGCCTTTTGAAGGTGTCCTCAGTGCTAGGGAGGGTGGTCCCTATGATGGAGCTGGCTGAGCTTACAACTTTCTGCTGTTTTTCCCAATCAGTGTAGTGGCCCCTCCATACCCGACGGTGATGTAACCAGTCAGAATACTCTCCACGATATAGTTGTAGAAATTTGCAAGAGTCTTTGGTGATATACAAAGTCTCCTCAAGTTCCAAATGAAATATAGCCGTTGTCATGCCTTCTTTGTAATTCCATCAATATGTTGGGCCCAGAATAGATCTTCAGAAATGTTGACACTCAGGAATTCGAAACTACTCACCATTTCCACTGCTAATCCTCGATGAGGACTGGTGTGAGTTCCCTTGAATTCCCTTTCCTGAAGTCCACAATCAATTCCTTGGTCTTATTGACACTGAGTAACAGGTTATTATTTCAGCACCACCCAACCAGCTGATCTATCTCACTCCGGTACACCTCCATCTGAAATCCTGCCAACAATGGTTGTGTCATAGGCAAACTAACAGATGGCATTTAAGCTGTTCCTAGCCATACGGTTGTGGGTGTTGAGAGAGAAGAGCTGTGGCCTAAGCATGCATCCTGGAGATACACCAGTGTTGATTGTCAGCAAGGAGGAGATGTTATTTCTAATCCGCACGGACTTAGGTCTCCCGGTGAGGTAGTCAAGGATCTAATTGCAGAGGGAGTCCAGAGCCCCAGGTTTTGAAGCTTGTTGATTTAACTGAGGGTATGATTGTGTTCAACTCTGAGCTGTAGTCAATAAACAGTAGCCTGATGTAGCTCTTGCTACTTTCCAAGTGATCCAAGGCTGAGTGGAGAGCCAGTGAGATTGCATCCGCTGTAGACCTATTGTGACGATAGGTATATTGCAAATTGTAGTGGGCCCAGGTCCTTGCTGAGGCAGGAGTTGATCTGGCCATGACCGGCCTTCCCAAAGGCACTTCATCACAGTTGTTGTGATGCCACTGGGCAATAGTCATTGAGGCAGCTCACTCTACTCTTCTTGGGCACTGATTGTTGCCCTTTTGAAGCAGGTGGAGCCTTTGACTGCAGCAGTGAGAGAATGAACATATCCTTGGACACTCCCACCAGTTAGTTGGCATCGGTTTCCAGGGCCTATCACCTTTGGTCTCTGATACTTTGAAGTACTGACTTACTTGAGCTAATCAAGTTCTTCCAATGTTAGGGCACTGAGGAATGTGTTAGAACAAAGGGATCTGTGAATACAGGTCCATAGTTAATTGGAAGTGGAGTCACAGGCAGACACAATCATAAAGAAAGCTTTTGGCACATTGGCCTTCATTATCAAAGTATTTACAGGAGACGGGATGTTATGTTGAAGTTGTCTAAGACATTCGTAAGGCGGATTTGGAGTACTGTGTCTCCTACCTACAGGAAAGATGTAAATAAGGTTCAAAGGGCACAGAGAAAATTTACAAGGATGTTGCCGAGTCTGGAGGACTTGAGTTATATGGAAAGATTGAATAGGTTAGGACTTTATCCCTTGGAATCTAGAAGATTGAGAGGAGATTTGAAAAAGGAATACAAAATTATGAAGAGTATAGATAGGGTAACTACAATAGGCTTTTTCCACTGAGGTTGGACGAGACTACAACTAGAGGTCATGGGTTAAGGGGGAAAAGTGAAAAGCCTAAGGGGAACATGAGGGGAAATTCCTTCACTCAGAGGGTTGCAAGAGCGTGGAATGAGCTGCTAGCACAAGTGGTGCATGCAAGCTTGATTTCAACATTTAAGAAACATTTGGATAGGTACATGAATGATAGGGATATGGAGGGTTATGGTCCTGCTGCAGGTCCATGAGAGTAGGCAGTTTAAATGGTTTGGCACAGACTAGATGGGCTGAAGGGCCTGTTTCTGTGCTATGACCCTATGTTTGAATGATATTATATTACCAAGCCTGAATATATGGTTGGATTATATCATCACTGGCCGGTTACACTTACCTGATTTATATTTATATTTCTCCAAATACCACAACGTGCCATGACACTCAGAGTCTTGGGTTATATTATTTTTTTTAATATATTTTTTGTAACCATGTTCTTCTGCTCTCATAATTATATGTGCTGTGTGTGACTGTTGGTATTGTTTATTACACCTTGGCCCCAGTGGAACACAGTTTCATTTGGCTGTATTCCTGTGTATGGTTGAATGTCAATTAAACTTGAACTTCAACGTGAACTTGAACAGAATTCACTGAGACAGCACTGCACATTGGAAGGATCATTTTGCCATTTCTCCTGGTTGCAAATGTTATCCAGCCAGCCAGGCTGGCAGCCCATGGTCCTCATAGTCCTGCAGAAGGAGGGAATGGGGCCTAATGAGTTAATGTCAGTTCTCAGAAAAAAGTCCTTACCCATTTCACAGCTATATATTCTTTTGCACTTTCCCATTAAACACCCCTGACTCTCCTGCACTAGAGGCAATTTACCAATTGGCACAACGTTAGGATGCGGGAGGAAACTGGAGCACACGGGGAATCCATGCAGTCACAGTAAAAAAATGTGCAAACTCCATGCAGTCGCGATCAAACCCAGGTTACGGAAGCTGTGAGAAATTAGATTACCCGCCCTGCCTCTGAGCTGCCATGTGTCGCTGTGCCCTGACACACACCCACAGAGATCTTCGCACAGTGCTGCTAACTCAAATCTAAATAACCTCGGAGGAAAAATAAACAATACACCCAGAGCAATCACCGTCTGCTGCCGCTCTCAACGGGACTTTTGTGGTGGGGAAGTTGTCCCACCCTGGCACACGACTGCCGTTCCCCAGACATGATGCTGCTGTTACAAAAGTCCCCAGAAAGACTGCTCTTTCAACCTTGTTTACAGAAGTGGTTAAGGATTCCAAACACAGCCCTGTTGCACAGTGCAGTGTTGATGACCAGCAGATAAGGGCTAGTTTTCTCACATATGTGCCAGAGCCTGGCCCTCTGTCAACACAGATTCAATCCAGGGTAACAAGTAACTGAGCTTAGTCCTTTGTGGTCTCACACTAACCTCAACAATGAATGACCTCATCCAAAGTCATACCTTAAAGAAATAATTTTTATCCAAGTGGCTATGGTAATCTTTTTTACAGATCTCTGCACTTTGATGGATTGCATCTTAAAAGCAGCTTTATGCAGAAAGAAAGATGCAAGCAATATTCCAAATAACTGGCAGCTGTCTTTCCTTACATCTGCAAGCACTTTGCTGCAGTTCAGCAAACTTCGAAATGTAAGCACAGGCAAAATGATTTGGAAGTGCTGCTGGATGCTAAATGATGCTGTGTGGGAGCGCGGGGCCTCAGTTACTGGCAGTTTTGTTGAACCTCAACCCCTAGCAGATGGCATGGAAACGGAGTGTGAAACGGAGAGCACACTGCCAGATCAGGAAAAGGAGAACTCCGCCATGATTAGCCAGGAGTCACCCAGTGACAATGACTGCTGTGAGGGATCTGTGCAGACCAGAGCTATGCTATCCTGGGGACATCAATAAGTGGAAATAAACATGCTATCAACACACATAGGCTGAAGTCAACTGCTCTCCAACAGACGTCTTTTCCACTAGGAGCTAAAGCCTCAGGCAACGAGACTATTGCTAGTATTATCCTAGTGCCAAAACCAGGCTGGAACTTTCACGGATTTAATGGCTGTCACTCTTTAGAAGTGAATCACCTTTACAAAATAATTACCTTGGTAACAAACTAAGCCAACTGTGGCTGGTCAGTTGGTAAAATAACCATAGCTCTTTGGCATCTCTCAGGTACCTGGATTAATTCTTGCACTTCCTGCACAAGAAAGGGCCGCAGGAAAACAGGGAGGTGAACTTGTGTTTCTTCAGTGATTTCATAATCTCCGAGCATTCCAATTAAATATTCTTTCAGGGCTAATTTCTGTTGCTATGCTGCAAGTGGAGGAGTTGATCCCAGAAAAGGCCACTGCAGTGACAGAGGTTCACCAGACACCAACCACCACTACCTGCTGTTGATCCACAGGCATTTCCAGTGCAGTGTGGTAGAAAATCATGGCCACAGAATCATTTCCTCCCTTTTGCCAGCAACACTACTACTGAATGCTGCTCAAAGAATCAGCCTTCTTGCATTTCAGTTGCAAGCTCCTCAATGAGCTGCAAAGGAGCCTTCCACAGCCTGACAAACTGCACTCTCCTTTCCTAACAAGATCTTTATTTTACTTATAGAATAAAGTCTATCAGTCATTATTTCTGTGTTTCAATCCAAGATGTAATCACTTCACAAGAAGTAAACAGGAGCAGATGGAAATATTGAATTAGAATCAGGTTTATTATCATTGACATATGTCAGTAAATTTGCTGTTTTCTGGCAGCAACACAGAGCAAGACATTTTAAAAATTACTGTAAGTTCCAAACAAATTAATAAATAGTGCAGAAGCGGAATATTGAGGTAGTGTTCATGGGTTCATGGACCATTCAGAAATCTGATAGGAGAGTTGAAGAAGTTGGTTTTAAAACATTGAGCGTGGGTCTTCAAGTCAGGAATGTCTGTAGAAATTTGCAGAAAATTGTATGTGTAAAACAATGCTTGCAGAGATTCTGATGACAAACAATCTTGCAGTTTATATTATAACCTCCAGAAGAGAGAGTGATTGTAAGAAGTCCAAAGGGGCTTTAATCCAGATACAGTATCCCAATCTGACTGTTGGATAACACACTTAGAGAAGTTGGAGAATTGAGTAAGGGGGGAGTTGAGGAAGAGGGGGAATTAAAGGAGTACATTTGTTGAGAGTAGGGATATTTCTCAACAGTAGGGCAGAGTGGGGGAGTTGGAACATTGGGGAACTTGGAACAGGGGGCATTGGAGGTGCTTCTTCACAGAAAAATTACTGGAAATCTGTAACTTAAAATTAGCTTGATATTCCTGCACCAAAGTAAATGGATTTTCAGGGCAAAAGGTGAGGAATAGAAGCCAGATGCAGACCAGCCACATCCTCCTCGCATGCCTAAACAGGCTCAAGTGGAAAAAAATGGCATCTCCCTTTTCCTCATTTTAGACAGACATACGAACAGGCAGGGAATTGGAATTAGAATAGGTTTATTAGTGTCACATGTACTGAGATGCAGTGAAAAGCTTGTCTTGCATACTGCTTTCATAAATCAAATCATTGCACAGTGCATTGAGGTAGAACAAAGGTAAAAGAATACCAGAAAGATAAATAAAGTGTAACAGCCACAGAGAAAATACAAGCAGATCACAGTGAGGTAGGATTGTGGAAATACAGTGCAGGTAAACAGATCACAGTGAGGTAGGATGGTGAGGTCAAAAATTTATTTTATCATACTAGGGGATCATTCAGGAATCTTATGACAATAGGGTAGAAACTGTCCTTGAGCCTGGTGGGACATGCTTTCGAGAGGGGAGAAGAGAGAATATCTGGAGTAAGTGATTATGCAGCTTGCTTGATTGAGGCCACGAGAAGTATCAAGTGAATGAGGGGTACAGACCATATTCAGGCAGAAGTCCCGTTTAAATTGCAAACATGGTTGGCAGTGCACCAGTATCATAAGCTGAGGTGCATTTTTCTGTATTACACTGGTCCATGTTCTATGGTGATGGGTGCTTCAGGACAATGGTAGTTATTTAAAAAAATTACTTCTCTTGTTCCTACGATATTTAATGAGTAGATAGTTACAGTGGAACAAGCAAATGCGAGGGGATGGAGGGATTGTTTGGGGGACATTATCTTCATTAATCTCTCTGTGTTCTTCTCATGACCTGAGGAACACCTTTTTTTTTCCCACCCAGATGATGGTTGGATTTTGGAAAGCTAATGATTAATTTTACCTATTTCCATTTTGGAAAGGTATTGGGGCCAGGTACTCACACACATTTCACTATCTAGACGAGAGCTTGGATCACCAAGATACCGAAAGCTACGAACGCTTGGCAGGGCATGGAAAGCTGAAAGGCATGTTTCTATGCTCTGCGTGTGGCCCTATGACTCATGATTTGAACCTTGATCAGAAGAGCAGACAAGGATGGGGAGTGAATCTGTTAGTCTGAATATTTCTGACCTCCCCCTGGCCCACAGGTGTCACCCAGCAGTCTGCCTGGGGAGTCATTTATCTTCTATTCCACATGTATTAAACTCACATGTGGTGAAGGCCAAGATTTCATTTTTGGGTGAATATCAAGAATAATCCACCCTCTACCTAAGCTCACTGCCTGTCTCCGACATCACTGCTATCTTTTCAAATCCTGACATTAAAAATAGCCAAGTTGCAGATTTGTAACTGAAAGGTAGCAAACATGGATCACTGTTCCCTCCATTAGCCATAAACCAAGTCTGGATTAGGCAATGCCATCCATCTTCCCTCATGAGATCCTGTGCCATCTACAGATGAGGGAAACCTAGCACAGGACAAACAATTCAAACAACAGAGCTGGCTGTTCCTCGATGCTATCCCCTTCAGATACTCGGTTAACCAGACTGGAAAATTTGCACCAAGAATTCAAGCCAGATTGCCCAGTGAAACCTAATGGATGCAAAGGTGCTGAATGCAAGACACTGGTAGCAGGCTTTGTGCTGTCCCTCTCTGGGTTTCAATGACAGCAATAGGATCTAGAAATGTTACTGCTGCCTGGAGCCAGCCCCCACACTGTCTAAATAACAGCAAGTTCCTCTCCAAGCTACAGGAGCAAGAAAATCCAATAAAATTAAAATCCCTGAACAATAACTTGCCTTTTTCAATATTATTTTATCATCAGTGTCACAAGATGGATTCTTTTCTGTTAATAAATGAAACACTAAATAGCTACATACGTAAGCTCATCTGTGCTGTTTATTAGTCATTATGAGTAGAGATGTCACTAATTAAAACAGATTGCAGGAAGTCTTTCATTAAACAGACACACAGCAGAATTTCAATGGAAATAAGATGGCTAGAAATAGCCTCCTTTTACCCAGGTTACGTGCTGCTCTGTTCAGAGGAGGCTCTAGTCAATGGTTGAGAGCTTTCTCTAGAGGTCTGTTAGCACCACCAGTCTCCCAATAAAGAGCTAGTGGGAATAGTATAGTGCAGTTACGTGACACGTTGTGGGCTTCACATTTATAAAATTTAGGAGAAGTGTTAATAAAAACACAGCTGGATTTCCATCACACTCTTCGAGGTGTCAAACCAGCCTCAAAGAACATGAACAATTTAACAAAGAACTTGGGTAGTTCGGAGTGGCAGCCTTCCGTAACTCATGGCAAAATAGGACGGACACGGCTTAGCTTCAAACTGCTAAGGAAGTTAACTTTATTCCTTGACTAGAGAGGTGTTCTGTGAATAGATCTGTCTTAATATACTGAAAGCTAGTTGCTTGTGTGTGTGTGTGTGTGTGTGTGTGTGTGTGTCTGTATGCACACACACGTGCATTATCAATCTGTCATGTGTCAGCCAATGTATGTACAGTATTTGAGATCTGTGTACATTGTGTGTACCCGTGGTGTGTGTGTGTGTGTGTGTGTTATGTACGTGTACAAAATGCGTGTGCTTTTGCTGTACATGTTCACGTGTGCCTGTGCAGTCCAGCTACATTACAGGATTATGAGGTTCCATTTAAAATGGTGCAAGACGACCATTTTGGTTCTTTTGAGTTACTGTGAGTGACATTAAAAGAGTTCCTAGGAATTTGGGAATTAAACGGTTAATGCACAGCTGAGGGAAACTGAACAGATAAACAGGTTCCTCTGTAAATGCTGCAGAGAGTCTATTTACAGAATCCTTCTGCCAACAGGCCCAGTAAACAAGCGTTAATATTTCGAGAGAAGGGCGATCCAGTGGGAAATCGGTGCAGTTAGCAACTCGGAGCAAAGATCTGATGAGAGAGGGAATTGTGTCAGGCTGGGCGAATCGGCAGAATGCGGCTGTCAGCAACCTGAAACGGAGCTGCATCAAAGTCTTGCAGGCCATGACCTGAATACAGCACATATCTCCCTCACTGAGAGGATCAATGACAGCATTTGCTAGGCTTTCGTCAGTGCCGGTTGCTAATGAAAGCTGTGCTGAAAGGCAAGACCCAGGGCCTGCACGCTACACACTGCCTAGCTGGCACTATGTAACGAGCTAGCCAAGCCTTCAGGTCCCTCCAGCTGCCTGTTCCGTGTCACTCCTGCTAAAGATCTTACATACTGCAAAAGGCAAAATGTCAGCACGGCTGACTCTAATCATATGAACAGAAGGAAAAGGGGGGAGAAGGAGGCCTGACTGGTGCTGTGGTCAAAAGCAATCACCTTGATCCAGAGCACAGCCTCTTTGATATGCCCCGAGAGAGCCAAGTGCCCAGACTAAGGTACTACTTCTAAAAATCTGGCTTGATGTTCTTAAATCATAACCAGATGAAGTTAAGTAACACAAAACATTCAGGTTTCCCTCCCATGGATGCAGTATTTGGAAGAGATAACACAAACCAGGTTTGGAGATAACGAAGCTTTGCTCCTCTGTAAAATTCTTTAGCATAAACAATGCAAAGTCAGTCTGCCTTCTTACACTTCAGCTCTTCAGAAAATGAAGCTCTCTATGTCCGCACATGCAATTGAGCAATATCATTCCTGCCTCATAAGTGGCAGGCGAGACTCTTGGCAGCAGCGTGGTAGCGTAGTAGTTGGCATCACGCCTCACGGTGCCAGTTATAAGATCAGGGTTTAATTCCCACCACTCTCTGTAAGGAGTTTGTATGTCCTCCCCATGTGCGTACAGGTTTCCTCTAGGTGCTCCAGTTTCCTGCCGCATGGTTAGGATTAGTGAGTTGTGCGCATTTTATGTTGGCAATGCAAGCATGCCCAGCACAATCCTCAGCGATTTGATTCGACACAAAATATATCTGACTGTGAGTTTTGATGTTTCTATGTATACATAACAAATAAAGCTAATCCTTAATTGCTTTCCCTTAAGATTCAAAAGCTAGATCAGTACTCAGTTCTCCTGTAAGTGTTCATTGCTAACCAGACTCAACTGAGGAAGTCACAAAAATTCTGCAGTCCTGAGAGCTGGTGGAAGTGCACGAGACAAAATGGACTTTTTTTCCTCCTGTCTTTATCTCTTTTCGAACTCCATTAAAGCATCAATTCCTCAATGCCACACAAAGGTTTATTTTGAAGCTCTCACAATATAAAATGATGTACCTTTTGGTAAGTCCTGCAGAGAGTGACTCACCTCCTGAAAACCAAACCATTCCCATCATTTTGAAAAGCACAGGTCAGGAGAGTGATGGAATACTGTCCATTTGATAAGATGAGTCCAGCTATAACAACTTCCAACAAACTCAACATCAACCAGACAAAGCATTCCGTTACTTGACAAAAAGTCATTGACTGACATTTCCAGCCACCATCCTCCACATTCACTATCTTCACCATCTATGTACAGTGACAGCAATTCGTGCCATTTATCAAATACGCTTCAGTTACTTGCCAATATCTGACAATATTTCCAAAATCTGCAGCCCAACCACTTCGGACAAGGATATCTGTCAGATACATGGACATATCACTACCTGAATGTTCCTC
The DNA here is from genome assembly GCF_030028105.1 of Mobula birostris. Taxonomy (NCBI): domain Eukaryota; kingdom Metazoa; phylum Chordata; class Chondrichthyes; order Myliobatiformes; family Myliobatidae; genus Mobula; species Mobula birostris. Next base: position 77,273,322 of record NC_092374.1, on the reverse strand, counting down.
TGCAAGTTGCCCACCATCCTTCTGTGGAAATATATTTCTGATCCTTCCTTGCTGGTTTGATAAGGTTAATACAAACACCACGTCTACCTTCCCTAAATATCTGAGATTTCAAATCTCTTTTACATCACACTTGGCTAATGAATTCCATTCACTAAAAGCTAAAATAAACTGTTACAAAAAAAAAAGTCACAGAATAAAATTGCACATTGAGTCCAACTGGTGCACTCAAGCCAACGCTTAAGCTCCAGAATTGCAATTAAATATAACTTGGAAAAATATTTGTTGATTTATGGCAGTACAATATAACAAGTTATTCATACATATCTAATATGAGCGAGCTCAGACCCTTAAATACAGATAGAGCCGAGTCCTGCCGAAGGGTTTTGGCCTGAAACGTCAATTGTACTTTTTCCCATTGATGTTGCCTGGCCTGCTGAGTTCCTCCAGCTTTTGCGTGTGTTGCTCAGATTTCCAGCATCTGCAGATTTTCTCTTGCTTGTGATAGCCTGAGTGCTGCGGTAGGTCAGAGACAGTTTTAAGAGGCAGTGGATTGGAGGGGGATCCACTGTTTACTCTTTTCCATAGATGCTGTCTGCCCTGCTGAGTTCCTCCAGCATTTTGTGTGTGTTGCCGGAGAGAAGTGAATGGTAAAATTGAGACTGTACAGCAGAATGAAACTAGCAATAGTGAACGGACAAAATCTGGTTCTCACCAGCATTGCGTATATCGAGGAGTGCTAAGTACATCAGCCCTCATTATAAACAATCTCCACGCACATTCCCCTGTCATTGGTTTTGGAAGGGTGTTGAGGAGATATTTGGGAAGGGTTTTAGGTGCAAAGACACAGCAAGTTAAAGAGGGGCTTGTGGTGAAGACAGTGCAAGAGAAAAGTTAAACCAGAGTTGACAGCCAACTCTAAGGAATGTTATGAAGGAATACTTTGAAACAAGATTCACTGCATTACAATACAGTTGAAGTAATACAGCAGACAAATGGATCCTGGGAAGACGCGAGGAAGCACTTTACAGAATAAATGCTGTTTAATTTCCTTGGAAGTGTATCGACTCTGGAGGGCAACAGTCACATCTGACTGAAGTAGTAATCAGAGGCTCAGAAATTGTACTCCGTAAGTAATCCAAATCAATTATCACAACAATGTCCATTACTAATAAACTGTGAATTGGGTGATATTAGGTCAATTTAAATACGAAGATAATTCACGTATTTCAGGTGAAACAAAGACACAGTAGACAAGAAACACATAATGATCTTTCCAAAGAGCACGAGAGCAGCTTCAGCAAATGAAAGGGTCCTTAAGGATCTCTGAACCAATCAGCCAGTAAAGCATTAATCATTCTTGGGCAGCTGCAGTGAATGGAGCATGAACATCCAGACTAAAACCTCAGTACTGCGAGGGAGTGCAGCACTGTGGAACACTGTACTGAGGGAGTGCAGCACTGTCAGAGGGACAGTACTGTAGGAACATCACACTGAGGGAGTGCAGCACTGTCAGAGGGACAGCACTGTGGAACACTGTACTGAGAGAATGCAGCACTGTCAGAGAGACAGTACTGTGGGAACATCACACTGAGGGAGTGCAGCACTGTCAGAGGGACAGTACTGTGGGAACATCACACCGAGGGAGTGCAGCACTGTCAGAGGGATAGTACTGTGGGAACATCACACTGAGGGAATGCAGCACTGTCAGAGGGACAGCACTGTGGGACACTGTACTGAGGGAATGCAGCACTGTCAGAGGGACAGCACTGTGGGACACTGTACTGAGGGAATGCGGCACTGTCAGAGGGACAGCACTGTGGAACATTGTACTGAGGGAATGCAGCACTGTCAGAGGGACAGCACTGTGGGACACTGTACTGAGGGAGTGCTGCACTGTCAGAGGGACAGCACTGTGGGACACTGTACTGAGGGAGTGCTGCACTGTCAGAGGGACAGCACTATGGGAACACCGTACTGAGGGAGTGCTGCACTGTCAGAGTGACAGCACTGTGGAACATTGTACTGAGGGAGTGCTGCACTGTCAGAGGGACAGCACTGTGGGACACTGTACTGAGGGAGTGCTGCACTGTCAGAGGGACAGCACTGTGGGAACACTGTACTGAGGGAGTGCTGCACTGTCAGAGTGACAGCACTGTGGAACATTGTACTGAGGGAGTGCTGCACTGTCAGAGGGACAGCACTGTGGGACACTGTACTGAGGGAGTGCAGCACTATGAGAGGGACAGCACTGTGGGAACACTGTACTGAGGGAGTGCTGCACTGTCAGAGGGACAGCACTGTGGGACACTGTACTGAGGGAGTGCGGCACTGTCAGAGGGACAGCACTGTGGGAACACCACACTGAGGGAGTGCAGCACTGTCAGAGGGCCAGCACTGTGGAACATTGTACTGAGGGCGTGCTGCACTGTCAGAGGGACAGCACTGTGAGAACACTGTACTGATGGAGTGCTGCACTGTCAGAGGGACAGCACTGTGGGACACTGTACTGAGGGAATGCAGCACTGTGAGAGGGACAGCACTGTGGGACACTGTACTGAGGGAATGCAGCACTGTCAGAGGGACAGCACGGTGGGAACACCACACTGAGGGAGTGCAGCACTGTCAGAGGGACAGTACTGTGGAACACTGTACTGAGGGAATGCAGCACTGTCAGAGGGACAGCACTGTGGGAACATCACACTGAGGGAGTGCAGCACTGTCAGAGGGACAGTACTGTGGAACACTGTACTGAGGGAGTGCTGCACTATCAGAGGGACAGCACTGTGGGACACTGTACTGAGGGAATGCAGCACTGTGGAACACCACACAGAGGGAGTGCAGCACTGTCAGAGGGCCAGCACTGTGGAATATTGTACTGAGGGCGTGCTGCACTGTCAGAGGGACAGCACTGTGAGAACACTGTACTGATGGAGTGCTGCACTGTCAGAGGGACAGCACTGTGGGACACTGTACTGAGGGAATGCAGCACTGTGAGGGGGACAGCACTGTGGGACACTGTACTGAGGGAATGCAGCACTGTCAGAGGGACAGCACTGTGGGACACTGTACTGAGGGAATGCAGCACTGTCAGAGGGACAGCACGGTGGGAACACCACACTGAGGGAGTACAGCACTGTCAGAGGGACAGTACTGTGGAACACTGTACTGAGGGAGTGCTGCACTGTCAGAGGGACAACACTGTTGGACACTGAACTGAGGGAATGCAGCACTGTGAGAGGGACAGCACTGTGGAACACCACACAGAGGGAGTGCAGCACTGTCAGACAAGCAGTATAAAGGTATTGCAACACCAGGGAATGCTGTACTATCAAAGTCACAGAGTACAGGGAGCCTATTGAGGACCTGCTGCACTGAGAAGTGAACAATATCGAGGAGGGGCATAGCAAGAGCGAGCTGTAGTATTTAAGAGACTAGTATTAAGGCGAGCCTGAGGAAATCCTGTTCTTTCAGAGGGCCAGTACTCAGGGAATGCCAGAGATCAGGAGGTTGACTTTGTGGATGCCACGTTGATCGAAGACCTGCACTGAGGAGACACTGCACTCCCGCAGGAACCTTACTGTGGGACATTAGTGTTGCAGGGACGATTCTAACAGAGTACTGCATTGTTAAAGGGATAGTACTGAGAGACAACAGACCATATAAGAGATAGGATCAGATTTAGGTTATTCATCCCATTGAGCTTGCTCAGCCATTTCATTATGACTGATCCATTTTCCCTCTCAACCTGATTCTCCTGCCTTCTCCCCAGAACCTTTCATACCCTGACTAATGAAGAACCTATCAACCTCCACCTTAAATACACCCAACAACCTGGCCTGCAAAGCCACCTGTTTCAATGAATTCCACAGATTCACCACTCTCTGGCTAAACAAGTTCCTCCTCATCTCCATTCTAAATGGACATCCCTATCTTCGGAGGCTCTGCCCTCTGGTCCAAGTCTCCCCCATGATAGGAATCATTCTCTCCATATCCACTCTATCTAGCCCTTTGAACATCTGATAAGTTTCAATAAGACCCCCCTCCCCATTCTTCTAAATTCCAGCAAGTACAGGCCCAGAGCCATCAAATACTCCTCAATAAGATAACACTTACATTTCTGGAACTATTCTTGTGAAACTCCCCTGTACCCTCTCCAGCGTTAGCACATCCTTTCTTAGATAAAGAGACCAAAACTGCTCACAGTACTCCAAGTGAGGCCTCACCAGTGGCTTATGAAGCCTCAGCACTAAATCCTTGCTTTTATATTCCAGCCCTCTTGAAATGAATGCTAACAATGCATTTGCATCCTCACCACAGACTCAACCTGCAAATTAACCTTTAGGGAATCCTGCACAAGGTCTTTGCATCTCAGATTTATAAATTTTCTGCCCATTTAGAAAATAGCCTATGTTTTTATTCCTTCTACCAAATTGCATGGCCAAACACTTCCTGACAGGGTATTCCACCTGTCATTTCTTTGCCCTTTCACCTAATCTGTACAAGTCCTTCTGTATCCTCCCTGCTTCCTCAACACTAGCTGCCCCTCCACCTATGTTTGTATCATTTGTAAACTCGTCTACAAAGTCATCAATTCCACGATCCAGATCACAGCCATATAGTGTAAAAAGAAGCCAATCATGACACAGAACCTGTGGAACACACTAGTCACCAGCAGTCAAGTAGAAAAGGTTCCCTTTATTCCCACACTTTGCCCCCTGCCAATTAACAAGTCCTCTGCTGTACTGTTGGAGGGATGGTAGTGAGCGAGTGCTACATAAATGAGAAGCAGTTCCTGCCAGGGAGTTACCTTTTGAGTAGTTATCTTTGAATAAGCAATAGATACAACCACACTTATTCAAAATGTTGTGGGTTGCTTTCCCTGTCAATTCTAATCTCCCAGTCAATATTGCAAGGGCAGCATTCAGCCTGGGGGATCTCTCTCTACCATTCCAGCACTGGAAAATAGTCATCCATGGTCTCCTATACTTTGGATAAACAGAGGTTCTACAGAATTGCAGTTGAATTCCTCATCAGATGGAGGGACTTGCCAGCTGTAGTTGGACATTTTCGTGTGACCTCTCCCTTCCAACTGTCCCTCCCCATCAATTGCTCCTGCCCGAAGTCTGCAAACTTCACAATTATTAAACTAAGCTTTCAGAGAGGATGCGCACGTGAGCCTGGAAACCTGCTGCAGAACACCAAGGGACTTCGTAGCTTAAGCCACAGATCTCAACTCAGATACAGATGTTTTCATCCACCTGATGCCTGCCTGACTAACGACAGGAAAAAATTCTCCTTTGCCACTCACCAACCGTCAGTGGCCTTGGCAAACATAAGGAAAGGAAGAGGCAGACATTCTGAGGAGCCTGGGACATTGCCTAAGGAATGGGAAGGGAATGAAAGAAGGGTGGGGGGGGGGAGGGTCGGGTAAGAACAAGGGAAAGTCTGGATGATAGGAAGAGCAGAAACAGGGTTAGTAAAGAAAGGCAGGGGAGAGGGTAAGAAAAGGCACAGAGAGAGATGTTGAGGGGGAGTAGAGTGAGCGAGCGGGAGAAGGCAAGAGAGGCAAAAACAAACAGGAAAGTGAATTGAGGCCAGTGAGACTGGGAAGAAAGGGAATCGTGGCAAGTGAGGCCAGTGAGGCCGGGGAGAAAGGGAAACGAGGCCGGTGAAGCCGGGGAGAAAGGGAAACGAGGCCGGTGAGGCCGGGGAGAAAGGGAAACGAGGCCGGTGAGGCCGGGGAGAAAGGGAAACGAGGCCGGTGAGGCCGGGGAGAAAGGGAAACGAGGCCGGTGAGGCCGGGGAGAAAGGGAAACGAGGCCGGTGAGGCCGGGGAGAAAGGGAAACGAGGCCGGTGTTGCCGGGGAGAAAGGGAAACGAGGCCAGTGTTGCCGGGGAGAAAGGGAAACGAGGCCAGTGTTGCCGGGGAGAAAGGGAAACAAGGCCAGTGAGGCTGGGGAGAAGGTAATGATAAGAACATGCCAGGAGAAGGAGCGGGTATGTGATCAAGACAGGAAGATGGAGTGAGAAGAGGAGGAAAGCAAGATACTAGCAAAGATGAAGAATTGAAGTTTGGAGTTGGTGAGTGCAAATGGGGAAGAAGTGAGCGTGAGAAGAAAACACAGCTATAAGGGTGAATGTGAGTGGGCTCTATGAGAAAGGGAAGAACACCATGAGGAAGAGAGGAATTCAAACCTAAACCTCCATGCTGTTTGTGAGAAGTTTGCACATTCTACCTGAGACCATGTGGTTTCCTTCTAGGTGTCCAGTTTCCCACACATCACAAAAACATGTGGGTTATAGAGTTATAGATCTGTACAGCACAGAAGCAGGTCATGCTAATTTTTTTTTACCCATCTACATTTATCACGTTTGCACACATTAGGAACATATCCTTCGATGCCTTGCCTATTTAAGTATTGGTAAATTAATGGTTGGTAGGTTAATTGTTCACATTGAATCTTAAGGGGATCTACTTCTTCCCTAAGAGAAAGGGAAGGTGTTCTTAATATATTTTGTTCTTAATACATTAATAGATCTCTTAAATCCTCCTTTACCTTATCTGAAGAGATGTCTCATGATCCCTTTTACCCTTCCCAGTTTCCTTCTAAAGTGTCCTCCTGTATCCTTATACTCTTCAAGAGACTTGCTGCATCCCAGCTGCTGTTATCTTACAAATGCAGCCTTCTCTGTCCTGATCAGGACATCAATATTCCTGGTCAACTAGGGTTTCCTAATCCTGCCAGCCTTGCCTTCATTCTAACAGGAACATGCTGGTCCTGAAGTCTTCCTATCTGGCTTTCAAAAGCCTCCCATGAGCCGAATCAACCTTTGCAATTTCCTATGCCTATAGTAACATTGGGGACACCACGGCAGTGCAGTGGTTAAAGTGACATTATTATAGTTTGGGGCATCAGAGTCCAGAGTTGAATTCTGATGCTGTCCATAAAGAAGTTTGTGTGTCCTTCCTGTGAGTGTGTGGGCTTCCTCAGGTGCTCTGGTTTCCTCCCATATTCCAAAGGCATACTGATTAGTAGGTAAATTGATCATTGTAAATTTCTTGTGATTAGGTAGGTTGCTGAGTGGTGTGGCTCTGAATAAATAAACAGATATCACTGCGATAAACAAATAAGCAGCCTACACACCAGCCCTGTAACTCCCCAACACTTCCTCCGCTACATTGACAACTGCATTGGTGCTGCTTCATGCACCCATGCTGAGCTCATCCATTTCATCAACTTTGTCCTGAATTCCATCCTGCCCTTAAGTTCACCTGGTCCATTTCTGACACTTCCCTCCCCTTTCTCAATTTCTCGGTTGCCATCTCTAGAGATAAACATCCTTTATAAACCTACTGATTCCCACAGTTATCTTTACTACACCTCTTCCCACCTTATCTCCTGCAAAAATGCTATTCCCTTCACTCAGTTCTTTCACCTCCAACACATCTGTTCCCAGGATGAGCCTTTCCATTTCAGGACATCAGAGATGTCCACCTTCTTCAAAGAAAAGAGTTTTTCAACTATTTATGCTGCACTCCACTCACTTGTAGCTCCTCCATTTCCAGAACATCCACGCTTACCTCATCTTCCCACCACCTTAACAGTGATAGAGTTCCTCGTCCTTATTTACCACCCCATGGGCCAACACATCATCCTCCGCAACTTCTGCCATTTCGAAAGGGATCCCACCACTAAACATATCTTTACCTCCCCTACTACCCCCCTCCACTTTCCACTGGGATCACTCCCTCCATGATTCCTTTGTCCATTCGCCCCTCCCCACTAATCTCTCTCCCAGCACTTATCACTGCAAGCAGCCTAGTTGCTACACCTGCCCATTCATCTCCTCCCTCACCTCCATTCAGGGCCCAATACAGTCCTTCCAGGAGAGGGAACACTTCATCCGTGAATCTTCTGGGTCATCTTCTGTGTCTGGTGCTCCTGATGCGGCCTCCTGTACATTGGTGAGACCCATTGTATATTGGGGGACCACTTCGTCAAGTATCTTCGCTCCATCTGCCAAAAGTGGATCTTCTCGGTGGCCAAGTATTTTAATTCCCAATGCTATTCCCATTCCAACATGCAAGTCCAAGGCCTTCTCTTCTGCCAAGATGAGGCTACACTCAGGGTGGAGAAACAGTACCTTATATTGCATCTAGGCACCCTCCAACCTAAATATTGCATGAATATCGATTTTTCTTTCCAGTCAAAAAAAGATTCCTTCCCCCTCCCCTCTTTTCTATTCCCCACTTCAGCCTCTTATCTCATCTCACCTGCCTATGACCTACCCCTAGGTCCCCTCCTCCTTCCCATTCTCCTATGGTGTACTCTCCTCTCCTATCAGATTCCTTCATCTCCAGCCTTTTCTCTTTCCAACCCACCTGGCTTCTAATTATCCTCCTTGTCCTCCCCCTACCTTTTCATTCTGGCATACAATCCCTTCTTTTTCGGTCCTGAAGAAGGATCCTGGCCTTAACCTTCAATTGTTTATTCATTTCCACAGATGCTGCCTGACCTGCTGAGTTCCTCCAGCATTTTGATTGTGTTGCTTTGGATTTCCAGCATCCGCAGACTTTCTCAAAATCATAACATGTTCTGAGTGCTGAATGCTGGAAGCCATCGGCTAGGGAGGAGCTGGGAGTGTTTGCCAACACACTTAGAAAGGATTGTGGAAATGGTGTGGAGGCAGCTGGAGAAGGATGATGATGGGAGAAGATTTCAGAGATGGGATTGGAGGTTGGAGAAGAAGAAAGGCAGAGTGGAAGAAAGTGGAGGTGGGGTGAGGGATTGAGTAAAGCGAGGGTATGAAGGGAAAGAAATGGAGGGGTAAGAGGAGAAGAAGAATATGGAGAAAGGGGAAGAGGTGAGGGAGAGAGAGAATCAGGGAGAAAAATAGAAAGGAGAAGCTCCATAAAACAAACAACAAGTAATTAGAGTCATCGAAGCATGGAGTTGTAAAGCATGGAAAGAAGCCTTCAACCCACTAACTCCCTACCAAGCACCAACTCCATTCAACCCACTAACTCTATACCAACACCAACTCCATTCAACCCACTAACTCTCTACCAATTACCAACTCCATTCAACCCACTAACTCTATACAAACATCAATTCCATTTAACCCACTAACTCTAAACATCAACTCAATTCAACCCAGTAACCCTATAAAAACACCAATTCCATTCAACCCACAAACTCTATTCCAAACATCAACTCCATTCAACCCACTATATATACACATCAGCTCGATTCAACCCATTAACTCTATATAGACATTAACTCAATTCAACCCACTAACTCTATATAAACATGAATTCCATTCAACCCACTAACTCTAAACATCAACTCTGTTTAACCCACAAACTCTATACCAAACATCTACTACCTACCCATTTTGCACTAATCCTACAATTATCCCATTTTCACTTATCCTCTCTAGGCTCAGCTCATGCTAGGAGCAATTCACAATAGCCAGTTAGCATACTAACTTGCACAGCTTTGCGATATGGGAAGATACTGGAGCACTAAGAGAAACCCACAAGGTCACAGGAAGACCATGCAAACTGCACACAGACAGCACCCAAGGTCAGGATTAAACCAGGGTCTCTTGACACTGTGAGGCAGCAGCTCCACTAAGTGTACCACAGCATCACCCACAGATTTGATGGGTCTTGAACTGAAACAAGTCCGGACGCAGGATCTCAACTTGAAATGACAACAATCCCTTTGCCTTCACAGATCCTGCTAAATCTGCTGAGTTCAAGTTCAAGTTTAATTATCATTCATCCATATACGAACTTAGCCCAATGAATCAGTGTTCCTCCGAGGCCAAGGTGCAAAATACATTACCAACAGCACATAGCACAAATAGCATTTATGGTTACGATTTCAGAAAAACATACGGTTACGATTTCAGAAAAACATACATTTGCAGAGAAAAATATCTAATACAGCCCAAGTCCCTGAGTGGCATGACTGCAGATTTATGGTAATCTGTCTTGGTCCAGCTTGTTCTTCCAGTAAGTGAACTGCAGTTCGTGTTTTGCTCCAGATTCCAGCATCTATAATTTTTCATGCCCCAATTTTGGATGCTGTTTACCAATACACCTAATGTTCGACTCGTATGGGACTTTATCAAAAGCCTTACTTTTGTCCATGTTAACAACATTTCTCAGTGTCCAGCTGGTGGTAAGTGGATCATCAGGCTCAAGCTGGCTAACTAGGTGCCACACAGCTCCAGACTTGCAAGAGTCGGGTAAGGAGGGGTAACGTGCTCTATAGTTTGAGCTGAGAGGACTGGGATGAGAGCTGGGAAGCATGGAAAGAAAAGTGGGAGGAAGCAGAAGAAATGTGGAGAGTTGCAGAACAGGTAGGGTTCAGGAGAGAAGGGGATGGAAGTTGAGAAACTGAGAGACTTGATGCCACACTATGTTTAAGGCATGAAAGCAGCATTTCCCCAGAATCTATTCCTATCTTTTATTTACCTCGGCGAGCAAATTTGATTAATGTTGCTCCACAGAAATGTTGCTACAATTGAGCCTTTAACCTCAGTGAAACAAATGTTGCCTTTGTTGGAAGAACTGTCAGTCTTGACAGTAAATCAGAACGTTCACTCCAGATGATATCTGGCATTCCTCAGATTCCCTCACAGCACGAGAACCATTCGGCCCATTGAGTATCAGAGGCAACCTCATCAATCCTACTTGCCCTTCCATTTCCCTGTAACCTATTTCCTCACACAAGCCCACTTTATACTCTGACCCCAATTTATCAGCCACCACGGTTAATTCAGCATTGTTAATTAAGTTGACAACCACCATATCCTTGGCTTGTGAGATGAAACTGGAGGAGCTGGAGAAAACCTGTACAGCACAGAGGGTGTGTAAATGTGCACAGATGCGATGTGAGGTCAGAATTGAACCCCAGACGCTCGAGCTATGAGACAGCTGTACCAGAGACAGGGCTCCAGTGTCACTCATGTTTGCTGTTGCACTAAAATCTGAGCAGATCAAACTGATCACAGTACTGCACATAAAAGGCACAAAAAGCACATGCCAGAAATCTGAAATAAAAACAGATAATTCTCAAACTTTCACCAAATCAGGTAGCACCTATGGAAGGAGAACAAGAATCTGTGCTTGGAAGTAAGTACAGAGGAGATATCAGGGGTAAGTTGTTGTGTTTTTTTTTATGCAGAGAGTGGTGAGTGCATGGAATGGGCTGCCGGCAATGGTGGTGGAGGCAGATACAATAGGGTCGTTTAAGAGACTCCTGGACAGGTATATGGAGCTCAGAAAAATAAGAGGGCTATGGGTAACCCTAGGTAATTTCTCAGGTAAGGATGTGTTCAGCACAGCTTTGTGGGCTGAAGGGCCTGTATTGTGCTGGAGGTTTTCTATGTTTCTAGAATCAGTATTACAGGTTAAATGCCTTTTATGAGAAATGGTCAATTCTGAAACTAACTGGAAAGGCTGTTATCTGAGGTCGTTGAGTTCATTAATGAAAACTGTGGGCCTAGGTGCAAGGTCAGAGTCAGTTCCTTCTGCTTATATTAGGCCTTGTTAGAACAATATTCAAAGTTTCAAAGGCTAATTTTGTTGTCAAAGTATGTGTGTGCAATACAACTCTGATATTCATCTTCTCCAGACAGCCATGAAATACTGAAAAACCATGGGATTTTGTTGAAAGGGAGAACATCAACTCCACTTCTCCCCACCCACCGGCATGAAAAAGAAAAAGAAACAAGACTCACAAACACCAAACCCCCCCCAAACCCTCCCCCCCCCCACACACACACACACCAACGCCCTTGCACAAAAAACTAGGTTGCTCGCATGGGAAACGGCAGCTGAAACATCAAAAACCCCAGGCCCCCAATCCCTTTCCTTGCAAAAAAACCCCAGTAACGATAACATCAAACCCCCAACCTCCTTCCCTGCAAAAAATAATTCGAGTAACCTAAGATGAAATAAACCAAAGATCATCATTTAGTCTGCAGTGGCGATGCTGAACTTTAAGTTGTTAGTTACTTCTTCCTATTTTTACTTTGATTTTCCCATTTTTGGCCTCTTCTTTTCCATGAAGCCTAGCAGAGAGTACCTCCTCAGATGCTTAGAACGTAGAACAACACAGCATAGTAACAGGCCCTTCAACCCACAATGCTGTACTGAACTAGTTAAATTTGTAATCAAATGGCCAACTAAACTAATCCTTTTGCCTACACAATGTCCATATCCTTCCATTTTCCTCACATTCATGCACCAATCTAAACATCTCTTAAAGGCTCCCAATGTATCCGCCTCTACCACCACCCTGGTCAGTGCATTCCAGACACCCACCACTCTCTGTGTAAATAAACTTGACCCTCACATCTCCTTTGAACTTACCCCCTCTCATCTTAAATGTTTGCCCTCTTGTATTAGATGTTTCAACCCTGGGAAAAAGATACTGTCTGTTTACTCTATCTATGCCTCTCATAATCTTATAAGCCTCTATCAGATCTCCCCTTAGCCTTCGCCACTTCAGAGAAAACAGCCCAAGTTTGTTCAATAGCACATGAACTCTAATCCAAGCAGTATCCTGGTAAACCTCTTGTGCACTCACTCCAAAATCTCAACATCCTTCCTTTAATGGAGCGACCAGAACTGTATGTAATGTGCCAGATGCGGCCTAATTAAAGTTTTATAAAACTGCAACATAACTTCCTGATTTTTGAACTCAATGCCTCGATTAATAAAGGCAAGCATGCCATATGCCTTCTGAACCACCCTATCAACCTATGTAGCCACTTTCAGGGAACTATGAACTTGGATCCCAAGATCCCTCAGCTCATCAACTCTACTAAGGTTTTTGCCCGTAACAGCGTGCTCTTTACATTTGACTTACCAAGATGCAACACTTCACATTTAACCGCGTTAAGCTCCATCTGCCATTTCCCACCCACATCAGCAATTGATCTATATCCCACTGCAATCTCTGCCAGCCTTCTATGCTATCCACAACACCACCAATCTTTGTATCATCTGCAAACTTACTAACTCACTCATCCACATTTTCATCTATATCATTTATATACATCACAAACAGCAGAGGTCCCAGTACAGATCCCTATGGAACATTACTAATCACAGACTTGCAGTAAGAGTGAGTCCCATTGACCACAGCCTACCGTCTTCTATGGGCAGGCCAGTTCTGAATCCAAATGGCCAATTCACTGTGGATTCAATATATCTTAATCTTCTGGATGAGTCTCCCATAAGGGACTTCGTCAATGTTCCCCCCCGCCCATCTTTGAGTGGTCTTACCCTCTCCCTCGTCATCCTTTTGCTCTTAATGTATGTATAGAATGTCTTGGGATTCTCTTTAATCCTACTTGCCCAGAACCTTCCATGGCCCCTCCTGGCACTCCTAATTCCCTTTTTGAGTTATTTTCTGACTCCCTTATAATACTCAAGGGCTCTGTTTGATTCTAACTTCCTAAGCTTTACACACTTTACCTTTTTTTTTCTTCACTACATTCATCACCTTTCTCAACATCCAAGCTTCTCTTACCTTGCCATCTTTGTCTTTGCTTCTGTCCTGTACTCTGTGCAGTTGATCTTTAAACATCCCCCACATGTCAGATGTGGGCTTGCCCAAAAACAGCCGAGCCCAATGAACTCTTCCTAGTTCCTGCTTAATGCTCTCGTAATTTACTCTGCTCCAATTTAAAACCCTCTCATAAGGTCCATACTTATCCTTATCTATAGCTATCATAAAACTTAACGAGTTGTGGTCACTATCTCCTAACCGCTCACCCACTGAAAGGTCTGTCACCTGATCAGGCTCATTACCCAACACCATTGGGTATTTCCAACATTCACATTTATTTCCAATTTTCAGCAACTGCAGAGTTTCACAATTATTCCAGTGTTCTTCTGTGTCTTCATTCACGCCTTTCTATTCAGGTGTGATGTATAAACTTTCACCCTCTTATTCATTCTCTGCCTCTAACCTGTCACAGACATTCTCTTTGTTTTCTCCAACCTCTCCCTCCTCCAGGACTTAACAAATCCCATTTCCCCTCTTGTACCTCCCTCTCACATTTCCTTCTATACCCCCCCAACCCCGGATTCTCAGGCCACTCGCCTATACTAGGGTTAACCTGCAGCAGTCAATTAAACTACTGACGTTCCCTTATTTGGGATGATAGTCATAGTCATACTTTATTGATCTCGGGGGAAATTGGTTTTCATTACAGTTGCACCATGAATTATAAATAGTAATAGAACCGTAAATAGTTAAATAGTAATATGTAAATTATGCAATAAGTCCAGGACCAGCCTATCGGCTCAGGGTGTCTGACCCTCCAAGGGAGGAGTTGTAAAGTTTGATGGGAGGAGAAGATCAAAGCAAACAGGAGAACCCAGACTGTCACATGGAGAATGTGGAACTCCACACAGACAGCATTGGAGGACACAATCAAATACAGGGCGCCGGAGCGGTGAGACAGCAGCTGTACCACTATGTCACTCTGAATGTGTATTTATTTGTCTGAAACTACTGAGGGATTAATGGACCTAACCAGGGGCTTAAAAAATGTATTTGTCATATCTCTTTGTCTCTCATGAGCCACCTTTCTCCAGAATGGACTCTTCATTACTAATCTAAAGGCCAACAGCGGCAGAGGTGGGAACAAGCAGAGGTGATTGTTTTGGTGTAATACTACTTAAATGGCCACCAAGAAATTTCCTGTGTGTTTAGCAATTTTGCACCTTCTCCTCCTGCCTATTAATGCCACCAGTGTCAGGTACTTTGTTTGAGGAAACCACTGGTTAATTTAGGTAAATCTGTACATTGCTAATTTTGTTTTACTTCCCTGCCGGTAAGGCGAAGTGTTGGAACAATCAGCAAGTGAATCAGCATCTGTAAAAAGAGAAACACGATAATGTTTCAGGTCAAAGACCTTGCTTTTTTTCCTAGAGATACAGCCTGACCTGCCGAATGCTTCCAGCACTTTTTATTCTTAGATTCCAGCATCTGCAGTTCTCTGATTTTCAATCCATGTGGGGAGAAGTGGCTGGAAGAGTCCTGAAAATTTCTCGCTAACAGATGCCAAGTTTATCAGAACTGCATTCGACAGCCTTGTAAGTCCTCGACAGTCTGCACAGCTACTTGAGGGGAGCCAGCACTGCAGCTGAGCTTGGAACTCACACAACAGCCAGGAAAAGTATATCTTCCTTCCAGCAAAGCCAGCAGAATGTTCTACAAGGACAGAACATTAGCAAAAATGTCACTCAGACCCAAGGTCCACATGTTGGCTGCCATGGCCTCACTCCTCTCAACATACCCCACCGACAGGATTTCCATCTGTCTGCCAGACGAAGGACAGGGAAGAAACACTGGCGGCTGTTCTCCATTTCTCTCAGCTTTTGTTCCTAGTTCAGCTGTAGCAGAAACATCTGGGGGTCTGAACCGGCCTTCCACTGGCACCAATTAGACTTTCTCATGACTTTCACACTTTCCAACTTGATTAATTTTCTTTTATGGGAAGGAAAATTACATAATCCCTTCTCAGTATTTGAAATGTAGTTCTCTTGTCAGCTACAGAAAGGGACAGCAGAGGTCTTAGCAGTCTTAAGACTGAAAAATTCACAAGAAATAACATAAACCAAGGAAAAAGTTTATAATGTTATTCTAACGTCTCATGCAGGCAGGAATAAAACCCTGTCACTCCCTGTACTGATACAATCTGATATAATAATTAAATGCAACGGCACAGGGCATGAGAGAATGCATTTAACTCTTCAATAGCTTGGAATCAACTAGTAGATAACAAGTACTATGATGAACAGAACATGTTAGAATGTTTGAATCTGAAAGTCTAAATCAGTTTTATAGTTTTTAAAGATGCTGTGTGTGAGTACATTTTCAAAACCGTCGCACTCTTCAAAACCTCAATGAAGACATATTGTGAAAACATAAATTCTATTTAAGCACACAGAGTTGCCACAAGAAACAAGGGGACACTGAGGTCTATACACCCAGTGGCCACTTTATTAGGTACATCAGTACTCCTGCTCGTTAGTGCAAGTATCCAGTCAGCTAATCATGTGACAGCAACTCAATGCGTAAAAGCATGTAGGCATGGTCAAGTGGTTTAGTCGTTGTTCGGACCAAACATCAGAATGAGGAAGGAATGTGATCTGTAATTTTGACTTGTGGAATAATTGTTGCTGCTAGACTGGATGGTTTAAGTATCTCAGAAACTGCTGATCCCCAGGGATTTTCACGTGAAACAGTTTCAGAGAGTTGACTGAAGATGGTGCGGGTAAAAGAAACGTCCAGTGAGCAGCAGCTCTGTGGACGAAAATGTCTTGTTAATAAGAGAGGTTAGAGGAGAATGGCCAGACTGGTTCAAGCTGACAGGAAAGCGACGGTAACTGAAATAACCCCGCTTTACCACAGAGTGTGCAGAAGAGCATCTCTGAGAGCACAACATCAAACCTTGAAGTGGATGGGCTACAGGAGCAGAAGACCACAGGCGTCCACTCAGTGGCCACTTTGTTATGTACATTTGAGGTTGGGGTCGAACATGGATGTCGTGTCCCAGCTGTGTAGGTGATATGCAAGCCTCGGCTGTACGATATGGAGAGCAAGCTGTTGCCCATGTAGCAGCCTCTTCCTCCCCTCACAGCTGATGAATTCAAAGGAACGGCAGAGGCTGATGCAGCTTGGCACCAGCGGTGTCACGGTAGTTGCCAGTCAGGACTGAACTTGATGTAGAACTACCTTAGGGACTCCAGCTCTGGACTTACTCCCGGAATCTTCCCCATGAGTGGGTATAGCTGCAAGGCAGCGGAGGCTTGAGATCAGAGTTTTCCTTCTCCTAGATTAGCTGCCAACCACGGCTCACGAGCCCCATCTGCCCAAAGCGACTGGTTTTAAGGTGCCAATATCCCACCTTTGCCCCTTCTTCTGTCAATAGTGGTGGTTCTGCAGGGCTTAGTAGCTAAGCCACATGTGAAGGTCAGGAGCTGGACTTGATTGTCAGAGGTTATTTGAGATATAGGCTGTTGGGAGCATTTAATAAATAGTGGGAGCTTATCCCCACTACCACCCCTGTGCATAACAACCTTAAGGAACATAGGAGGTAATTAATAAAGTAGTTACTGAATGTATACTGGCTGGGAAAAGATAAATCTTCCCTGTTCTTCGAAACACTTCTGAAACATCATCTCGGGGAGCAGACAGGTCCACACCCTCCAGGAGGTGCCTGCACTTTATTACCCCCTCCTTCCCTCCAACACCATCCCCCCCCCACCCCATGCCTTGAATACTGCAACACTAAATTGCTAACCTGGCTCTCAAACCTTAAATCTCCAGTATCCTGATTCTGAGGCAAGAATGCTGCAAAGCTAGCAAATTAATTAAAAACTGAATATTGGATACTGACAGTAACTGAAGTTTTAAATGTGCAATGCAAAGTCACAGGCAAACAGGATCTTGATAGAGCAGATAAATTGCTAATGTCAACTTCAATTCTTTACTCTCTCCCTGAATTTCTTGGGCATTTTTCTTATTCCTTTCTAAACTCTGATGGCTTCCCCACAATGAAATCTCTGCTGTTCAAGCCAATCTGCCCAATACATATGAACAAACTTGCTTCAAATCAACTGCACCCACAATCACATTAACCGCTCACCCCAATTCCTTCAGGACCTCTGATCTGGATCCTTCACTATGGAAGTTCAGGGGATAGAGTTTGGGTAGGACAGGGGCTCGATGACTCATTACTACAATACCCAGCCTGGTGAAGCTCCAGGATCTAAAATCCTCCACAATTCCTCCTTAGCATTTTCTGTTCAACTTTCCAAAATGTGAATTTTGTGTAGAACTGTTTCCTTCCAAGTCCTTACCTTAAGGAATATTTGCAATCTTGCCATTCCATATGCAGGTGTACTCTTCACCACTTTACAAAATGGTGTGGGTTTAGTAAGTGTTAACTTTTTAACTTTTACTTTTCATGAAAAAAAACACAAACTTCTACTTCTGGAAGAGTGCCAGTGCTGAATGATGAAATAATTTGCCAATAGCAGTTTTCCTCTCACCTCTTTTCAATGTTCTACCAGAAGAGCGACAAAACCTGTGAATGCTTTGGCATATCCTGATTCAGAGCCCTTGCTCTGCTCTGAGAACTATTTCCAAAAGACTTGCATGAATTAAACAGCATGTGTTTCTTGTACACTACACTCAATTTTATTTTTCTGGAAAAGAGAAGCAAATTACTTACAGCACAAGCAAAGGCCATTCAGCATTCTTGCTCATGCTTCTCACAAGTTTCATGGGGCCCAATGCCTTTCATTCCTCCTGAAAGGTCTCCTCAGTTACACCTTAAATGCAACATCAAAAATCATCACAGCAGCTCCTGTGGGAGCAAGCCTCTTATGGCATGGATGAGAGTCTTTAATCGTGTAGAATGACACTCTTCTGTGTGGAACTGAGAAAGTTCAATGGGATCTTTAGAATTATTTAAAATGATGAGGAATAAACAGAGGGAGGCTATTCCTATTGGCAGGGAGGTCAAGAACTAGGAGACACAGAATGAAGAGAGTCGGCCACAGAACCAAAAGCGACAGAAGGAAACTCCATTTTACTGAGAGAACGGATGAGGTTTGGAATGCACGACCTCATGGAAAAGATGAAGGAAGATTTCAATGCAATTCTCAAAGGGGAAGTGGACTTTGTTTTGGGAGTGAATTCACAGATGGGGGAGTTGAGAATGGGATAAACTGGATTCCTCCTGTAGATTTGGATCAACTTGACTGGCCAAATAGCCTTCATTAAGCTGTAACAAAAGGTAACTGGTAAAGTCCACATTCTCACCACTCTCTGAATTCCCAAAGCATTTATTAGTAACCCACTTGTATTGATGGTCTGGCAAGGTATTGGCCGGACTAAGAATGGCTGAGACGCCGGCTGCATGTAGTCTGCACATAGCTAATGGGTCCCAGAAGGATCCCTGGTAGGCTACAACAATTCACCATATTTCTAAACAACTTAGAGGACAGGATTTTTCTTAAATTGCATCAGGAAAGATCAGCAACATTATGAACACTGTTGATGGAAGCTTTACATGCAAAAGTGCTAATTGGTACACTAAATAATTCTGCAAAGTTGTGATGTCAGGCACTAGAAAGAAGAGAACCGATAATATTAATCGAAAAGCTTGGAGGGAGGGGGGAGTGATGGAGGGAGGTAGAGGGGGGCAGGGAGTGGAGAGAGGGGTGCAGGGGAACAGAGAGAGGAAGAGAGAGGGGGGCAGGGAGTGGAGAGAGGGATGGAGGGGGAGAGAGAGAGGAAGAGAGAGAAGGGCAGGGAGACAATACTAGTCAAGAAGCAGGGCCAGCTGTCCAGTAGTGAAGTTAGGAAACAGTTCTTCACATCAAGGATGGTAGAAATTTGGAACATTCTTCTACGTATGGCATTCTTTGTTGTTCAATCCTTAACTTTAAATGTGATATTGAGAGACCTGTGCAAATTAACAGTAATAATGCAGATGTGAAGGAGATGGTACAAGGATCCCAGATCAGCCAGTTTCACTGCCAGTAGAACAGGCTCAAAATCCACCTGGTATTCTGACACTTCAATAACAGGCACCAACCGTGCAGTAACCAGTTAGCAGCTGCATACGTTTTCACAGTTAGACAGATGGGTGCAAATAAACCAACGACCAGTACAGACACAAATTATACCTTTCCTTTGTGAGGAACCTCACTCTCACATTGTGACTACTTTTGGGGCCCATATCTAAGGAGGAATGTGCTGGCATTGGAGAGGGTCTGGAAGAGGTTTACAAGCTCTTTGAAACCTACCTAATATTAAAAGGCCTGGATAGAGTGGACATGGAGAGGATGTTTACAATAGTGGGAGAGTCCAGTATCAAAGCGCACAGCCTCAGAATGCAAGGACGTCCCTTTAGAACAGAGATTAGGAAGAATTTCTTTAGAATGGTGAATCTCTGGAGTTCATTGCCACTTACAGCTGTAGAGGCAAAGTCACTGGGTATATTTAAAGCAGAGGTTGATAGGTTCTTGATTGTTAAAGGTTAGGGGGAGAAGGCTAAGATGGCAACGCATTCAGACACAGCGGTATCTCAGGGCCAACCAAAGGTGTTTTTTGTCTTTTTTAAATGTCTTTTTTTGCGATTAGAGGACAATGCTGGACAATAAGAATTTAAGGTACTGGAGCTCTATCCCATCAGTGAGCTCCTCGTTAGTGCAGGAGCTTGATTTGGTGTGGATACTGTTACTGCTTGCTACAGGAAGGCATCGAAGTTGATATGCGAAGACGGTGTGCAGTCTAACAACAAGTGATTGTCTTTGATGCAAGACCCTGTTGGACACTGATAGTGTAAAATGCTGCAAATCTGTTTCCCATTTTTATTGGTGAGACAGATAGCGGGGGAGCTGCGTGACCTCAGTTGAAGCCAAGACTAGGCCTCAAGCCACGAGCTTGCTGTGGTAAACCATATATATATGTTGTAACTCGGTTACCTGTCTGGACACACCCCTCTGCTGACTGCCCCTGTGGCTCCGCCCACAGAGTCCCGTATAAAGGTGTTCGTCTTGCCCCTCCCCCTCAGTCCAGGGGCAGACACTCACTGTGGAGGTCATATTGTACAGTGAATAAAAGCCTTTCAGTATTTTTACCAAACCTCAGTGTTTTGGAGTAATTGAAGGTGCTTCACTTGCCAACTGCAGCAGTCCAGGAGAGGAGACACCTCAGGGCGTACTGTGTGGCGTCCATGCTGGGTTGAGGGCTGGCCCCTTCCATTGGTCCATTGGTGCTACCCCCAGTGTTTGATTGGTAAAATATCAACCTGGATCGTGTGCACTGTACGTTCGTCTGTGGATTACAGACAACTGCTTTTTCTTGCTAATAACATTCATGCATTATCAATTTACAGAATATGTCACTCAGGGACCTGGTCTATAAATGTTTACCTGTTATTTTATATGTGCCTTGTGACACATATGGCTGTTGGTACTATGTTTTACACCTTGGCCCCGGTGGAATGCTGTATTGTTTGGCTGTAATCATGGGTAGTCGTGTTGTTGAATGACAATTAAAACTTGAATTTGAAGGCAGGAGAATGGGGCTGAGAGGGAAAATAAATTAGCCATGAACCAATGGCAAGGCAGACCCAATGGGCCGAATGGCCTGATTTTGCTCCTGTGTCTTATGGTTTCCAGGCTGACCAAATAGGTTCAGTGTATAAAGTGGCTCACTTTAAAAGAGGCAGTGCCCAATATATATCAGCTATAATTGGTGTGCATTATCTGTTACATACATCAAACACAAAATAATCTCGGCTCCTCTTTGCACGTGACTTTGCTAAAACTATGGGGCAGTCATCATTTCTAAGGATTAACAATGACATCAGATTCCAAGCAAGTACCTCGCATAGTTCATTTCACATTATTTCCAATTCATGCAAGACAAGCACTCTGGAGTGCCAAATTCTAAAGGCCTTGTCCGGAATATCTGACATCTGAAGGCACCTGCCTCCTGTCCTGAACCCACCCGTGCAAGAGGTGCTGAAACAGTTTCTGCAAAAGGAGATTTGGAGTAGGTTCGGGGATGACACAGAATTATCTGGGCACTCAACCAGACATCTAGAATTGGGCCATGGTTCTAAAGACAGTTCAGTTAAGAGAATTGTTCTGCGTGCCAAACCGCATAGTTGCTGTATTACTGCATCAGGAGTAAGACAGGGTAAGGCAATTACACTTTGTAAAGTCAGGAAGTTGAAAAAGATGCAGCTGCCAGGCTGATTCAATGACCAGAGGAGCCCATAGCACAGCAATAATACTGGAGCAGAGAATGACAAATGATGAGCTGATTCATTGGAGAGCACAGAGATGAGTTATTAAAGGTGGCAGGTATGCTACCTGGGAGACAGGTTGAGGAGGAAGAAAAGATTATTTATAAGTGAATAGTTAACAGCTGTACCCACTGCTAAGCATTACATGCATGCCATAAACTCTAGAACTCAAATTGAGGGTTATTCAAGCAAAAACAACAGCCTGTCACCAAAAAGCAATGTTCCACTACAAATGAAGTGCAAGGTGGAGGAGGGGAGGGGAGTGGGGGGTGCTTAGCAGAGATCGAGACAGGCAATGTCACTGCTGAATTCTACAGCAAAGGTGAAAGACTTAAATGGCTTAACTACTTGAAAGAGAAAGCTTGCATTTCAGTTACATCCATCACAGGCTCAAGATGTCCCAATGTGATTTACTGCCAACAAAGCACTTCTCCGCAATGTTAGAAAACAAAAAAGATTCTCTTTGCAAGCGTTGTTTCAATTCTGTTTGAATGCTTTAAATACCAGTCCTCCTAATTTTGTGGAAAAGCTAACTTTACCTGCTGCACCTCCTGATTTTAAAAATCAGGTTTGGAGGCAACTAAACTTTTAGGCACCAAATTATTTTAAAAATTGGCACAAAATGCTCAACATTTTTCTCAATAAGAATGACTTACGGACAACACAGGCCCTGATCACGGGGAGAACCACCCTTTGTTAAGAATCAAGCTTGGAATTTTCAGAACATTGTTGTTATTACCTTGGCCATCCACGTTCTCTTCATGGCTGTGCCTGTGTGTCTTTCCATTTATCTCTGTGCGAAAATCAGAATATACACAACAGTGTGTGCACATTAATACCGAGTTTGTGTCTAGGTATCTCGCGAGTGTGTGTATTGGTGTGCACCCCATGGGTGTCTATGAGAGCCCTGAAGGTATGCCCTGTGTATATCCGTATGTGCCTTCCGGGAGTATCCGTATGCTTGTACAGTATATGGCCCAAGTGAATGCGAGTATGCAGCCCGAGTATCTGTCCTTTGTGTGTGCCCTGAGCATATCCTGAGATATATCCCATATTCAGGGCCCCAGACAGCAAATGGACACAAAATGCTGGAGGAACTCAGCAGGCCAGCCTTTGGAAATGAACTAACAGTCAGCATTTCGAGCCGTGACCCGTCATCAGGAGTGGAAAGGAACGGAAAAGATGCCAGAATAAGAAGGTGGGGGGGGGGGTGGAAGGAAAAAGAGTACAAGCTAGAAGGTGATAGTGAAGCCTGATGGGTGGGGGAGGGGAGGGGTGCAGTAAGAAACAAGAGTGGTGATAGGTGGAAAATGTAAAGGACTGGAGATGAAGAAATCTGATAGAAGAGCAGAGTGGACAATGGGGGAAGGGAAGGAGGAGGGACACAGGGGGAAGTGATAGGCAGACGAGGAGAAAAGGTAATAGGGAGACCAGAATAGGGAACTGAAGATGAGAGAAGGGGAAGGGAGAAAATTACCAGAAGTTGGAGAAATTGATGTTTGCCAACAGGTTGGAGGCTACCTGGATGGAATATCAGGTATTGCTCCCAGAACTTGAGAGTGGCCTCATTCTGGCAGAAAAGGAGGCGATGGACTGACATGCTGGAATGGGAATGGGGATTGGAATTGAAATGGGTAGCTCCTGGGAATTCCTGCTTTTTGTGTACAGAGTGAATGTGCTGGACAAAGTGGACCCCCAACCTATACTGGGTCTCCCCAATGACGAGAAGGCCACATCAGGAGCACTGCATACAGCAGATTCACAGGTGAAGTGGTGCCTCATCTGGAAGGATTGTCTGGGGCCCTGAATGGAGGTGAGGGAGGAGATTAGTGGGCAGGTGCAGCACTTTTGCCATTTGGAGGGATAAGTGCCAGGAAGGAGATCAGTGGGGAGGGACAAATGGGCAAGGGAATCATAGAGAGAGCTATCCCTGTGGAAGGTGGACAGTGGGTGAGGTAAAGATGTGTTTGGTGGTAGGGTCCTGTAGAAGGTGGTGGAAGCTGCGGAGAATGATGTGTCAGATGCAGAGTCTCATGAGGTGGTAGGTGATGACAAGAGGAACTCTATCCCTGTTAAGGCAGCGGGAAGTTGGGGTGGATGAGCTTGAGTGTATGCATATTTCTGCCCTGGATATATATCTGTATATGTGTCTTGTCCACACCAAATGCTTTCCTACCTGCACCCTACTGGTGTACCTGTATGTCTGTGTGTGCCCAAACTATATGCCCTATTATGTCATGGTTGTACTCTGCTTGTGTGCCTTCAGCGTATGCCTATGTGCGCCTTAAGTATGTGCCTGTCTGTCCCTTGAATGTATTTTTGTCATACACACAGGAGCATACAAGAAATTAGGAGCAGGAGTGCACCATCTGGCCATTTGGGTCTGCCAAACACAATGGCCCAGGCTGCAAATGTTCTTCTGTACCAGTTCCACATTGCCCTCAATGCTTACATCTTCACAAATGTATCTACCTCCTTTTTAAAAATCTCCAGTGACTTAGTCTGCGTGGTCCTCAGGATAGAGAACTTCAATGACTCATCACCTTCTCCAAGAAAAAATTCCTACATACTTAGTTTTAAATGTCTGTGCCCTTATCTTACAACTATTGCCCAAGCATCTACTTGTCGTGTCCCCTAAGGATATCAAGTACTTCAACAGAATTCATCCAAAGTCCAAAGAATGCAGATCCAACTTCTTAAGCCATTCGTGATAGGACAACCCTCTCATCCTTCCAATGCTTTCTTAAATCAAGTAACAAAAACTGTACATGGTTATCCAGCTGTGGTCTCAGTCAAACTTTATACAACTGTAAAAATAAGTTTCAATTTTATCCTCCAATCTTCTTCTAGTAATAGTCATACAGCTTTGAAGCAGTCTCTTCAGCCCAGCCAGTCCATCCCAACCTTTCAAATCGACAGTTGGCATTTCAGGCCAAGACCCTTCTTCAGGGCTGGAAAGGAAGGAGGAGACACCAGATTGAAAAGGTGGGGAGAAGGGAAGGAGGATAGCTAAAAATGAAAGGTGAAGCCATGCAGGTGGGAAAGCTAAAGGTCAGGAGAAGAAGGAACTTGATAGGAGAGGAGAGTAGACCATAAGAGAAAGGGAAGGAGGAGAGGCGCCAGGGGGAGGTGGGAGGCAGATGAGAAGAGGTAAGAGGTCAGAGTGAAAAGAAGAATACGGGAGGGGACGGATTTTTTTTACTTGAAGGAGAAACCAATATTCATGCCATACCCAGACAGAATATAAGGTGTTGCTCCTCCACCCTGAGGGTGGCCTCATCATGGCAGAAGAGGAGGCCATGGACCATTCATGTCAGAATGGGATTGGGAAACAGAATTAAATGTTCAGCCACTGGGAAGTTCTGCTTTTGGCAGATGGAGTGGAGCTGCTCAATGAAGAAGTCCCCCAATTTACAACAGATTTTGCCAATGTACAGGAGGTCGCATTGGGAGCACCGGACACAATAGACAACTCCAGCAGATTCATGGGTAAAGTGTTGCCTCACCTGGAAGGACTGTCTGAGGCTCTGAATGAAGGTGAGGAAATAGGTGAATGGGCAGGCATAGCACTTTGACCCATTGAGGGATAAGTGCCAGGAGGGAGATTAGTGGGGAAGGATGATTGGACAAGGGAATCACAGATCCCTATGAAAACTGGAGAGTGGCGGGGGGGGGGGGGTGGGGACGTAAAGATGTGTTTGGAGATAGGATCTCCTTGGAGATGGCGGAATTTGCAGAGAATTACATGGTGGATGCATAGGTTTATGGGGTGGTAGGTGAGGACAAGAGAAACTCTGTCATTGTTAAGGCGGCGGGAAGACGGGGTGAGCACAGATGTTTCAGAAATGGAGGAAATACAGGTGAGGGCAGCATCAATGGTGGAGGAAGAGAAACCCTTTTCTTTGGAGGAGGAGGACAACTCTGATGTCCCGGAAAGGAGAGCCTCATCCTGGGAACGGATGTGACAGAGATGAATGAACTGAGAAAGGGGAATAGCATTTTTACAGGAGACAGGATAGGGAGAGGTAGAGTCAAGTTAGCCATGGGAACTGGTAGGTTTTGTGACGAAAGAGGGTTACAAAAGTACACCTAGACTAAGATGTTAACTGTCCTGTGCTAGCACCAGTGGGATCAACAGTTGATCTGCCACCTGTCTTCAGGAGAGAGAGATAAGTAAGACAATGGAGCAGCATTTGGAAATGTTAATGAAGAGACGAGAGAGTTTAACGGAAGGAGACACCAGTCTGAATATTGTCAAGACCGGCTCCTTTTGAACCCTGAACTGTTTGAAGTGTGATTGACAGGCGATACCCCAGCAGAGGGATAAAAAGGGGCAGGTTCGCTAAGACACCACACACGACACCACGAGGTAACGAGACCCTGGAAGCGGTGCGCCCCCACAAGTCCGTGGGAGTTTTGGAGGTCTGCTTGCGGGACCAGCCATAGACGCACAGGGTGGAAAGATACGGTCGGCAGGAACCTGGTGTGTGTCCACCCTTGCCTGGGTGCCGGGTTCACTGCTGAAGAACGATCGTGTCTGGAACAGAGGGGTCACAGTCGGTGACCTCAGAAGACATTACCAAGGACTCGCCCGAAAGCAAACTGCGAGGAATATCAAAGGTCTGTGTGGAAGCCGTTTTGAATATTCATTCACTTTCGCTCTCTCTCCTTTTTCCCGCCCAACGGCACAACAGTGATTACTGCGAACTGAACTGAACTCAATCGAACTGAACTTTGTGTCACTTGAAACTGGTCATTTACCCCTAGACTGCGATAGAGCTTGATTGATCCTGTTATCCTAGTTCTGTGTACATGTGTGTTTATTCATGGCTAACCTGTTGCATTTATATCCTTACTATTAGAGTACTGTGTTGCTTATTTCTTTAATAAAACTTTCTTAGTTCCAGTAATTCAGACTCCAACTGAGTGGTCCATTTCTGCTGGTTTGGCAACCCAGTTACGGGGTACGTAACATAAGTGGGGTTCTCGTCCGCGATTTAGAATGCTAAATTTGGGACGGGGTAAATTGATTGGGTTAAAATTCCTGAAAGAAAGAAAAGGCAAACAGCAGAAATGGAGATTGAGGAATTTCTAAAGGCGCCGACCTTGGAGGCATTAGAGGATGCCAGGAAAGCAGAATTGGCAGCTGTGGCCAAACGGTTGAATCTTGTTAAGGGGAAGTCGACAATGAGGAGAGAGGAGATACACAGAACTATCGTAGAGCACTATGTATCTAAAGGTGTGTTTCCCCAAGGGGAGCTGGAGGTGGTGTCTATTGGAAAACCTGGTGGAGACGCAGTACAGGTGCAGCTTGAAAAACTGAGGCTCCAGCACAAGTTCCGGGTACGGCAGCTAGAACACGAAGAGAAACAGTTAGAATGACAATGGCAAGAGAGAGAGAGACAGTTAGAACGGCGAGAGAGAGAAAGGGACAAACAGTTGGAGCAAGAAGAGAAACAGAGGGAAAGGGAATTCGAGCTGGAGAGGTTAAAGATGATGGCAGAGCAGGGGCCCATGCCGAACCAAGGTGGAGGGTTCAGGGCGACCCAGGAGGTTAGGCTGGTTCCCCCATTTGACGATACCGATGTGGATTGGTACTTTCTCCATTTCGAAAAAGTTGCTGCAAGTCAGGACTGGCCGAGGGATAAGTGGGCTGTTTTGCTTCAGAGTGTGCTAAAAGGGAAAGCCCAACAAGCTTTCTCGGCTTTGTCCGCGGAAGATGCCCAGAGGTATGAGGTGGTGAAAGAGGCCATCCTCAGGCTTTATGAGTTGGTCCCAGAGGCATACCGGCAGAGGAATGCAAGGAAGCAGTGGGACCGCACGTATTTAGAGTTTGCCCGTGAGATGCAGACATATTGTGAGCGTTGGTGCGCCTCGAAGGGGGTAGATGGGGATTATGACAGACTGCTACAGCTGATCCTGATTGAGCAGTTTAAAGGTTGTGTTCCTGATGGTATGAGACCCTACCTAGATGAGAAAGAGGCAGCCATGTTAGCCGCAACTGCTAAGTTAGCGGATGAGTACGCGTTGACGCATAAAATTAAGTTTGCCCGAGTAAAGGCTACCAGAAGGGTAGTCAGGACGGCGGGGAGAGTCCGCCGGAAAAGTCAGTAAGTAAGCCGGGGACTAGTGAGAAGGATAAGGTAGACCAGGAGCAGTCTGGTAGGAAGTCTCCTGGGGTCGTCTGTTATAATTGTGGGAAAGTCGGACACTTTGCGTCCAGGTGCTTTGCCCCAAAGAAGGAGACGGGGAAAGGAAAAATGGCGATTTCGACTGACTGTATCAAGCTGGTAAACGAACCGCTAGGGAAGGACAGGTCTGCCAAAGTTCAGGAAGGGCGCGAGAGGTTTATCTCGGCCGGATTGGTGTCGGTGAAGGAGGGGTTAAACCCAGTTCCAGTACGGATCTGGAGAGACACGGGAGCGTGTCAGTCATTGATATTGAAGAGTGTGTTAGAGTTTAGTTCAGAGACCCAGACTGGGGAGGTCAGGGTCAAAGGTATTGGGGAAGGGACAGAAGCAGTACCATTGCACCAGATACACTTACAAAGCAACCTGGTCTCTGGACTAGTCACGATCGGGGTGAGGCCCGAATTACCGATGAAAGGCGTGGAAGTCTTGCTCGGTAATGACCTCGCTGGGGGAATTGTGTTCTCGGCAGTGAGATTGACAGGTCAGCCTGCCAGCATTGAGGCCCTGCCCATGGACTCACAGGTTCATCCTGTTTGCGCAGTGACTCGCCGTATGTCCAGAGACACTGCTGAGACGTTTCTACCAGCCTTGTACGAGGAGGGGGTAGAAAGTGAAAAGAAGGAGTGTAATGAAACAGGAGAAAGTGGGGAAATTAAGGTAGATTTATCATTAGAAAAGAGGGACTTTATACAGGCACAGGAGCGAGACGAGGAAACAGCTCTCTGTGAAACGGAATTAGGAAGGGGGCCAGTGAATTATGGTGTGAAGGGGGAGGTGCTAAGGAAGGAAGGGAGACCAAGTACCGCAGATGAGGAACGGGGGGGGGGGGTGCAAAAGAGTTATGGGGATGAGATTTTTAACCTGGCCCACAAGGTACCCCTCGGTGGACATTTTTAGGTGCTGAAGGAAACAGTCGGCGGAGCCATGAGAGAGTTTTTCTGGCTGCACAGGAGGAAGGATGTTATTGATTATTACAGACGCGAACTGAGACGGTCACAGGCTTTTGATATGCTAACAAACCTAGTCGGTGTTAGCGCAGAAATCAATGGAGCTAGGGTGCCACCTGATAAGGGGAAAAACCATTTTGAAAAGATGAGTATGGTACCGACTAGATGGGAGAAGGCTATTGTTTTGGCCAGCTCTGCTGATAAGGTCTTTCCCTTAATCCCCGAACAAAGCGACCCTTTAGGAGAGCTAATTAAACGGCTTGCACACGTGTGTTTGATTGTCTTGAGGCGATGCAAAGTACTGGGACGTTGGGTGGTATTTGTCACGCTAGGTCAGCCTAGTGAGCAACAGCCCTATAGAATGAGTAACTCAGTGACGAAAGGGCTAAAGAACACAGAAGTGTATATTGGCGATGTAATATGGCTGCTTGAAGCCAGCTTGATAGTGAACCTTGAAAAAAATTAGTTCGGCCACGCAAAGGTCACTTATCTGGGAATTGTGGTAACACAGGGGCAGCTGGCAGCGATGCAAGCTAAGGTGCGGGCTATCTCTGACATCCCAACCCCGACAGACAACAGAGCCCTCAGAAGGCTCTTGGAGATGGTGGGGTACTGTAGGAAGTTTTGCAATAACTTTGCGGGTACTACCCCTCCCCCTCCTACTAAGCCCTTGCGAAAGAAAACTAAGTTGGGATGGGACGACCCTTGTTATCGTGGTCTGGGACGAAACCCAATGAGAGGTTACACTGATCACAATTCATCAGTGTTTTTGACCACTATGAAGTTTGCTAAGTTGGAGCCTGATTTAGAGGATTATTAAAATAACACATATAAAAGGAATGGAAAGTGTGATTGCTGACTGTCTGTCCAGGTGTTGACAACTTAAAATTCTCTGTATTAGCCAAATAGCTGAAGAAGATGTATATTTGTGTGTATCTAATAATGTATTCATGCTTATAATTTTTACCCCGGTAAAAATCCTTAAAGGAGAGTGGTGTGATGAAAGAGGGTTACAAGAGTACACCTAGACTAAGATGTTAACTGTCCTGTGCTAGCACCAGTGGGATCAACAGTTGATCTGCCACCTGTCTTCAGGAGAGAGAGATAAGTAAGACAATGGAGCAGCATTTGGAAATGTTAATGAAGAGACGAGAGAGTTTAACGGAAGGAGACACCAGTCTGAATATTGTCAAGACCGGCTCCTTTTGAACCCTGAACTGTTTGAAGTGTGATTGACAGGCGATACCCCAGCAGAGGGATAAAAAGGGGCAGGTTCGCTAAGACACCACACACGACACCACGAGGTAACGAGACCCTGGAAGCGGTGCGCCCCCACAAGTCCGTGGGAGTTTTGGAGGTCTGCTCGCGGGACCAGCCATAGACGCACAGGGTGGAAAGATATGGTCGGCGGGAACCTGGTGTGTGTCCACCCTTGCCTGGGTGCCGGGTTCACCGCTGAAGAACGATCGTGTCTGGAACGGAGGGGTCACAGTCGGTGACCTCAGAAGACATTACCAAGGACTCGCCCGAAAGCAAACTGCGAGGAATATCGAAGGTCTGTGTGGAAGCCGTTTTGAATATTCATTCACTTTCGCTCTCTCTCCTTTTCCCCGCCCAACGGCACAACAGTGATTACTGCGAACTGAACTGAACTCAATTGAACTGAACTTTGTGTCACTTGAAACTGGTCATTTACCCCTAGACTGCGATAGAGCTTGATTAATCCTATTATCCTAGTTCTGTGTACATGTGTGTTTATTCATGGCTAACCTGTTGCATTTATACCCTTACTATTAGAGTACTGTGTTGCTTATTTCTTTAATAAAACTTTCTTAGTTCCAGTAATCCAGACTCCAACTGAGTGGTCCATTTCTGCTGGTTTGGCAACCCAGTTACGGAGTACGTAACAGTTTATAAAAGGTGTCAGTCAAGAGTTTGTCTCCAGCGATGAGACAGAGAGATCAAGAAAAGGAAGGGGGAGGTGGGTGCCAAAAATAGACAATTGAATTTAAGGGCAGGGTGGAAGTTGGAGGCGAAGTTGATTAAACTGACAAGCTCAGCATGAAAGCATGAAGCAGCACCAATGCACCCATGCTGAGCTCATCATTATTGGCCTTCTTCATTATCCTATCCACATGAGTTGCTATTTTCAGGGAGCGATGAACTTATAACCCAAGGTCTCTGTACACATCAAAGTTCTAAGACACCAATTATTTAATGTGTATGTCCTGCCAATATTTGACAACTCCAAATGATTGGTACTCACATAGAGTCAGAGAGTACAACAGCACAGAAACTAGTCCTTTAGCCCATCTAGTCCATGTCAAACTATTAAACTATTAGTCCCATTGAAACCAAACCCACATCCACCACTTCCACTAGCAGCTCATTCCATATTCTCACCATCCCCTGGGTGAAGATGTTTCTCCCTCATGTTCCCTTAAATATTACACCATTCTCCCTTAACCTATGATGTCTAGTTCTATGCTCACCCAACCTCAGGGGAAAAAGCCTACTTGTATTTACCCTATGTATAACCTTCATAACTTTGTAACCCTCTACTAAATCTCCCCTCATTCTCCTATACTCCAGGGAATAAATTCCCAAGCTATTTAACCTTTCCCTATAACTCAGGATCTCAAGGGCTGGTAACATCCTTCTTTCACTTTCCCTGAACCCTTTCGATTTTATTAGTATCTTTCCTGTAGGTAGGTGACTAGAACTGCATAAAATAATTCCAAATTGAGTTCACCAACATCTTATACAATTTTTTTTCAACATATCCCAATTCACACCTGGCAGATCCTTTTTGATGCCATCAAAATTGTCCTTTCTCCAATTCAGAATCTCAACCCACAGACCAGATCTATCCTTCACCATAATTACCTTGAAACTAATGGAATTATGATCACTAGTCCCAAAGTGGTCCCTCTACACAAACTTCTATCACCTGCCCCGTCTCATTCCCTAATGGGAAATCCAGTATCGCACTCTCTCTAGTTGGAACTTCCATGTACTGATTAAGGAAACTTTCCAAAACAAATTTGACAAACTCTTTCCCATGCAGCCCTTCTAAAGTATGGAAGTCCCAGTCAATACGTGGAAAGTTAAAATCACCTACTATCACAACGTCTTTTTTGTAACTGCCTGCTATCTCTCTACAGATGTGCTCCTCTGACTATTGAGTGTTCTATAATATATTCCCATTAACATGGTCATCCCCTTCTTATTCCTCAGTTCCACCCATATAGCCTCATTGACAAGCTTTCTGTCTGAGCACTGCCATGACATTTTCCCTGACTACTAATGCCATCACTCTCCAGTTAAACCCTCTTGCTCTAGCATGCCTAGAATAATGGAATCCCAGAACACTGAGCTGTCAGCCCTTCCCTGCTGCAACCAAGTCTCACTAATGATGACAATGTCATATAAAATGCCTGTAGAAGTGAGCTTGTTTTGATATTACTTGCCAGTTCAGTCTTATTATTAATTTTCTCATTTTAATGTGAATATTCCAGGTTCCTAAAACATTCACAGTCCTTTTTTCCATTATCACCCATTGTCACTTTGTATTCTTGAGTTTGTAGTTAAATATTTTCCTTATCTTCTTTTGTTAATCATAGCTGGTTCACGACTGGGGTGAAGTTCTGCTTTGTGTTATGAAGCAGCTGCTTAAATGCCTTAGATAGACCCATCTGTTCCTGGTTTCTCTTTCCTATTCATCTTTCCATCTATTTTCACAATCCACCTTCAATTCTTCCTTCACACATTTGTAAATCAAAACACAAGTTTTCTATCTGGGATTTCAGGGATCCTTCAATATATAATCTCTTCTAATTCCTGTTATATCACACAAGACCAGATCTTAAATAGACCGTTGCCAGGTAGGTTCTGTAAACTTCTGATCTAAGAACCAATCCCTGAAACACTCCATATGTGTATATGGCTTCAATGGCACCCTTCGCAGTTTGAATAGTCCAATCAATATGCAGGTTAAAATCAGCAATGATAATTGTGGTTCCCTACTTACGTACCTTTGATATTTTCCCGTTTATGTTTTGTCCTGTCAAGTAACAACAACATGGAGTCTGTAGATTTCTCCCATCTGTGTCTTTTTCCCCAGCTGTTCATACTTTTATCCAAACTTATTCCACATAATCATCAATGGCATCAATATCATTATTCACTCATGCACGTTACCTTCTTTGAGTGACAATGTCATCCCATCTCTTTTAAAACTCAAACACGAGGAATTCTGCAGATGCTGGAAATTCAAGCAACACACATCAAAGTTGCTGGTGAACGCAGCAGGCCAGGCAGCATCTCTAGGAAGAGGTACAGTCAACGTTTCAGGCCGAGGCCCATCGTCAGGACTACCTGAAAGAAAAGCTGGTAAGAGATTTGAAAGTGAGAGGGGGAGGGGGAGATCCAAAATGATAGGAGAAGACAGGAGGGGAAGGGATGGAGCCAAGAGCTGGACAGGTGATTGGCAAAAGGGATATGAGAGGATCATGGGACAGGAGGCCTAGGGAGAAAGAAAAGGGGGGGGGGGAACCCAGAGGATGGGCAAGGGGTATAGTGAGAGGGACGGAGGGAGAAAAAGGAGAACGAGAGAAAGAATGTGTGTATATAAATAAATAACGGATGGGGTACGAGGGGGAGGTGGGGCATTAGCGGAAGTTAAGAAGTCACTGTTTATGCCATCAGGTTGGAGGCTACCCAGACGGAATATAAGGTGTTGTTCCTCCAACCTGAGTGTGGCTTCATCTTTACAGAAGAGGAGGCCGTGGATAGACATATCAGAATGGGAATGGGATGTGGAATTAAAATGTGTGGCCACTGGGAGATCCTGCTTTCTCTGGCGGACAGAGCGTAGGTGTTCAGCAAAACGATCTCCCGGTCTGCCTCGGGTCTCGCCAATATATAGAAGGCCACATCGGGAGCACCGGACGCAGTATATCACCCCAGCCGACTCACAGGTGAAGTGTTGCCTCACCTGGAAGGACTGTCTGGGGCCCTGAATGGTGGTAAGGGAGGAAGTGTAAGGGCATATGTAGCACTTGTTCCACTTACAAGGATAAGTGCCAGGAGGGAGATCAGTGGGGAAGGATGGGGGGGACGAATGGACAAGGGAGTCACGTAGGGAGCGATCCCTGCGGAAAGCGGGGGGGAAGGGAAAGATGTGCTTAGTGGTGGGATCCCATTGGAGGTGGCGGAAGTTATGGAGAATAATATGTTGGACCCGGAGACTGGTGGGGTGGTAGGTGAGGACCAGGGGAACTCTATTCCTACTGGGGTGGCGGGAGGATGGAGTGAGAGCAGACGTGCGTGAAATGGTGGAGATGCGTTTGAGAGCAGAGTTGATGGTGGAGGAAGGGAAGCCCCTTTCTTTAAAAAAGGAGAACATCTCCCTCGTCCTGGAATGAAAAGCCTCATCTTGAGAGCAGATGCGGCGGAGATGGAGGAATTGCAAGAAGGGGATGGCATTTTTGCAAGAGACAGGGTGAGAAGAGGAATAGTCCAGATAGCTGTGAGAGTCAGTAGGCTTATAGTAGACATCAGTGGATAAGCTGTCTCCAGAGACAGAGACAGAAAGATCTAGAAAGGGGAGGAAGGTGTCAGAAATGGACCAGGTAAACTTGAGGGCAGGGTGAAAGTTGGAGGCAAAGTTAATGAAGTCAACGAGCTCAGCATGCATGCAGGAAGCAGCACCAATGCAGTCGTTGATATAGCGAAGGAAAAGTTGGGGACAGATACCAGAATAGGCACGGAACATAGATTGTTCCACAAAGCCAACAAAAAGACAGGCATAGCTAGGACCCATACGGGTGCCCATAGCTACACCTTTAGTTTGGAGGAAGTGGGAGGAGCCAAAGGAGAAATTATTAAGAGTAAGGACTAATTCCACTAGACGGAGCAGAGTGGTGGTAGAGGGGAACTGATTAGGTCTGAAATCCAAAAAGAAGTGGAGAGCTTTGAGACCTTCCTGATGCGGGATGGAAGTATATAGGGACTGGACATCCATGGTGAAAATAAAGCAGTGGGGGCCAGGGAACTTAAAATCATCGAAAAGCTTAAGAGCATGAGGACTGTCACGAACATAGGTAGGAAGGGATTGAACAAGGGGGGATAAAACCGTGTCAAGGTATGCAGAAACGAGTTCAGTGGGGCAGGAGCGAGCTGAGACAATAGGTCAGCCAGGACAGGCAGGTTTGTGGATCTTGGGTAGAAATGGGAAGTGCGAGGTGTGGGAACTATAAGGTTGGTAAATGTAAAGGTTGGTATAAGTGCTACACATGCCCTTACACTTCCACCCTTACCACCATTCAGGGCCCCAGACAGTCCTTCCAGGTGAGGCGACACTTCACCTGTGAGTCGGCTAGGGTGATATACTGCGTCTGGTGCTCCCGATGTGGCCTTCTATATATTGGCGAGACCCGACGCAGACTGGGAGATCGTTTTGCTGAACACCTATGCTCTGTCCGCCAGAGAAAGCTGGATCTCCCAGTCGCCACACATTTTAATTCCACGTCCCATTCCCATTCTGATATGTCTATCCACGGCCTTCTCTACTGTAAAGATGAACCCACACTCAGTTTGCAGGAACAACACCTTATATTCCGTCTGGGTAGCCTCCAACCTGATGGCATGAACATTGACTTCTCTAACTTCTACTAATGCCCCACCTCCCCCTCGTACCCCATCTGTTATTTCTTTATATACACACATTCTTTCTCTCTCTCTCTTTTTTCTCCCTCTGCCCCCCTCACTATACCCCTTGCCCATCCTCTGGGTTTCCCCCCCCTCCCCCTTTTCCTTCTCCCTGGCCTCCTGTCCCATGATCCTCTCATATCCCTTTTGCCAATCACCTGTCCAGCTCTTGGCTCCATCCCTCCCCCTCCTGTCTTCTCCTATCATTTTGGATCTCCCCCTCCCCCTCCCACTTTCAAATCTCTCACTAACTCTTCCTTCAGTTAGTCCTGACGAAGGGTCTCGGCCCGAAATGTCGACTGTACCTCTTCCTAGAGATGCTGCCTGGCCTGCCGCGTTCACCAGCAACTTTGATGTGCGTTCCTCTTTCAAAACTATTCATTTTGAGCCTGGAGTAACTTCAGTTTCCAGAACTGATCATGCTGCAACTACCTCTTTCATAGCTTTTAATCAAACTCAATTACTCTCTGACCCCTTTCACCGACAAGGCATTTTCACCCACAGAGATGTCGCTCACTGGGTTTTTTTTGATTTCCACACCATTCCCTGTAAACTCTCAGGACTGCTGTACATGAAAATCCCAGGAGATCGGCAGTTTCTGAGATACTCAAACCTCCCAGTCCAGCAGCAACCATCATTCCACGGACAAAGTCACACATTCTGATGTTTGGTCTAAAAAACAACTGAACCTCTTGACCATGTCTGCATACTTTTATGCATTGAATTGCTGCCACATGATTGGCTGTTTAGATATTTGCATTAACCAGCAGGTGTACAGGTGTACCTTATATAGTAGCCACTGGGTGTGGATCTATTTGTGCCATCAATTCACTATCTTGTTACAGACGGTGCGCCCTGTCAGCCACTGTGTGCGTGTGCCCATGTGCGTATCTGTGTGCAAGCCTTGTACCCTAAAGATGTGTCTGCCCTAACAGTGTACCATGACTCTGCCTGTGTATGCCCCAAAAGTGTACCTCTGTATTCCAAGGGCATGCAAGTGTGTGTCCTGAAAGTGTGTCTGTTTCTGCCCTGCTAATATGATTCTTTGCATTTGCCTGTCTGCCCTGAGTGTGTGCCTGTCTGTGGCTGCTTTCTTCAGTATGTGCTAATTGCATGCCTGTGTGTATCTTGTCATTATGTACACTTGTACTGTATGTGTCTAATCTGCCTGTGTGCTTGTGGGCACCCTCTATGATCCTTGTGTGTGTGTCTATGTGCACTCTGTGACATGCCTGTTTCTGCCAATCGTGCATTCTGAGCCTACACCCTGAGTGCCCAAGCAGCCCAAAGTGCACATCTACACACCTGTTTCTTGTACTCTCAATATCTGTGTGTGTGTGTCTAGGTGTGTGCATGTGAGAAACAGGAGGTACAGTAATACCTATCATATTTCACAATGGAATTTGAAAATACTTTTACCCACAGTAACCATGAAAAGTAAAACAAATATATTGCAATATATATGTATTGGAAAAGCTGTATATTGTGTTCTGTTACCTACAACTAGAAGATCTTATGATTTAAAAATTAACATTGATTTAAAGAAGCCAATTTTCAGAATCAGAATCAGGTTTATTATCACCTGCACGTGACGTGAAATTTGTTAGCTTAGTAGCAGCAGTTTAATGCAATACATAATATAGAAGAATAAATAAATAAATAAATAAATAAATCTTATTCAGTATACTTTATACAGTATATTGAATAGATTAAAAATCGTGCAAAAAACAGAAATACTATATATTTTAAAAAAGTCCAAGGGTTCAATGTCCATCTAGGAATTGGGTGGCAGAGGGGAAGAAGCTGTTCCTGAATCGCTGAGTGTGTGCCTTGAGCCTTCTGCAATTCCTACCTGATGGTAACAGTGAGAAAAGGGCACGCCCTGGGTGCTGGAAGTCTTTAATAATGGACGCTGCTTTTCTGAGACACCGCTCCTTGATGATGTCCTGGGTACTTTGTAGGCTCGTACCTAAGAAACTGACTAAATTTACAACTCTCTGCAGCTTCTTTCGGTCCTATGCAGTAGCCCCCGCCCCCCATACCAGACAGTGATACAGCCTGTCAGAATGCTCTCCACGGTACATCTATAGAAGTTTCTGAGTGTATTTGTTGACATTCCAAGTCTCTTCAAATTCCTAATAAAGTACAGCCACTGTCTTGCCTTCTTTATAACTGCATCAATATGTTGGGACCAGGTTAGATCCTCAGAGATCTTGACACCCAGGAACTTGAACCTGCTCGCTCTCTCCACTTCTGATCCCTCGATGAGGCTTGATATGTGTTCCTTCGTCTTACCCTTCCAGAAGTCCACAACCAGCTCTTTCATCTTTCTGACATTGAGTTCCAGGTTGTTGCTGCAGCACCACTCCACTAGTTGGCATATCTCACTCCCGTATGCCCTCTTGTCACCACCTGAGATTCTACCAACAATGGCTGTATCATCAGCAAATTTATAGGTGGCATTTGAGCTATGCCTAGCCACACAGTCATGGGTGTAGAGAGAGAGTAGGGCAGTGGGCTAAGCACACACCCCTGAGGTGCACTAGTGTTTATCGTCAGTGAGGAGATGTTATCACCAATCCGCACAGATTGTGGTCTTCCAGTTAGGAAGCTGAGGATCCAATTGCAGAGATAGGTACAGAGACCCAGGTTCTGCAACTTCTCACTCAGGAGAAGAGCTCACAGTGTGGCGCCCATTTTCAGAAATGCCGATGATCAACTTCAGATGCCAAGAATGAATAAGCAAACATTAGACTGAATGGGGTAGATACAGATATCTATAAATGACAATGAGCCTTTGGACATTGGCCTCTATTTTCCTTGAAGGATATCTTAGTGGAAAGGATTCCATCCCATACACAGGGTAGGTTCGTGTTACTCTGAAGCATGAACTGTTACAGCCCCCTATCAGGACTGTATCTTGGTTTCTAGCACACATTGTCAAAGGCAAGGCCCCGATATTTGTAATTTGGACATATCAGACAGACTGGAATTTGTAATATACCATTCACAGCCACCAGTTTTCTTATTTGACAGTCAATCAAGCACATCTGAAGAGTAGGAAAAATGGCAAAAAGCAATTTAATAATGATCAGTAATATGCTTTTAGGGATAAAGGCAATGGTGGTGGACTTAAAGCAATGTTTAAAGCAGAATTGGATAAATATTTGACAGCTATGAGAATAGAGATGGGGAAGACAGTCTTTCACACAGAAGACATAGACGTAATGGGCTAAATGTCTTTGCTCATCCATAAGACCATTAGACGTAAAAAAGAGCAGAATTAGGCCCATTGAATCTGGTCTGCCATTTGATTGTTGCTGATCCATTTCCATCTCAACCCCACTCTCCTGTCCTCTCCCCATAACCTTTCACACCAACTTGTCAAGAATCTATCAACCTTCACCTTAAACCCACCCAATGACTTGGCCTCCACAACCACCTGTAGCAATGAATTCCACAGATTCACTACTCTCTGGGTGAAGAAACTTCTCTTCATGTCTGTTAAAAATGGATGTCTCTCTGTCCTGAGGTTGTGCCCGCTGGGTCTAGACTCACCCAGTCAATCAAACATCCTCTCCACATCTAATCAATTTAGGTCTTTCAATATTCAATAGATTTCATGAGATCTCCCTTCATTCTTCTAAATTCCAGTGAATATTGGCTCAAAGCCATCAAATGCTCTTTATATGATAGGCTTTCATTCCTGGAATCATTTTTGTGAACCTCCTTTGAACTCTTTCCAATGTTGACAATTCCTTTCTTCGATAAGGGGCCCAAAACTGTTCACAATACTGCAAGTGAGCCATTACTGGTGCCTTATAAAGCCTCAATATTGCATCCTTGCTTTTATACTCTAGTCCTCTCGAAATGAATGCTAACACTGCAATTGCCTTCCTCACCACCAACTCAACGTGCAAGTTAACCTTTAGGGACTTCTGCACGAGGACTCTCAAATCCCTTTGCATCTCGGATTTTCAAATTTTCTCCCCGTTTAGAAAATAATCTATGCTTTTGTTCCTTCTACCAAAGTGCATAACCATATACTTCTGACACTGTATTTCATCTGCCACTTCTTTGCCTATTCTCCTTCTGCACCCTCCCTTCCTCTTCAACACTACCTGCCCCTCCACCTATCTCCATACCATCTGCAAACCTGGCCAAAATGCCGTCAATTCTGTCAACTAAATCATTGATATACAACATAAAAAGAAGCGTTGCTAATACAGACCCCTGTGGAACACCACTAGTCACCGGCAGTCAATCAGAAAAGACACCTTTTATTCCCAATCTTTGCCTCCTGTCAATCAGCCAATGCTCTATCCATTCTAGTATCTTTCCTGTAATACCATGGGCTCTTACCTTGCTAAGCAGCGTCATGTGCGGACTTTGTCAAGGGCTTTCTGAGAATCCAGGTAGACAACATCCACTGATTCACCTTTGTCCATCCTGCTTGTTATTTCCTCAAAGAATTACAATAGATTTTTCAGGCAAGGTTGTTCCTTAAGGAAACCATGGTAACTTTGGCCCATTTTACCATGTGCCTCCAAATACATCAAAACTTCATCCTTAGCAATTGACTCCAACATCCTCCCAACCACTGAGATCAGACTAACTGGCCTATAATTTCCCTTCTTCTACCTCCCTCCCTTCTTGAAGAGTGAAATGACATTTGTCATTTTTCAGTCCTCCAGAACCATGTGAGAATTTAATGATTCTTGAAAGATCATTATTAATGCCCCCACAATCTCTTCAGCTACCTTTTTCAGAACCCTGAGGTGTGGTCCATCTGGTGCAGGTGACCTATCTACCTTCAGACCTTTTAGCTGCCCAAGTACCTTCTCTCTCTTAATAGCAGCTACAGTCACTTCTGTCCCCTGACACTCTTAAACTTCCAGTATACTGCTAGTGTCTTCCACAGTGAAGACTGATACAAAATATTTATTCAGTTCATCTGCAATTTCCTTGTCCCCATTACTACCTCTCCAGAATAATTTTCCAGTTGTCTTACCTCTCTTTTCCAGTCT
Source organism: Mobula birostris (assembly GCF_030028105.1). Classification (NCBI taxonomy): domain Eukaryota; kingdom Metazoa; phylum Chordata; class Chondrichthyes; order Myliobatiformes; family Myliobatidae; genus Mobula; species Mobula birostris. The sequence goes on along the minus strand of NC_092374.1, from coordinate 77,232,579 downwards.
TACCTCTCTTTTACTCCTTACATATCTCTAAAAATTTTGGTATCCTCTTTGATATTATTAGATAGTTTATTTTCATATTTCAACTTTTCCCTCATTATGGCTTTTTTTAGTTGCCTTCTGTTGGTTTTTTGTAAAAGGTTCCCACTTCTCTAAGTTCCCACTAATTTTTGCTCTATTATCCGTCCTCTTTCATTTTTATGTTGGGTTTGACTTCCTTTGTCAGCCACGGTTGTGTCATCCTGCCTTTAGAATACTTCTTTTTCTTGCAATGTATCTATCCTGTGTCTTCTGAATTACTCCTAGAAACTCCAGCCATTACGGCTCTGTCGTCACCCCTGCCAATTCACTTTGACCAGCTCCTCTCTCATGCCTCTGTAATTCCTTTTACTCAATGAAATACTGATACATTTCACCTTAGCTTCTCCCCCTCAAACTGCAAGCTGAATTCTATCATATTTTGATCACAGGCTCCTAAGGGTTTCTTTACCTTAAGCTCGCAAATCAAATCCAGTTCATTACACAACACATGATCCAGAATTGCCTTTCACCTAGTGGTCTCAACTACAAGCTGTTCTAAAAAGCCATCTTGTAGGCATTCTACAAATTCTCTCTCGGGATCCAGCACCAACCCAATGTTCCCAATCTACCTGCATATCAAAATCCCCCATGACTATCGTAATATTGCCCTTTTGACATGTATTTTCTCTCTTCTATTTCAATTTGTATTCTGCATACTGGCTACTGTTCAAAGGCCTGTATATAACTCCCATGAAGATCTTTTTACCCTTGAGGTTCCTTAACGCTATCCATAACAATATTACATCTTCCAATCCTGGTTCCAAGGTTGTCAAGCTGAGAAGTGTAGTGGGGACAAGCTCCCACTACCTAAAAGTGCTCCTCACGGCATGCGCCTCAAATAGCTTCTGACAACCAAGTCCAACTCCTGGCCTTCTCATGTGGCTTAGCCTCTAAGCCTGGCGGAACTGTTTCTACTGACAGGAGAAGGGGCGAAGGCAGGTCCTGGCACCTTAAAATCAGTGCTTCGGGTAGATGGAGCTCGTCAGCCTGGGAAGGCAGTCCATCTAAGAGAGGGAAAACTCTGATTTCAAACCTCCGCTGCCTTGCGGCCATACCCACTCATGGGAAAGGCTTCGGGAGTAAACCCTGAGGACAAATCTGAAGCTGGAGACCCTAAGGCAGTCCGACGTTGCCTTCAACCTTGTTCTGGCAACTCCCGCGATGACACTGGTGCCAGGCTGTATCAGCCCTTGCCCTTCCCTTGGACAACAATAGTGTCATGGAGAGGGGAGACTTGCAGCATGGGCAACTGCCTGTCTTCCATACAACCTTGCCCAGGCCAGCGCCCTGGAGAGAAGCAAGACTTTCCAGGCGCAGATCCATGGTCTCACGAGTCTAACGGATGCCATCGAATCCTAGGTCACCTTTTCCTAAGGATTGGATTTGATTTCATTTGACACCACCCCCTCTGCCTACCTGCCTGTCCTTTCAATACAATGTGTATCCTTGAATGCTATGCTCACAACTATAATCTATCAGCCACAATTCAGTGATGCTCACATCATACTTGCGAATCTCTAACTGTGCTACAAGATCATCTACCTTATTCGGCATACTACATGCATTCAAATATAACACTTTCAGTCCTATGTTTGTCATCCTTTTCGATCTTCTCCCCCTGCTACACCACAATTTATCCTACTGACTGCAATTTTGCCCTACCATCCGCCTGTCCTTCCTACCAGTCTCTCTGCACACTGCCTTGTTCTTTGCTGCGTCAATCTCTGATTCTACATACAAAAAGGTTGGAAATTTACTGATACAATCCCGCACACAACTGGGCGCTGCTACAATAAAACAGTTCTAGGAAGTGTTTAGTTTTGGTAATTGCTCTCAACTCCTATAATAACAGCCACAATGGGAAGCACCAGATCCAATTCAAGTTCAGGTTTAATTGTCATTCAGCCATACCTGAATACCCATGAACACAGCAAAACAAAACAGCATTACTCACAGGCCAAGGTTCAAAACACAGTAGCAACAATCATACACCGCACAAGGCACACACAGCATTTAAGACAGCAGTAAAATACAGTCACACAAAATAGACAGTCCAGGTCCCTAAGTCAGCAGTTGGAAGTCGAAAATCATACAGGTCGTTTTCTGCAGAGCGAACACTGGGGGGGGGGGGGCGACACCAACTCCAGCATGTACGCCACAACTCCAGAGCCAACCCCGACGCCTCAGGCTCTCCTGTGCGGCTGTGAACAGGCGATACCGCGGCTTGAGGCTTGGTCCCCACTATAACTGAGACCATACAGCTCCCCTGCCACCTGCTCCCAATACATCAGTGAATCGGACTTGCAGCATTCCACAGTAACAATGTCCGACAGGGTCTTGAGATCACAGGAAAGGCGAGAAGGTGATCGCTCGCTGTTAGACTTCACACGGCCTTCGTGCACAGACTCCTCTGACACAGGCAGCAACACGATCCGCACCAAGATTAGCTCAGTCAGTTTCTCTGCCAATGAGCAAATTGCTGATGAGGTAGACCTGCAGTACTTTAAGTTCTTCATCTTCAGAATTTTAATTGATTAAAAATACATGGCAAATACTTTGAAATGGAAAAGGATTTGACATGGATGATAAACTGCATTTGTCTAATTTATGATATAAAACTGTTCTTAGTGACAGATCTTAAACAGTGAAAATCCTGCATTTTGATATGTTATGTATCAATTAATCAGAATCTAGTGCAGAAAATCTCCATAAATAAGCTGTCAAGCTCTATCCTGAATTCTTCAGACTGTACAGCACTTCAGAGGATACGCGCAGACTGAGAAAACAGATAAAAATGTGCCACATTCATGGAAGCCATCACAGTGTCCTTGAAGATTAGTGGATCCTGGGAATGATTAGAAACCAATAACATCGCCTTGGGTTTGAGAACTCAATGGTTTGATTTCCTTCTAAATTTGAGCCATCTGGGTATCTTGCTTCAGGAAGAATTTGTGTTGAAGCTGACAGTGACTACCTGTCTTCACTACTCACAGTTGCCACCTATCTTCATAATGTAAGATATTAAATAATCTTCACTGATTCTTTCAAGGAAAAGTAAAGAGGCAGTCACGGGATATACCAGGGTCAGGAGTTGTGCCTTTGAGGTTTTTTTTTTAAAAAGAGTTGAAAGCACCTGATTGGCTTAAAAGAAAAGAGTGTTAAGGCATTACCATTGGCTGAGATCCACACCATTCAGAAGTTAGGAAACATTTGCAGGATATCTTAAGGTTACAATGTTGGGAGAAAGTTTGAAATTGCCAGCATGGATAGAGGTTTATTGAAGAGACCAGCAAGTTCTGAATTGATGGCCTGAGTTTCCTTTGCTCCCTCCATTCATCCATTTAAATATGGGGTGAGATTGCACTTATTCTCAGGGCTGGGGTGGGGAGAGCCCAAGGGAAAAGCCTACACTGGGGAAGGAAGAAGGAGAAGGGGTTCCAGGGCTACAGTGTGGGGGTTTGGGTCTTCCATTCCTCTCCTCAGGGATGGACTCACATTAATCTAGGCAGGTTTGGAACTGTTCCACAGCGAGGTCTGTATCACCTGTGGGATGAGTGGCTGGGAACTTTCTTTAAGTTGGAAATTCAGCTCAACTGGTAGAATGACACTGTAGTTGACTCTTCAACATTGGATCTCCCTCAGTAATGTTGACTACACTTGCTAGCTAGGTGAACAGTTTTAAACATTGCCTGTTCCATTAACTCGAACCACAGGATTAGATGAATGGAGCCATAGCATTGAACAGCATGGAAGCAAGGCCATTCAGCCCAGCACAACTCTGCAACCAGTGGGATCCATCCATGTTAATTTCATCTCCCAGCTCTTGGATTATAGCCTCATCCAGCCAATGTTATTAGACTTTCAAAGAAAAGGAAGCTTTACTAAGGAGTACAGATGACTCCATACATCAAGGAGGCTGAGTGTGAGTGAGGCTGAGAGTATGATGCAATTTGTTTGTAGTAACCAGCAAAAAGCTGAATGCATAGTACTCAACAAAGGTGAACAGCTGAGCATGCTGCTATGAGTGAAGAGTAGCAGGTAAATTTGCATTGCTGGTGAGTAGTGTGTAGTTTAGGATTATCCCAGTTACTAAATGACTGAGTGTGCGTCGTGAATAATGAAGAGCACAATGTAGCTCTGAGTGGAACAAGCATGAGCAGTGAAAAGCTGAAAATGATAGTTGTGAAGAAATAGCTCAAAGTGTGACAATGTGAAGAGCAAACAGCTGGAGTGTGAACTGTGAACAATGAGCAGCTGTAAAGAGTGATCAGCATGTGCCTGGCCTCACCCCATCCTCCCGCCACCCCTCTTGTCAAGGTTCCTCTTGTCCTCACCTACCACCCCACCAGCCTTCACGTCAAGCACATAATTCTCCAGAACTTCCCGCCATCTCCAACAGGATCCCACCACCAAGCACATCTTTCCCTCCACACCCCCCTACACTTTTGCCCTCCGCAGGGATTGCTCCGTACATCACTCCCTTGTCCATTCGTCCCTCCTGGCACTTATCCTTGCAAGCGGAAGAAGTGCTACACCTGCCCTACACCTCCTCCCTCACTACTACTCAGGGCCTCAGACAGTCCTTCCAGGTGAGGTGATACTTCACCTGTGAGACTGTTGAGGACATCCTACAGTATCTGGTGCTCCTGGTGTGGCCTCCTTTATATGGGTGAGACCTGATGTAGATTGGGAGACCGCTTCGCCAAGCACCTACGCTCCATCCACCAGAAAAAGAGGGATCTCCCAGTGGCCACCCATTTTGATTCTACTTCCCATTCCCATTCTGACATGTCAATCCACGGCCTCCTTTACTGCCGCGATGAGGCCACACTCAAGTTGGAGGCACAACAACGCATATTCTGTCTGAGTAGCCTCCAACCTGGTGGCATGAACATCAATTTCTTGAACTTCCAGTAATATCTCCTTCCCTCATCTTCACCATTCCTCATTCCCATTTCCCTGTCTCTCCTTATCTCTTTACCTGCCCATCACCTCCCTCTTGCCTTTCTTCCATGGACTTCTGTCCTTTCCCCCTTCTCCAGCCCTGTATCTTTTTCACCAATCGACTTCCCAGCTCGTTACTTCACACCCTCCCCCTCTCCCAGTTTCACCTATCACCTACCCTCTTATACTTCTTCCTCCCCTCCCTCCACCTTCTGACTTCTCATCCTTTTCCTCCAATCCTGATGAAGGTTCTCAAGCCCAACATGTCGAGTGTTTACTCTTTTCCATAGTTGCTGACTGATCTGCTGAGTTCCTTCAGCATTTTGTGTGTGTAGCTTGGATTTCCAGCATTGCAGAATTTCCCTTCCTTGTGATCCTCATTAGTTAACAGCAGTGAGTGTGATATTCATCAGTAATGAAAACCTTTGAGACAATGTACTCTGCTTTTTATTATATTTGGTATTTGAAAAGCAGTTATTGGCACTTTCCTTGACATCCACAAGGAGCAGGGGTCTGGTCTGCAGGCTAGGTTTGTCTTGGAGACCCAAAAGATACTAACTAAGCCAAGCCGAACTGGAAACAGTTTTGAAGTACCCACCAATAATGTGGGTCCAATCCAGATGGGTGAGCATGGAGACAGTTACTCACTGTCACCAGATCCCACTCATCCTGTCACAGGGCCTCCCCTGATACACATTGGTGTGATAGAGGGAGAGTGTGTATAAAAATGATATTAATGTCAGCAGCAGTCATTTCTTGACTGCATTCTGCTGAGATGGTAAATTCAGAGATTAGCCATTATCAGTAGGTTAATGGAACTGAAACTGGGTAACCCACCAGCTCCCTGAAATGGGTGGAGTAATCAGTTTATTGAACATCATTTAGGTCTAAGGCCAGGAACTACTTGCAGAGCCTCAATCAAATTATCAACTCATGCTTATGTGCTTAGCATCACCCCTTTCCTGACACAGACCCTTCTCAACAGATGTGTAATGTCCCATGATGCCATTACCTTTGCTTTTCTGCTTAAAATGTGAAAATTCCCCTTTTAAGCCAGTGTGTCATTTAAAGGCAAACTTTACTTTGAAGCAATTTGTCACTGGAGCCTACTCGCTGTGATCTCACCTCCTGATTAATATGTCCCCTTCCCAAACTTAGCAGTAGCAGTGAAAGCCCCTGAAATTCAGCCTTGCGAAGTTACATTGAGAAGCTTCATATGCATATCGGTATTTCCTTCCCCACTATTTAAGCAGAGTCATTCAACCATTCTTCTGTAAGAGCCTCTGCAGAACAGGAGGTAGGAAAATTTTCCAGTGAAAACACAAACATGGTGGCTCCATTCAATAAAATCTTGAATTGAATTCTGAGAAACAAATTACCCAATCCCAGAGAACTCTTCACTTTTTTTAAACACAGCACAAATTTAACAGAAAGACGGAGAGCTGTTCCAGATGTGAAATGAAATAAGTCCCATCTCAAAAGTCATTTCAAATATGCAAAAAGCAGAGGAGAGATAAATCTAGCATTCATACCCATCAAGAAAATTTCAACAGATTGAAGTCATTTTCTTAGCTTCAGTCTATTCTTAGGTTACAAGACGGCGCAGTATAAATTGTTGTTTAAAGGCCGTTACTCTAATATACTTAACTATTTCTGATGCCCTCACCCATTTTGTGATCTCTCTGGACCTCAGGAGACAAACTATTTACTGATGTTTACTGTAAATCCATTGATAACATAGCTACCTCAACTACATCTCCTCCTATCCAAATCATGTAAAGGACCCAATCCCTTTTTCTCAGTTTCTCCATCTCCACTTTTTCCCTTGTCAAGGTGAGACTTACTTGACAATTAATACCCACATAGGAATTTGAACTTAAAGGCAGAAAATAAGGTTAACATCAAGGTTCTTAGCAGTGTGGAGGAACAGAGGGGTCTTGGAGTCCACATCCATAGATCCATCAAAGTTGCCACCCAAGCTGACAGGATGGTTAAGAAGGTGTATGGTGTGTTGGCCTTCATCAGACGGAGGTGGGTGGGGTTGAGTTCAAGAGCCACAAGATAATGTTACAGCTCAAAAATACTTTGGTTAGACCACACTTGGCTTATTGCATTCAGTTCCGTTCACCTCAAGATTGCAAGAATGTGGAAGCTTTAGAAAGCCTGCAAAGGAGATTTACCAGGATACTACCTGAATCAGAGAACATGTGCAATGAGGAAACATTGAACGAGTTAGGGTTTTATTTTTGAAGTGAAGGAGGATGACAGGTGATTTGATAGAGGTGTATAAGAATATAAGAGGCATAGATAGAATGGACAGCCAGAACATTTTTCCCAGGACTGCAATGGCTAATACCAGAGGACATCCTTACAAGGTGAGAGGAGGAAAGTACAGGGGGAATGTCAGAGAGTTAGTGCCTGGAATGCACTCGTGGGGGTGGAGGTTGAGTCTGATACATGAAGGATATTTAAGAGACTCTTCACAGGCACATCAATGAAAGAAAAATGGAGTTTTATGGGATAAATGGGAGGGAAGGGTTCGATTGATTGTGCACAGGTTAAAAGGCTGGCACAACATTGTAGGCTTTAGTGTCTATACTGCGCTGTATTTCCCTTTGTCCTGTGTTCTACTTGTACAGGCTTTCCTCAGGTTATGAACGCCCAATTTACAGATACACTGACATGCAAAGGAACTCTCGTAATTATAATTAAATTCAAACAAGAACCTGTCTTTAAAAATCTGTACACATGTAACTCTTCACAGAAATCAGACACCATTGTCTCTTAAGGTTGCTAATTTCACTGCAGGAGCCCACTTAAAAGATCCGTTTTGGAAATTCACAAGCAATTGTTTCTATTGATAGTTGTGTAACAATACTTTAATAAACAATGTAACATCCACTGATATTTCAAGCCCATTGAAACCAGCCATTAAACATGATTCTGTATCAGAGTAATTATGTAGAGGAAGATGATCAATAAGTGTCCCTGTTAATTATTCCTCATCAACATGATGAGGGAAAGGTTGAGTAGGTTAGGACTGTTTTTTTTTGTCCCCGGAGCGTTAGGAGAATGAGGGGAGATTTGATAGAGGCCAGTGGAAGTGGTGGAAGTGGATTTGATTGTAATATTTCAAAAGCAGTTTTACTAAGTACATGGATGGGAGGAATATGGTCCAGGTGCAGGTCAATGGTACTAGGCAGAGTAACTGTTCAGAATATTGGGGGGGGGGATACTCAGCCCACTGCTGTTCATGCTACTGACTCACGACTGCACAACCAGATCCAGCTCAAACTGCATCATCAAGTTTGCTGATGACACAGCAGTGGTTGGCCTCATCAGCGACAATGATGACTCGGCATACAGACAGGAGGTAGAGAGACTTGTCAAATAGTGTGAGAATAACCACCTGAGTTTCAACATGGACAAGACAAAAGAGATGATTGTGGACTTCGGGAGGGCACAGGTCAAACACACTCCATTGCATATCAATGGCTGTACTGTGGAGAGAGTGAAGAACACAAAGTTCCTTGGTGTGCACATAACAGACAATCTAACCTAGACCCGCAACACCTCCTCACTAGTCAAGAAGGCACAGCAGCATCTAGACTTTCCAAGGAGATTGAGGTGTTTAAGGCTCCCCACCTCCATTCTAACAACTTTGTACAGGAGCACCATCAAGAGTGTCCTGTCTTGCTGCATCGTTGTGTGGTCCAGAGGTTGCAAGGCATCAGACAGCAAGACCCTACAGAGGAGAGTAAAAACTACTGAGAGGATCACTGGGGTCTCCCTCCATCTATTTGTGACATTTGCCAGGAGCGTTGTATACAAAATGTCCGAAGCATTGCTGAGGATCCCTACCACCCATCCCACAATCTCTTTGACCCACTGCATCAGGAAGGAGGTCCGGGCGCACCACGACTAGGACTGGCAGACTGGGTAATATCTTCTTCCCTCTGGCTGTGAGACTAATGAATACCCTGCCACCACCGAGATCTCGTCACTAGGACAGCAAGCTGTTAACTTGTGCTGCACACTACATTCATTGTCAATTATATTTTACTAACTTATTTCCAGTAATATTTTGTTTTGTGTGTTGTGTGTGATATACAGTATGTCTTGTGCGTGCACTGTGATCTGGAAGTATGTTGTTTTGTTTGCTTGTATATATGAAGCACCAAATGACAATAAACCTGAACTTGAACTACATGGACTATGATTCTATATCTCCATTCATTACAATACCATGCAGGTATGGTCCCTGTATCAAAGCATGTGCATTTTCTGACTTATGGCCATTTGTATAAACAGAACCTGTTTGTAACCCAGTGTCAGTCAATACACAAAGGGAAAAGAGTTAAGTTCACACTGAACATTCCCAACAAGATCCAGCACTCTGTGTGCATTCGGGATGATATTCTCATTAGTACGGCTGCAGAAATGAAGAATTTTCAAATAATCAAGCAAGAGTTTAAAAGATTTTATCATCAAAGTGCCTAAGATTGGACAAAGCTATTGTGCTATTATCCAGCAAGAGTGGATTTGTTTGAGTCTGGGAATAGATAAAAATTGGCTGCAGTCTGTAAAAGAGAAGATAAAGGTCACCATCAATGACCCGAAAATGTTTCTGCGTTCCAGTCACTGTAGATATGATCCAATACGGTGCCAGATTCCAACCTAATCTTGCCAGTCTGCCTCTTCTCCTTAGACATCAGAATCAACATACAATGTAGAAAAGTGCAAAACCAGAAAAGGCTCTTTGGCCCATCATGTTTATGCCAAAAATACAAATATAAACTAATTCCATTTGCTCAACCTAGCTCCAGGTCCATATCTCTCCAGAGCAGAGGTTCTGAACCTTGGGGTCCCCTAGGTTAATGGTAGGAGTCCATGGCATTAAAAAGGTGGGAACTCCTGCTCTAGAGAATTGGGAAGCTTTAAAAATTAACAGATGGCAGTTAAGAAAGCAATAAGGGGAGAAAAAATGAATATGGTTAGCTAGTTAATAATATAAAAGAGAATACCAGAAGGTTTTTTCTTTTGGTTTTTAAAAGAGAGGCAAGAGTGGACAATGGACCAGTGAAAAATGATTTTGTAGAAGTACGAATGGCAACAATGAAATGTGGGATGAACTGAATAAGTATTTTTGATAGTTTGCAGATGACACAAAGGTTGATGGCTGACATAGGTTACAGTGGGACATTGGTCTGCGAGGTAGCACACGGAGTTCAATTCTGAAAAGTGTGAAGGGATACACTTTGGAAGGTTGAACCTGAAGGCAGAGTACAAGGTTAGTGACAGGATTCTTAGAGTCTGGAGGAACAGAGGGATCTTGGGGTCCACGTCCATCAATCTCTCAAAGTTATTGTGCATTTTGATAGGGTGGTTAGGATGGTGTATGGCGTGTTGGTCTTCATTGGATAGGGGATTGAATATGTTCTAAAGCTATGAGGTGATGTTGCAGCTCTAAAAAACTCTGGTTAGACCATACTTAGAGGAATGGTATTCAGTTCTGGTCACCTCATTATAAGAAGAAAGTGGCAACTTTAGAGAGAGTGCAGAGGAGATTTACCAGGATGCTGCCTGAATTAGAGAGCATCTCTTATGAGGAATGCTTGAGCAAACAATGGAGGATGAAAGATGACCAGGCAGAGATGCATAATATTTTAGGACGTATAAATAGAATCACAAGTGTAATATTTTCCCAGGGGGCAATGATGAATATAAAAGGGCATAGAGGGCATTATATTAAGGTGAATGGAGGAAAGTATAGGGGAAATATCAACAGCACGGCTTTTACACAGAGAGTGGTAAGGATATGTAATGGTGATGATAGAGGTAGATACATTAAAGACATTTAATAGACTCTGAGATAGGGACGTGAATAAAAGAAAAATGGAGGGCTATATGGGAGGGAAGGTTCAGATTGACCTTGGATTAGTTTAAAAGTCTGGCAAAACATTGAGGGCCAAAATGCTTGCACTGTGCTATGTTCTATCTCACCGTGGAAGACACCAGCAACAGTAAGTTTGTGGATGATACAAAGATAGGTGGAGAGGCAAGTAGCGTTGATGATACAGATGGACTTCAACAGATGGGAGAATGGACAAAAAAGTGACAGATGGAGTCAACACTCACAACACGCTGGAGGAAATCAGCAGGTCGGGCAGCATCCGTGGAAAAGATCAGTCAACGTTTCGGGCCGGAACCCTTCGTCAGGACTGAAGCGTTGACTGATCTTTTCCACGGATGCTGCCCGACCTGCTGAGTTCCTCCAGGGTGTTGTGAGTGTTGCTTTGACCCCAGCATCTGCAGAGTATTTTGTGTTGACAGATGGAATGCAGCTTAAAGAAGTACATAGTCATGCACTTTGGTAGAAGGAATCAAAGCATAATCTATTTTCTAAATGGGGACGGAATACAGAAAACAAAAATGCATTGGGACTTGGGAGACCTGGTTCAGGATTCCCTCAAGGTTGACTTGCAAGTTGATTCAGTGTAAAGAAGGCAAATGCAATGTTCACGTTAATTTTGAGAGGACGAGAATAGAAAATTAAGTATGTATTGCTGAGGCTTTATAAGGTGTTAGATGGACCACGTATGGAGTATTGTAGACTGTTTTGAATCCCATATCTATGGAAGGACATGCTGTCATTAAAGAGGGTCCACAGGAGGTTTATAAGAATGATTCCAGGATAAATGGGTTAATGTATGAGGAGGGTCTATACATGCTGGTGTTTAAAAGAATGATGGGATCATCATTGAAGTTTACCAAATGTTGAACAGACTGTGTTAAGGAGTTGGAGCTGGAACCGGATGAACTGCAGATCATTCGGGAGGCTGAGGGGTTGATAGACAGGACATACAGATGTAGGTACAGCCAAGATGTAGGACACCCTAGGTGACAGTCAGGAGGGGGAAGGGGATAGGCAGCCACTGCAGAGTATCCCTATGGATGTTCCCCTCAACAACAGATAGACCACTTTGGATAGTTGAGGGGTGGGGGGATGATTTAGCAGAGGAAAGCCACAGTGGTCAGGTCTCTGGCTCATTAGGGAAGGGTGGGGAGAGGATGTGAGCTCTAACGATAGGGGATTCTTCAATTAGGGGAATGAACGGGAGGCTCTGTGGATGAGACCGAGATTCCTAGATGGTATGTTAACTCCTGGATGCCAGAGTTAAGGATATATTAGCCGAAGTGTAGTGAATTTGTGGAATTTGTTGCCACGTGCAGCTGTGGAGGCCAGGAGTTTGGACGTATTTAATGCAGAGATTGACAGGTTCTTGATTGGACATGGCATCAAAAGTTACAGGGAGAAGGCTGGGAACTGGGGTTTTGGAGGAGATTTTTTTAAAAAAAAGGGGGTCAGCCATGATTGAATGGTGGAGCAGACTCGATGGGCCACATGGCCTAATTCTGCTCCTATGTCTTATGGTTTGATATTGGTATGCAAAATAACAACAATTTAGTGTCATAGAAAAGTAAAGCACAGAAACAGGCCCTTTCACCCATCTCGTCCATGCTAAAACATTTAATCTACCTACTTCATTGACTTGCACCTGGAACCATAGCTCTCCATACTCCTACCATCCATACCCCAAATTAGGCCTTGCCAATGTCTTATACAACTTCAACATAATATCCAATCTCCCTTACTCAGTACTTTTATTTATGAAGGCCAATGTGCTTAAAGCTTCCTTTATGACCCTATCAACCTGTGACGCCACCTTCAATGAATTATGGACCTGCATTCCCAGATCCTTTTGTTCTACCACACTTCTCAGTATTTGTCCGTTCAATATGTCACATCTACCCTGGTTGGTCTGAATGAAGTGCAACATCTTGCACTGGTCTACATTAAATTCAATCTGCTATTTTTCAGACCATTTTTCCAACTGGTTCAGATCCTGCTACAAGCTATGTTAGCCTTCCTCGCTGTCTGCTACACCCCCAATTTTAGTGTTATCGCGAATTTACCAATCCAGCTAACCACATTATCATCCAGATCATTGATATAGATGACAAACAACAATGGACTCAGGGGCACGCCACGAACACAAGCCTCCTGTCAGAGAGGTAACCATCTACTTTCACTCTCTGGCTTCTCCAGATCAGCCAATGTCTAACCCAATTTTCTACCTCATCTTGAATGCCAAGTGATTGAACCTTCTTGACCAACCTCCCATAAGGGATCTTGTCAAATGCCTTGCTAAATTCCATCTAGTCAACATTCACTGTCTTACTTTCATCAACTTTCCTGGTAATTTCCTCAAAAAACTCGATAACATTGGTTAAACATGACCTACCATGCACGCGCCATGCTGACTATCCTTAACCAGTCCCTGTCTATCAAAATATTCATATAACCTGTCCCTTAGAATACCTTCTAATAACTTTCCCACTCCTGATGTCAGGCTCACAGGCCTATAATTTCCTGGTTTATTCTTAAAGCCTTTCTCAAAACAGCAGAACAGCATTGCCTATCCTATGTTCTTCTGATAACTCACCTGTCACTAGGGATGATTTACTGTAAATATTTCTGCTAGGACCCTGCAATTTCTGCACTTGCCTCCCACAGGATCTATGGGAACACCTTGTTAGGCCCTGGGAATTTATCCGCACTAATATTCCTCAGGACAGTAGACACCTTCTCCTCTGTAAACTGTACAGGGTCTGTGAAGTTGATGCTGCTTTGCCTCACTTCTATAGACTCTGTGCCCATCTCCTGAGGAAGTACAGATGCAAAAAAAATCATTTAAGATCTCCTCCATCTGTCTTGGCTCCACACATGGATTACCATTCTGATCTTCCAGAGGACCAATTTTGTCCCTTGCAATCTTTTTGCTTTTAACCTACAGAGTCTGTAGAATCCCAGGGATTCTCTTCCACCTTGTTTGCTAGAGGAACCTCATCCTACTTTTAGCCCTCCCGATTTCTTTATTTAGTGTTTTCTGCATTTATTATCCTCCATAAGCACCTCATTTGTTCCTACCTGCCTATTCCTGCTATACACCTCCTTCTTTACATAACCAGGGCCGATATATCTCTTGAAAACAGGTGCCCTACACCTGTTATCTTTACCTTTTATTCTGACAGACACATGCAAGCTTTGTACTCTCAAAGTTTCACTTGTGAAGGCCTTCCACTTACCAAGTACACCTTTGCCAGAAAACGGCCTGTCCCAATCCACTCTTGCCAGATCCTTTCTGATACCACCTACATTGCCTTTTCTCCAATTTAGAATTTCAACCTGCGGACCAGCCCTATCATTTTGCATATTTATTCTGAAACTAATGACATTGTGATCACGAAATGCAAAGTGTTCCCCTTCACAAACGTCTGTCACCTTCCCTGTCTCATTTCCTATTAACAATTCCCCTACTATCAATTTTCATTTGTAGAAATGAATTCCCAATTTCTAATAAATGTTTTCAACTTGATCCCAGAAAGCCCTAACTTTGAATTTTTTGACTTTGTACCCAAGTCCTAGACTGCATAACCAATGGTGTAGATTCTCTTTTCTCTACCATGTCAGCTTCTGTACTTACCTTGAAAACTTAGAAATAGCACACAAGCTCCTTAGTGTCCAGATGTAAATGTAGTAGATCTATATCACACAAGTCTCTGGAGTGTATCTGTTTCATTCCTAGATCTGTGCACACTGCTTTGGCTATTAGTTTACTAATGCTTTGGACTTCAAGGGGACCAGGTATGACCCTGGGAAGGCCATTTCTGGTGCAAAGTGGCAACTCAGGACTAAACCTGAATCACAGAGGCATGCTCGACAGCTGTGGCAGGGCTTGAATGCCATCAGCTCCTACAAAGCAAAACCAAACAACATAGATGGTAGTGACAGTTTACTCTCAGGTTAGCTCAATGCCTTTTATGCTCGACCAACAGAACACAGGGACACCATCATGAACCCTCAGAGCCCCCAACAACTGTGGCCTTAGTCTCTGAAGTCAACATGACAGCATCGTTCAAGAGGGTGAATCCACAGAAAGCATCTGGCCTGGTACAGCGTACCTCATTGAGTACTGAAGAACTGTACTAATCGACTAGCTAGAGTGTTTATGGACTTCTTCAACCTCTCACTTCAGCAGTGTGAGATACTCCCCTGCTTCACACTGGCATTAATCATACCAGTGCCCCAGAAGAAAGTGGTAACCTGCCTCAATGACTATCATCCGTAATGAAATCCCCAGGCCTGTGTGGCGAGCCAAAGAGCACTTGGCTCTGAGGTTTCTAGAGCCCCATTATTGGTTAATTGTTATTTAATGAGATTTTATAATCATTTATATTTCCTTGTTAAGTTTGTCTTTATTGGCTCGGGTATTCCATGCTTCTTGTATTATTTAATTGGATGCCCTATTAGTACTATCATGGGGTCTTATTTTTGAGATTATTATTCTTTTTACAGTGTCGCTCAATTGAGCCACCGATGTTCTGTTAGAATTCTTATGTATAAACTATGTTTTCTGTCTGTACATGGGATTCTGTCTTTCCTCCGCACTAGGGTTCCACCATTGCCAGCGTATACAGTGACATCATCCAGCAGCGCTTACATCATTGTGATGAAGTGCCTTGAGAGGTTTTTATGAAGCATATCAATTCCTGCTGATGAATGATCTGGATCTCCTCCTATTTGCCAACCATCACAACAGGTCAACAGAAGACATCATTTCATTGGCTCTTCACTCACCTCTGCAACACCTGGACAACGAAGATGCTCTTCATTGACTACAGCTCAGCAGGCAAGACTATCATCCCCATGAAACGCATCCCCTCAAGACCTGGGTTCTGTTACTTCCCTTAGGCTATTATGCGTCTGAACTCCCTGCCGCATCATATTCAAAATGTCAGTGGCTAATCTGTTCCATACCTTACAATATTTAATTTATGTGCTTTAGTTTCAATAGCACATGGGCACGTGGCCTAGTGGTTAAGGCATTGGACTAGCGACCTGAAGGTCGTGAGTTCAAGCCCCAGCCGAGGCAACGTGTTGTGTCCTTGAGCAAGGCACTTAATCACAAATTGCTCTACGACGACACTGGTGCCAAGCTGTATGGGTCCTAATGCCCTTCCCTTGGACAACATCAGTGTCGTGGAGAGGGGAGACTTGCAGCATGGGCAACTGCCAGTCTTCCATACAACCTTGCCCAGTCCTGCGTCCTGCAGAGTGAAGACTTTCCAGGCGCAGATCCATGGTTTCGCAAAACTAACGGATGCCTTACTAGTTTCAATAGGTACGTTTAATGTCAGGGAAATGTGTACAATATACATCATGAAATTCTTTTTCTTCACAAACATCCATGAAAACAGAGGAGTGCCCCAAAGAATGAATGACAGGTAAATGTTAGAACCTCAAACACCCCCTCACATATAAGCAGCAGCAAAGCAATGACCACCCCCCACCACCAACAAAAAAACATCGTTAGCCCTCACCGAGCACTCAAGCGTGCAGCAAAGCATCAATAAGGCACAGACTTGCAGTACCAAAGACTAATTGTTCACCCGGTAATTCAACATACCACAGGCTCTCTCTCTCTCTCTCTCTCTCTCCTTAATAAGGGAAAAAGAGGTGTCTCCATTTCACAGCGAGAGGGGAGACATAACAAAACAACTCATCGATTTATGGTGTTAAAAGTCTGTTGCGTTGCTTTTTCCAAGCTCTGTGCCTAAAGAACTTCTTGTTGTTTATGTGTGATTTTATCCTTACCTTCATAGGTTATTGTGTGTTACGTGTACTACTGTGCTTTTACACCCTGGCTTGGAGAAACGTTGTCGCATTTCTATATACATTTTATGCTTATATATGTTATATGCATATATATATAATTAAATGACAATAAACTTGACTTACCTCCCTATGCAATTGGATCCTTGATTTCTTCACTTGAAGAGCCCAGTTAATATGAATTTGCAACACCTTCTCCTTCACGCTCACCATCAGCACAGGTGTATCACAGGACTGTGTGTTTAGTTCTCTGCTCTATTCACTTTATACTTATGATTGTGTGGCTAAGTACAGATTTAACATCATATTTAAGTTTACTGATGACCCCACTGTTTTTGGTTGAATCAAAGGTGGTGACAAACTGGCATATAGCAGTGAGATTGAAAATCTGGTTGTGTGGTTCTACAATAACTTAATGTCAGCAAAACTAAAGAGCTGATTATTGACTAATGGAGGAAGAAACCAAAGATCCACGAGTCAGTCCTCAGTGGGAAAACAGAGGTGGAGAGGGTCAGTAGCTTTAAACTCTTTGGTGTTAACATGTCAGAAGATCTGTCCTGAGATCAGCACATAAGTGTCAACACAAAGAAGGCATGACAGCACCTCCACTTTCTTAGAAGTTTGAGTAGATTTGGCATGTCACCAAAAACTTTGACAAACTTCTGTAGATGCACAGTGCTGGATATCACAGCCTTGTATGGAAACACCAATGCCCAAGAACAGAAAAGGCTACAGAAAATGGTGGACACAGCCCAATTCATCACAGGCAAACCCCTCCCCATCACTGAGTACATTTACATGGAGTGTTGTTATAAGAAAGCAGCATTGATCATCAAAGATGCTCATCATCCAGGTCATGCTCTTTTCTTGCTACTATAATTAGGCAGGAGGTACAGAATCATTAGATCCCACACCACCAGGTTCAGGAACAATTATTACGCTACAACCATCAGGCTTCTGAACCGATATGGGTAACTTCAATCACCACCGCTCTGATCTGTTTCTATGACCTACAGATTCACTTTCAGCAACTCTTTACAACTTGTGTTATCAGTGTTATTTTTTTTATTTGTAGTTTTTCTTCTCTTGCACATTGGTTGTTTGTCAGTTTTTATGTATAGTTTGTTAGTCTTTCTATATATGTAAAATTATGTACAGTCTTCTTATGTATCTTTTTTTTGTAAATTCTATTGTATTTATTTCTCCTGTAAATGCCTACAAGGAAATGAATCTCAAGATAGTGTACGGTAACAGTGAAGAGAAGCTAAAGATGCAACAGCTAACAGGGAAATATGGCTTTCCAATATCTTTGCTGGCATATAAACTGTATTTCTTTATAGGTGTCTTATTTTCCCCTAATACATACTGCTCAACAGTTTGATGAACATTCCTCTCAACTAGTCTCAGAATCTAAATCAACACTGCATTTGCAAGGAACGGAGGAAACTTCTTAAGTATACTCTTAAATGGTAATTGTGAGGATCAGCACTATAAAACTCACGTTTAATGTAGAGGGTTTCATTTGAACATCGTCTTGCAACCTCTTTGTTGAACTTATATGAGTAGATTCAGACATTATCTGCTTGCATGCAGAAAATTACTGAATTCAAGAGCAACTCATTTGACACTCCACCACCATTAAACTCTTGGTTTACATTCTGATGAAGATTGGCTCCATTTAATGGAGCAGCTTACAATAACCATGCACTGTTGTTCAAACTTGTCTTTGAACATCAACAAAAAGTGCATGTAGACTGTAACAAGGGAAGGAGTACAGAATGTGAGGGAAACTAACCCTTTTCAAATTGATTTGAATTTGCAAGCCCTACACAAGCTCAGAGTTGTGAATTAGAGTTAATACTAGTGGATTTTTTTCTCATATGAGTGACAGCCACCAGAGCCAAGACCCATTGGATAACCTTCATCATCGACAACAGGCAATGCAAAACATGGCAGAAGTTAAATCTCCAAACACCCCTCAAAAAGTACATGGTAACAGCTTTGGAATTTTTCGGCAAAGCTTGTTCATTTATTCAGGGGCCAGGGGAAAAGATGAATGAACCTCAAAAAAATAGAAATATGTGATCAATTTAGGAACTGATGTCCTGAAAGCTGAGAGAACATCACATCTGGGTGTAATCACCCTCAGCTCTGATGACTATTGCTGACCCTTGCAAAAACCATCACAATCTTTAGTTAGATTGGTATTAGAGAGTTCCTTGGTCTTGTGGAAAACATACCATGTATTTTCCATTATTTAAGCTAAACAAAGTGAGAGAATGTGGGAGTGGATCAAGATAATGATCATATCTACACACACATCTGCTCACAAACCCTTTAGCCGCAACCGAACACCCTCCTGTTAAGTTAGCCAAGCAAAGAAAGATGTTTTAAGTTTTTTTAAAAAGTTTCTTCCTTTGGTGTCCAAGCATAACCCCGGCCTGGACAGATTATCAGCAAGTTCCTTGAGATAGTCAGCATACCCAAATACTCCTGCATCAACTGTAAACTAGTTCTTATTGAAGATCCAGAGTAGAAATTCTCAATAGAACAGATCCCTCTGGCCTGCATGTCACCCCAATTATTTTTGAGGCATGGAGAGAGGCCTTTGCAGTTTCTGGACTGGAATATGGTGGACGACAGGTCCTAACCCCAAGAGCACACATGATGAAAAAAAATATATAAAAAGACTCAATATGCAGAAACAACCATGATTTGTCAAAATCATAAACAAGTTCTTGATTTCTGAAAGACAAACAAGTCTGTAATATATACAATGCTTATTTTGGGAGAACTTTTTAAGTTCTCAGCCTTCAACAAACCCAAGGAGTTGGTAGAAAAAACCTGTGATTGGCAAGGTACAGTGTTGCAAGTGTTCCATCTCATTTAACAATACTTGTGGGCAATTGATGATGAGAACCAGGTTAGAAAGACATGCAGATACTCAGCATAATTCTTTTCCCTTTTCCATATTCCCATTCATTCCTACCTGAAGGATGTAACCACGGACATAGTCTCGAAGAGTCCATCCGAGGCCGTGGAGGATCTGGAGCACTTCCTCTTGCTTGAGAACACTGAAAAGGCGATCGAGGAGGATCTTGAGGCGCACAGGCACAGCCTGAGTCCCGTACAGCATCAGGCTGCTGATGTCAAATACCACGTTCGATTGCACAATCTCCACCTGAGTTGGGTGGTAGAGATGCTGGGTGCTGAGCTTGTCCAGCGCTGGGGAGAAACAGAACAGGCGATCTTAAACAGAACCTTCACACAGGACAGAGTGATATCACTTAGCAAACTTGATCGCTTCAGACAAGGAATCATGCTGCATTGCATAAACTGAGAACACGGTGCTTTCCTTCAGATAAGGGGAGTGGAGATCTGGAATGCTTCTTCCCAAAAAAAAGAATAAAATTGTTGGTGGAATATGGATAAGAAACTGGCTTAAGGAAAGAAAGCAGGGAGTGATGATAAGAGGTCATTGGTCATTTCTAAGACAGGATGATGTTCCTTGGGGGATTGTGCTGTGCCTACTGGTTTATTTGATATGTATTAATAACTTCCACATCAATATGCGGAACAAAATTTCAAAATGGGCAGACGCAGAGCTTGGGATTGTGATAAGCAATGAGGAAGATAATAAGGGACCGCAAGAAGTGTGCCACAGGGATTACTGTTGGCTCCACTGTTGTTTGTTATCTGCATTTTCGATTTGGATGAGACTGCAGTTGGCATCACTAGAAAGTTTGCGGAAGACACCAGACTTGCTGGCACAGTGCCAGTGGACAGTGAAGAAGGTTATCCAAGATCATATCAGGAATTATATCAACTGGCATAATGGGCCAAGTAATTCACATGGAATTTAACTCGAGGCAAAGTGATACGGTCTAGGAAGTTAAACTCGCAAGACTTACACAGTAACTGGCAGGACCATGGTGGGTATTGTAAAATGGAAACACCAAGGAATATACACACATGGTTGCCGAAGAGTGGTGACACAATTAAATGGGGTGGTGAAGGCGGAATTTGGCACATTTCTCTTCATCAGTCAGGACAATGAGTACAGGAGTTGGGACATCATGTTACAACTGCACAAAACGCTGGTGATACCACTCCTGCAATATTTTATGCAGTTTGAGACCAAATAGGTATTGAAAGAATGTCATTTAGCTAGAAAGGACGCAGAAAAGATTCACAACAGTGTTAGTGGGACTGGAAGGCTTGAGTCAGAAGATATGAGACATAAAGACGAGGGCTTTTTCCCTCGAGTACAGAAACCTGGTAATGACATACAGGTGTATAAAATTATCAGGGGCATAAGGCGAATGGACACAGTCTTTATCCCAGGGTAAGGAAGTCTATGCTAGTGAGTGCAGGTTCAACATGAGAGGAGAGAGATTTAAAGGAGACTTGAGGGGTAACCTTTTCACACAGTGGGTGTGAGAACATGGAACTAGTTACCAGAGGAAGTGGTCGACACGGGCACAATTACAACAATAAAAAGGTATTTGATTAGGTACACGGACAGAAAGGGTTTAAAGAGATATGGGCCAAAACGCAGGCAAATGGGTTCTCTCCGATAAGTAACTTGGTCAGCATGGGCCAGAATTTAAATCAGGAAGGGCCTGTTTCTGTGCTGTACAACTTTAAGATACCACTGGCAGACAAAAGGCAGTTGAAGTTTAATCTGTACAGAGAAGTGTGCAATGAACTTGGCAGAGAGGATAAGGAGTGACAACATAAGTTAACTGGGATAGCTATAAAGAGTGAGAAACAGGAGGAGCAGGGCATGTACATACTTAAATTCACGCAAGTGGCAGGGTGTGTAAAGAAAGGTTTATAAGATTCTGGAATTCATAAGCAGAGGGACAGAGCACAGGAAGATTACATCAAACATGCATGTTAGATCATAAAAGTAGTATTTCACTGAAGCCTAGTCACTAATATTGGAAGGTTGCAAAGTCCCAGAGAAGGTACGGTTAAGATTCGCTAGAATGGTTCCCAAGATGAGAGATTTCAGCTACAAAGTTAGATTGAGGAAATGGAATTGAAAGGTTGAGAGAAGATATGAGACATATACAAATGCATGCTTTAGATAGGAAGCTGTTTGCTATAGCAAACAGTTCAAGGACCAGGGACAAATTTAAATGATGGTCAAACATCAAAATGAGAGTGGTAAAATGTTTTATTTTATGCAGAAAGTGGTTATAATTTGAAACACAATGTCAATAGGGCTAGTGGAAATAGAAGATATAATTTGTTATGTACCTCGTCATATGATATGTGCAATCATGGTCTTCCTACGACTATGATTGTTCTTGGCAAATGTTTCTACAGAAGAGGTTTGTTATTGCTTTCTGGGCAACGTCTTTACAAGACGGGTGACTCCAGCCATTATCAATACTCTTCAGAGATTGTCTGCCCAGCATCAGTGGTTGCATAACCAAGACTTGTTATTTGCACCAACTGCTCATACAACCACTTGCTTGCATGGCTTCAGGTGACCCTGATCTGAGGGGGTGGGGTGGCTAAGCAGGTGCTACACCTTGCCCAAGGGTGACATGCAAGTTGATGGAGGGAAGGAGTGCCTTACACCTCCTTTGGTAGAGACATATCTCCATATCGCCACCCAAGAATATATTAGGGTTTTCTAAAAGGGATTGGATAGTCATTTGAGGCAAAATTTGCAGAGTACAGGAAAAGTACTGATAGTATTGTTCTACTACTAGCAAGCACAGACTCAACAGGCTGAGTGACATTGTTCAGCAGAAAAAATTCCATGATTCAATTGAAAAGCAAACGATGCCTTGGGTCAAATCGAGTAACTGTCAACACACACTCATACTTACACAAACACAGGCACGCACACACACACACTCGCACAAACACACACACAAACAATAAGTGACAAGCACCTGTCAAAGTGAAGACATTTCCACATTGATAGCTTTATCACTGTCATTAATGAAGTGAACGTAAAAACCAGTGAACCTCGGGAGAACAGGAAAACTCCACAAAGACAGCAGTGAATCTCAAGATTGAAACCAAATCACTGGAACCATGAGGCATGGGCACCATCTACTGTATCACTAAGTTGCCTTCAACTGAGAGGTTGTAAAAGCATCAAAAAAGATTGAACATGCGAGGACTTCTTCCTCCTTATCTCCAAGAAGAAAGGGGACAGGAATGACATCAGCCAATTACCTCATTACTGACTGTAGATTACAAGAATTTGTCCAAGGCCACTGCCAACAGTCTCAAGTCTGCTGTTGATCCACCCACGCCAAACTTGTGCTATGCGTGGCTGAAAGATGTTTGACAGCTTTGTGTTGCTCAGACGTACCATCGCCTACATGCA
Organism: Mobula birostris; assembly: GCF_030028105.1. NCBI lineage: Eukaryota > Metazoa > Chordata > Chondrichthyes > Myliobatiformes > Myliobatidae > Mobula > Mobula birostris. Next base: position 77,209,465 of record NC_092374.1, on the reverse strand, counting down.
GGACAGGGAGTGGATGCCCAGCTGTTCAACTTGGAACAGCAGAAAGTCTTCAACAGGCTATCACACGTGTACATTGTGGATACGTTCTTGAAATGAGCTTTGTAGAGGGAACCTGAGGTTGGATCCAACTGCAGTCCAAATCAATGGGTGGGAAACAGATAGCTTTCCCATCAAGTCAGGAGTCAACCAGGGTTGTTCACCTCCTCATCTTGTTTGTGTCTGTACAGAGCCCTTTTCTGAAGCCATTATGAAGAACAAGAGCATCACCGTCTTCTGCTCAGCTCACAGATTGACCAGCATCTTCAACCAGCCTGAGTTGGCATCGGGGCAAGAGTTAACCATGCAAAGAGCAAGGTCATGCTCTTTGGCAGGTGTCAGGCCTCATTACCTGAAGGTGCTGAGGATGTAGGTTGGAGTGGCCAACGCACGTAACAGGAATTGGCTGGAGTGGCTGGGAAGGCAAAACAGAAATTCTGGCTGGAGGGGACATTCCCTCTCAGTAACTGGGAAGAACCTGATCATTAGGTGCAAGGTGCTCTCAGGTCGGATCTACATGGCACATGTGGCCCATCCCCCGCTCTCCCAGCTTGGAAATCACACAGGCCACCTTCTGATTCATCTGGATACCTAAGATGGGGTGAGCTAGACCAATCAAGTCCCTGGACAATGGGAGCAAAAATGCACCCAATGCTGTCATCATCCTGATGATGAATGCAGCAGGCTAGGCAGCATCTCTAGGAAGAGGTACAGTCGACGTTTCAGGCCGAGACCCTTCGTCAGGACTAACTGAAGGAAAAGTTAGTCCTTCAGTTAGTCCTGACGAAGGGTCTCGGCCTGAAACGTCGACTGTACCTCTTCCTAGAGATGCTGCTTGGCCTGCTGTATTCATCAGCAACTTTGATGTGTGTTGCTTGAATTTCCAGCATCTGCAGAATTCCTGTTGTTTGCGATCGTCCTGATGACCACCTTTGTGAGCGACTGCATTAGGCACTTAAATACATAGGCACAAAGTACCACTATGTGTAAAGCTCTACCTGTCCCGGGTGTTGTGAAGGATAAGTCTGGTCCCGTCACCATGCAACATCCCAATCAGCTGGTCGTTGCCGCACTTCCTGCACTTTGTGGAAAACATTATTCTAGACCAGTACCATCGGGCTGTGGTCAGCATGGAACATCCTGCAGATACTCTGGGGAAGGACTCGATGTATGCTGTGGGGTGCTTCCCTGTGAACACTTGGAGAAATGCCTCCAGTTCAGATACTTCCTTATATGATCACTCCCACCATGCGCTGTCTCCAAGAGGAACGTAGCATGGATGTGATGGCCACTCATCTCTTTCCGGCTACGGGTTTACAAGGAGGATGTGGAGTAAGATGCAAGAGCCTGCATCACAGTTCATCCCAGAGGACTCTCTGTTATATGGGATATTCCCAAAGGCCCACAGAGAGATGGCTGGTGGAAGATCATCAACTCAGTGAAAGTCGCCCTTTGACGTGCCCAAAACTCGCTGGTCTCCCAGTACATCAAGATGTCCATAGACAGATGCTGGCACGTTAAAGGCTGCAGGGGTACACGCTGAAGCTTGACGCGACCGCTGCAAGGGCTGGTGGGGTAGGACCACAATACAGGGCTTTTCCACTGCTGGGCAGAGGGGGACTGAGTTGGGTAAGGAAGCCCCTCAGTTAGTGTAATAGTGTACCGTCCCAGGGGCCATATGAGGTGCAAAGGTGCTATTGGTTTTAAAACAAAATGTAATTTAATTCTAAGTGCATTTTCTACAAATGTAAGAATGAAAAGGTGTTGCACAGTTTAATTTTGTAAATTATCCATCCAACAAAAGACACAATTGAACAGTTTAAAACTGAGAAGTTTTGATGGGAGAAACTGTTTTCAATTGACGGCTAATACTAATGGTACAGCCAAAAAGATTAAATAATAACTCATAAAGTTCCTCGGAGTTCACACCGTTGAAAACATCCTGACAAGTTGCATCTCCACCTGGTATGGGAGCAGTTGAGCATCAGACCAGAAGTCCCAACAAAGGACTGTGAGAACAGCTGAGAAAATCACAGGGGTCGCCCTACCATCCATCAGGGACACTTATCAGGAGCACTGTGTACACAGGGCCCTTAGTATTATTAAGGATTCCACCCATCCACACAGCATCCTCTTTGACTTTCTACCATCAGGCAGTAGACTCTGACGCATAAAAACAAGCAGTCAGGATGAGAAACACACAACACACTGGAGGAACTCAGCAGGTCAGGCAGCATCCGTAGAAATGATCAGTGTTTCCACGGATGCTGCCCGACCTGCTGAGTTCCTCCAGCGTGCTGTGAGTGTTGCTTTGACCCCAGCATCTGCAGAGTATTTTGTGTTTAGGATGAGGGACAGTTTCTTCCCACAGGCCAAGAGGCTTCTGAACTCCCGGCCACATTGTATTCAAAGTATCACTGGTTAATCTGTTTCATACTCTATAATATTTAATATTAATGCATTTAGTTTGTTATTTATATGTGATTCATCTGTAGATTTTATCCCTACTTTCATAATTTATCGTGTGTTATGTGTACTACTGTGCTTTACACCTCGGTTCAAAGAAACATTGTCTCATTTCTATATACATTTAATGGTTATACTGTCCATGTATGTAGTTAAATGACAATAAACTTGACTTGACTTGATAAATCCATCCATGAAAGAAGTCAAGAGAAACTTTTTAACACAGAGAATGGTGAGAGCATGGAGATTGCAACCACAGGGAGCAGTTGAGGTGAATGGACTGGCTGGATTTAAGCTGGATAAACAAGTAGACTGGATGTTGATGGGGTGAGGAGATAACCAGTCATGGACCAGGTGCATTGTCTTGCCAGTTCCTGCACTGAAGGCTCGCTTTAAGTGTCTTGTTGAATCCCTGATTTCTCACTTCAGTCGTTAAGTAGGTTCGTCATGAAAGTGTGCTTAATATATCTCCAGTTCGGAGCTGAGATAGATAAAGGAAAAGCAAGCTATACAGAGGCATAGTTCTGATACATGCACTGAGAGTACTGTCTTAAAACAACCTACTGAAGATGACTTTGCATGTCAAAGTTAAAGGACTTTCTGAAACAGTCAGAGATGATAGCAGGACCGGAAACAGTGACAGGACACAAGCAACTGTGAGAGGACAGGCCTGAAAAGACAGAGCGTTCCCTCTCACCCGCACACCTTTCCAGAGCCAGACCTCCTCCAATCAGATTTCCTGCAGGACATCTGCACACACTGAGGAACACTTCATCACTATCACTCAGCAGCCAGAAGGGAAGCCTCAAATTCCCACACCAGCACCACACAGGGCTCAGAAGCTGGCTGAAACAATATGCAACAAAATGCAAGTTTTCCCAATATCACCAGTGGAAAAATATTTCTTTTGCTCAGCACAAATATAATTCTATTTCAGATATTCTAAATCGTAATTTGCCAGAACTTTGGCAAATATCTGTTTGCAGTCATTCAAATGACTGTATGAGTTTTGCTGAATAAAATCCCTTTGATAAGACATTAAACACTCAATCTTAGCTTTTGGAAAAATGTGCTGTTTGATATCTGTGCTCTCATTTATTGGAAGGTATATTTTAATCTAATCTCATTTCTTTTTTTTCTTGACTAAGATAATCCCACAAAATATGAATTTGAGAATAAGTAATTCTCCATTAATAAGCACCGTCTATGCCAACTGGCATGTTTAAATATTCTTTGATTTTGCAAAGTACATTCATCAATTAACACAATTACAAAAATAAGGAAATTACCCCAATTAGCTTCAAGCAATACAGAGAGATTGAAAACGATTGAGCTGCCTGCCTGTGTGTGATAATCATTTTATCTTCACCACAGAGAGATAACTTACGAACTTGCACACAGCATCCATTCATGTATGCAGAATAAATTAAAATAGCACAGAAAGGGAACTTTTATCACATTTCCTATTATCTTATTCTAAGCGACACTTCAGCTAAGAGCACGAATTCATAGCCAGGGGCGAGATACTGCTTGACACTCCAAGCAACTTTTGCTCCAAACTTTGAACTGAATCCAGCTTTATAGAGTGGCCTTTTTATTTAATAACTATCACATTTCTGCTCTCTCCTGTGTTGCGCTTTCTGAGGCAGTCATGCAACAGTCAGCACCAGGAGATAATAACATCTTCAGATAAAAGTAGCAGCATTAATGTAATTGTCAGATCATCTCTCTTGCAAATCTTTTGGAGTTCTGACCGCAGATATGACACCTGTTTTTGTCTCCTCTGATCCTGCAGCAGACTTTCCACTGAGGGGTTGCCTGATACACATCCTGCCAGATACCAGAACAATAAAGATGAAGAAATTCTTGTCAGAGAGGCTGCCAAATTCTACAGGAAAGCTATTTATGTAAGCTCTCTCTAAGTATCTTTCATTAACCCATCTTCCCACATCCCCCAGTTTCTCCATCTCCCCCCTTCCATCTTTCTCTTTCTTCCCTGTCTCTCCTCTACCCATCTCTCTTTCACTTCAGCTCTCTCACTCTCTTCTCTTTTCTGCATTTTTCTCCCCTTGTCCTTCTCTCTCCCTTGCCGATCCCTCCTTTTTCTATCTATGCTTCTACCTGTCTATTCTCTTTCTCTGCATCTCCTAGCTTTCACTCTCTCGTCATCCATCCTCCCCCTGCTTCTCTTTCACCAACACTCCTTGTCCTTTCTCTCTCCCCTTTCTAATTTCCTAGTCTCCCTCCATCTCTCTCCCTTATATCCTTCCCTGTCATCTTTTCTCATACCTCTGACTTGCCCTTTCTCATCTATCTCTCATTTACAGTATTTCTCCCTTTTTCCTTTCCAGTTTCTCTCTTCCTCATATTTCTCTTCTCCACCAACCTTCTCACATCTCAGTTGTCTACTCCTTCCTTCATTCCAATCTCTTTTTCCATCTCTCTCACTCACTTTCTCTCTTGCCTCTTGCTCTTCTTCCTTCCAATTTTTCTTTCTTCCCTCTCTCTCCTTCAGAGTCACAGAATCAATGAGCCCTTTGGCCCAACCAGTACCACCAATGTCCACCTAAGTTAGTCACATTTTCCTGCCTTCTTAACCTTTTTTGTTCATGTACTTGCTCGAGTGTCTTTTAAATGTTCTTAATGTACCTGCCACAACTACCTCCTTTGACAGCTCATAATAAGAGATTCTGTGGGTGCTGGAAATCAAAAGCAACACAACCATACACACAAAATGCTACAGGAACTCAGCAGGTTAAGCTGTATCTATGGAGGGGAGAGCGCAGTCAACATGTCTCAACCAAATCACTAATTTCCCTCCATAGCTGCTGCCTGACCTGCTGAGTTTCTCCAGCATTTTGTATAAGTCACTCTGACAGCTCATCCCATATCAGACCACCCTCTAGGTAAAAAGGTTGCTCTAGGGTTCCACCCAAATCTCTGTGTTTCCCTCCCAATCTCTCTCTCTTTCCCTTTTTCCCATACCTTCTCTCCACCCCTCTCTCTTGCTGTCTGACCATTCAGCCCTTTGTGTCATGTCTGACATTCCCTAACAATATGGCTGATCTTTCTTCTCAGTGCACTTTTCTACATCGTCCCTCAATTCCCCTGACATCTAAAAATCCATCAGTGTCTAATCTTGAATACACAGCCCTCCTCGCAGGGAAATTCCCAAAGACTCTCTAGTCCCCAAGTAAAAAAAATTCCTTCCCATCCCAGCCCTATATGGCAGCTTCTTATTTTCCAGCCATCTGCCGGATAGAAACACTTTCATTACATCAACCCCATCAAATACTACCATAGATTTCCTGACATCTTTTCTGGAGCTTGTTTTTGAGCACAATATTAATACCAAAAGCTTAAAAGTTATTATCTCCTGTGATCAGAATCCAAAAGCAATTGTAAGGCTGCCCTGGTGAGATCACCAATATCAATGAAAGACAGGAGTCAATCCTGAAGTCTGTGCAATAAAAAACAGATAATTATTATAGTTACTGAATGAACTGGGAATATTCTCAGAAAGCAGTTTTTCACCCTGCCCATTTGTGGGATAGGAACTTTATTCCACAGTTTTACGTCAAAAATTTTTTTAATTTTTTGAAATTAAAAAGAAAAACAGCACGACACAAGCAGGCACACGTTCAACAGAGCAGAATGCCATTTGCTACAGAATCAACCTTATTTCATTTCATCAATTTCATGAAGTGCAATGAATGCAGAGTTGTGCACAATGGAACATTTTCACTGGTTGATCTTTCAGAACTACACACTAAAAATGACTAGTAAATACAGAAACACACAGATATTTTAACTACTAGGGAGTTAGGGACGTTGGAAGATGAACTGGAAAGAATTGAATCAACCATGTTCTTACTGATTGGCAAAGCAGGCTTCAGGAGCAAACAATCCAGCACTGTTCTATTTTCTTTTCCTTTTGTTCTTGTGAAAAGGTATATTCATGCTTCTACTAGGGAAGTTTAAAGTCATCGATGTTTAGATTATGGAAAGGTTGAATGGACATGCCATGAAACAAAATATTTGTGATGATGAAATAAAGCACCACGATTAATATAGAAATCTTTACTACAGGCAATCTGGTACGTAATCAGAGACATTATGAAGACAAGAACCTAAAAGAGGTCAGGAACAGAAATAAACACTCAAAATGCTGGAGGACCTCGGCAGGTCAGATAGCATCTATGGAGAAAAGTAAAAAGTCAATGTTTCAGCCCAGGACCCTTAACCAGGAGTCATCAGGAACAGATTTTATTTTTCAGCAGCTCAGGCGAGAGGAGTATGTATTGGTATCAGGGCCCTTTGGAAGTTGGGAGAGAGGATAAAAGGAGCAAATTTGGGCAAGGCCAGTCATTTTGGACTATGCAGGCACTTACTATGTTGGCGTCAAAGGCCTAACCTCAGCTGCAAATAAAAGGCCATTGTTTGAGAGTGTCAGTGATAGAGTGTGAAGGCTTTGGCTCAACAGGTGGAGGCACAGTTGAGAATTGCAAGCCTTTTTCTTCGCAAACACGAGGAAATCTGCAGATGCTGGAATTTCAAGCAACACACATAAAAGTTGCTGGTGAACGCAGCAGGCCAGGCAGCATCTCTAGGAAGAGGTACAGTCGACGTTTCGGGCCGAGACCCTTCGTCGATCCTGACGAAGGGTCTCGGCCCGAAATGCCGCTTCCTAGAAACGCTGCCCGGCCTGCTGTGTTCACCAGCAACTTTTATGTGTGTTGCAGCCTTTTTCTTTTTTGGTGTAGGACAGTCAGGATGGAATGCTCCTCCTCTCAGATGTAGGAACTTGGGACACCCAACAGTTTCCCAGATGACTACATCTGTAGGAAGTGCACCCAACTTCAGCGCCTGACTGACCAGGTTGAGGAGTTGGAGCTGGAGTGGAAGTACTCAGGGTCATTCAGGAGGTTGAAGATATTATGGATGAGACTTTTCAAGAGGTGGTCAAACCCAGACTACAGGCTTTGGACAGTAGATGTGTGACCAACAGGAGAGGTATGGGGACGCCAGTCTATCGCAAGGTTAACCTCCAGCATTTGCTAGTACCCATTTTCAGCTGGATGGACTGGAGCAGTGTGTGGTTAAGTGCCTTGCTCCAGGACACAACACACTCCCTTGGCCAAGACTCAAACCCACGATCTTCAGATTGTGAGCCCAATGCCCCAGCCACTTGGCCAAGCGTCACACAATTTTGGCTGATAACAACCTACGAAGTTACATAAATACTATTAATAACCCATGGGTGAAATGGACTCTTAAAATATGGAAAACTATTATAAAAGTATATAAACTAGAGAGAGACATTGCAATTATTAAATGATTTTACGCTGAACAAACTGGATGCTGGATTTAAGGACTGGACAGCTAAAGCAATAACAGCTATTTGCAATATAATGAAAGAAGGAACAGTGTTCAGTTTTGAAATGCTCAAACAGAAACTCTTAATAGAAAATTAAGACTTTTATCGATATTTGCAGCTGTGACAGTATGTTAATAGGATGGTTAAAAATGTAACCAAGGCAAGTACATGTTTGATAGAGCTATTTAGAAAAGCATATAATTCAGACAACAGTAGTTGAATAATTTCAAGCGTGTATAAGGGTTTGTCAAATCTTAAAACACATTCAACATACATTAAAACAAAATGGGAGCAGGAAGGAGGGATAATAATATCTCAGGAAGAATGGACAAGAATATGGAGATATCAATGGAAGTGTACCAGTTCACAGAAATAGAGGGAGTTTGGGTGGAAAAACTTGATAAGATATTTTATTACACACTCTCAGAAATCCCATTATGATAGTAACCTCCCTGTTTGCTGGAGAAATTGTGGAAATCAAAATGCAAACCATTATCATGTTTTCTAGAAATGCCCCGCTATCAAAGACTATTGGAGTGGGATACACAATGCCCTACAAGACATCTTTAAATGTGAAATACCCATAGAAAGTAAGACCATATATTTTGGGTATATACCTCAAGAATGGGTGAAAAGAGATAAATATTTAATGAATATACTGCTGGTGGTTGGTAAAAAGACCCTTACCAGGAAATGGTTATCACAGGAGAGCCCAACTTTAAATGTATAGATGGAAATTACAATGGACATTTACAAAATGGGGAAGATAACAGCATCTGTAAATCATAAGTTGGAACAATTTGATTTATACTGGGAAAAATGGTTTAACTACATAACACTTCATAGGCCTGGTTTTATTCTCACAAATCAATGAATATGTTGTAAAAAAAAAGATCACTCCCTACTTTGTACATAGTTTTCTGCTTTTGATTGTTCTTTCTTTCCTCTCCTTTCTATAAGTGTATACCTCAGATAAATATTATGGGGAGTTGACAAATATGACTATATGAAACATATGTACAGTATCTGAAATACATCTTACAGAAAGTTTTGTTTGATGATGAACTTCAATGAAAAATAAATTACAAAAAATAGTTAGGAAAGAGGCCGAAGAGAAGGACCTCCAAAGTTGTAATCTCTGGATTACTCCCTGTGCCATGGGCTAGTGCAGGTAGAAATGGGGCGATAGCACGGATGAATGAGGGGCTGCTGAGATGGTGTAGGGGACCGGGTTTCAAGTTTCAGGATCATCGGAACTTTTAATGGGAAAGGGGTGACCTTACAAGAGGGATGGGTTGCACATGAACTGGGGGCCAATATTCTGGTCGGGAGGTTTGCTGCTGCTACTCGGGAGAGTTTGAACTAGTTTTGCAGGAGGCTGGGAACTGGAGCTACAGCTCAGTAAGGGAAGGATCAGACCAAAAGATAGATGTCATGAAAAGTATTAGAAGGCAAAATCGAATGACAGAGTATCATGTGTAAGGGTGATGAACTTAGAGCTTGGATCAGTACATGGAACTATGATGTTGTAGCCATTACTGAAACTTAGTTGAGAAGGGGGCAGGAATGGGTAATTAATGTACCAAGGTTTCAAAGTTTTGGAAAAGACAGAGGAGGAGGTAAAAGAGAAGGTGGAGTTGTACTGCTAATCAGGGAGAATATCACAGCTGCATTCAGAGGAGACACAATGGAGGAGTCAGACACTGAGTCTATTTGGGTAGGACTCAGGAATAGGAAGGGTGCAATCACACAGATAGGATTGTAATATAGACCCCCCCCCCCCACTCCCAATAGCCACATGGACATTGAGGAACAGAATTGTAATCAGATTAAGGAAATATGTAAAAATAATAGGGCTGTTTTCAACTTCCCTAATATAAACTGGGACCTTCTAAGTGTAAGGGGTTTAGATGGGGCAAAAATTTGTTAATGTATCTAGGAAAGTTTCTTAAATCAATATGTACTGTAGATGGTCCAATGAAAAGAGGGGCGGTACTGGACCTGGTGTTGGGCAATGAGACTGGCCAGGTGACTGAGCTTTCAGCTGATGAACAATGACCACAACTCCTTATCTTTCAGGAAAGCTATAGACAAGGATAGGTATGGTCTTTGTGGGAGAGCTTTAAACTGGAGTAGGGTAAACTACAAGGGCATTAGGCAGGCACTAAGAGAAGTTAATTGGGAACACCTTTTTTCTGGCAAATCCACATCAGACATGTAGAGAGTGTTTAAAGATCAATTGCACAGAGTACAGGAAAGTTACGTTACTGTTAGAAGGAAGGACGGGCATAGAAAGATAAGAGAACCTTGGATGTCCAGAAAAGTGATGAATTTAGTCAAGAGGGAAAAGGAAAACTATATAAAGTTTCAGAAATCAGGATCAAGCGAAGCACGAGGAGTATAAAGAAGCAAGGAAAGAACTAAAGAAGGAATTAGGAAAGCCTGGAGGGGCCATGAAAAGTCCTTGGCAAGTAGGATTAAGGTGAATCCTAGGGCATTCTATACATACATCAAAAGTAACAGGATAACTAGGGAGAGGGAAGGAGCACTCAAGGATAATGGGAGAACATTTGCTTGGATGCAGAGAACACGAGAAATGTACTTAATCAGTACTTTGCTTCAGTATTTACCAACCAAGGAAAAGGATATGGAGGATCAGAAGACCCAAGCTGAGTGTATAAATACATTAAGGCATTTGAGGATCAAAGAGGAGGAAGTGTTGGGCCTCCTAATGAGTATTAAGGTAGATAAATCCCGAGGATCTGATGGGATTTACCCCAGGTTATTGAAGGAGGAAAGAGACCAGATTGCTTGGCTCTTCACCAGTATCTTTGTGTCCTCTCCAGCCACAGGCAAGGTCCCGGAGGATTTACAAGTAGCTAATATTGTACCTCTATTTAAGAAGGGAACATGGAAAAATCCTGGCAAGTATAGACTAGTGAGTCTCACATCAGTTGTAGGGAAAGTGCTGGAGAAAATTACTATGGATAGGATATATGAGCATTTAGAAACCCATAGCCTAATTAGGGAGAGCCAGCATGGTTCTGTGCATGACAGCTCGTGCACTTACCAACTTGATTGAGATTTCTGACAAGGCAACGAGAGAGCTTGAGGAGGGTAGGGTAGTGGATGCTGTCTATGTGGATTTTAGTAAGGCGTTTGACCAGTTCTCATGGGAGGCTAATGCAGAAGATTAAGATGCATGGGATGCATGGTGAATTGGCTGTTTGCATTCAGAACTGGCTTGTGCATAGAAGACAGAGGGTAGTGTTTGAAGGGACTTATTCGAGCTGGATGTCTGTAATTAGTGGAGTTCCACAGGGACCTGTGCTGGGACCTCTGCTGTTTGTGATGTATATAAATGACCTGGATGAAAATGTAGATGTTAGCAAATGACCTGGATGAAAATGTTAGTAAAATTTGCAGATGATACCAAAATTGGTGAAGTTGTGGATAGTGTAGGCAAAGAATACAGCACAATATAGACCAGTTGCAGATTTGGGCTGAGAAATGGCAGATGGAGTCCCAGATAAATGTGAAGTGTTGCACCTCAGTAGGGCAAATACAAGGAGACAGTACACTGTTATGGGCAAAGTCCTTAACAGTGTTGCTGAGCAGAGATCTTGGGGTCCAAGTTCATAGCTCCTTGAAAGTAGCTACAGAAGTCGACAAGGTGGCTAAGACGGCTTACAGAATGCTTGCTTTTATTAGTCCTGGCACTGAGTTCAAAAGTCAAGAGGTTGTGTTGTGACTTTATAAGACTCTGGTTAAGCCACATCTGGAGTATTGCATACAGTTCTGGTCTCCTCACTATAGGGAGGATATTGAGGCTTTGGAGTGGTTGCAGAAGAGGTTTACTAGGATGCTGCCTGGTTTAGAAAGCATGTGCTATCATGAGAGGCTGGGTAAACTTGGGTTGTTTTCTCTGGAGTGCTGGAGGCTAAGGGGAGATCTGATAGTGATTTACAAGATTATGAGAGGTATTGATAGAGTGGACAGAGAGTATCTGTTTCCCAGGGTTGAAATGTCTTATACCAGAGGGCATGCATTGAAGGTGAGAGGGGGTAGGTTCAAGGGGGATGTGAGAGGTAAGATTTTACTCAGTCATGGATGCCTGGAATGCTCTGTCTAGTATAGGGGTAGAGACAAATCCATTAGAGACTTTTAAGAGATGTTTGGATAGGCACATGGATGTAAGGAAGGTGGAGGTATATGGACATGGTGAGGATAGGAAGGATTAGTGTTTGGGTGTTTTTGATTTGCTTTTGAGTTGGTTTGCACAATATTGTGGGCTGAATGGCCAGCTCCTGTGCTGTACTCTTCTATGTTCTAGAATGAAAGCTTCCAATCACAGATAGCAATTGACTCCAGCTGTTACTTCAAGAAATTACTAAGGCTACATACAGTACAAAAACTCTGACCAGTTCAGCCACAGTTTGTTACCACCTACTTCGTGCCCAATGCAATCTGAAAAAAATATTTACGCTTCTCACATTTTATGCAAAAATCGATTTCATTCCTCATTGCAGAGGGCAGAATCTGGAGCAAATAAAAGAACCTGCTACAGAAATTCAGCGGGTCATTTATTCTCTGTGGAGGCAAAGAGATGGCCAGTGTTTCAGGCTGAGACCCTGCATCAGGACAAAGGTGGTGGCGAAAGGTGGGGACAATGATGTGTTGCATCATGATGTGATGGAGGCTCTTAGGGTGGTAGGTGAGAAGAGGAGGAACTCTATCCTTGTTAGTGCGTTGGGAATAAAGGGAGAGTGCAGATGTCAGGGAGATGGAGATGCAGGTGAGGGCAGCATCAATGGTGGAGGAAGGAAATCCATGTTCTTTGAAGGAGGAGGATAGCTCTGATGTCCTGGAAAGGAAAGTATCATCCTAGGGACAGATGCAGTGGAGACGAAGGACATGAGAAAAGGGAATAGCACTTTTACAGGAGACAGGTTGGGAAGGGATATAGCCAAGATAACCATGAGAATCGATAGGTTTATAAAAGATGTCCAGAGATTGAGACAGAGAGATCGAGAAAAAGGAGAGAAATGTCAGAAATGGACCTAGTGAATTTAAGGGCAGAGTGGAAGTTGGAGGCAAAGTTGATGAAATTGATGAGCTCAGCATGGGTGCATGAAGCAGCACCAATGCAGTCATCAATAAGGCACAGAAAGAGTATTAACAGGGAAGGCTTGGAACAAAGACTGTTCTACATAGCCAATGAAAAGGCAGGAATGGCCGGGGCCCATGTGATGCCAATGGCTACCCCTTGAGATTGGAGAAATTGGAAGAAGCCAAAGGAGAAATTGTTGAGGGTAAGGACCAATTCTACCAGACAGAGGAGAGTGGCGTTGGAGGGGAACTGGTTGGGTCTTTTGTTGAGAAAGAAGCGGCCTTCTTGATGGTGACTGGATATTCATGATGAAAATGAGGTGGACAGGGCCAGGGGACTGAAAGTTGTTCAGGAGATTGAAAGCTTGTGAAGTATTACAGATGTATGTGGGAAGGGACTGAACCAAGGGAATAGGATGGAGTCAAGGTACATGGACACATGTTCAGTGGGGCAGCAGCAGGCCAATGGACCTACCCAGACTGTCAGGTTTGTAGATCTTGTAGGAGGTAGAAATGAGCAGTGCTAATCCTGCGCTATGAGACTGGGAATCCTTTTTCTCTCCTCTCTGTACATTACCATTGAATCTGCTTCGCCCACCCTTTCAGGCAGAAGGTTCCAGATAACCATGTAGCAAAATAATCATTGCAATGAAGGACAGTCTAAGTTGTGTTAAACCCCTGGAATTGTTCCTGTATACACAATTCCTGACACAGAGGTGATGGCTGAGCCCAGCGAGGCTGTCCTCATGCAAGACTGATCATAGAACAGTTGAAGTGAAGAACAGAGATGCCTGAGTAAATACATGTTGGTGAGAGTGTGCCGGCACAGGGCGAGAGGAGTCTTGAATGGAGCATTTTGGACTGACTGGGCTGCTTGTGAGATATATTCATGTCATCACTCAAAACGCCTGGTATAAGTAGGCTGTTGCGGACTCACCGTGGGCCACCCAACCATGTTTGCACTGGTCACAAGTCCGCAGATTGATCTTCCCCGGCTGAAAGCATTCACATGTGCAATTTACCAGTGTGCAGCGGATGGCCTAAAGGAGGAAAGGGGAAAGGACATGGTCAGTTCAGTCACTTTCTGTAATGCTCTTTATATCTGAGATTGCCCTGTTTTTAATTCTACTGTTCCTGCAGATTCATTGCTTCTAGTGGGACCCAAAAGAGTTATAGAGCAACCCTAGGCACATTCCTTAAAAGTTAAACCACTTCCTGTCCAAAATGGCTGACAGATCATCTTGCTTCCATCCCTCTGTTTGTTCACTTAATAGTAAGAAACAACATCACTTTCAGCAAATGAACTTATAAATCTTAGTTTTAGTCAAGAACAATTAATTCTGGTACAAGGCCAAACTTAAAATATTTTTCATTAATAGACGAACAAAAGGGGTAGGCCATTCAGAGCCTTGAACCACTTGGCCAGTTACTGTGTAACTGATCTCCATCTCTCTCCATTCCTGTACAGGCCAACTCACTAATCTTTGACTAGTCAGCAACTGAACATGTATAGCACCTTAGGGGGAGATTCCCAAAAACGTAGAACCTTCTGAGTGAAGAACTCCTCCAGAGCTCTTTACATTGTCCTACGTCCAGTAGATTAGTTTCCCACCTGGCTTTTATCATCATCAATCCTGGATAAATGCATCAGGCCCCTCATCTACACCATTTACGAAAATTGTAAATAGCTGAGACCCCAGCACTGATCCCTGAGGCACTGGTTATAGTCAGCCAGCCTGAAAATGATCCACGTATTCTTATTCTATTCATTAGTGTTACAGCTCACATAGATTAACACTGGAATCAGTTCACTTCCTGATCAGTTATCTGGTCCCATGTGAGAAAACTTTACAAGATATTACAAGGAAAGGAGAGAAACAGAGGTCTTGGAGATCTCATTTCCCCCGTTTCTGATCATATTCAAAATGCAGCAACTTGCACAGTGGCAAATATGTCAATTATATTTCAGCACTGTACAACGATAACTCTCAAAGCACCTTATAGGTTAGATTCTGGGTAAAATCTGGCAGGTTGAACTTTGTAGAGCACATCTGTAGCCAGTCTTGAGTTATTACAGTCCATCAAACCAGTGCTCCAGGCGGTCACTGTGAACAGTGCAGAGCTGAACATAATCCATTCCTGTAGACTTCCTATCCTCCCGCTTGTACAGTGCACCCTAATCTGTCAAAAATTATTTTGGTTATCAACTGATAAGAAATCTGAACCATAATCAGACTGCAGTTGTCTGGGGCAGTGACAATACCCAGATCACTACAGAGCTCTGTACAATGTAAAGCAGATTCCAGAAATTAAACAGAAATGTTAAATGCCATTCCCCAATTTAATATTCCTTAGGAAGCAACTGTAAATAGGAAGCTTATGTTAAATCTGTTAGAAGCGAAGGTTCGGAATTCTTCCAGTCTTAAAGGAAGAGCCCGTTATTCAGATTAAGATCCATTTTTCAACATTTCAGCAAATGAATTAGTTCCTTACTGACACAGTTTGCACTGATAAACAACAGAACCATTGCACCTACTTACCTAAGCTTGCAAACTTTAAGATACTGTGGAGACAGAAGAGAAACACAGAAAACTAGTCTACAGAACTTTTTGCAATCTTGAGGTATCCTGAAATATATAGAGATACAGCAGAGAAAAGGTCCTTCCAGCCCAATGAGTTGTAATTGTGTCATGCTAACTGCTATGCTACTGTGATGCCCAGAAGCAACTGTATCCTAAAACACTTTGGATCAAAGAAATCACTTTTAAAGTATATTCACATTAATATTGGAACCCCAGTGATTTGTGCACAGCAATTTCCTCAAAACACCTACAGAATAATGAAAGCAATTTTAATGATATTGATTGAGGGAAAAGAATTGGCCAGGAAACTGAAAAGGACTCTCCAAGGTGGTGCTTGGGACTTTTTAAATCAACCTAAGAGCAGATGGAGCCTCAGTTGATGAAACGGGGTGAGCCATCATTTACTAGTTCCTTGCTGTTTAAAATAATCATGCCTAGGTTTGCTGGCTGTAGCAGATCATTCTGTAGGGAAATCAGCCATTTCAGTGGAAAGTTCAAGACTTATGCCCACATGTACTAACACAACATTAACACAACAGAAAAAGAAAAAGCCCAACCATTCCATGGTATCATTTATGCTCCACATGTGCCTCCACAAATTTTTCTTGATCCAAATCTATTAGTGTAACCCTTTATTTCCTTCTCCATCAAGTCCTTGATCAGGAATCCTTGTTCTCTCGTGGCTTCAGTGATACCGCGTGGTTGTGAGTTCCACATTCTCTTGGAGGTGAACAAGAGAAGATATTCACGTCTGTTGCTGCACTTCATCACTGAATTCTACTTGGAATTCAAAGGTGGGTCACAGACTCACTTTTGACAGTTAACTCCCACACTGCAGCTGCTACAACATCAGTATCCTAATTGATTTTGGAACTTCCTGACCTGTGGCTTAGGGGATGAAAAAGTATAATAATAGGAGAAACAAACAACCTGCTAAATGAACTCTGTGGGGCGAGCAGCATCTCTGGCGGAAAGGAACTGTTGGTGGTGTGTTGCATCTACAGTTTCCCGGGTCTCCGAGAGTAGGGGAAATTTATTGTAACCTGGTTCACTATCAACAAAGCCCCCTAATTTAGTATCATCAGCAAACTTGCTAATTGTGCTGTACACATTCACATCAAACTTAGTTACATAAATAATGAATAATGGAGGGGGTCAATGCAGACCCCTGGGGAACTCCACAAATCACTGACTTCCAATCGGAGAATCAATCTTTGACTATCATTGTCAACGTCTTATAAACAAGCTAATTCTAAATTCACCTCGCTAGCTCCTCCGGAATTCCATGCAGCCTAACCTTCTAGCTCAGCCAGTTACACGGGACCTTGTCAAAGACCTTACTAAAGTCCATACAGACAACATCCATGACCTTACCTTAATCCATCCCCTTATACACCTCAGATGTGTCAGGCATGACATACTATGCACAAAGCCGAGCTGAGTATTCCTGACCAGGCTTTGACTATCTAAGTGATGGTAGATCTTGTCCCTCAGAATTCCTTTCAGTAACTTCCCTACAAGTGAAGGCAGGCTTACTGGCTCTAATTCCCTGGGATCATTACCCTCGAGGTTCTGCATTTTAATTTCTAATCTAACTCCCTACATAGAATTTGCATGCTCTCCCTGCGACTACATGGAGTACTCCAGACATACTAATTTCCACCTCATCACAAAGATGCATTGATTGGTAATTAGCTATAGAAAATTGCCCTCAATGTAGTTGACATCTGAAGAATCAAGGGATTAGCTTTGATAGGTGCATGATGGTTGCCACGAACGCAGTAGGCCAAAGTACCTATTTCAGTGCTGTTTGGCTCAATTCCTCTACGTGAGAGAGAAAAAATGAAAGTTGAATGTTACAGAATTTCCCATTTCCAATGTTCAATTTCCTCTGTTCGGGTATTTCAGATTTCATTATTCTGTACATCTCCACTACATCACCTCTCGTTGCTCACCATATTTTTCCACTCCTTCTTAGCCAGCACCACCACTACTTATGTTACTCAATTCCTCTTGGACTCTATCTATTAGAGACCTTCCTTTCCCTCTGCCCCTTTCATCTTACACTGTGCTAAAAGCTCATCCACCTGGAACAATCATTCTGCTTCTCTCCCAACTAATTCTGCTAAATATGGCCAGCATTTTCTGTTTTTTTATTTCAGATTTGCAGTGTCTGCTTTTTTAAAGAAAGGCCCTGTTATTCCTATAATTTTTATTTTTTACATTATTTATATCACTTTCAGTTGTTGACAGTCTCTTAATGGGTTTGTCAAGTGGCAAAGCTCTACCCCCAGCATTCCCTCCTGTCACAGCTTTGCCAGGAGAACCTCTGCCCAGTGACATTTAAACTAAATTTTCTGTGAGACATCAACACAATCCAACTGAATAGCTTCTCATGTTCTTACAAACTTGGTTATGTCATGTTCTACATTAATATAGGTGATAAATAGCCAAAGGCCCACTATTCATCCATGGGACACTCCACTGGTTATAGCCAGCCAGCTTGAGAGTAACCAGCTTGAACAAAAATACTGCGCATTATCAGACAGAGTGCACTGCCCAATGGGGCGATGGGATACCCATTCAATAACAACTTTCAAAAGAGGGTTTCATATAGTCTGAAAAGAGAAAAGGTCTGAGTGTTCTGGAGAACAAGCTCCCTTTCCAAGAGCAAGCACAGGTAGGATTGGTCAAATGGTCTCTTTCAATGCTGTATCATTCTGTGATTTTGGAAGAAAAAAAGCCTCTTATTTCAGCCCAGTAACTATGCACATCTGTTCCAAATCAGAAGGAATTTTGAGCACACAAACGGAGAGAAACCATTTCCCTTGGGCAAAGGATACACGTTTATGATGAAATGCAGAGAAGATAGAATTTTTCAAAACATTTTTTCAACTACCTGTTGTGCTTTAGAAGGTGCTTGCATGAAAGGATGGTAAAAATGGGTTCAGTAATAACTTTCAATGTGAAATCCCATAATACTTGCATGGGGAAATCTGCAGGGTTATGAAAAAGGAGCAATTTGGGGTGAGAACTCTCTCACATTGGCCTGGAAGAGATCTCCCTGCCATGTGTCTGTTCTAAAATTCACAGTATACATGTACAATGCAAATAATGTGTTTGAAATGCATGAATGCAGATACAGTTCAGGGTGTACACACTGTATCATTATGTAGAAAATGAGGTTATAATAATGTATGTGTATAATATAAGGGATCACTGTGTATCACTGTATATAATGTTGATGTATATAATATAATGCATGTACAGTATATAACATTTAGACAATGTGTGAAAATACATTGCATCCATAGGCAATTAGTGCACATACACTGTAAAGAATGGGTATAATATGTATATGCATACAATATATTACTTTCCTACTACCAATATTACCAAGGAAAGTATTGTTAACCTAAAAGTTACAGAGAGCAGATTTTGCCAATTCTCAACCAATCCACAATGAGCAGGTTAAAAGCAGAAAAGAATATTTACAATATTTATTAATAAGATGTCAAAGTTAAGACATATACTTCTAATATGTGCATGTCTTTGATTCAGCAATTAAATCCTTAACAAGTATGGACATCAAAAATACTCCCTTAATTTTTTTACATCCATCTGCCCTGATAACTTTGAGATGATGTACTCAAAGCACAGAGCTTATCGCCTTTCACTTGGCTGAAAAGCTTCATTTGGAAGCCCCTCATTCAGTGGTAATCAGTTAAGCACTTTGACACACCAAATTTTTTCAACACAGCCCTAATGAAACCAAAATGTATCTAATCTGTTCTATGAGCTACATTTTGCTCAAAAGTTTAATCTCCCTACCCTCCCTTGCTCAACCCGCTGCAAGTTCCTCAGCCCTATTTCCTTGCCCCAAGCACCCTTCCCCTCCCTTCTCCACTATACATCTTCTCTCCTACCTTCCAATACCTAACATGCGACACCCAATCCGTTTTCCTCAGGACTTCTCCTCCTAACCTACAAGAGAAGTAAGAAACTGTTCAATAGCTTCACTTCTTCAGAACCAGATTCTCCCCAAACTCAATTGTCAAGCTGTAGTGCACAAATGGCAGATGCATTTGCTGAGCTCCAAGTCAGCTTCAAGTCGTTGATGAAGCACGTCATAGGGGAAATCTTATACACACACAACATGCACACATCACAAGGCAAAGTAGCTTTACGAACCTGCTCCCACAGTACACCACCACATTCTCTCAGCAAAGGTCGCAACAAGACCCCAGAAAGTGTGAATCTTTTCCCATATCTCCAGTCACTTCTCAACAAAGGAAGACATCGATGATGCAACTCATCATTGACTTTATTGAAGTAGTTGTCTTTAGCTATCCGAGTTGTCCGAGGAAAATATGATGCCCCAATTCATCCCAAACTTCATCTAATAAGCAGCAGTGTTCTTTAGCCTCCTATACAGTCCTGAGATATGGACTACCTGCAGCAAGTACATCAAAGCAATGGACAGGCACAATCAATGCTGACTGTATACATTTCCCCAAATCTACTGGTATTTCAGATTTCATTATTCTGTACATCTCCAATATATCACCTCTCATTGTTCACCATATTTTCTCACTCCTTCTTAGCCAGACCACCACTACTTATGTCATTCAATTCCTCTCAGACTCTATCTATTAGAGACCTTCCTTTCCCTCTGCCCCTTCCATCACACCGTAAGAAAAGCTCATCAACCTGGAACAATCATTCTGCTTCTCTCCCAACTAATCCTGCTAAGCATAGCCAGCATTTTCTGTTTTTCATTTTGGATTTGCAGCATCTGCTTTTTTTCAAGAAAGTTCCTGTTATTCTTTTAATTTTTATTTTTTTTACATTATTTGTATCACTTTCAGTTGTTGATAGATGTCTCTTAAATTCATTAATGGGCTTGACAAGAGACAAAGCTCTGCCCCAGTATTAAGTGAACCAATGTCAGCATCTCCTCACAAGAGAGGAAGGGAAGGCTATGGAGAGTATGATGAGGGTGCACAATGAGAGTTTAATGTGGGAGGGTGGAGGTGGAGCAGTAGAAAAGATTACCAGAGAGAGGGATAAGAAGTTTGTAGATGGGTTGCAAGGGTTGATGGAGGGAGGGGGGATGCTTTACAACAGGAAGATAAAAGAGGGAGAGGAGAGAGAAGAGAAAGAGGGAAGGTTTGTGGAGAGAGAGGAAGGGAATAATCAGATTAAAGATGTGCAGTGAGAGGGAAGCACTAGTAGAAGGAAGGAAAGGAAGGTAAATTGGAGCAAAGGGAGAGAAAGCACTAGTGAACAGACAGAGGAAGAGCAAGCAGAAGAGAGAAAAGGTAGCAGGTTCTGTGAAATGCAAAGGGTCAAGTTTGTTAGCATGTCCTTTAATTCACTTAGTGAAATAATAACTTTATGATTTCAATGGATTGATTTTTGATTAATGTTGAAACAGTTATTGAGAGGATGCATCCGTTCTTTCAAATGAAGGTAGCTTGTCTCCTGTGTCAATTGATAGAATGATGTTCCCTGGACCAGTTTGTAAAATTGGCCAACTGCAACATTAAAATCCGTTTGCAACTGGCATTGGAATTGACATGAGAAAGAGAATCAAAAATAATTCCAAACATTGGAGACCATAAGACCATGTGACATAAGAGCAGAATTAGACTGTTCAGCCCATCGATTCTGTTCCGCCATTTCTTCATGGCTAACTTATCCTCTCAACCGTTTTCACCTATCTTTTTCCTGTAATCTTTGAGGCCCTTACTAATCAAGAACCTATCAACCTCCATTTTAAATACACTCAATGACTTGGCCTCCATAGCTGTCCATTGCAATGAATTCCACAGATTCGCCACCATCTGGTTAAAGAAATTCCGCCTCATCTCTACTCCAAATGGACATCCCTCTGTTCTGAGGGTGTGTCTTCTGGTCCTGAACTTACCCACTATAGGACATATCTTCAATATTTGATAGGTTTCATTCAAATTTCACCCCCCCACACCCATCCCCAATTCTTCAAATCTCCAGTGAGTACAGGCTCAGAGCCATCAAATGCTTCTCATATGTTTCATTCTTGGAATCATTCTCAGGAATCTCCTCTGGAGCCTCTCCAAAGCCAGCACATCTTTTCTTAGATAAGGGGCCCAAATCTGCACACAATAGCCCAAGTGAGGTCTGACCATTGCCTTATAAAGCCTCAGCATTCCATCCTGGCTCTTATATTCTCATTCTCTCAAAATGAATGCTAACACTCTATTTGCCTTCCTTACCAATGACTCAGCCTGAAAGTTATCCTTTAGGGAATCATGCACAAGGACTCCCAAGTCCCTTTGCACCTCTGAGTTTTGAATTTTCTCCCCTTTAGAAAATAGTCTACGCCTTTATTCCTTCTACCAAAGTGCATGACCATTCATTTCCCAACAGTGTAATGGCCACAGGCAGGAATGACTTCCTGTGACCGAGATGCAGCACAGAGTGTCATAGGAAGTCATTCCTGCCTGTGGCCATCAAACTTTACAACTACCCCCTTGGAGGGTCAGACACCCGGGGCCAATAGGCTGGTCCTGGACTTATTTCATAATTTACTGGCATAAATTACATATTACTATTTAACTATTTATGGTTCTATTACTATTTATTATTTATGGTGCAACTGTAACGAAAACCAATTTCCCCCGGGATCAATAAAGTATGACTATGACTATAGCTATGACCATCTTTGCCTATTCTGCAAATTTCTCCATGTCCTTCTGCAGACTCCCTGCTCCCTTAACACTACCTGCCCCTCCACTTATCTTCGAATCGTCTTTAATCTTGGCCACAAAGCCATTAATTCCAGCATCAAAATTATTGACATATAACGTGAAATACAGACCCTTGTAGAATGCTACTAGTCACCTGCAGCCAACCAGAAAAGGCATCCATCCCCCCATTCCCACTCTTTGCCTCCTGCCAGTCATCCAGTCTTCCATCCATGCAAGTATCCCCTAAACAGAACTTCAGGGAATGTAGACATTACCAGCCATTTACTGCTTCTGAAAATGTTCATTTCCTTAGCAGATGGCCTCTGACTACAGTGACCATCAGATACATTTTTGCAATTTGACTTCTAGTTTTTACTTGCTTCTGAAAATTGTTTGCATCTTAGCATTTCAAAACGGCTTTCCAATATCCTGTTTATGGCACTCTTCACAGTGGGAAAAGTCAGATGAAACCCACAAGAACGTTACTGGAAGTATAAGGAACAACAAAACGTATGAAATAAAGTTACAGTTTCTTCCTCACAATAATGCATGGAGAAAACCAGTGCAGAAGTTGGGTTCCAGTTTGCATTCACAACAAACCATTTCTCTATTTTTCAACATGACTATAAAGTGATCACTCAATCAGGACAGAGCTGTGCAGCCCTTCAGCAGGTTGAGTGGTTAACTTGCAGGTTGAGTCGGTGGTGAGGAAGGCAAATGCCATGTTAGCATTCATTTCAAGAGGTCTTGAATACAAGAGCAGGGGTGTGATGCTGAGGCTTTATAAGGCACTGGTGAGGCCTCACCTTGAGTATTGTGAACAGTTTGGGCCCCTCATCTTAGAAAAGATGTGCTGGCATTGGAAAGGGTCCAGAGGAGGTTCACAAGGATGATTCCAGGAATGAAAGGGTTGTCATACGAGGAATGTTTGATGGCTCTGGGTCTGTACTCACTGGAATGCAGAAGAATGGTGGGGAGGGGGAATCTCATTGAAACCTTTCGAATGTTGAAAGGCCTAGACAGAGTAGATGTGGAAAGGATGTTTCTAGTGGCGGGAGAGTCTAGGACAAGAGGGCACAGCCTCAGGACAGAGGGGCACCGTTTCAAAACAGAGATGCGGAGATATTTCTTTAGCCAAAGGGTGGTGATTTTGTGGAATTCGTTGCCACATGCAGCTGTGGAGGCTAGGTTGTTGGGTGTATTTAAGGCAGAAAAGAGATTGATAGGTTCTTGATTGGACATGGCATCAAAGGTTATGGGAAGAAGCCCAGTAACTGAGGTTGAGGAGGAGAAGAAAGAAAGATCAGCCATGATTGAATGGCGGAGCAAACTCTGGGAAAGATGGCCTAATTCTGTTCCTATGTCTTATGGTCTTCAGTCTGCTATATCCATGTCAAGCCATTGTACATTAATACCATTTGCCTGCAATAGGATCACATCCTTCTATTCCTTGCTTATTTAAGTATCTGCCTAAATTACTGAAACATTAACTATATCTGATTGCACTGCCTCTTCAGGAGGTATATTTCAGATATCGCCATTCTTTGCCTTAAAATGCACCCCCCAGATCCCCTTTTAAAATTCCTTCTCTGTTGCATTACTATGTACTGTATGTCAAATGCATTTGACTTCCAAGAATGCATCACATTGAACATGTTGAGATTTAAACCTATTGCCTTTTATTTTTGATACTTGTCTAAGGGAAAACATATGTTGATAATATACCACATCTAAGCCTCTTATATTGTTTAATATTTCTTTTGGGTAAGCCCTCTACCTCCTACACTCCAAGAATAATAAGAACAGCCTATCCAACCTCATCCAAGTGCTCCAATACAGGCAACACCTTGGTGGATCTCCTTTATACTCTCTCCAGTACAATCACATCCCTCCTCCCCAACAGTGTGGCAACCACAAAATGCACACAATATTCTGCACACAGTCCAGTTAGTTGGTCCAACAGTTACTCGGGGCAGCCGCTTATTTGGGACAACAGTTAAAGAACAAAAACTCATCGAGAAAATAGCTGGGATTTCCTTCATTTATTTGGAACACTATGCTGCTTAATCGGGGCAGGGGATTGCGGCTGAACAGTTTCTAACTAGCGTCAGCCGCGTGAACACGTGCAGCTATTACCATACTTAGTGCGAACAGTTTTTAAATAGCGTCAGTAGTGTGTGTTTGTGTCCAAAAAGCAGTAACTTTTGTCTCTGATAGTCGGCAAGAAATAAGCAGAGAGACAAGTTAGAATTGTTTTACTCACTGCAGTTTCAAGCTTTCAGGCTTGGAGATGACAGGGACGGCCAAGGGTGAATATGTAAGAATTTCTCCACTTCAACAAGTTGAATTTGAAGGTTTCAACAATCATCTTAAATGTTACAATGAAAATGAAGATTTGGAGGAAGCAATCGTCAAGAGCATTGCACAATAGAGTAATGGTTGTCCAATGTATCCAAAGATAACAGTGAAACCTATACGGGAGAGTTTTTAAAGTGGAAAAGCCATTGCACTGCAACAGTTCCACTCTCTTGACCTCTGAAGTACGGGTCCAGTAGTACGAGTAGTCGTCACAAACTGGTTGCAGTGGATAACTTTGACTCCTTCTATGCCTTATCATGCCCTTCATGCTCCACAAAGTGGTGCAGATATGCCTTCTTGGCCTCTGGATCTCAATCTTGATCTCATCCGCCCAGTACACCAGAGCTGACTTCACATGCTAAGACAGGCATGTCCCTATTTCACAGGGAAATGAGGCCCGGCGGCTACCGTCATCTGGTTCAGCCTGCCTGTTGAAGCAGTGCAATGGGGTGTGGCTGCTGTCGCATGCAGCTGCTTCGAGCCACATCTGAGAGCTGAGTGTCTGGTGGGGACCAAAGGTGAGGGAGTTGCCCCAGCAAGCCCCTTCACTTGAGGTGCTACCCCTCCCTGTACACCCCATAGTAATGTTCTAATTTGTTCTGTATTTCATTTAAATACATAATTTGTTACTCAGTTTGTCTCTTTTTTATACCTTTTAACTATTTCCATGAAACTGACTATTTGGGGCAGCCACTTAATTGGACCAAAATGTACTGGTCCCAATGTGTCCCAATTAACCGGAGTCCACTGTATTCCAAAATTATTACATGACTTTACATGCTATGTAAAGATGCAACAAAACTTCACAGCTCTATTGACTGTGTTGCCATTTCCAGGGAAATC
Organism: Mobula birostris; assembly: GCF_030028105.1. NCBI lineage: Eukaryota > Metazoa > Chordata > Chondrichthyes > Myliobatiformes > Myliobatidae > Mobula > Mobula birostris. Next base: position 77,183,963 of record NC_092374.1, on the reverse strand, counting down.
TGTTCTTGGATCATAAGCCTCTCTTACATAATAGGGCACAACGATTCAAGAACAGCTTCTTCCCACCCATCATCAGATTTCTGAATGGTCACAAACCCATGAACACCAGCTCATTTTTCCTTTTCTTTACACTATTTGTTTTGTAATAAATAATAATTTTATGCCTTTGCTGCACCAAACGACAAATTTCATGTCATTTTAGACTGATAATAAAACCTGATTCTGATTTTGACACTGTCTCACACATACTTGCACCTCACCTAGACTGACTGGCACAAAAGCATACAATCGCCCACACGCACACACATCCACACTAAATCACTAAGACACAAACACAGACTCACACAATCACTGACACAAATTTCGACACAAGCACATGCAATGACTTTCATTAAAACGCACACACACGTGATAGCAGATGACACACAGTAACACAGCCCCACACGCACATTCAAGGTCTCACATACATACAAAGACAATTATGAATTATCAAAACAGCTCTTACTTTTGAATCACCAACCATTTTTCCCAGTGGTTTACAAGTAGCCCAGACACCCCGCTTACAAGTATTTCACGCCTTTCAGAGCAAATCTCTGGTTATGAATAACAAATTTCTTTTTTGGTAAACTTCAAAACAAGAGTGTGGAGTGAAGTGCAGACCTACCAGGTCCTCTCTGCAATGAGTATTCAGAAGAGTTCCAAGCAAACAAGCACAACAGAGCTGCTGTGTGTGTTATAATGTTGAACATGCACTCACTTGTCCCAATCAGCTCTTGGAGTTTAACAGAGAATTAATACAAATAAAAACATTATGGGGTGCAAGGCATATTATAGCTTTGTGTTGATCAATAAAATTTTAATGATTATTACTCTTCCCTGCTTTACAAACAGAAAAGTATAAATACTTCACGAATCTGCAACTCACTATCAATTACAAGAGTTTTATGTTTTGTAATGAAAGTCCGACAAAGTAACAAAGCTGCCTTTTGATGTGGGCTTCAAGCACAAAATTACCAAAAGATTTCCACAGTTTGGTGGTGTGGCCGGGATGTAATGCATTTCACTGATCCATGTGTTTGTAGCACTCTCCGGCACTCAGACAAAAATGATCAGTAACCAAGAAGACATGAAAACTCCAGCTGAAAAGAACATCCATACATTGACCCAGAAATTGTCAGATTTAAATTAACATCTAGCAATTACAATCCCAGATGGCAAATAGCTCATCAAAATCTACAGCATTTTAAATCAAAAATTAAAAGTATAATGTCACCTAATTTCAAATGCAAAGGTCTAACAAGGTCTTAACTACTTTTTCCTACAACGGTTGATTTGACCTACAACTTCTATTTTAAATTCTCCTTCAAAAAATCATTCCGAAATGTTACAGAGTGGAGTCCCACTGTCCCACTTGAGGAGATAGAAAAGTTGATGACAAAATAACTGGTCAACCTTGAAGGAGTATCTTCAAGGGCATGAGGTGAAGAGGTTCAGGGAACCAAACTCCGCCTATGGGTAGAACCCTTGCAGCACTTGACAGACATCTAAATGAGCACTTGAATCACCAAGTGATAGTAGGTTTTAGACAAAGTGCTGGTAAATAGGATTAGTGTAGCTACGTACTTCATGGACATAGTAGCCAAAGGGTCTGTTTCTGTGTTGTATGACTCTAGATTAGACTCATTGTGTTTTGTGCCAAGATGAAAAGGACATTTGACCTCTCACCTGTGCAGATGCAGAGGAATTGAATCAAAAAATTATGCAGACGTTGTGCCGACTCTTTATACAAATAATCTAATAACTGTGGTCTTTCTTCATGTCCTGTGAATTTCTTTATTCCCAGTAGTTACCCAGATCTTTTTGAGAGCTCCTGTTCCATCTGCGTCCATCACCCTTTCCCCCAGCATGATTCATTGCATTGTAGTCCACTGCAAGAAAATTCACTTTCTCTCCGTCTCTTTCATCTCTCACCTTTGGTCTGTGTTCTGGCACTAGAAAAAGACTTCCCCATTTATTCTCTCTACTGAACCCCTTCCTGATTCTGAACCACTAATAACTCTCCCGGTTCCAAAGGTAGTCACAGACGAAGAGTGGTAGTGGGGATGAGCTCCCACTGCTAAACAAATGCTTTTCATGGCATGCGTCTCAAACAGCCTTTGACAACCAAGTCCATCTCCTGGCCTTCACGTGTGGCATAGTTCTTATGCCCGGTGGAGCTGTTCTCACAGGAGAAAGGGCAAAGGCGGGCCACTGGCACCTTAAAACCAGTTGCTCCGGGCAGATGGGGCATGCTAACCATGGATGGTAGCCCATCTAGGGGAGGGAGAAATCTGATTTCAAACCTCCGCTGCCTTGCGGCTATACCCACTCACGGGAAAGGCTTTGGGAGTAAACCCTGAGGAAAAATCCGGACTCGGAGTCCCAAAGGCGACTGACTGCTGTACCCAGCACCGGCACGGCAACTCCTGTGATGCTGCTGGCACCAAACCGTACCGACTTTCATTGTTCCTTTGGACCTGTCATCAGCATGGAGAGGGAGGTCGCACTGCATGGGCAACAGACGGATCTCCATATCAACTCTGCCCTGGCTTGCGCCCTGGAGAGGCCACTCCAGCTTCACTTTATAGGGTTGGACAAACACAGGAAGCAGCAGTTACCAGTTATAAGTCTTAATGCTTGACTGGCGTAGAGCATGGCGCCAGGGGTTGCTTCTGACGGTGGGAGAGACCATCGCGTTTCACTGGACAGTTACTGACCGCCTCAAGCCGGGCAGCCCCCAGCCAATAAGGTGCTGTCCGCCACAGACAGACTTCCTCATTGGGTGCATGGAGATAATGGATTATTCCACGAAGAGCTGACTGTAAATACTGCACCAGACAAGAAAGAAAACAAATCGATTAAGACAACACCCCTCAAGCTGGGATGTTGGAATGTCTGCACAATGATGACTGGACTTGACCAAATCCTCAAGGATATCGAAGATGTATGAAAAACAGTGGTCATTAACAATGATCTACTAAAGCTCAAGGTAGGTGTAGCTACCCTACAAGAAACACGTTTGGCGGATTCAGGTACACTGAAGGAAAGGGACTACACATTTTTCTGGCAGGGAAAGAACCAAGACGAGCCTCGTGAGCATGGAGTGGGTTTTGCCGTTAGGAACTCCTTGTTGCAAATGGTGGAGCCACCAGAAAATGGATCAGAATGACTTATGACTCTCTGCCTACACACTAGTCATGGCCCAGTATCTCTCATCAGTGTGTATGACCCTACCTTGAACTCCACCTCTGAGGCAAAAGACATGTTCTACCACAAATTAGAAGCTGTTGTCAGGAATATTCCCAGTGATGAGCACCTCGTTCTCCTTGGTGACTTCAAAGCCAGAGTGGGAGCCGATAATGATTCCTGGCAGTCTTGCCTTGGCCACTTTGGAATTGGCAAAATAAATGACAATGGACAACTTCTCCTGGAGTTCTGCTCCTATCATGGCCTGTGTGTAACTAACTCCTACTTTCAGACAAGGTCACAGTACAAGGTCTCATGGCAACATCCATGGTCTAAACACTAGCACCGAAACACTAGACATGATCATCACCAGGCGCTCTTTCATCAACTCTGTACTAATCACCCACTCATACCACAGTGCAGACTGTGATATGGATCATGCTTTAGTATGCTGCAAGATCAAACTACATCCGAAGAAAATCCATCACTCCAAACAAACTGGAAAACCTCACATCAACACAACTGAAATGAAACAGTCAGAAAAGATTGACCAGTTTGCCAAGTCAATACAGGGTGCTATGACTACCTCCTCACAAGGAGATACTGCAACAGAACCATCGTCATACCTTCGCGACACCATCTACGAATCAGCACTCCCTATCTTTGGAAGAAAGACCACAAAGAGCAGTGACTGGTTTGAGGCAAAGTCCAACATCATGACTCCTGTCATCAAAGCCAATTGTGCAGTTCTCACAGAGTACAAGCGCTCACCATCTGACCAAACACTCCAGGCACTTCGAGCTGCTAGAAGCAAAGTACAACAGACTGCAAATGAGTACTGGCTCCAGCTCAGTGAGGACATTCAGACAGCAGCTGTGACAGGCAACATCAGATCAATATATGATGGTATCAAGAAGGCCCTTGGCCCATCGCAGAGCAAGACAGCACCCCTGAAGTCATCCAGTGGTGAAATAATCACTGATTAAAGAAAGCAGATGGAACATTGGGTAGAACACTACTCTGAGCTCTACTCAAGGGAAAATGTTGTTGTTAGCTCAGCCACTGATGCCATCAATTGTCTCCCAGTCATGTATGAACTCGAATTCGAACCAACCGTTGAGGACCTCAGCAAGGCACTTGACAGTCTGGCCCCAGAGAAAGCTCCTGGCAATGATGCTATTCCTCCAGACCTGATCAAACACTGCTAGAGCTCACTCTTCCAACCTTTACATGAGGTCCTCTGTCAGTGCTGGAAGGAAGGAGCTGAACCACAGGCTATGTGCGACTCCAAAATCGTCACCTTGTACAAAGGGTGATAGGAGCGACTGCAACAACTGCAGGGGTATCTTCCTCCTGAGTAATGTCGGCAAAGTCTTTGCTCATGTAACTCTGGCACGTCTACAAACTCTGGCAGAATAGGTCTACCGAGTCCCAATGTGGTTTTTGTGCCAAGAGGTCAACTGTTGACATGATCTCCTCACTCCGTTAACTCCAGGAGAAGTGCAGGGAACAACAGGAACTCCTTTATGTTGTTTTCATCGACTTGACCAAGGCATTCAACCTTGTCAGCAGGGATGGGCTCTTTCAGATTTTCCTCAAGATCAGCTGTCCCCCAAAACTCCAAAGTATCATCAAGTCATTCCACGACGACATGAGGGCTACTGTTCAGTACGATGGCAGCTCATCAGAACCCTTCGCTATTTGTAGTGGAATCAAACAAGGATGCGTGTTGGCCCCAACATTATTTGGCATCTCCTTCTCTCTGCTATTGAAGTACACGGTTGGGACGTCGACAGAAGGCACCTACATGCACATCAGGTCTGATGGGTGGCTGTTCAACCTTGCATGCCTGAGAGCAAGAACAAAGGTGCGAAAGATCTTAATACATGACACCAAACAGCAACTACAAACTCTCATGGACCGCTTCCCTAAGGCATGCAAGGACTTTGGGCTTACTATCAGCCTAAAGAAAACAAATGTCCTTACCCAGAACATAGTGGAGACAGCAGTCATTACCATCAACAATTACGATCTAGCAGTGGTCCACGAGTTCACATACTTGGGGTCGACCATTAGCGACTTTCTCTCCCTCGAAGCTGAAATCAACAGGTGTATCGGCAAAGCAGTGTCAATCCTTGATCGACTCTCCTCGCGGGTGTGGGGGAATCCGAAACCATTAGAAAGACTAAGTCTGCTGTGTACAGTGCATGTGTTATCAGCACCCTCCTGTATGGTAGTGAGACCTTTAGATTAGATTAGATTATGAGGACACGCAGTCCTCTTTTATTGTCATTTAGTAATGCATGCATTAAGAAATGATACAATGTTCCTCCAGTATGATATCATGAAAACACATGACAAACCAAGACTGAAAAACTGACAAAAACCACAGAATTATAACATATAGTTACAACAGTGCAAAGCAATACTGTAATTTGATAAGAACAGACCATGGGCACGGTAAAGCCTCAAAGTCTCTCGAAAGTCCCATCATCTCACTGTAGACAGTAAACTTCCAGCGCCGCAACCTTGCCGATGCAGCATCCCGGAAGCATCCGACCACAGTCCGACTCCAAGTCCACCCGAAAACTCCGAACCTCCGACCCACTCTCCGACACCAATGCACCGAGCACCATCTCTGCCGAGTGCTTTGACCCTGGCCCCAGCAACAGGCAATAAGCAAGGCCGAGGATTTGGGGCCTTCCCTCCAGAGATTCTTGAGCGCACAGAGGCAGCAGCAGGCATTTCAGAAGTTTCTCCAGATGTTCCTCCGTGCTTCTTCACGTCTGTCTCTATCAAATCAGAAATCTGCACGGCATCCTACTTCACAGATATGATATCATTCCGAATGGCCGCGTGCGCTGCATCACGCCACCATCTTCTCCTCCCTCCTCTGGACCATCTACTCCAAGCAGGAGAAGAAATTAAATAGTTTTCACCTGCGCAGCCTTTGCCACATCCTCGGCATCAGCTGGAGAGACAATGTCCCAAACTCTAAGGTCGTCTCCCACGCTGGACTTCCCACAATGTTCACGCTTTTAAGACAACGCAGACTGCGCTGGCTGAGCCACCTCCGTTGTATGAAGGATGGTAGACTGCCAAAGGACATCCTCTATTGAGAACTAGCAACAGGCAAGAGGAACATTGGTAGACCCCAGCTTCGCTTCAAGGACCTCTGCAAGCGCGACATGAAAGCCTTAAAAATCAACACAGAGTGCTGGGAGGATACAGCAGATGATGCAACAAATGGCAAGGTACTCTTCAGCAACACCTAGAGCAAGACGAGAGAGTGATTCTGAGTCAGTTTGAGGAGCGGAGATCACAGTGGGCAGCAGACAATTCCATGATGCCCTACACATGCAGCAACTGTGGCAGAGCCTGCCGTTCCAGGATCGGCCTCAATATCCACACTCGACGCTGCTCAACAAACCAGTGACTACCAGAGGCGCAGTACCCATGGTCGACCACGACCGACGAGAGACCACACAAATAACTCTTCCCTTCTTTAAGAACAATCTCATGTTGTCCAGCCTCTCCACAGGACTGAAAAGCAGCATTCCAATGTCTGAACATGAAGGTAACCCCCACAGAAGTAACACTATACAGCAGAATTTGTTTGCTCTGCTGAACAGGTGTTAATGACAGAAACATCTGCAGTGGAGGGTGGCTATACTCATCAAAGGCCCAGTTGTGGCATCGCTTATTGAAACTCTGACCAACATCACATGCAGTAGTCTGAGAAGTCACGGTTACAGGACATTTACAGCCTACACGGCAATGGTGTCCTAATATCTTGTGGAATAATGAATATTGCTTTTTTAAGGCAGGGGCAGAACTCCAAAAGGAAAACTGTCCCCACTTGTCAGTGCTCTATTTTTCAAAATGTTTCTGCTTGCGAAGCTGACAAACAAAGGTGCAACTTGGTTGTGACTAAGGGCAGAAGGTCCATATTCATTACCTGCGTAGAAGATATTGATTCCACCCCACCACTTCACCTCACTTTCTGCTCTCCCCATGCTTATTAACCTCCTTCTCCATTACAAGCAGAGACACACTGAGAACAATCCTGCGGCAGCTCAGACATAGCTCTATAAATGCACAGTTTTTAGTGATATATTTGTATATGCGGTTCACCCCCTGAGAAATTATTTTTTTTTTAACTTGCAATATCCAAGTTGAGTATGTTACCATGAGAGCGGGGAGTTGAAGTTGAAATCCACAGCCATGAAATAATGAGGTCCCTAACAATAAAGTATTCTTCTTCACTGTCCTCATGTTCACCCTTTGAATGCTAGTGGGACAGAAATGACCAAAGATGCAATGGTGCAATGCACTGTAATATCGAACTCTCGTTCGCGGATCTTCCTCATGGATAGGAGTGAAGTAAAACTTTCACATCTCACTCCAAGGAGCCAACTGCACATCTGGCCCCTGCCTAATTCACTGCATGTTGCTGCTTCCTCTTGCCCAAGTCATTTAGGCTCAGCATCAGATGCTTTCAATGCATTACATTCTGACTGCACACCTATTAATCTGCATTTCTATGCTCCCTTGCATTTGCTCTCCACCCTTCCACTCTGTCAGCGCTCACCTTTCAGATGGCCACCCGGAGAAACAGGAAGGCAGATACAACCAACGACGATAAATGTAATGTTGGCAGCTGAGAAAGAGTATTGCAAACATCAGAACAGCTGGAGACAATGCAACCCTTCAAGCCTATCCTACCATTTCTTTAGCTAATGGGAACTTTACATCAGCATTCCCCAACTTGTTTCCATTAACCAACATCAGCCAAACCAAATTAGGGGACCAGCACCTCATATGCTTTACCTGGGTAGTCTATAATCTGATGGTATGAATAACAAATTCTCCATTCCAGGTAGATTATTCCCAAGTTGTCCCTTCTCTTTCTCTCTTTTCCTGATCACCCAGTTCTTCCTACATTCACTGCAGCCACCATCACCCTGTTTCTTTTCACCCCTCCACACCCTCCATCTGCCCATCATCCGCACACTACTCCCACCGGCTTCCTTCCCCAATGTTTCCATTAGCACGCACCCCGCCCAACCTTTCACACTTGACTCCATGATCCACTTGCCTCTCCTATCAGACACCATCATCTTCAATTCTTCGTCGCTTCTACTTATTACCTCCCCGCTTCTGGCGCTACTCCCACTCTCCCCTCTTCCAATTGCCTATCACCCTTCCCCACCTGGGTTCACGCGCCAGCCCTTGCTTCTCCATTTACCTCCACCTTTTTATACTGGCTATCTCCCCTCCAGCTTTCAGTCCAGATGAAGGGTCTCATCCTGAAATGCTGACTATTCATTTCCCTCTATAGATGCTGCCTGACCTGCTGAGTCTTGTGTTAGCTCAAAAGCTTCCTTAAGAACTACACACCATGCTGAAAAAAAAACAAACGAACAGATATGTGTTTAGAGTCAGAGATTTATAAAGTACAGAAAAAAGCCTTTCAGCTCACCCCACTGATGCCGACCACCAAGTACCCATCCTTACCAATCCCATTGACCTGCATTTGGTCCACAGCCTTCCATACCTGACGTTAGTGGATACCTCACTAAATGTTGTGAAAGTCTCTGCTTCCAAACTCCAATCCCTCCTTTCAGTGAAAAGAAGGGATTTTATATAGAGTATAATTTATCGATATTATATAGAGTATACCTCTATATACCTCCTTCAGTTTCCTCTCCTCCATCTAAAAGAAAACCAAGATATACAGTCTCTAAACACAGCTGAAAAACTGCATCCCAGGCAACATTCTTGTGAATATCCTCTTCACCCTTCCCAATGCAATCACACCCTAACCCTACCATATTGCAACCAGAACCTTGTATGTCCTAACTAATATTTTAAAGATTGTACCAAGACCTGACCATGGTTGGGTCCTGACTAAATATCAGGAAATGCCAATAGCGATTCTACAGCTTCTACCACCCAAGACAACTCCACCTTCACGTAGGACTTAGGTCCGGGTGCAGCCTGTCTCGCTGAAGGAGCTCTGTCTATGGCGAGTGTTTGGCGCCAAAAAAATAACCAGACCAAATCACTGAAGTCTCCAGCAGCAGGGAGATGGATTCCAAACTTTGGTGGAGGATTGTCTTTGTGCAACAACAGCAAAGGTTGAGTGACGTCTACTGTATGATTCCCAACTGGGAACACCAGTAGAGGTCAAATGTTCTAGTTAGGTGAGCACTGAGGCAACAAAAGGCAATGGCAAACCACTGTTGAAATTTCTGCCTAGTCAATCATGGAAAGAAACAAAAGAAGGAAACCAGACAACAGCATGAATGGGGTTGATTCTAATCAACAGAACAACACCTCGCCCAGTAGGGGTAGTCACGTGCTGCAGGTGACACCAGACCGTCATCCAGAGACTGTAAGCAGTAGGGAAGGGCTAAGGGTAGCAACATGGAACATCTGTACACTTCACCAGAAAGGAAAGTTGGACAACACATTAAATGAAATGAAAAGGTTGGAAGTTGATATCTTAGGCCTGTCAGAAATTAGATGGACCGACAGTGGCAAATTCATCAAGAATAGTTCTCTGATAATGTGTTCTGGAGGTCAACAGCATGTGTACAGAGTTGGAATTACTTTAAATAAGCAAGTATCAAAATATCTTATGGGATATTGGGCAATATCTGACTGGCTGCTTTTAGTTAAGTTAAGGGGTAACCCTTTTAACATTAGCATAATCCAAGCCTATGCGCCAACAAATGATGCGGATGAAGAAGATATCAACAAGTTTTATGAAGATCTCAACAGTGCTTATGAGCAATGTAAATCTCAGGATATAAAACTAGTCATGGGAGATTTTAACTTCAAAGTTTGGACAGGAAAGGGTTGATAACATCATAGGACCTTTTGGACTAGGGGAGAAAAATGAAAATGGAGAAAGTTTTACTGATTGGTGTGTCAGAAACAACCAAGTGATCACCAATACTTGGTATAAAAACCATCCACGTAGATTGTGCACTTGGATTAGCCCTGGAGATAGAATAAGGAATCAAATAGATTTCATTGCCATCAATGAACGCTTTAGAAATAATATCACAAATTCTAAAGCCTACCCAGGAACAGACTATGGTTCAGATCACCATCCAGCAACAGCTAATATTAAAACAAAATTAAAGAAACTGAAACATTGAAAAAAGAGGAAGAAATATGTGTTGGGAAAACTTAAAAATGATAGCATACTTAAGCAACAATTCAAAACAGCTGTAGAAGAACATCTCAATGAAAACGAAACAGCACCTATTTGGGGCAGATTTAAATATGCTATACAGCAATCAGCAGAGGAGATAATCCCAGTACAAGAAATCCAACACAGAGGAGATAACAAGGGGTGGATAACCCAATAAGTTCTAGATCTGATGGAACAAAGAAGGTTAGTGAAGAATAATGAAGTGCAATACAGAGAGCTAGACAGACAGACCAGACAATTGTGCAATATTGCAAAGAAAGAATGGCTGAATCAAAAATGCAATGGCCATATTAACAACAGCAAAGAAATGCACAAGAAAATTAAGGAAATTACTGGAATTAAGAAAACCTCCTCGACACGATGCATAAGATCCATACTAACAGACCCAGATAAAGTATGTGAGAGGTGGATTCAGTACATAGAGCAGCTTTTTGAAGATAATAGAGGGCAACTCCCAGATATTAAACACCCTAATTCTGGCCCACCTATTACCAGAGAAGAAATAACTAAAGCAATGAAAAGCATGAAACATGGTAAAGCCACTGGACCTGATGGAATTTCAGTGGAAATGATACAAGCCCTAGAAGATCTGGGCATAGATATTCTTTTTGAACTGTTTAATGGCATATATGAGTCTGGTGCATTGCCTGACAATCTCTTGAAATCAGTATTTATAACTCTGCCAAAAATTCCTGGACCTATTGACTGCGAAAATTATAGAACAATCAGTCTTATGAGTCACATAATAAAGATTTTGTTGAGAATTGTTCTGAGTCGAATTAAAAACAAGTTAAGACCAGAAACTTCTAAACTGCAATATGGGTTTATTGAGGATAGAGGAACTAGGAACGCAATTTTCATACTACGAATGCTTTCAGAAAGGGCAATCGAATATCAAAATGATGTCGTTTTATGTTTTATTGATTTCACTAAAGCATTCGACAAAGTGCAACATGAAAAATTATTTCAAATTCTCGCTAAACTAAACGTTGACGGAAGGGACCAACAACTGCTTCAAAATTTATATTGGAATCAAATGGCGACGGTAAAAATTGATGATAGTATAAGCAGTTGGACTAAAATTCAAAGAGGAGTTAGACAAGGATGCGTTGCCTCACCGGAATTATTTAATATCCTTAGTGAAATGATTCTCAGAGAAACAGAAGACCTAGATGGGATAAAAATTGGAGCTGTTAACATCAACAATAAGAGATATGCAGACGATACCACCCTAATAGCAAGTGCTGCAGAAGACCTTCAAATCCTCCTAGACAAAGTAGTACAAACAAGTGCAGATTTTGGTCTAACCATCAACTGTAAAAAAACCAGATGTATGGTAATATCAAAACAGCAGGATACTCCCAACTGCCAATTGTACATCAGTAACCAAGAGATTGAACAAAAGACCAGCTTTAATTATCTTGGTAGCTTTATATCACAAGATGCTAAAAATAAAAAGAACTGCCATTGCCAAAATCAACTTCTAAAAAATGAAACCCATTTTTACCAACAGACACATTCCTATGACAACAAGGCTTAGGTTACTAAAATGTTACACCTGGTCAATCTTGCTGATGCTTCTGAAACATGGACTATAACACCAGCACTCCAAAGGAACTTAGATGCTACAGAAATGTGGTTTCTTAGAAAAATGCTGGAAATATCATATATAGATGGGGTAACTAATGAGACAGTACTCCAATGTGCCAATATAAAAAGATCTTTAATGAGAACATTAAATGAGAGGAAACTTCCTGGGCCATGTCATCAGTAAGGGAGAAATAGAATGCCTTACATTACAAGGCCGTGTGCCTGGGAAACGTAGTAGAGAAAGACAAAGAAGAAAATATATGGACACTGTGAAAGAACTAACAGATCTAAGTATGCGAGATATCATTGACGCTGCGAGGGATCATTCGATGTGGAGAGCCATGATTGCCTAAGCGTGTAACGCGTAAGGCACATGAAGAAGAAGAAGACCAAGACCTCTCTGCCCCTATATTCAATGTCTTAGCCAATGAAGGCAAGTATTCTACGTGCCTTCATCACTTGCACCTTCAGGATGTTTGGACTTGCACACCGAGGTCCTTTTGTTTCTCAATACCCTGTCGGGCCTACCCTTGTGTCTTACCATTGTTAGGTCACCACCTCCATATCGCATCGCTCCACACTAATCAGGGTTACATTCACCTGCCATTGCCTGCCCTGGTTATTTGGAATTATATTTTTAAAAATAATATTAATGAGGCTGATAATGCCACTCTCTCACTGCTCCAGTGGAACAAGTTCACTCCTGGTCACCAGTGTTGTTTGTGTGGAATTTGCATGTTCTACCTATCACTGTGTGGATTTTTTCCCACAGCTCCATTTATTTATTTATGGAGATATGGCGCAAGATAAGCCCTTCCCGCACTTCGAGCTGCGCTGCCCAGCAATCCCCCAATTTAATCCTAGCCTAATTATGGAATAATATACAATGACCAATTAATCTACCAACCGGTACACTTTTAGACTGTGGGAGGAAACTGGAGTACCCGAAGGAAACCCATATGGTCAAGGGGAGAACGTACAAACTCCTTACTCTCACATCCAAAAGATGTGTACATCAATAGGTTAGTTGGTTAAATAGCTAGTAGTGTAGGTGAGTGAGAGAATCTAAGGGGAGTCAATGGGAATATGGAGAGAACAAAATGGTATTAGTACAGAATTAGTGTAACTAGGTGCTTGAATTGTGATTGAAGGGACTCTGTGGCTCTACGATAATGGCTGTAATTCTCAAAAGCATATGTTTGAAATGGCAGTGTATTTGAGCATCTTATTCCAATTTTATTGATGTATAATATTGCAAATATTTCCATCAGATATAGGCAACTCTTTGTGAGGTGAGCGCATAAAGAAAGGAAAATTTGTCTCACAGCATCGACATCCAGCAAAGTTCCTCAAGCATGATCACTACAAATATGTGAAGAGCATACAGATTGTACGGGATGAAGTTGGCCCTTTGGAAGATCAGAATGATAATCCATGCATGGAGCCAAAAGAGGTGGGGAGACCTAAAATGGATGTTTTGCATCTGTATTGATTCAGGAGATGGAAACAGAGTCTATTGAAGTGACACAAAACAGCAGCTAGGTCATGGACCCTATACACATTACAGAAGAGGAGGAGTTGTTTGCTGTCTTGAGGCATATTAGGGTGGATAAATCTCCAGGGCCTGGTAAGGTGTTCCTCCTAACCTTGTGGGAAGCAAGTGCAAAAATTGCAGAGGCAAAGATACTTTAATCATCGTTAGCGACAGGTGAGGTATCAGAGGATTAGAGGACAGCCAATGGCTCTAAAAATAAACCAGGAAGTTATAGGCTGGTCAGCTTGACATCAGTAGTGGGAAAGTTATTGAAAGCTATTCTAAGGGCCTGGATTTATGCGTATTTGGATAGATAGGGACTGACTAAGGATAGTCAGCATGGCTTTGTATCTGATAGGTCATGTCTAACCAATCTTTTTTTGAAGAATTTACCAGAAACTTTCATGAAGGCAAGGCAGTGGATGTTGTCTACATGGACTTCAGCAAGGCATTTGACAAGATTGCCTGGGAGGTTAGTCAAAAAGTTTCAGCCATTTGGAACTCAAGATGAGGTAGTAAATTGGATTAGACATTGTCTTTGCGGGAGAAGCCAGAGAGTGGAAATAGATGGTTGCCTCTCCGATTGGAGGCCTATGACTAGTGGTGTGCTGCAGGGATCAGTGCTGTTGTTATTGTTTTGTCATCTCTTTAATGATCTGGATGATAATGTGGTTAACTGGATCAGCAAATTTGCAGATGACACCAAGATTGGGCATGTAGTGGAGAATGAAGAAGACCGTCAAAGGTTGCAGCAGGATCTGGACCAGCTGGAGAAATGGGCTGAAGAATGGCAGATGGAATTTAATCCAGATAATCCAGTCTGTGGTGGCCAGTGCGATCATGTTTGCTGTTGTGTGCTGGGGCAGCAGGCTGAGGGTAGCAGACACCAACAGAATCAACAAACTCATTCGTAAGGCCAGTGATGTTGTGGGGATAGAACTGGACTCTCTGACAGTGGTGTCTGAAAAGAGGATGCTGTCCAAGTTGCATGCCATCTTGGACAATGTCTCCTATCCACTACATAATGTATTGGTTGGGCACAGGAGTACATTCAGCTAGAGACTCATTCCACCGAGATGCGACACAGAGCGTCATAGGAAGTCATTCCTGTCTGTGGTCATCAAACTTTACAACTCCTCCCTTGGAGGCTCAGACACCCTGAGCCAATAGGCTGGTCCTGGACTTATTTCCTGGCATAATTTACATATTACTATTTAATTATTTATGGTTTTATTACTATTTAATTATTTATGGTGCAACTGTAACGAAAACCAATTTCCCCTGGGATCAATAAAGTATGACTATGACTGTAAGTGTGAGGTGCTGCACTTTGGGAGGACCAACCAGGGTAGGTTTTATTCAGTGAATGGTGGGCCACTGAGGAGTGCAGTACAACAAAGGGATCTGAGAAAGCAGGTCCTTAATTAATTGAAGGTGGCTTGACAGGTAGATGAGGTCATAAGGAAAGCTTTTGGCACATTGGCCAACATAGATCCAAGTACTGAGTACAGGAGTTGGGATGTTATGTTGACATACAAAACATTGGTGAGGGCTAATTTGGAGTACTGTGTGCAGTTTTGGTCATCTACCTATAGGAATGATGTAATAAGACTGAAGGAATACAGAGAACACTTACAAGGATGTTGCCATAACTGGAAAAGCTGAGTTACAAGAAAAGATTGAATGGGTTAGAACTTCATTCCCTAGAATGCAGAAGATCGAGGGGAGATTTGAAAGAGGAATACAAAAGCACAAGGGTATAAATAGGGTAAATGCAAGCAGGCTGTGTCCACTGAGGTTGGGTAAGACTAACTAGAGTTCATAGGTTAAGGGTGAAAGATGAAATATTTAAGGGGAACATAAGGGTAAACTTCTTCATTCAGAGGGAGGTGAGAGTGTGGAATGAACTGTGATTTCTATCTCAACTTTTCAGATCTTCAGATAGGTACATGGATGGGAGATGTATGAAGGCCTATGGTCCAGCTGCAGGTCAATGGGACTAAGCAACTTAAATGGTTTGGCATGGACTAGATGGGCCAAATGGCCTCTTTCTGCGCTGTAGTTTTCTGTGACTCTATTATGGAGGAAACATGAGACAGCAAATCCCACAATCACTCAACTAGTGGTGACTGTGCCCTTAGCTACCTGGGCCCTAAGCTCTGAAACTCCCTCTCTAAGTCTCTGCCTGCCTGCCTATCCCTCTTTAAGGAATTCCTTAAATCCAAACACTTTGATCAGACTTCCAATTATTTGTTTTCAGTTAACTCTATGTCACATTTGATTTTTATTTAATTTTTTAATTTGGAGATGCAACATGGTAACGGATCCTTCCAGTTTAAAGGGCCCACACCGCCCGTCCACACCATGTGACCAACTAACCCAACAACCCATCGGAAGAAGCATGTGTGGTCACAGGGAGAATATACAGACTTCTTAAAATGGGCATAGGTTTACCGATTGAGAAGGAGTTTTTGTAATTGAACCTGGGTCACTTGCACTGTAATAGTGTTACGCTAACCACGGGGTTACCATGCCATCTAATAATTTTCTTCCTTGAGTCTGGTTGTCTTAGATCCGTCGGCCGCCCTGACAGTCCTTGGCCACCTTGACAGCTTGTTTGATAATCCTTCTAGGAAGGATGTTCGCTACATTAAAAACATTCTGCAAGAAATTTGTTGCTGCCTCAGTTTAACTCAATAACCATGAGGCTGGGTGGGGAGGGCGTGGAACCAATTGGCAATGTCAGCTGCACAGTGTGACAGCCACAGGGCCAGTCAATCAATGCTGTTAACACCAAGAGCTGTTGGAAGCAACCGCAGCTGTGAGAGTTTACACCAACCCCTTCTCAACATATAAAGCTACTCCGATTTTATGGGATGCCCCACTGACAAACAGCTTTAATGCCTCCACCGAAGCAGGCGAGCACGCAGGGTCATTAACACTTGCTCCCTGTGATGGGCACGGCTTTCCCCAAATAGTCCAGCTCTTTCTCACATCACAGAAATGGATGGGCTCACCACTGTAAACCACCTCTAGGGCAGATGAGTGGGAAGAGAATCAGGGCAGTGAGGGGCATGTGAGAGAGAACAGGTTACTTGAAATGTGGGGAAATGGATTAATAGGATTATTCTAAGAGCCAACATAAACTCAACGAGCCAAATGGCCTCCTGCATTGTGAGGAGAGTGAATATATAAAAAATAGATGAGCTTCCATTTACTCAATGCCTTTAACTTTGACAGACTACGCTGGAGCACACACAACCTGGTCAGAGCCCCCACAGGAGATTTTTAGAGCTGCGCGAACCTTGACAAAAAAATATAGTTTTTAATGATTGATCTAAGAAAGGGAGAGGTGGAGGAATTTAAGGAGGAGTTGCAAAGTTTATGGCCAGGCTGCTGAAGGCACTAATAGTGGAACTGTTAAAATCAGTTTTCAGCAAGAGGCCAGAAAAGGGGAAATGCCATGATTTCAGAGGGTTGCAGAGCAGTAGGGAATTAAAATGACACAGGACAATGAGGCCACAGAGGGACTGAAGATAGAGATGAAAAGACAGAAAAGCAAGACATTCGTGTGACCTCCATTTCCTTGAGAGCTGATAATTCTAACCCTAAGAGACTGGGCAGATGGGTGTTCCACAAATCTGCAAAAATCACATGCTCTGGAAGTGGTCATGCAATGACAGAAGGGAATTGACAACGTGGATGAAGACATACTGACAGCCGACTGCATTCAGCCACCAGCTGAGATCACGTCTTTCAGAGAGCAGGTTACGTACCATCAATCACCTTGCAGCCAGGACGAAAGGCTTGCACAGGAAGGCAAGGCTTCTCATAAACTCAGTGATGTTTTTTGGATAGAAAGCTGCAGAAGCGGCTGGTGTAAAGGTACATGAGATGCTTGGAGTACTACTTTCCCGTACAAAAGTGTGACTGGTGCTATGTTGGAAGATGAAAGTTAATTATCAAATGCAGCAGCAAGGTCAAAGGAACTTTTGAGTGTCAGAATCCTTTGGTAGACTATCCTCCAGCAGCCTGTCTGGTACAATCTGGGGGTGTGGTAGTGGTTCTCATAGTGAGAAGGTGCAGACCAAGGCTGAGATTTTGTTGTCTTGATTGACTTGCAAACTTCCATCACTGAACTGATGAACACTCACTACCAGCCACACCACAACCTTAAAAAAGGCTCAGGGTGATATGTTGACGTTTGCATTCATACGTTTGGTGTGGACTTCTTATATCTTGTGGGTTTCAAGTAAGCATTGTAGATACAAAATAGAAAGCATTCATCTGACCCCCATTTCCCTTGGGAGCTGGTAATTCTAAGCCCAAAGGACTGGGTACTTGGGTATTCTGCAGTCTGACAGTCAATGGCATAAGCTGAGCAAACCTGTAAATAGGCTGTTGGATGGCATGGATAACTTAAGGAGAAAGAGGCAATCCAAGAATTTCTCCTTCCCTCTTGCCTCTGCAACAGATCGCTGTGCCATTGGTGTGAGGGCTGTGCCGCCCAATGGAGGGATGGCATCATGCATTTAAGTAAACACTTCAGTGGCTTGGAGTTGAGTTTGGGAAAGGCACGTCATTTATTTTGGCAAAGCATTGTGCGAGCAGTACTGAATGGAGCACTGCCCTTTTCACATACAGCTTGCAAAGGAAAGGAATAGGTTTCCAACAGGATAATCAAGATCATAATCACAACTACCTGCCTCCCAGTCTGATCTGTCTACAGACTTATCTTCCCATCTGTGAATGGATGGGATGGATTTATTTACTTCAAAAGACTTGATGTTGTCATTGATACTAATAATTAGCATAGCCTCCTGCTGAACACTCACAGTCAACAGTTGAAGAGCTGTTTTCTGCCAGTAATTAGTGACTCTGCCTATTAGTCTGTAACTTCTGGCACCTTTGAATAAAGTTACTTCATCGCTACATTAGGATTGCTGTCAGATGACTGAGCCCTTCATGGGATTAAAACAAAAACAATTACTGGAATTAGAAAAAGCACAGATGAACACAACAGTTCATTTGCTGAGGCAATTAACCACATCCTTGTCAAAGCTTGGGGCTTCTTCCAAGAGAAGTGCTTCTAATTCTTTGTTGTAAGACACATGGCATGCCTGTGGTTGGCAGGGGCTGTGCTAATAAATGTAGCAGAATATTGTCACCACAAGATCAATCTCATCTGTCTTGCCACATGCATCATATTAGTCACTGACTGTCTAGCCTGGGCTCTGCTTATGGCTTCAGGCGGTAAAACTAAGACCTCTTCTTTGCTCATTCTCCCACAGGGACTGATATCAGAAATTTCCTTTGGGCTGCAGAACTTAAATATTTACATAAAAATTCCCTAGATTTGCAAATGTTCAATAGTTTAAGGGAAATACAATCTTCGATGTCCATGCATATCAAGTGGAAATTCATCCAAAAGACAGTAGCTCTGACATTCTGACTCTGGCGACTCAATGCTCCCTATGGTGCTGTCCTTCCAAAGGTGCACCACTTCCTCAGTATTACCCTTCTAACAGTACAACTCTTCTCCGATACTGCCCCTCTGACACTACAGCACTTGCTCAGTCCAACACATCCTTTACTGTGCACTGTCAGACTTTCATCAGTATCATCAAAACAACAGTAACATTTTCACTGCTTTTATGAACCTAATGTTCATTTCGTGCTCCAACCTCTCCTCTGCTGAGACATTGCCCCTCTTTTGTAACCCATTGTTTCACTTTGTGTTGAATGATGCACCTATGATTCTTATTGTGACTAATTAACCATTCTCATTACGAAGCCTCACATTAAAACGCACCGAACATTACCAATGTTATTTAAATGTATTTTACTGCTCCAGAGATTGCCAAATGATTAAATGCATTTGAAGAAATTTTAATTTTACTAAGTTTCAGGAGATTGCTGAAGAAGTGGCAACATGAAATTGGAACAAGAATGGGCCATTAAAGAAGATCATGGTTGATCTATCTCAGCAACATTTTCCTCCCCTAGCCCATATCTCTCAATTCCCACCGTGCCTAGAAATCTACTGCCTTAATTAACTCAATGTCTCAAGCCTCCTCAGACTTCTGGGTGAATGATTCCAAGCACTTATCATCCCTCTGAGTGAAGAAGTTTCTTTTCACTACATTTCTGAATATGATCTACCCTTATTTTGATAATCTAACCCTCAGTTCTAGACACCCTTGCTTGGGAAACCCCTCATCAAACCTGTGAAGGGGTCAATAATGTCAGTTTGCGTTCTTCTGAATAGGGGCCTTGACCACACAATCGCTCCCAATACTGCAAAATTTCCACCCCAGAAATGGTCTAATTAACATTCACTACACTCCTTCAAAAGCAGTTCTTTCCTTCTTTAGCTATAACGTCCAAACCTGCAATTGGAAAGCCAGGAGAAGTCTCACAAAGGCCTTGTATAACTGCAGTAAAACACTCTGGCTTCAAATGCTCCTGCAATAAATGCCAATAAAGATCAGAAAATGCTGCAGGAATCAGCAGGCCAGGCAGTATCTATGGAAAAGAGTAAACAGTCGACACCAATAAAGATCATTTGTCTTCATTGGCTAAACCATCTATTTAGTTAGTGAATAGTTGGGGTTATTGTAGTCACAGCTATCAGCCTGAGCAGGACAGCTTATTTCCACCTTTGTTGCCTCTCTGTTATTTAACTCTGGATCCATGTTGGTATATAACCATCAAATCCTGACACTCTAATCTTGTCAAACAGACTCCTGTGTTTAGAACAACACAAGAAAAGACCCTTCAGCCCATGATGTTATGCCAAACTAATTAACCTGATGATACCCAATGAAACTAATCCCTTCTGCCTGCACATGGTCCATATCCCTTCTTCCTATGCATACTCATTTGCCTAGTTAAGAGCTTCTTAAATGCCTCTGTCATATTTGCCCCCACCACCATCCCTGGCTCTGCTTTCCAGGCACCACGTCTCCTTTGAACTTTTCCCCTCTCACCTTAAATGCCTGGCCACCATTTTTTAAATTTTAATTAGCAATACAGCACGGAACTGGCCCTTCCTGCCCTTCAAGCCAAGCTGCCCCAGTAAACCCAGTAACTCGATGAAACCCAAACCCAATCACAGGACAATTTATAATGACCAATTCGCCTACCCGGCAGGTGTTTGGAAATGTGGGAGGAAACCGGAGCACCCAGGGAAAACCCATGCATTCCATGGGGAGGACATACAGAGACTCCTTATAGAGCAGCACCAGAACTGAACTCCGAAAAGCCCCCGATCTGTAATGGATGCACACTAACCGATAACCTACCATAACTCTAGTATTAGATATTTCCACCCCGGAAAAATGATACCAGCTGTCTACACTATCTATGCCTTTCAGAATTGTATAAACTTCTAGTTCAGTCTTCCTTCAGCCTTGGCCACCCCAGAGGAAACTGTCTTGTCCAACCTCTCATTTTATCATACGCTCTCTAATCCAGCCAGCATGCAAGTAAACCTCTTCTAAGCCTTCTGCATAGCCTCCAGAGCCAACCCATTCTGGTTTAACCAGAACTCTATGCGATAATCCAGATGCTGGACCTTATCAAAATCCTTCTGAAAATCCAAAAACATTATATGTATTTAGTCAAATATGCTTTGACTTTTAGTAAACTGCAGATTTTCTCAAATATCTTCACATTCTGATACAAAAGCCAAGCTGATCAGAAGACAACTTGAAATGTTGAGTCTGTTCCTCCCCCACATAATCTATCTGACCTAATTAATTATCTCCAGCATTTCCTGTTTTTATTTATAGTTGGCATTATTGGACATCAGGTTTTCAAACAACAACCAAAAACAGCTTCCCCGAAGAAAACTGTTTTTTTCATGTTAATAACCTTCATTGTTTACAGCTTTGTAATATAACACAAACATGCATTTTGTTTTAAAAGTACAGATTTCAAAATCCAGATATTAGAAATATAGAAAACCTACAGCACAATACAGGCCCTTCGGCCTACAATACTGTCCTGAACATGTACTTACTTTGGAAATTACCTAGGCCTCTATTTTTCTAAGTCCTATAGAGGACTACCCATAGTCTTGTATTTTTCTAAGCTCCATGAACCTATCCACAAGTCTCTTAAAAGACCCTATTGTATCCGCCTCCACCACTGTTGCCGGCAGCCCATTCCATACACTCACCACTCTCTGTGCAAAAAACTTACCCCTGACATCCACTCTGTACCTACTTCCAAGCACCTTAAAACTGTACCCTCTCGTGTTAGGCATTTCAGCCCTGGAAAAAAGCCTCTGACTACCCACACGATCAATGCCTCTCATCATCTTATTCACCTCTATTAGGTCACCGCTCATCCTCCATCGCTCCACGGAGAGAAGGCCAAGTTCACTCAACCTATTCTCATAAGGCATGCTCCTCAATCCAGGCAACATTTTTGCAAGTCTCCTCTGCACACTTTCTATAGTTTCCACATCCTTCCTGTAGTGAGGTGACCAGAACTGAGCACAGTACTCCAAGTGGGTCTGACCAGGGTCCTATATAGCTGTAACATTGCCTCTCAGCTCTTGTACTCAATCCCACAGCTGATGAAAGCCAATGCACCGTATGCCTTCTTAACCACAGAGTCAATCTGCGCAGCAGCTTTGAGTGTCCTATGGATTCGGACCCCAAGATGCCCCTGATCCTCCACACTGCCAAGAGTCTTGCCATTAATACTATATTCTACCATCATATTTGACCTACCAAAATGAACCACCTCACACTTATCTGGGTTAAGTTCCATCTGCCACTTCTCAGCCCAGTTTTGCATCCCAGCAATGTCCCGCTGCAACCTCTGACAGCCCTCCACACTATCTATAACACCCCCAACATTTGTGTCATCAGCAAATTTACTAATCCATCCGTCCACTTCCTCATTCAGGTCATTTATAAAAATCACAAAGAGAAGGGGTCCCACAACAGATCCCTGAGGCACACCACTGGTCACCAAGCTCCATGCAGAATATGACCCGTCTGCAACCACGCTTGGCCTTCTGTGAGCAACCCAATTCTGGATCCACAAAGCAAGGTCCCCTTGGATCCCATGCCTCCTTACTTTGTCAATAAGCCTTGCTGAAATCCATATAACTACATCTACTGCTCTACCTTCATCAATGTGTTTAGTCACATCCTCAAAAAATTGAATCAGGCTTGTAAGGCATGACCTGTCTTTGACAAAGCCACATTGACTATTCCTAATCATATTATGCCTCTCCAAATGTTATAAATCCTGCTTCTCAGGATCTTCTCCATCAACTTACCAACCACTGAAGTAAGACTCACTGGTCTATAATTTCATGGGCCATCTCTACTCCCTTTCTTGAATAAGGGAACAACATCTGCAACCCTCCAATCCTCCAGAACCTCTCCCATCCCCATTGATCATTGCCAGAGGCTCAGCAATCTCCTCCATCACCTCCTACAGTAGCCTGGAGTATATCTCATCTGGTCCCAGTGACTTATCCAACTTGATGCTTTCCAAAAGCTCAAGCACATCCTCTTTCTTAATGTCTAAATGCTCGAGCTTTTCAGTTCGCTATAAGCCATCCCTACAATTGCCAAGGTCCTTTACCATAGTGAATACTGAAACAAGGTATTTATCAAGTACCTCTGCTATCTCCTCTGGTTCCAGACACCTTTTTCCACGGTCACATTTGATTGGTCTTACTCTCTCATGTTTTATCGTCTTGCTCTTCACATACCTGTAGAATGCCTTGGGATTTTCCTTAATCCTGTCCACCAAGGCCTTCTCATGGCCCCTTCTGGCTCTCCTAATTTCTTTTTTTAAGCTCCTTCCTGCTAGTCTTATAATCTTCTAGATCTCTATCATTATCTAGTTTTTTGAACTTTTCACAAGCTTGTCTTTTCTTCTTGACTAGATTTTCAACAGCCTTTGTACACCATGGTTCCTGTACCCTGCCATCCATTCCCTATCTCATTGGAACATACCTATGCAGAATGCCACACAAATATCCCCTGAACATTTGCCTGAGAACATCTGTTCCCAATTTATGCTTCCAAGATCCTGCCTGATAGCTTCATATTTCCCTTTAACTCCAATTAAATGCATTCCTAACTCGTCTGTTCCTATCCCTCTCCAATGCTATGGTACAGGAGATAGAATTGTGATCACTATCTCCAAAATGCTCTCCCACTGAGACACCTGACACTTGGCCAGGTTCATATCCCAATACCAGATCAAGTACAGCCTCTCCTCTTGTAGACTTATCTACATATTGTGTCAGGAAACCTTCCTGAATACACCTAACAAACTCCACCCCATCTAAACCCCTTGCTCTAGGGAGATGACAATCAATATTGAGGAAATTAAAATCTCCCACAACAGCCCCGTTATTATTGCACCTTTCCAGAATCTGTCTCCCTATCTGCTCTTTGATGTCCCTGTTACTATTGGATGGTCTATAAAAAACACCCAGTAGAGATACTGACGCCTTCCTGTTCCTAACTTCCATCCACAGAGACTTAGTAGATAATCCTCCATGATTTCCTCCTTTTCTGCAGCTGTGACACTATCTCTGATCAGCAGTGCCACGCCCCCACCTCTTTTGCCTCCCTCCCTGTCCTTTCTGAAACATCTAAAGTCTGACACTCTAAGTAGCCATTCCAGCCCCTGAACCATCCAGATCTCTGTAATGGCCACAATATCGTAGCTCCAAGTACTCATTCGTGCTCTAAGCTCTTCCACTTTGTTCATGATACTCCTTGCATTAAAATAGACAGATCTCGAACCATCAGTCTGAGCGTATCCCTTCTCTATCACCTGCCTGTCCTCCCACTCACACTGTCTACAAACTTTCTCGATTTGTGAGCCAACCGCCTCTTCTGCTGTCTCTTCAGTTTGGTTCCCACCCCCCAGCAATTCTTGTTTAAACTCTCCCCAATAGCCTTCGCAAACTTCTCTGGCAAGATATTGGTCCCCCTTGGATTCAAGTGCAACCCGTCCTTTTTGTACAGGTCACGCCTACCCCAAAAGAGGTCCCAATGATCCAGAAATCTGAATCCCTGCAGTAATCCTGAGATTACTACCTTTGAGGTCCTGCCTCTCAACTTCATTCCTAACTCCCTGTAGTCTGTTTTCCCTTTTCCTGTCTATGTCGTTGGTACCAATATGTACCACAATCTCTGGCTATTCACCTTCCCACTTCAGGATATCCTGGATGCGATAAGAAACATCCCAGACCCTGGTACCTGGGAGGCAAACTTTCCTGTGTCCACAGAGTCGCCTGCCTGACCCCCTAACTATACAGTCCCCTATCACTGCTGCCATCCTCTTCCTTTCCCTACCCTTCTGAGCTACAGGGCCAGACTCTGTGCCAGAACCCCAGATAGTTCGTCCCTCCCCCCAGCAGTACTCAAACAGGGGTACTTATTGTTAAGGGGGACAGCCACAGGGATACTCTCTAGTATCTGACTCTTGCCCTTCCCTCTCCTGATTGTTACCCACTTATCTGTCTCCGGAGGCCACGGTGTGACTACTTGCCTGTAGCTCCTCTCTATCTCCTCCTCACTCTCCCTGACCAGACGAAGTTCATCGAGCTGTATCTCTGGTCCCCTAACCCAGTCCCTAAGGAGCTGCAGCTCGACGCACCTGGTGCAGATGTGGCCATCTGGGAGGCTGGGAGTCTCCTGGACACCCTGCATCCGACACCCAGTACAGAACACTGGCCTCACAGACATACTTCCTATTCCTATTCTTCACAAGTAACTTACCTCATCTCAACCTGTTATCGCCTAAGCCCTATTGATCCAAAGCCCTCTTACTTTGACTCACTCTACTCTGTCGCCTGCTCTAAAGACATTGATTGTACACACAACTATTACATTAGAATACTGATGTATTTAATTCATCAAAAAGGAAGGAAACTTCAATATAATTACCACTCTTCCAAAAGACTGCAGATACAAATACAAAACAAAAAGTACTCAGAGTAAAACAAATTATCCACAAAGTCAGACTTTTCCTCAACTGATTATAAAATAAACACATAATAACTTCCGTGAGGGGGAAGGAAAGTAACTTCTAATGTTGTTCTTGGCGAGGCAGTCATTTCTAATAGATAAACTGCAATGGGGTATTGTGATGAGACCATGCTATTTGCTGTAGTGCTTGTAAAGTCTGAAGCTGAAATTGCATCCTCGCCTGCTCTGCGTTTCTCACAAACTCTCAATTCAGGCACACGGGAGGCAGATCAATGTAGTGTGCATGCAAGTGCACCTAAAGTATGTGCACCCACATTCAGCTGAAAACACCTTCTGAATTCTCTTCTAATGTTATTGCTTGTTGTCACAGATAAGACTTCTTTCAGGCAGCAGACTTCCACAACTAAAACAGCTGGAACAATGTGCATTTTTCTGTGGATGTATGGTTCCTCCACTTACCTTGCCTGCCAATTCATTTCACCCATATTCTGGGTTAAATGCTTTAATATTATTGCCAATTTTATTCATATTAATTTTGATGGTCTAACTATAAGCCAACTTTGTGATTCTTGTTAATTCTGTCTCACAATATGGCCATCACTGACATAGCAAGTATGTAATTCAAACCCAAAATACATTGAAATAAAGTGTTTGCTGGACCATCGAGGAGCAGTTAAGGTTTTACCACATTGCTGTGGATCTGGAGTTGCAGACAGGATGGACTGGTTATCGAGTCATAGAAAAGTACAGCACAGAAGCAGGCTTTTCAGCCCATCTAGTCCATGCCTGCCAAAACACTTAAACTGCCTACTCCCATCAACCTGCACCCAAACCATTGCCCTCCATATCCCTGCCATCCATGTACCTCTCCCAACTTCTCTTAAGTGTCAAAATCGAGATTGCATGCACCAGTTGTGCCAGCATCTCATTCCATACTCTCAGGACCCTTTGACTGAAGAAGTTTCCCCTAAACCTTTCACCCTTAACCCATGATCTCTAGTTGTAGTCCCATCCAACCTCAGTGAAAAAAGCCTGCTTGCATTTATCCTATCTAAACCCCTCATAATTTTGCATACCACTATTAAATCATCCTTCTATTTTCTACGTTATAAAGAATACAGTCTTAACCTATTCAATTTGTCCTTATAACTCAGCTCCTCCAGTCCCGGCAACATCCTTGTAAATTTGCTCTGTCCTCTTTCAACCTTACTTACATCTTTCCTGTTGATTGGTGACCACAGCTGCATACAATACTCCAAATTAGGCCTCTCCAATGTCTTATACAACTCCAACATTAACATCCCATCTCCTGTACTCTTGTCACCTGCCCGGCCTCATTCCCTAATAGCAGATCAGGTATCGCACACTCTCTCGTTGGAACTTCTGTGTACTGAATCAGGAAATTTTCCTCAACCCATTTGACAAATTCTACCCTATCCAGTCTTTTAACAGTTTTGGAGTCCCAGTCTATATATGGAAAGTCAAAATCACTTACTATAACAAACTTATACAGCAGTCTGTGATCTCTGTACAATTTTGCTCTTCTAAATCCTGTGGACTGTTGGGTGGTCCATAATAAAGCCCCATTAATGTGGTCAAACCTTTCTTTTCCTCAGTTTCATATATAAAGCTTCATAAAATGAGTTATCCTGTCTATCCTGACTGAGCACTGCCGTGACAGTTCCCTGAATAGTAACATCATCCCTCCCACTCTGTCGTGTCTAAAACAATATAACCTGGAATATTAAGCTGCCAGTCCTGCACCTCCGGCAACCAAGTCTCACCAATGGCAACAATATCAAAATTCTCTGTGTTGATCCATGTCCTGAGCTCATCTGTCTTTCCAACAATACTTCTTCCATTGAAATATGTGAACCTCAGATCATTAGTCATACCATACTCAACCTCTTGATTCCTGACTTTGTCTGAGGTCTTAACAACATCTGTCTCCACAACCTCTCCACTATCTATTCTGGCTCTCTGGTTCCTATCATCCGGCAGCTTTAGTTAGAACGCCACCACCCACCCACCCCCCGCCACCCCCGTGCAGCACTAGCAAACCTTCCCACTGGGATTAGCCATTGTTCAAAACACCAAACTGCGTTCTGTACTCAGCTGGCAAATCCGAGTGATCTTCGCATGCTTTCCATCACTGATTGGACATTGCTCAAAACACCAAATGCCTTATGTACTCAATTGATAAAGCTGAGTGGATGTCAGATTTCCTTCCCTGGATTTTACAATGGTCGCCATCACCGGCAAACTTAATTCCAGATTATTGAATTAAATGACAGTAAACCGCCCAGCTGGTACGATTTGAGCTCATATCTCTGGTCCAGGAGTTCATATCTCTGCATAATCAAACTACTAACATAGATACTGCTGCCATACCCTCAAGATTTGGTTCCTTTGGGCTAATTTCAATGGAGAAAACCAAAGATGCTCTGTCACAAACAAGGGAAAATCTGCGGATGCTGGAAATCCAAGCAACACACACAAAGTGCTGGTGGAACTCAGCAGGCCAGGCAGCATCTATGGAAAAGAGTAAAAAGTTGACGTTTCGGGCCGAGACCTGACTCCAACATTTCAGAGTCCTGCCGAAGGGTCTCAGCTCGAAACGTCGACTGTACTCTTTTCCATAGATGCTGCCTGGCCTGCTGAGTTCCACCAGCATTTTGTGTGTGTTGCTCTGTGATCTAATTCTTAATCTGCTTCTGTTGTTGAACGTGCAGCCTCACTTTTTGCCTCAATGCAGATTTTGCTACATATCGGCTATAGCTTGCATTGATTTCCATGGTTTTGGTAGTTGCGATTTGCAAATTATAAGTCTTAAAAAAGTGCCTGAGTTCTCTGTATTCAGCCATATTTGCAAACAATGAATAAAGCAAATGGTAAGAACGGTACAATCAAGTAGATTGGAGAAAGATCTCTCAATCATTAACTCCTTAAAGTCAAATCACAAAGAGCAAATTAGTAAATTTTAAACCCATGCAGTGCATACTTTACAGAGGCTAGAAAATGAGTGCCTTGGCCATTGTTTGCTTCCTGGCTGACACATTGCTGAGTGACATTTGGAAAAGGTCAATATTTAACACACAAAGCTGTCACACCTGACTACACATCATAACACAGTCTGCAGGACAAACTTACCAAAAATATGTTAAGTAAACTTGGGTTCATATTTTAAGCAGACAAACTTGTAAAACAGAATCCATGCTTTGAAGACTCTGAATTTGCTTCATCGTGGGGTAGGGTAACATCGGCTCCAATGTACAATCATTTGTCAGATTCCAATATGGCAATGAGCAAGAACAGAATCAACAATATTATACAATTACATTATCGGGCAGCACCATCTTCAAATGTATTCAGCCTCTTCGTTGTACCTGACACACTCCAAGTGTCACTGCAAGTGATATATATCCATATCGTACTGTATAAATATTTAAACACTGACACTCAGCCCCAGACACTATGGATGATTTGGAATGCTCTCATTTTGTTTCAGCTACTGATACACGAAGAGGTTATTCAACCCATTGTACCAGTGCTAGTTCTTCACTAAACTGTTCTCCCCTGCTTGCTCATCGCAGCTGTAAAAGATCTTTTCTCTTCAAATATTCATCCCACCCCTTCTAGAATCAGGATCAGGTTTATGATCACCAGCATGTGTTGTGAAATTCTGCTAACTTAGTAGCAGCACTTCAATACAATACATAATATCAAGGAAAAAAATCCATCAATCAATTACAGTAAGTGTGTGTGTGTGTGTGTGTGTGTGTGTGTGTATATACACACACACACACACACACAAGATTTAAAATAGTGGAAAAACAGAAATATATATATATTTTTAAAAAGTCAGGTCGGGTTCAATGTCCATTTAGGAATTCGATGGCAGAGGGATAGAAGCTGTTCCTGAATCACTGGGTGTGTGCCTTCAGGCTTCTGTACCTCCCTCCTGACAGTAACAATGAGAAGAGGGCATGTCCTGGGTGATGGATGTCCTTAATAATACACATCGGCTTTCTGAGGCATCACTCCTTGAAAATGTCTTGGATACTACATAGAGGCTAGTACTCAAGATGGAGCTGACTAATTTTATAACTTTCTTTCTGTAGCTTCTTTTGGTCCTAGTACATCCTGTCAGAATGCTCTCCACAGTACATCTATAGAGGTTTTCAGATGTTTTGAGTGACAAATCTCCTCAAACTTCTAATGAAATATAGTTGCAGTCTCGCCTTCTTTATAGCTGCATTAATATGTTGGGTCCAGGTAAGATCCTCAGAGATCTTGACACCCAAGAACTTGAAATTGCGCACGCTCTCCACTTCTGATCCCTCGATTAGGACTGGTTAGTGTACCCTTTCTGAAGTACACAGTCAGCTCTTCCATCCTACTGACATTAAGTGCAAGGTTGTTGCCACAACACCACTCAACTAGCTGGTATACCTCGCTCCTGTACGCCCTCTCATCGCCATCTGAGATTCTACCAACAATGGTTGTACCATCAGCAAATTTATAAATGGTATTTGAACAATACCTAGCCACACAGTCTTGGGTATAGAGAGAATAGAGCAGTGCGCTAGGCACACGCCCCTGAGGTGCACCAGTGTTGATTGTCAGCAAGTAGGAGATATTATCACCAATCTGCACAGATTGTGGTCTTCCGTTTAGGAAGTCGAGGATCCAATTGCAGAGTGAGGTACAGAGGCCCAAGTTCTGTAGCTTATCGAATGATGTTGTCAAATGCTGAGCTATAGCCAACGAACAGCATCCTGATATACAGTAGGTGTTTGCATTGTCCAGGTCATCTCAGGTCGTGTGAAGAGCCATTGAAATTGTGTCTGCTATAGACCTATTTTGGCAATTGGCAAATTGAATAGGGCCTGGGTCCTTGCTGAGGCAGGAGTTCATTCTAGCCTTGACCAAAGTATTTCATCACCGTAGATGTGAGTGCTACTGGCTGATAGTCATTAAGGCAGCTCACACTATTCTGCTTAGGCACTGTTATAAATGTTGACTTTTTGCAGCAGGTGGGAACTTCTGACCATAACAGTGAGATTGAAGGTGTCCTTGAATACTTCCACCAGATGGTTGGCACAGCTTTTCACAGCTTACCAGATATTCCATCATGACCTACTGCCTTGCAGACAGCCCTGATATCAGCCTCTGAGGCAGAGATCTCAGGGTCACCAGATGCAGCAGGGATCTGCACCACTGTAGTTATACTCTCCCTTTCAAAGTGGGTATAGAAGGTGTTGAGCTCGTCTGGTCGTGAAGCATCGCTGTCAGTCATGCTATTGAGTCTCGCTTTGTAGGAAGTAATGTCCTGCAAACCCTGCCACAGTTGTCGTCGCCTCCAATCTCGCTCAGAGTTGCTTCTTTGCTTCTGAAATAGCCCTCCGCAAGTCATACCTAGTTTTCTTGTAAAGACCTGGGTCACCAGATTTAAATGCTACCAATCCAGCCCACAGCATCCATGGCTTTTGGTTTGGCACACACTCATCCACACAGGTTTTACTGAAGCTGGTAACAACTGAGAGATTTCTGCTGAACTTTTGTCACTACCTTTCAAGCACCATATCCCACATTGCAACTCACCAGGTGAATCAATTCACCCCAATTTCCCTTCTAGCTCTTTTTCCAATCATCTCCAATCTAGCTTTTGAAAATGTTTCTCCTTATTTACTCCATCAAAGCCCTTGCCCTTTACCATTGAAATTGGTAAATTCACCATGATACAAGTCCTTCACAGTGCACTGTTAACAAATTCTGCCTAGGAGGACAATATTCATCACCAGCACTACAACAACAGTCCTCTGGAAAGGCTCCATGACCGGATGTAGTTATTTTACACTCAATTCTACCATGAACTATCAAGTCCTATTCCTTATCATAGATTTTATAAAAAGTTTAGAGGCAGGGGAAATGGCATTTTCGGAGAAAGTCAATAGCACATATTGTGCCCATGCAGTTTATACTGACAGGTGGGGAAAGGAGGAGATAGAGATGTGATTTAATGGTGTGCTTCACTGAACTCAATCTCTTTAAATTGACTACTGTGAAACTAACCAAATGCAAAATCTAGCAATGGTTCACCCTAACTCTCCAGTCATATCATCAGCTTATAATCAGTGTTCACCATAACTCTCCAGACTTATCATCAACTCTTTTTCATCAATGGTTCATTTTAACTCTCCAGTCATATCATCAGCTTATAATAATCACTGATTCACCCCAACTCTCCAGTCATATCATCAGCTTTTCATCACTGATTCACCCAACTCTTCAATCATATCATCAGCTTTTCATCACTGGTTCACCCCAATTCTCCAATCATATCATCAGCTTTTCATCACTGGTGTTCACCCTAACTCTCCAGTCAGAACACCCGCTTATCATCAACGGTTCACCCCAACTCTCCAGTCATATCATCAGCTTTTCATCACTGATTCACCCCAACTCTCCAGTCACATCATCAGCTGATCATTGGTGTTCATCCTAACTCTCCAGTCATATCATCTGCTTTTCATCAATGGTTCACTCTAACTCTCCAGTTATATCATCAGCTTATCATCAGTGTTCACCCCAACACTTCAGTCATATCATCAGCTTTCATCACTGGTTTACCCTAACTCTCCAGTCATATCATCAGCTTATCATCACTGGTGCACCCCAATTCTCCAGTCGTATCATCAGCTTATCATTATGGGTGCACCCTAACTCTCCAGTCATATCTCCAATGGTTCACTCTAACTGTCCAGTCATATCATCATTGGCCATGACAATCCCCTCAGAATTCAAATTCAGTACAAGTGAAAATGTGCTTGCACCCCAAGATTGTGCTTCTCAGTTCCAGGCATCTGTTCTGCAGCTTCAATACCAGAATGGTAGGCACAAAGCCAAGTGATTCACATCAGCAGTTGTACATTGACTCAAAGCTAGAGCGAATTTTGCCTCAAGTTACAGGCATCAGTGACTGCAGCTTCTGAAGATCAAACAAGTGCTGAAATCAATGCAGACATCCGCTGGCTCCGCTATAATCCATCCCCAGATCCTGTACTGAAACAGACACCCCAGTTATTTCACCTGGAGATCCAAAATGGATCATGTTACAGAAGCACAATACACAAGTTCTGCAGAATACAATGGAAAATAGACATCTAGTGTGGCCTTCATGCTTAAGGCCAGCTTAGTATATGACCACATCAAGTTGTGCATAGATCCTGAGTACCAAATACAAAGTGTCACTATATGTTGAGAATCTACTCATCCCTAATTCTGTGAATGATGGGCCTGGCTTCAACTTCCATTCTGTAAGACTATCCCACAGAATATGCCCCTTGTAGAAACGCTTGTGTGGAAAAAACATTTCCAACCAAAAGTCAGACTGGCAACGCTTTACACAGAAAGGTCCTCAATTCCTACAGGAGAAGGAAATGTGGATCCCATCATATAATTCCCCAAACAGACTGTCAAAGGCATTTGGCAGAATGCCTCCTCACCAGAACATTCAAACAAGTACCAAGACATTGTTTGGCTGGTGGTGAAGGTCTCCCTGATAGCTTAAGTCTCATACTGCACTCCAGATATCTCTGGTGGGGATGAGGAGGAGATCTGTCTCGTTCTGGAATGTATATTTATTGAAAAGGTTTGGAAAAGTAATCTTTGTCATGACTCAGGACTTTTCTGTGAATGCTTAGCATTCTGACAAGGCCCAGCCGCTGCTGAGGAGCAACTAAATAAAAGATTGGCTTTGGTCTGACCAAAACTTGTTGGTCTTCAGTGTCAGGGGTTCCCTATGACTTACAAGGTTCAGGGCTATGTCCTTAAGGCAGGGATTTTGACTCAAAACTTTGAAAACTTCCTCCTACAGATGCTGCATGGCCCGCAGAGTTCTCCCTGCAGATTGCTTATTGCGGGATTATATGCTGAGGGGCCTACTGAAGTTTGGTTGAGCCACTGCAAAGGCTCTGCAGGAAAAGGTCACAGTTAAGTGACATTCAACCACTGGACAATGAGATCTTGACCCTTGTAAAAAGCTCCCTGAGTTATTGTATGTAAAAGGAAAACTGATGTCATATTAATATAATAACATAAATCTTCTAAGGAAATGAAATAATGTGCCTTGTGTTGTGGATTGCAACGTATGAATATGCTGCAAAATACATTTATAAACTTTATAAACGATGTACTGTATATCCTAGGAAGTGTCTTGGCCCATCATGTCGGCTATTTATTCACCTTCATAGATATTGCCTGACCTGCTGAGTTCCTCCAGCATTTATTGTGTTTTGCTTTGGATTTCCAGCCTCTGCAGACTTTCATGTTCAAGATATTTTATCGTAATTTTTGAAACAGATATTCTCTGGTTAACTGGTCATCAGGAAATGTGAGGACAATATTTTATTCACAGGATTTGAATGTTGGTGGTAATGCTAAAATTTATTGTCCATGATTTGTCTGCTGACTGATACAGCAGCTTAGAGTCAATCACTTAAGTCACATATAAAACAAACTGGGTAAGGGCATTAGTGAATTAGATGAGATTTTGAAATAATTTTGTAGTTTTATAATTACTGCTACTGAAATCATTTTATTCTAAAAAGCAAATCTATTTAAATTCCCCAGTTGTTGTTATGGGATTTGAAATGGCCTCTGGATCAATGGTCCAGATTTTTTTTGTTTTATCGTTCAGTAACTTAACCACTGCACCCATAACCAATTATACAAAACTCATGAATATGCATTCTTCACCATGCACACATAGCAGAATATACACAATCTATTCCACCATGATATACTCATTGGATCCTCCACCTACTATCCCCATCTTCCGACCGTCTGCAATGTCTTGGTTTCCTTATTGTTCTTAAGTAACACTGACACATTCCAAAGGTTTACTGCTCGTCAATGTATTTAGCCGAGATAAAAACATCTGATAATTTTTGTGCTTTGTTCCATTTCACTCCAACCTTCACCCTCAGGGAAGCATGTTTCAAAATGACTGCTGGAGAGTACCCTATTGGAGAAATGGCTGAACTGAGGCTCTTTTGTACAACACATTATCAGAGAACTTGCAATGCTTTTTTTAAAAAAAACACAAGTGCTTGCTTATTTTTGTCTTCTATTACCCAAGAGCTTTCTCCCAACAATACCTGTTGTGTTCAGATGATCCTGCACTGAAAGCAGACTGAAAGTAAACAAAGTCTCTCTTGCACCAGTTTAAGTCATATTTTTGCTGCTTTAGTCACAGTTTGCTGCACTCAACAGAATTCAGAACACATGTTTCAAATATGCATTCTGATATAGTCATTTATCATTATCCAGATAAAGGCAATCTCAGATTTCAACTCACATTCTACAAGTGAAATTCTTGCAAAAAAAATCAAGTGTCTCAGAGCCCTTTCAAGACGTAGATGATTTTCACAATTCCTACAGTTTGGAACGACAGTATGCACGGTCCACATAAGAGTCCAATTCTTGCCAGTTGACCAAATATAAACTTACTGAAGCTAATCACTCTCTTTGGCAGAATACAAATCCAAAATATTTATTGAAGTACTTTCTCTCTGACTGACTCTCTCTCTTCATGAGGGCTCATCCAGGAGCAATTACATTTGTTGCGGACACAGGAAGATCACAAAACCCTTGTGCTGTGCCTACTTTAACAAGCATAGGCCAGATTATCCATCTTATTTCCCTTGTTCCCTCATCAAACATCAGAAAAGCTGCAGATACGCTGTGGATCAATTTAGGTTTCAAATCTGAACAAACACGGATTTTGGTTGGATTATAGTGATTCTCACCTGTCCTTGCAAGATGCTGACAGGCACCAGCAGTGACTGAGGATTAGAAAGAATGCAGAAGAGTCAACATTCACTTATTGGCACTTACAAAATTGAGTTTTATAAGCTTTGTGAATTTTGTTGAATGCCCATCCATCAAATGGATTCACACTTTGTTCATATTTTGGATTTATCCTCTGGCTAAGCCAAGAGGACAAAGTATTTAAACTGTCATTGCTCCCATTGAGTCCGTGTTCAATAGCTCACAGCTGCAGACTGCCAAAGGAAAAAATGCCTGTATTCACATAATGTAAGGACAAAGATCAGAAACATGGCATGTGAGGGATGCTGGGCTCACCACCAATTCTTGGCAATCTCGCATCTAATGTAGTGATTCAACAATGTGCTCAAAAAAATGTTTTTTTTATTCCCTCTGCTTCAAGCCTGAGGACATTAGATGAATTCCACAATTGCTGGTGACTGGGGAAAAATGTAACGCCCAGAATTATCCACAAACTTTTCAGCAAAGTCTGTGTGCCTGGTTGAAAATCTGTTCTCTAATAGGGAGAAGTTAAATGGCTGCTCTAATGTTTCTGGAAATGCAGATAAAACAGAGAGACTGTAGCAACTTCCTGATAAGTTACTAGGCCAATACTGATACACAACATGCATGTTTTGTGCTACCCAGATGTCCAAAGACGGCACAGGGGTAGAGCAAGTGGAACTGCTGCTGCATTGTTCCACTGAGTGGGTTTATATTGTGCTCTCAATATTATGTTTGCATATCCTGCATGGTTCATTAAGGTTGTTATAGCTGGGAGTGGTAATGGGGACAAGCTCCCACTACCTATTCAATGCTCCCAATGGCGTGCACCTCAAATAGCCTCAGACGATCAAGTCCAGCTCCTGGCCTTCATGTGTGGCTTAGCTACTAAGCCCGGAGGAACTGTTTCTACTGACAAGAGAAAGGGAAAGGGTGGGTTACTGGCACCTTAAAACCAGTCGCTTTAGGCAGTTGGGGCTCATCAGTCATGGTTGGCAGCTCATCTAGGAGAAGGAAAATTCTGATAAACCTGTGCTGCCTTGTGGCTATACCCACTCACAGGGAAGGCTTCAGGAGTAAATCCCGAGGGAAAAATCCAGAGCTGGAGACCCTAAGATAGTCCTACATTGAGCTCAATGCTGACTAGCAACTCCTGTGATGCTGCCGATACCAAACTGTATCGGTCTCTGCCGTTCCTTTGGGTTTATCAGTTGTGTGTGTTTGGGGGGGGGGGGGGGGGGGGGAAGGCTCTCCACATCCTACTGCCCAGGCTTGCATATCTAGACAGCTAAGACACAATATCCATAGTCAACTCTGACCAACGAAGGCCTTCAACCTTTACATCTTACACATGGGGAATGAAACTAAGGAGAATGCTCTGAGAGTTGGCTGAGAGCTGAGACACTCAGTTGTCTGCACAGCCACCTATTATGCTGTGAGAAAAATGTAAGTAAGCTAAGTAAGATATGGAAGCCACGATATATTTCTACCTCGGAAATCAGTGCTGCCACTTCTTACCTGTGGCTGTGGGGACTTATAACTACATTTTGCTCAGCCGTCCCTCAGGATGTTTACATTTGATTAAGGATAAGGAAATAACCTCGGAAGCTCTCAATTCCTCACAGCAATGTTGGCATAATTTTAAAGTAATTCAGTGTAAAACATTCCCAGAGATTTTTCTCCTAATAATATTCACAATCTATTTTACAACAGGTCATTTATTGAACCCAAACTACAAGAAGCCTCTGGTTGGCATAGATGTGGTTAGGCAAAACATGGTGTAGAAATAATTTATAGAATGTTATTGAGCATATCTGAGGAAGACTGGACAATAATATGGAGGTATCAATGGAAGTGTACCAGTTCACAGAAATGGAGGAGTTTGGATGGAAAAACTTGATAAGATATTTTATTACACCTTCTCAGAAATCCCATTATGATAGTAACCTCCCTGTTTGCTGGAGAAATTGTGGAAATCAAAATGCAAACCATTATCATGTTTTCTGGGAATGCCCCGTTATCAAAGACTACTGGAGTGGGATACACAATGCCCTACAAGACATTTTTAAATGTGAAACACCCTTACAAAAGAAGACCATATATTTTGGGTATGTACCTCAAGAATGGTTGAAAAGAGATAAATATTTAATGAATATACTGCTGGTGGCTGGTAAAAAGACTCTTACCAGGAAATGGTTATGACAGGAGATCCCAACTTTAAATGCATGGATGGAAATTACAAAGGACATTTACAAAATGGAGAAGATAACAGTATTTGTTAATCATAAGTTGGAACAATTTGATTCATACTGGGAAAAATGGTTCAACTACATAACACCTCATAGGCCTGGTTTTATTCTCACAAATCAATGAATATGTTGTAAAAAAAAAATCACTTCCTACTTGTACATAGTTTTCTCCTTTTGCTTGTTCTTTCTTTCCTCTCTTTTCT
The DNA here is from genome assembly GCF_030028105.1 of Mobula birostris. Classification (NCBI taxonomy): domain Eukaryota; kingdom Metazoa; phylum Chordata; class Chondrichthyes; order Myliobatiformes; family Myliobatidae; genus Mobula; species Mobula birostris. The sequence continues at coordinate 77,146,125 of NC_092374.1, read as the reverse complement.
ATAGGTGTATACCTCAGATAAATATTATGTGGAGATTTGTGGCAAATATGATTATATGATATATATATATATATACAATATCTGAAATACATCTTATGGAAATGTTTGTTTGATGATGAACTTCAATAAAAAATAAATACCAAGAATAAAGAAAGAATGTTATTGAGGCTGAAGGACTTGAGTTATAGGAGAGGCCAGAGCCATGTGAGAAGGCTGAGGGATGACTATATAGTGTTGCAAAGTCACGAGGAGCAAGGATGATCACAGGACACCCTTTCCTCGAGCAGGGAAGTCGGTATAAGGTGAGAGGGTCAAGATTTAAAGTAAACCTATGGGCCAGATTTTTCAACACAGAGGGTGGTGGGTATATGGAACGAGCTGTCTACAGAGATGATAATAGCAGATACAACACTTAAGGGACACTTGGTCAGGTTCATGAGAGATTTACTGGGTTATGGGCCAAATGCAGGTAAATGGGACTAGCCAGATAGGCAGCATGTCGGCATGGTTTCCATGCAATACACCTCTTTGACACTGTGATTCTATGACTAAGTTGTAAAAAGGGAATGGAAACCATATTCTATCTACCTGTATGTCAGTGCATTTTTACCCTTTGTCCCCATTGTCAACAACAGTCAGACAGTGAGTCTGTGGGGAGTGAAATTGATAAACAATCAGCAATCATACTGTCACAATATCTGACTAAGCTCCATTCAGCTTCTGAAAGAGCACAGAGAACAATCATGTTCATGCTAGCTTTTTGAAAGAATTCTTGAATTAGACTATGTTCTTGCTCCTTCCCCAAACCCATGTAATTTCTCCTCAGAAAGTGGCTCTTCTACTTTAGAAAGTAGATACTGAATCTTCTACAGATCACAAAGTCATCATTCACCCCTGATTCTCTTTATCTCATTATATTAAATCTGTATCCTCTGCCTCCCTATCATTGACCAACAGACAGGTCACAGTAAAGACGGAATTGCCCTGTAACCTTTAACAAGTATTTTCCTCAAACACTTCAGGTAATATATAAAATATCTCATAGGTTCACTGGTAAATCAATACATCCAAATTTAAAAAGGGTGCTGAAAACTGAGTAACTATTGCAGATCACAGACGTTACAGGAGCAAGGCCAACAAGCTTGGTCACCTCCTTCCATGTATCTCCCCAGTTTGTGTAACCTGAGAATAATAGTAAACAAAAGCTTGCTGTTTCAATGAGTCAACGTTGCCCCCTGCCCCCCCCCCAGCTTGCATTCACTTTTTGCTAAGTAATTAGGTCATGTTAACCTTAACTTCTCCATCCAGATCAGAGTGACATATCTTTCCATCAACCATTTGTTTCTGCCCCATTCCAGTCTCAGTAAAATTAGAACCTGATGATCTTACTTCTACCTTTACTTCAGAGGCCAAAGACTGAGTCATATTGAAAGCATTCAATGTTGGTTGAATAACAGGGGCTGATCTGCGCTTGCAGTCACCTGCTGATTCTGTCCAGGTGTTGCAGGGGTATCTTCAGGCACTAGAATTCAGACAGGGGAAATCCTCTGCCAACCCTTTGTCTGGGATTCTGCATTCCTAGCACAGATGCTGAATTACCAGATACAGAAAACATCCCAACTTCACTCTCAGCAAACACAATGAAAGATTCTAAATACATACGATTTAAATATTGTTATACTTCATGAGTGAAAATTTATTCAGTGAGCAGGGATACATTACTACCTAAAGGCATAATCATTCCTACTCGGGTAAATGCTAGACAATGTTAAAGATGGGTTTTGCAGTCCATGCAGACAAATGGTGCAATGCTTATGATGCCAGCACACAACCTGCGAAAGGGGACACATTCCTCCCCAAATTCCATCCACTCATCCTGTCCCTCAATCACAGTGATTCCCAGAAGTTTTGTCATTTAGATAAAATCTCTTTTAATCAATTGCCTCACCTACAGTGTGGCATTGGCTGGTTTGCTTCATACTCACCGGTTTGCATTTAGTTTGTATTTGTGGTGAAACTGGGGCTACGTCTTAGGGCAAATGGCAACTGGTAAGGAAGAACTTCACACTGCCAGGAGCAATCTTGTTATATAACACCTTTGACTAGTTCCCATTGCAATGATGAATACAACACTGTTAAGTGTTTCACAAACACAAGAAGATCTGCAGATGCTGGAAATACAAGCAACAGACACAAAGGGCTGGAGGAACTCAGCAGGCCAGGCAGCATCTATGGAAAAGAGTAAACAGTGAACGTTTCGGGCTGATACCCTTCATCAGGACTGGATAAAAAAGTTAAGAAGTCAGAGTAAGAAGGGGAGGAGAGGGGAGGAGGGATTTCAGGATGATAGGTCATAGGTGAGCTGGGAGAGGGGGAGGAGTGAATAAGGAGCTCGGAAGTTAACTGCATACACTGTTAAGTGTTTATTTATTAATAAACATCTTTTGGTTTACAATGCTGGTTGGGGGTTGTTTTATGGAGTGATAAAAACTTTACAATATAGAAGGCCACTCGGCCCATTATCTCTGTTCTGGTTCTTTGAAAGTGAATATAGTCCCACTACCTTGCTCTTTCTTCAAAGCCTTTCTAATTTTAACTTCTCACATGTAAATGTGATTTGGTTGTTATTAGAGAATCTGCCAAAGGGAAAAGCAAAACAGAAACAGACTCCCGTCCGCTAGTCTAAAATCTAATCTTGTTCTATCATTAACTCGGCTCAAGTCAACAAGGCTCTCATTATCCATACCACACTCCAAACACCTCTGCTGCAGGGACTAATGGATTGATTTTCAGATGCCTAGCAACTTCACCACCATTTCCAGTCTTACAAACCAAATACAAGTCAAGGAACCAGATATTTGATAATACAATTGAGAAAAACAGAGCAACTGTGCAATTCAAATGTTACAAACCACAGCAGAGAAAATTTGAATTCGTTTCTTGGTGTTTTAGTGCCCGTTAGAAAACCTGATCTCTGATTTCTCAGTGGAACTTGTTTGCTCTTGCACCTTAATTTGAGCAGAGAATCCCTAAAAGAATGCAAAATTCACCCACAGTGCAATTTTCTCACTGGTTTGAAAGAAGATCACATTTACTTACTCACTCCGCTTCACCTGAAACTCTGTTATTTGAAAGGCTAATACCCTATGTCTTCACAGAAATCTGTGATCTTAAATACAATCCTAAGAGTGCCTGTTTTGTCCACAAAGGTAAGAGTCATAGTTGCTTCCTACACTTAGGACTATTCCAGCCAGCTGCTGCTGACCTCTGCCACATCTCACAGCATGCTACATTAGGAAGGTCACCAAACCCCATGCTGAGAGAAAGGCCAGTTCAACTATTTCTCCTTCAGCTGACCGGAGCAGGCGAAGTGGGGGCAGGCACTTGGCTGCATAGCCTCATTTTGGTGAAGCAAGCAATAGATACTGCCTCTTTACCTACCAAGAACATCGTTGGAAAACTCAAACAACAGTCTCTTTATGAGCTATCTTCAGCCATTACACCTGATCTACTTGCTGCTGACAGCTTGGAGAACTTGCAACTTATCAACATTGATAGGGATGTCAGTTTTAGCCTGGGATCACACAAGGAAACCATATAGCTCCGTTGTGTAAACCTCTTATCTGATTATCTTGCTTTTGTTTCACCTTCAGAGCATAAGACTGACTGGTAGTGCTATTTTAACACCATTAAAATCTAGTGACTTAATTCCCATCTCAAAGGCTTCAGGTTTTGCTGAACCTATTATAATTTCTTGTTGTGCTAAAGCAGCTTTAGAAGAGTGGACACGGGCCATCTTCCCTCTCCACTCCTGGTCCTCATACAGTTCCGACCTGAAACTCCGACAATCCCTTCCTTCCCGCACCCCAACACCCCCCACCCCACCCCCAGATGGTGCCTGACCCACCAAGACCTCCAGTGTTTTGTTGCTTCAGATTCCAGAATGTGCAGTCTCTTGTGCCTCAGCTTTAGGGGTGTAGTTGAAGTACTTGTAGAGTTGCTTGCGAACAAATATTTTAATGACCAGATAGTGTTTCAATGATATTAACTGAGGAGACTTACTAGTTTCCAGGAAGTGGAGAGAATCCCCTGTTCTTAATGGAAAAACAACTGTGGATATCTACATCTATCTTGGAGGGTGACAAAGCCTCATTATAGCAGTATCCAATAACAATCATCTCCAACACTACAGCACTCCTTCAGTACTTCCCTTTGATAGTGCAGCATTCACCGAGCATTGTTCAATTGACCTTGGCGTGCCTTGCTCAGAACTGTACACTTAACAGTGCAGCGTTCCCTCAATACTCCTACACCAATAATGCAGTCCTTCTTCAGGAAAGCAGCTCAAACAGGGCCTACCTTATCTTTCCATCTTGAGCTTGATAAAGCTCTACTGAACTATAGTCTCTGTTCCCAAAGAGATTATTTCCCCATATTTCTTCCCAAAGATAAGGTCAAGTATAGCCCCCTCCCAAAAACATGCTGCTTCAAAAACACTCTTGGAATCATTTTACAGACTCCATCCCATCAAAGCCTCTAAGGCAATTCAGGACAATATTGGAAAAAATAACGTTCCTCACTACTATAATATTATTGTGTTTAGACCCTCCTACGACTTGTCCACATGTCTGTTCCCATTCCGACTGCCTGTTGTGAGGCCTATAGTATAACCCCATCCTAACCCCTTTATTATTGCTAAATTCTGTTTACACAGCCTCATTAGCCAATCTCTCCAGGATATCCTCCCTGAGTACTGGCTCCTCCCACTTTGTCACACCAGAAAACTCTATATCCCTAAACATTGGCCCACTCCCCTCAGCCACATTTCAGTAATTGCAACAATAACATAATCCCACAGGTTAATCAACATTGTCTACTCATTTCTACTCCTGTGAGGATCCTTTCATTAAAGTGAATACAACTAACCCCAATCATCTCATCATCTTCCCCTCCTGCCTCTGTTCGTTCTGTTCAACTTTCTATACGAGTCAGCCTCCCCACCTACTGTGCTGCCATTCTGGATGTCACCACTGACATCACCAGTTGAATCCCTCCCAAGCAACAGTGGCAAATGTTCCTGCAAGAACATTGGTCCTCCCTCCAGTTCAGTGCAATCTATCCTTCTTGCACAGGCCATCCCTGCCCCAGAAGAAATCCCATGATCCAAAAACCCAAAGTCCTTCCCTTATATGACAATCATAACCACACATTCAGCTGTCTTTTATTCTATGCTCACGAGCAGATAGCACAAGGAGCAATCCTGAGATTACAACCTCAGGGGTCTTGCTTTTCAACTTACTAGTTAACTCCTTAAATTCCTTTTTCAGGATGACATCGTTCTTCTGACCTACATCAAGTTATAATCCATATTGATACGAAGAAACTCCCCCCCGAAATGTTTTGTACCCACACCAATACGTTCTTGACTCTGGCATCTGGGAGACAACACTATCCTGGAGACTACTGCTCATTCTTCCCTGCTGTAAAACAAAGCAATTGGTGGTACCACCAATTTAGCTGCTGGTGTTTTCCTCTGAAAGGCCTTCCAGCCATACTACCAACAGTATCACTATTCACAGCACTGTATGTGCCAGTGAGAACAACAGCCACCAGCGACTGCTGCACTGCCTGCCTACCCTTGCTGGTGGCCATTCCTCTACTATCCCACCACCTCCCTGAACCTCCTATCTATGACATTTTCTGCCTCCTGTGGGCACTGTCAGTAACAACACCTTATTCCTTGCAGGGTAGCATGGCAACTGATACCCCAACCAGAAGATTGTCAGGATCCTTGTTACGTAAGGACAATAAACATAAGAGTCAATAATGGCAAGTCCTTTATGTAACCACAATGCACAGGTGGTAAAGGCTTGGCGTATCCATCTGGCATTCACACCAAACAGGCATAAATTTTAAAAGGTGACTGACTCATCAGCTTGGTGATCACTCTGTGGTACTTCCCCTTTTTCCTCTGACCACTACAAATCTGACATTTCCATTTCTCCAAATAAAAAGCAGGACATCAAGAATTCTCTGGGAACCTGGAGAATGTTTTTACTAAAACTTTGCAAACTGGGAGTGAAATAACACCAGTAAAGTCTTGCTTTGGAAAACAGTGATCACAAGAGACACAGTATGTCTCAATCCTTACCACATGGGAGGACACCTTCCCCAATGAATTTGGAATCTCTTCCTGAAGGAATCGTTGCGACATGCCATCTCCTGCTGCCTTGCTGCCAACCATATCTTCTCTTCTCGCAATAGATATCAGTCCTGGAAGCCCACAACACCAGGGAGCAGTTGTTCAGTCCCCTGAACTTTTTACAGTTCTTTGAAAAAGTAGCCATATATAGCTGCAGTCCCAGGTTCTTTGTATATATCCATGCATACTCCTCATTGTCCAGAACTTCTACAATTATGAATGGAATAAGTACTTCACTCCTCTTCAGTGAAAACACGTAGATCTGACTGTAGCTAAGTGAAAGGAAACTCTCCTCAATTTTGTGACATTTGATTTGCATTCCCTGACCAAGGGTCCCAGTTAACTCGACAGGGGAAATAATTTTCCCAAATTTGCACAATCAAGATTTTACTGCCTGTTCGAAGGAGTACAGTCCTAACCTTTCCAACCTTTCTTGGGAACTAGAATATCTCATTACAGCTAACAAGTGCCCGTGAACCCTTTCTAGGGTTAAAATCGTCCCTGCGAAGAGATACGCAAATTACCCACAAAACTCAGCAGAAGCCATACCGATATTTCAGTCTGATCAATGCACTTCCATATTCTTGTTTACTTAACACAGACCGCATTCCCACCTTTTTAAAAACACCTTCTCAACATGCCTCCTTTAAGAGTTCCTATCCTTGGATGCCAAATGATCTCTACCCACCCAAACCTGAGATTAATAATGTAATGTTTTTCCATGTTGGTCACCCAAGATCACAGTAATGCTTTCTCCCAGATCTCTGAACATTTCACCACCCTCTCTCTGTCATCCTAAAACATGTAGCCATCCACATCGTTCCAAACTACCCTGAGAAGATTTGGGCCATCTACAAACTTTGCGGTCCCATTCTCCTCACCAACCTCCAGATCATTTATGAAAATTATAAATAATGGTTACACAAGTGATCTGCAGGGAACACTGATGCAAGACACCTCTCAGAATGAAAAATGTCATCAAGTTCAAGTTTATTTTCATCTGGGTGATTGATAAGTTTGTGTCCTAAGGTAGAAGAAGTCAATTTTAGAAAACCTAGCACACCTATTTTTCAACATAGTCCCCTCCAACATTTACACACTTAGTCCAGTGATTGTGGAGCATACGGATCCCTTCTTTGTAGAAGTCGGCGTCTTCGACCTCCAGAAAGTGGTCCACAGCAGGGGTGATTGATAAATTTGTGGCCTACGGAAGAAGGAGATGAGTTATACAGATGTCGTTACATGCACGTGCAGTTCACCTCTTTGAGTGATTATGCAGAAAGTTTGAAGTTAATAACTCATCTCCTTCTACCTTAGGCCACGAACTTATCAATCCACTTTCTGGAGGTCCAAGACACCGATTTCTACAAAGAAGGGATCCATATGCTCCACGACTGCTGGACTAAGTGTGTAAGTGTAGGAGGGGACTATGTTGAAAAATAAATGTGCTAGGTTTTCTAAAATTGATTCCTTCTACCTTAGGTCATGAACTTATCAAGCACCATGTATACACACAACCAAATGAAACAATGTTCCTCTGGACCAAAGTGCACTCACAAAACATGTATCACACACAGCACATAAAAACAAAATATTACCACAAATAAGTTAATAATACATAATTCAAAATGCACGTGAAGTGTGCAGCACAGGTAAACAGTAAGCAACTTGCTGACTTAGTGGCAAGACCTTGGTAGTGGCAGGGTATTCATTAGTCTCCCATCCTGGGGGAAGAAACCCATCTAGTAATCCTAGTCCTGACACTCCGGTACCTCCTTCCTGATGAAAGTGGATCAAACAGGTGTGGGATGGGTGGTAGGGAACCTCAACAATGCCTCAAATCCTTTGTATACAACGATCCCAGTAAATGTCACAAATGGGGGGAGGGAGACCCTCGGTGATCCTCTCAGCAGTTTTTACTATCCTCTGTAGGGTCTTGTGGCACGATGTCTTGCATTTTCTGTACCACACAATGATGCAACCAAACAGAACATACTGGATGGTGCTCCTGTGGAAAGTTGTTAAGATGGAGGCAGGGAGCCTTGCACACCTCAGTCTCCTCAGAAAGTGTAGATGCTGCTCTGCCTTTTTGACTAATGAGGTGGTGTTGTGGGTCCAGGTTAGGCCACCCATTATGTGCACACCAAGGAACTGTGTGCTCACCCTTCTGCTTCCTGTCACTCAATCACTTGTGTAGCACTTTGCCAAATTCCTTCCAAAAGTCTATATCTACATACAACTCATACTTGACCAACACTCACAGTTACATCAAAAAATTAAAATGCTTAGACTGAAATAGTTTCCATTTATCAGATCTATGCTGGTACTCCTTGATTAACCTATAGAAGTTTGTAAAACTTTACCACCACAGATGTTAACCTGATTGGTCAGTAAATTTGATTAATTCCTCTTGCTTTTCCTGAACAATAGTATCAGAGTAGTAACCCCTAGTCTTTCAAACTGTCTTAACAAACTAGAAATTTAACGATTTTCTGAAGGACTTGGCAGACTTAACTCTTAAGCATGCAAGTAAGCAGATGAAGGTACATTGCCATGGCCATTAGAGAGGGAGGAGGGGAGGTCTCCAAGCTAGACTGAAATGCAGGAGAATGAAACTTCCTTTTCCCAGCATCTTGTTAGCAAATGCACAGTCACTGGAGAACAAGACTGAGGGCCTAAGTGCAAGATAGCTGTAATAGAGGGAAATGAGAAATTGCTGCATTTTGTGTTTCACAGAGACATGGTTTACTCCAGACACACTGGATAACTCGGCAAAAACTGAAGGCTTCTTAATACACAGGACAGACCAGACTGCTGATTCAGAGAAGGCAAAAGATGGAGGTTGGTGTATCATGATAAAATCTTTGTGGTGCTCCGACACAACAGTCTTGTCACACTCTTGTTCACCTGACCTGGAACATCTAATGATTACGTGCAGACTGTTCTACTTACCAAAACAATTCTCCTCCGTGATCCTGACCGCAGTTTACATACTGCCAAAAACCGATGTTAAGCAGGCACTCGAGATATTGAATGCTGCAATCAGCAAACAAGAAAGAGCCTACCCTGACACCTTTCAAATCATTGTCAGGGACTTCAGTCAGACTTGTTAGAAGAAATCTCTGCACAATTATCATCAACATATAACCTGCAGCACCAGGAGTGCCAAAACACTCACCCACTACTATACTACTATTAAGAATGCCTACCGTTCCACGCCTAAACTACATTTCAGGAAATCTGATCACCTGGCTGTCCTCCTTCTGTCTGCATACCGGCAGAGGCTAAAGAGCAAAGCTACAGAGATAAGGACAATAAAGAGGTGGTCGTGGAAGGCAGAGCAGTGGCTACAGAATTGGTTTAAGTAGGTAGACTGGACATTGTTTAAGGACTCATCAGAGGATCTGAATGAATACACCACAGTTGTCATGGACTTTATAAAAACAGTGGTAAATGAGTGTGGCCCCACAAAATCATTTAGATTCCTCCCCAACCAGAAGCCCAGGATGAACCATGAGATCCGTAATCTGTTAAGGGCCAGATCAGTGGCATTCAGGTCAGCCAATTAAGTAAGATAGAAGAGGTCCAGGTATGATCTCATGTGAAAAGTGGCAATTCCAGACCAAACTAGAATGAGTGAAGGATGTTCGACTGCTGTGGCAGGGCTTGAATACCAATACCTCTTATAAAGTAAAGCTTAGTGACAAAGGTGACAACGAGGCTTTGCTCTCAGAAGAGCTCAATGCCTTCTATGCTTGCTTTGACCATCAAAGAAGAGCAATCTTCACAACTCCTACAGCCTCCAATGTCCCTGCGAATTCAGACTCTGAGGTTGATACAAGAGCATCCTTTAGGAGGGTGAACCCTTGGAAAGCATTGGCCCATATGGCGTACCAGGCAAAGTATTAAAGGTTTGTACTGAGAAACCTGCTGGAGCAGTCGTCGATATCTTTAACATTTCTCTTCAGCAGGCTGAGCAACCCATCTGCTTCAAGCAGACTTCAATTATACTGGTGCCCAATAGAACGTGGTAACATACCTCAATGACTATCGTTCAGTAGCACTTACATCCACTTTGATGAAGTGCTTTGAGAGGTTGGTGATGAAATATATCAACTCTTGCCCGACAAGTGACTTGGATCCACTCCACAGCAGATGCCATTTCATTAGCTCTTCACTCAATCCTGGAACATCTGGACAGCGAAGATGTCAGGATGCTCTTTAACAACAAAAATTCAATACTATCATCCCCTCAAAACCAATTAATAAGCTTAAGACCTTGGACTCAATACCTCCTTGTGCAATTAGATCCTCAATTTCCTCACGCACAGACTCCAGTCAGTTCAGATTGGCAAAAACACTTCCTTCACAATCTCCACCACAAGGCTGTGTGCTTAGCCCCTACTATATTCACATTATACTAATGACAGTGAGGCTATGCACAGCTTTAATGCGATATTCAAGTTTGCTGATGGTACCGCCGTTGCCCAAGTCAAAGGCAACATATAGGAGAGAAATTGAAAACCTGGCTGAGTGGTGCCACAACGACTTCTCACTCGATGTCGGGAAGACCAAGGAACTGATTATTGACAGCAGAATGAGGAAACCAGAGGCCCAGCGGCCAGCAGCATGGCACTTAATACTTTGACAAACTTCTATAGATGTGTAGTGGAGAGTACATTGATTGCATCACAGCTTGGTACGAAAACATCAATGTTTATGAATGGAAAATGGTCCGAAAAGTAACGGATAAGGCCCAGTCCATCACAGTTAAAGCCCTCCCCACCACTGGGCACATCTACACGGAACGCTGTCACAGGAAATCAGCATGCATCACCAAGGACCTCCACCATCTAGGCCATGCTCTCTTCTCACTGCTGCCATCAGGAAGAAGGTACAGGAACCTCAGGACCCACATCACCAAACAGTTGTAACTCCTCAACCATCAGACTCTCAACCAAGAGAGGATAACTTCACTGAACTTTACTCATCCCATCACAGAACTGTTCTCACAACCTATGGGCTCACTTTCAAGGGCTCTTCCTCTCATATTCTCGATATTTATTGCCTCTATTTATTATTAATATTTTTCCTTTGCACATTAGTTGTTTGCCCATCCTAGTGATTCTGCTGTGTTTCCTGGATTTACTGTTTGCCCACAGGAAAATGAATCTCAGAGTTGTATATGGTGACAAATATGCACTTTGATAATGAATTTACTTTGAACTTTTGAACCTACTTCGTATTGAACAGCTGGAGAAGAGGTCAACTTCTTTAAACTCCCAGCAGCCATTCTATCTGGAAGAAAGTGACTTTCCAACTTTCAGCAATGCTGATTTGCACAGTATACCTTCTCTATAGATTAATATTATATCCATTCCTTCCCTCCTTTCTTTTTCTCATTGTTATTTTCCCATCATCTACTTCCTTTGTGTAAACAGATATTCACATTCATTATTACTTCAACCATGCTTTCAACCTACAAATAGAGATTTCTCTTTGGCTTCAGCTATAAGACAGATTTAAATCCTAAAACTATCTCTAGAGTTTAAACTTCCATTCTGAGCTTTCTTTACCATCAACTGCAGGCCATTCACATTTGGATCCTTCCCCTCACACTCTACGTCAAAATTCAACCTCTCACATGTGAGAATCACCTGATTTATTCAACAATGTCTATTATGAAAATAAAATGTCTTCTCCTCACTCTATTCCGATGGAAATCTGAAAAACATCCCATCAACAGCTTTAAATATTCATTACCTTCCACCATTATACAACTTGAATGCAGGGTGCATCATCTACAAAATGCACTGTGGTTATTTGCCCTGGCTACTCTCAAATCCATGATCTCTACCAACATGAAGGACAATGACACCATTTAGTCCATCATCTGCAATTTACACACTGTGAAAAAATTGTCATTGCCCAGCAAGTCAGGTTGCATCTGTGGGAAAAGAAAGAAATTTAACATATCAGGAGACTTTTAATCAGAACTGTGCCAAAGGGATCAAATGTTTGTTAAGCTGAAAGGACGGAGAGACAGAAGGGATTCTCTGACAGGGTAAAACTGGTGGGACCATAGGCACAAGTTGTAAACAAGTTCACCTGATCAATGGGAGGATGGGATGGGTCCAGCTGGAAGATGAGGTGCTGTTCTTCTAGCTTGTGTTGGACCTCACTGCAACAGTGTAGGCTACCGCATCAGTATAACAGCCGGATGAAGAATTCAAGTGGCAACAGAAAGCTTCAAGTTGCCCCTGTGATCAGAACACAGGTGCTCCATAAAGCAGTCATCCAGTCTAAGTAGAAGACACCACATTGTGAATACCAAATCCAGTACACTGGCTTGGAAAAAGTGCACGTGATTCACTGCTTCATGTGGAAACATTTTTTGGAGATCCTTAATTGTTGAAAGAATTGAAAGGACATGTTTTGCATCACCAGTTGTTGCAAGGGAATGTGCTATAAAGGATGTATATAATTGTTAAAGAAGAGTGGACCAGGCAGTCTTATGGTGCTTGTGTAACGCTGAAAGTGAAGGAGAGAGGAGGACATGTCTATCTGTGGAATCTCTTTGGATGTGGCAAAAATTGCAGAGTATGCTGTTAAATACGGAGGTGATGAGGTGGAACCAGGAGAACTCAATCCTTGTTCTTTTACATAGAAAAGGAAAATGAAAAGCTAAGGAACAGCACTATCTTCCATCTGAGTATGAGACAGCCTTCTGGACTTGATACTGACTTTTACAACTTCAAGTAACTTGATTTCTCCATCAGTACCTAATGTCCATCTGTAATATTAGTTCAGCTTGTTTGGGTTTTTTTGTTTTTCCCCTCTGATAGCGACCTGCCGGGCAAGATGCCCTGCTCTGCGTATTACAGCTCCATTTTGTTTAATCCAGGTTCTCACTCCCTGACTGCTCCCATTCTCTCATCGATCAGCTTTGTTTGGATACAATTTATTGTCACCAGGTTTTAACCTATCCAATTGCACCCCACCCCCCAGTCTCCTTGCATTTTTTTCAAACTTAATCTCTCCCCTTCCTAGTTCGGATAAAGGACGTTTGACCAGAAGGGTTAACTGTTTCTCTTCCCACAGGTGCTGAGTAATTCCAGCATTTTCTGCCTTTATTTTATATTTCCAGCATCTGCAGTTTCTTTGATGTGAAAATCTATTGCTCTTCCATCATTGTGACTAGATTTAAGTTCTGAATCTATCAGCCCCCCAACGGCATTGTGGCAGTTCAAGAAGGTGGCTCACCACTGCTTCTTTTTGAGATTGGCAAAAAAATTGATGTTGAAAATGAAAATAAAAGATAATCAGTATGCTCAGGCAGATGTGAAAGGCCAAGAATGGAAGTGTACCTCAATGTCATGCTCTCAAATCATGATATCAAGTTGTAATCTGCACCTAAATTTCCACTTCAATGGAAGGGGATTGTGGTAGAAGAATCCAATACAATGCCTGCACTACAATCCATGCTCCATGCATGTGAGTAAAGATAAATTTCTGCTTTCAAGAGTTCAACATGACTTCTTGGTGCAGAAGCACGCTTTGGTACTAATTGAATAGATCGTTTAAAGAGCTGGGCGGGTCAAATGGTGTCCAGTGCTCTACTACTGAGCAGTATTTTCAAAGCTGCAGAATAGTGGTGCGGAGTGCACTCTCTGCAGTCTGCAAAAAGACTAAAGGAACACTCCTGGCAACAGCCCCCTTGTAGAGAACAGTTTGTCAGCCAAGCTGTTGTTGGTTCAGTCATGCTGTTCCTGAAATTTTTCACTGAAACAATATCCCTGTATACTGTGTATCCCGGTAAAATGTGCTGACTAGTCTGGAGCATTCACAAACTTGGTTTAAACTATTGATGAGTTTGATTTTACGAGCTAGGCTACTTTTTAAAAGTTCCCATTCCAACTTTCAGGGGACTATTTCATACAAGATCGTCCTGTCAACGTCAACAGCTTTAACCGCATTTTCGACTGACATACTGAAAAGCAATTCCAAACGCTATCTTGTTTCAACAGATATGCATTTCTCAAGACGGGCAGATCATGCATGAGATCGGATCAGGCGGCGGTGCTTCTTTATAGTTCTCTATTCATATGTCTCAGAGCTGAAAGGGAGGCATCAAGCCACCCTTATTGGGGCACTGGATCGGAAATTCCCTGAAGCTAGCTGAATTTTGGATCAGTTATATCCGCCTGCTCAAGATCTCCACCCTTCCTGCCCCATTCCTTTCGAGCGTGCCACCAGGCAGGCAGAGAAAATATAAAAGTCTTGGCAGGAGCACCGTCAGTTTACATCGGGAGAAGGTAGGATCGGAGTTTCGGGAAACTGGAGTTTGTGGAGGACGCTGCGCCGCCGAACTGGGCTGGACGCGTTATTTCTGGCAGGCTTTGAGGCTTCAGTGAAGTTGCGCAGAGCAGGAGTGTGCAGGCGGCGCTGCATTCCAAACAACAAAGAACCAAACGCTGCAAAGGGTGGCAAGAAAAGTTTACTGGGAGACATTCCTGATTGAAATTCCATCGGAAACAATGCAGGAGTGTCAGGTAAAGCAGGAAATTTGTCCTATGACGGGACAAAGGTTCCTTGGTCTGAGGGCTCGGTCGGTGGGGCTGTTAGTCCATTACTGGATTGCCGCACCTCAGATGTGCCCAAGGAAATACCTGCCGAGACAAGGTTAGAATAACACGCAAGCCAAAATATTAAAACTATTTACGGCTATTTCCACGCACTATCCTCTCATTCATTAAATTCCCTTGTCCAGTTGTTAACCGCAAAAGCAAACGCAGGCCCTATTAACAGCGCTGTTTCAGAGTTTGGTTGGGGCAGTGGTTGTGCTTTGAAGCTCTTCCAAATGCTGCTTGCGAGACCGCGGCTGAACTGCCCCCGTTTCACAAACCTCGCCTTCCAACCCCATAGCATTCACCGTCAGCTGGCTGAGAAGGTGTAGCAGACATTCCGCTAAACGAGCGCAAGGAGCGGCAGCAATAGCTGACTGTCAGACCCGCACGTTCACTTACACTGCCCTGCGACTGAGACTGCATGGGCTCAGCCACTGCCTTGTGCCAGACGCCACCAAGTCCACCGGAGTCTGCTCGCAGGGACACTTCCTCCTGAAAACAATAAGCAGCACCATTCAGGTGAACATCTTGCATTCGGTCTCCGCCAGAGGGCTGAGCATCTTCCCGTCCCTCGGTGATCGCCAAAAAAACAAAAGTCCTTAATGCTGAAGCGTGCACTGGTGTTGCGCGTTTGCTCTCATTACTGGATTCTCTATCAAGTCTGCTTAAGTTCAAAGGTAGTGAGCGAGGTACTGCGAGAAAAAGGCAGAGTGATAAAACTCGGGTGCCACAGGTCACCCGCTGAGATAGAGAAAAGAGACTTGTTGCGACACAATAATCAGCTCCGATATTGTCTTTAATAGCAGCGATGTACGCACAGGCTGGTTAATGTAAACCTAGGCAGTGTTTGCATAGTGGGTTTTTCTGCTGAACAGCGAACTGATAAATTCAATGATAATCGGTGTGATTCTCTTTTAATATGTTTGCGCTCACCAGGGCAGCTGACCTGTAAAGCACTACGTGATGGAAGCCGCTCAAGTCTTTGGTCCATGGGCAGAAGCTGCGGTGAACTTTGCCCGGCCAGCTCAGGGCTCGGCCTGGTACTGCGGCACCATGGTAACACCGTTCTAACTTTCGGAGAACCCCTCCCAAATGAAAAATTATACTGATATGGCACCCTCTTTTATTCATTGGGGGCCGTGGGGTTGCGGGGAAGGAATGGTGAATTACTTTGATCTGGAAATACCAGGCAAGTTTTTTTTGGCGTAATGTTATAATGATAGCACAGCTGCATTTATTACATTCATACGGTTCATTAAACTGGTAAAATATACCAAACAAAATATACACAGTTAAACTTCAGCGGAGTTGTATCAGACAACACTTGACGCTAAATCATATAAGGAGATGTTAGACCGTGACTAAGGAGGTAGTGAGGCAGTTTTAAGGTGAATCATGGAGGGGAAAGAAGTGGCTGGAGAGGTCCAGGGAGGGAATTCCAAAGCTCTGAGCCATTGTTAAAAAAAATGTATCTTATTGCAGTTTGAGCTACTATGATATGAATTAATCATCTAAACTTAGTGAATGATTTCCCCCACCTTTAAGTACATTTTTATGTCTCAGTATTCAAACAAGATAAAGATTAAATCTGTATTTCACATTTAGTTGCTAAAATCTATCAAATGAACTGCTTTATTTGAATACCGAAATTTGCCTTGAGTTTTCTGTCTCCCCAAATGCTCAGTTTTATTGTATTATTTTAGACCAGAGTTACATCATCGAGCAGTCTGACCAGGCACAGCTTATGCAGTTCCATATTATGTGTTAATCGTCTGCCATGGTGGGAAATTTTTCTTAAAGTAACTTCTGCCAAACTTTTAAATTGGAAATTATGCTGAAGACAAGTGAGAGATCAATCTTATAAAGTCTGATTCAGGAAAAGTTTATGAAGACATTTTTTTTTCAGAAGAGAAATATACGAAGAAAAATATTGTGCATTACTAACATTTTTAATTGTGTTTTGTTTCCACAGAAAAAGCTTGTTAAGTTGAAATGAAGAGCTAACAAAGGAGAGATCAGCAGGATTATGATGAGAATAGGAAAATAATTCATTCTAATAGTTGAATTATATAAACAAAGAGTTGAATATTGAAGCAATTAAATTTCTCACCAGGCTGCTATGGCTTAGTGGGGAATTGATAAAGTATTACTGGCTCAGAAACTGAAGTGCAAGTTCAAGCAAGGTAACATGAAAATAAATTCAATGATTGTGTCGACTTTTGCAAAGCTGCATGGGGGAAAATGTTGTTGGTCAGAATTGAAATCTATCATTGATTGGTTCACAGGTGGCTCGGGTTTTTAAAAAATTCTGTATCCAGATGGTGAACTTATGGAATTCTCCAGCCATGCCATTTAATAGGTTCAAGAACAAAGTATACATATTTCTTCCAGCTAAAAAGATAAAGGGACGTAGGGATGAGGTAGGAACAGGGTAGCACTGAATGGTGAAGCATGACTGAAAGGACCAAATGGCCGACTCCAGCTCCTATGTTTGTCCTCATATGCTCAGCAATGGTGGTCATCAAATTCAATCCTCAAGAGAAGTCCCGGCCCAAAACATCAACTGCCTATTTCCCTCCATAGCTGGTGCCTGATTTGCAGAATTCCTCCAATATTTTGTGTGTGTTGCTCAAGATTTCCAGCATCTGCAGAAACTTTTCTGTATCAATTCAGTACACACTATCCTCCTGACGAACATTAGTGGCAGGCAAGTTATTGGGAGAGAAAACTGTGGGACTTGGTTTGATCTGCACTTGATAGAGACTGAGCAGGGTTAGACAGCACAGCTATTTTGATGGGAGACCCTGTCTGGACAATTTGATTGAGGTCTTTGAAGTAACAAAATATACGGATGAGGGCAGCACAAATGCTAGAACCTACGCAGACTTCAATAAAGCCAATGAGAGATTAGAGCACAAGAGATCCAAGCCGATTTGGCACATAGTCTTCCAAAATGACTTGTAATATAAGAGACAGGGGACAATGGTGGAGAGTTGCTTTTGAGAATGGAAGCCTGTGACCAGGGGTGTACCACAGAGGTCAGTGCTGCAACCCTTAGAGTTTCTAATATACATGCATGACTATAATGTGTAAACAGGAGGCGCAATTAGTAAGTTTGTAGATGATACAAGAATTGGTGGTGCTGTTGATAGTAAGTAGGGTAGTTTTAGGTCTCAGAACAAGATTGATCATTATTTCAATTGGTTGAAATAATGGCATATGATCCTGATAAGTGTGAAGCAATGCATTCCGTGAGTTTTAATGTGGATAGGGCACAGATCATGAATGTTAAGTCCTGGGAGGATATTAAAGAACAGGAACACCTTGTTGTATAAATCCATGGGCCCTACAAATCTGGCAGTACAGGTAGACAAGTTGTGAAGGAGGGACACAGGATGTTTGCATTTCTTAGCTAGTCCATAGAGCATACATTAGGAAACTTTGGTTAAAGCACAGCTGGAGTACTGTACAGTCTGGTTGCTACATTATAGAAAGAATACAAATGTGTCACAGAAGGTGTAGAGGAGATTTGCCAGAATGTTGACTGGGTTTCAGTTCTGAGGAGAGACTGGATAGTCTAGTTTTGTTGTCCTAGTAGATAAGGAGGCCGAGGAGAAAACCTGATATAGGTATGCAAAATGATGAGATGCATAGACAATAAGAAAGCTTTCTCCACAACAGAAAGTATGGATTTCACGTAAGGTGTAAGAGAGTTAGAGGACAACTAATAAGACTGTTTTCATGCAGATGGCGGCTTTACTCTGGAAAGAGTTGGTGGAGATAGGTGCCTCACAATATTTCAAAAGTATCCAAATGAGCACTTGAATTGCCAAGGCATAGAAGTCTACTGCAGACCATGTGCAGGTGAGTGAGACTTATTTGGGTGGGCAAAAGGTACATGGTAAATGGTACGTGGAGAAGAAAGTCATGGAGAGGTCTGTGGGCCAATTGTGAGCAAATGAGACCAACTTAGATGGACCTTGGTCACTATGGACAAGTTAGGATGAAGAACCTGCCTCTGCTGTATAACTCACTGACTCAGGGAGGAAGCACAGAAATCTGAAATCCCACACCACCAGCTTCACTTCAACCATCAGTTCTTGAACCAGCTAACAAACCATAATCACTACAGTTCAGCAACACTATGACCACTTTGCACTAAAACTAGCTCTTTTTGTCCTAATTGTATTCTTTCTTGTAAAAATTGTGCATGATTTATGTTTATGTTTTTCTTGTGAATGCTGCTTATGTGATGCTATGTGCCAGTGATGCTACTGCAAGTACTTTTTTTCATTGCACATGCATGTATATGTACTTGTGCATCGGACAACAAACTTGACTTTGACTCTACTTCAGGGGTTCCCATCTGGAGTCCACAGACCCCTTGGTTAATGGTCAGGGTCAATGGCATAAAAAAGGTTGGGAACCCCTTACCTACTTGATGGTCAGCATGGTGAATTGAAAGACCCCATATCTGTGCTAAATGACTTGAATGATCCTCTCTTGGGCTTGATGTCCAAGCAGAAACCTATTTTACAGATACAGTAAAACTCTAAAAATCCAATTGTTTGAAAATCCTGACAGGTTAACATCTGGCTCATTCCTTAATCTAGAGTGTAAGCTAGGGTTCACAGTTCCAACTCTAAATCTAAAAAAAAAATCTAAAAAACCTGGAATGCAGCTAGAGACAGGGTCCAAACTATCGGTTTGGCTTTTGGCTGAACCTGGGGTTCTAAAACACGAGGGGGGGGCAGATATGTGGGTTGGTGTGCATCCAAAGCTGGGGTCCAGGATGCTTTTTTATATATATATCTATCTCCCACTCCCCTTAACTTCACCAGGTTCACTGGAACTTCTTTGATAGTGTAAAATATGAAATAAGTGAAATAAAAGTATATTTGAGTAACTTCCAATGGTCCAGAAAATCACAACTCAAGTTCCCAGAGTATCAGAGCTTTACGTATTACAGTATCAACATTTTATACACTATTCAACATCCTGTACTCTTTCTCGAGAGAGATGAATGTCTACTCTGTTGGACTGACTTTGGACAATATCACAAGAGATGGGTAAGTTGAAAGGATTGCATAACTGTGCTACCATCATGAAAACAGCAGCACAAGGAATATTGGTGCATTGGTTAAGTTATCGCAATAGTACTTCAATTCCAACTACCTGTAAATTTGAGAATGTGTCTAATACACCAACAATGTGGGCCACAGACATTGGAGTAATATAGGAAATCAATGTTACTCTTTATTTTTTTACCTCTTTGCTTTTTCCCCTTACTTCTACAACCGTCCGTCCCAATTCCCATTCGTCACCGTTATCCCTTAACCTTTAGAACATAGAAATCCACAGCATATTACAGGCCCTTCAGTCCATAATGTTGAGCCGACCATGTAACCTGCTCTAGAAACTGCCTAGAATTTCCCTACTGCATGGCCCTCTATTTTTCTAAGTTTTGATTTGAATTTTCTCTTTGACCATCTTTTAGGCAATATGGCTCAATAATAAGCAAATTTGAACAGTAGTATAATTATATCCAAGCTATACACTAAATTACAATAGGACCAGACTATCAATCTATTGTAATCACCATATTCCAATGAAACCACTCTAACAACAGTAACTCTGGTACAAAATCTACAAAACTGCATTTTCATTAATGCTCATGAAAAGACAATTCCAAAAAAAAAGAAAGCCAAGTTACTGGCACATTACAGTTCACACATTTCCATTAAAGTTCTTCAAACAATTATACATGTTAACTCAGGGATATCCAAATAAATGGGGATTCAAAACTCAAATCCTACTATTACATCAGTGCAGATATTGTGCCAATACCATTAAAAGTTTTTGCGTCAACCACCTTATGTTGATAAATATATGCTAAAGAGTTATCACTTCTCCATCAGGACATTCCACTATTACATAAATCAGACATTTGATTATTCCTGTCTAACTTATTTGAAATGAAAACAGAAAATTCTCTTAATATTCAGCTGATCAACCTGCATCTTTGAAGAGAAACAGTGTTTCAGATTGATGAAACTGAATATTACCCAGTTTCTCTCTCCGTATATACTCTCTGATATGTGAATGATTCCAGCTTATTGTTTTTAATTACAGATGGCCAGCATCTATAATTTGTGCCCATTAGTGTCATGTTTTGTTTAAGCAATGTCACTGTGTGTCTAAACGAATTGGAGAATTTATTAAATAAAAATGTTGGATGAACAAAGCAGAGTCGGTACCTATTGTTCTGGTTCCTTCACATTGCTTGGCTCCATATTTCTTCACGGACTTGAGGCCCATATTGCTCAGAGAATAAGTTGAGCTTGGTGTTGGGTGGGGGAGGTGGAATTAAGATACGGATTTCAGCTAAATTTATCTCCAACACAACTCAATCCAAATCTTCCTCTACAAAAAGAAAAATTCAATCTCCCAGAATGTGGAAGTGGGAAATACTGTAAGTGTTTCTAGTATCTCTGAGCATGGACCTGCAGTAAGCTTCATATGGTGGATTTTTCCATTTCCTTCTATCCCAGACGGAATTGAAAACTAGGACCCACCTCTCAAGATCTAGTCTCCATGTCAAGAAAGCATGGAGACACTGAGGAGGTCAAGCAGTATCTGTGGAAGAACATAAGAACTATTTCAGAAGTTAACTCTCTCCGACAGTGTTTGTAGTTTTTGCACTGTTTAAAAATGGGGAGGGAGAAAACGGAACAGCAGGCCAGTTGTGAGGAAACTGCTGGAACCTATTATTAAGGAAGTGTTAACAAGCACTTATAATGAGATTGGGTATAATTAAAATGGATTTACAAAAGAGAACTTATGTTCAATGAACATGATAGAGATTTTTGAGGTTGTAGCTCATAAAATAGGCAAGGATGAACCACTTGAAATAGCCACTCAGAAGCCATTCTATAAACTGCAAAACTAGAGATTATTAAATATTATGGTGACAAATTGAAAATGGAGAGTAGGAATAAAAGTGTCTTTCTTTGGCTGGGAGCATGTGACTGGTGGAGTACAACAGGGAAATAGGTTGTTGACCCAGCTACATACAATGTAGAGAAAATGTATCCTGGGGTGGGATGTTTCCCCATACCTGTTGTGTTTCTAACAAGGAGACACTGTTTTGAAATACAGAATAGAGTATATTAAATTGGAAGAAAGGGGGAGCTGGGGGTGTGCAGATGCTTGGAATAAAGTTGTAACCACACCAGCAAGACTTAGTTGATTCAACATTTTACAGTTGAAATGACGATGGCCATCACATCCCCTGATCCCAGCCTGACCTTCACATGGTCACTCTGAACCTGACGCAATCTGAACTGAACACAGCCAGTCAGTCCTCCCTCTCACTCCCACCTACCAGTAACCCTTTAAGCTATTGTCCAGATAGTTGTCATATGCCGAGGCCAAGCCTCCTAGACCAGAGCTGTTCTAGGTGATTCTTCTGCACTCTAACCTGCTGAAGAGTGACAGTCCCTCACCAGCTCTGTAACAGTCCATTATAAACACAAAAGATTCTGCACATACAATTCAGGCCAAGACTCTTCTTCAGGACTGAAGAAGGGGCTCAGCCCAAAACATCAATTGTTTGTTCATTTACATAGATGCTGCCTGACCTGCTGAGTTCTTCCAGCATTCTGGGTGTCATGCCCTGAAGCAGCCATTTGTGGAGGGAGAACATTGCACATGGAGCAGGCTTTGGCACATTAAAACCAGTTGATCTCTGTCTAGAATGGGAGAGTTTCATTGTTAATTCGATATTGATTTTGTGGCAATTTTTATGCTGTGACCTCATGGACACTGATGGTGACTGAGAGAAGACAGCTAACAATGAATGTGCAGTGAGGCTGGCTACAGGTTTATGCTTGCATTAGCTCTTTACAGAGTTTGGGCAGAAGCAATCCCGTCTCAGTTTCTTCCCCCTTTTTATCTTCCTGCCCGTCTTGCTCTGAAGTTCCTTACAGAGTAAGTTGGTGACAGGGACCATGCCCTGATGCAGCAAACATCATGCAGTCTGCAGACAATTATCCCAAGTGCTGACCCCAGCACTACTGAGCACAGTGGGAGTGCTTGCTGAGCAGCCCAGGCAGCGGACCAACAACCTACCCCATCACATTTCATTGGCAGTATCGAATTCACTGTCCCTGTTACAATCTCCAGACAACTGTGCATAAAAGTCATTAGCCACAGTGACAGCAAGTAGCAGCAGATGCATGGGGTTATGCAATGTTTACTATAAGCCCAACAGTCCTTTACATCATCCAGGGACTCAAAGCACAGAAAGAAGGCATCACAACTGCTGCCAGCATACCAAACTTCCATCTGCCCATGGCCACACACTGGCTGATTATAGAGGGAATCCAGTACAGGGCAGAAATGATGTGTGACTTCCCCAGACTGAAAGCGAAGTGACAGTGGCACACTGCAGCCGAGAGAAACCAGCAGTATGAGCAAAGGCATATGTTCTCTCCCTTCGCAGATGATCCACACCTACAGGACTTGAATGAAATAAAATTGATCAAACTTGGAGGCATAGAGCCACATTTAAACGCACAACCATACTAGGGAGCGGCTGATCCACGCTGCACGTGGAGGAGCAGGAATTCAGAACTGAATGCTCACACCTCTAGTCAGAAAGCTTCCTGGAGAACCAGTGGACAGATTCACCAGATGGCAAAATGATAAATCCGCAACATCCCAGCTTCCTGTCTGCCAACCATTAACGCTTCAATCTGAGCAATCTCCGGTCTCTGTCTGCATCCATGATAGAAGCTGAATATTGCACCACAGCTCACACCAAGTACATGGCACAGGGCTGAGGCAGCTTGGGACAGGAGGATTAAATATAAAATCAGCTGTACTTTCTTTTTAAAAAATGCTCTTTAAAGTGCCCTTGATGAGCCTGATCACCTTACATACTTCACAGCTGATGAAGTCTCTTTTCAGTAAAGTCACTTTCTAATCTTGCACAACATGGGAGCAAATCTGTGCACACCAAGTTTTCAGGAAAAAATTAAGGTAAAGACTGGAAATTAGTTCAGGGATGTTGACTGAAATATGTCAGGTGAACACTCCACTCCCCTTCTTCAGGAGAGCACCATCAACACCCGAATTTTACATCTACCTGTGAGAGTGATTGTGTCTCATCTGAAAGATGGTCCCTGGCACTGCAGCACCCCTTTAGTACTGCACAGGAGTGTTGTGCCAGATTTTTGCCCTTAAGCCTCTGGTGTGGAACATAAACCCACAAGCTTCTGACTCAGAATCACAAATGCCACCCACAGAGCCTTACA
Organism: Mobula birostris; assembly: GCF_030028105.1. Taxonomy (NCBI): domain Eukaryota; kingdom Metazoa; phylum Chordata; class Chondrichthyes; order Myliobatiformes; family Myliobatidae; genus Mobula; species Mobula birostris. The sequence continues at coordinate 77,121,979 of NC_092374.1, read as the reverse complement.
ACTAATGCATTACAACTAAGTATTGCGGCCTTTGCCTTCACTGGAGTTAGCAAAATTAAGATGGTTAAGACTGACATAGTTTCACATCCTCAGAAGGATGTTCACCAAGCAGCTGTGTGCAGTTACTCTGCTGTGTAATGCCGTTGATTACTCCATTGTAACACCACTTCTCATCCATCAATCCTGAGATCCCAATACCAGAAACCCTTGAGAGCAGACGGACATGACAGCTCCAATTTCACTCTCAAACTGAAGCCTTTAAGTCTGCTTGGCCTTGAGAAGTTGAAAATAAAAGATTAGGCTATGTAATCAAAAACAATAAGGCAAAGTCTGATCCTATTTTTTGTCCAGAATTTTACAGCACAGAACTCAGCCAATCAGACCAAAAGTTCCATGTAGATAATACTATTCCAAATGAACTCCTCCCAGCCCTCTTCATTTTATCTCTTCCATTCCTCTCTCCCACACACAATTCTCCAGCTCACTCTTAAAAGACATCTCTGCTCCTCACTATAACCACTCCCTTTGGGAGCAGGTCCCACATTCTCATCATAATCTTGGAGAAGAAATTGCAGTTTCACCCTGAAGTCATATTACATGATCACCACAAAGAACTCAAAGATTGCATTCCATCCAAGGAGAAGTAACTTCCATATTTATACAACAGTCATTTCAGTTTCCCTTACAAAAAGGGAAAAACTGATTTTGGTCCACAATTAAACAGTTACAGATTTCCGGACATGTTCCACCCCCTACCCGATTTTACCACATCCTTACAAAAACACGACCAACTTGGCTGAAAACCCAGAAGGTTCCAACTAATGAATTACATATTTTACAGCAGATACAGTAAGTATTACCAGCTGTAACATTCACATTCTGGCAATGGAACTGTGGCAAACTCAGCAGAACAAGGCTGACACATTTGAATCCAGCTGTACTACAAACCACAGCAGATAAACTTACAGCTGGTTCTCAGGGGCTCTTTTGTCTCTTGGTTGTCTGGCCACTTGTCCCTTGCCTGCTGTACACATACGGCCACCTTGTTTTCACAAAGTCTGGGGAGCACAAACAGTTCCAAGGCTAACATAACTGCATTTTATATATATTACGGAAAAAAAATCAAAGGTTTCTTTCAAATATCTTACGTTTGTCTTTCCCTTCATGTCATGGTAATCAAAAATATACTACACAACCCTTCTTTAAGCTCCAATAAGCTGGGGAGATTTCTGCTACCAAAAAGTATCAAGATTCCGAAAGGAGCATTTCTGGGCGAGGACAAGCAGCACAGATAACACTGTCAAGAGTAGGGGAGTAAGGAGTTTTGCAGATACCTTCCACATGTGTTGGGGGCGTGTACTGCAGTCTCTTCACAGTTCCCTGAGCAGTTTTCATATGTTCAAGAATCAGTCAGGGGTGTGATATTCCCTGAGTTGATTTGAAACATCTCCTGGAATGTGTTTACGCTGTGCGACCCATTAAGTCCAGGTTTCACGCAGTTAGTTAGTGCTGCTCCTTCCCCTGGAGTCCATTAGCACATTCCTGGGGCAAGGTGTTGCCACTAACACCTAACAGAATGCAAGACAGACATCACAAAAATGAAAAGTAACACGTTGAATGTATCCATATTTTCAACCGCACAGTACAATGGACCAACTGCAAGGTTTAAAAACTAATTTAAGGATGTGCTTAGCAAAGCCATTGCTTATTGCCCATCCATAAATGCCCTTGAGAAGGTGGTAGTCTTGTGCTATGTGTGGTTACGATATTCCCACTGTTTATAAACCAAGGGACTCTGGGAATCTGAGCCAGTGTCCTTCCGTCTAGCCCTCCCTCCTCCCATTTGCTGCAGAAGCCTAAATCCATAGCTTTGTCACAAATACAGTCCACCATTCTGTGTAGGCTCCCATCAACTAACCTCTGTAGACTTCGCCTCCTCCAGTACTGCAAATTGCACTCAACGCCCACAAAGTGCTGATTCTCGGAAAACTGTCTCACACTTTCACCAGTGTTCATTCCTGAGCATGGGCGCTGTGTGGAGCCTGCATATTCTCCCAATGCCCAGATGTGCTTATTCTGGGTGTTCCAGTTACTAAAAGTGTGCTGGGTGGGAGCTTAATTGGGCACAGTAAACGCCCTTAGGGTGTGAAAGGCATGAGAACTGGTATAAAAGGGCAAGTAAGCAGGAAAGCTGACAACAATGGGAGAAAAAAAGAACAGTCTAGAGTCGGTATAGATGGAGTCTATAGTTTGATGATTAGCATGGACATAATGGGTTGAGTGTCTAATTTCATGTTCTATGACTATATGAAATCTTCATGTATGCTTCCTCCTGTTCAATAAATATAACAGATCAGTACAAAAGTAAAGTGTGGAGGAATCGCTACTCTTCAATTTCACTCACGTAAGTAAATAATTGCTGTGTAATATAACGTCAGTGAATGTTGACCTCTGATCTCCTGCAGTCTCAGACCCTGCACATTGAAGCGATCCCATTCTGCTCACTGCCAAGTACAACAGAATATTCACAAAGGCAAATCAATGAGAGGACACTGGGCGCTGCACCACATAAGAGTGCACTGGGGTAATATGCTCATATGTGTAGAGACTGGTTAACTAAGGGAGTTGGGACAGATGGGTCGCTTTACTGGGAGAAGGAAGGAGAATGGAGTTGAGAGAGATAATAAATCAGCCGTGATGGAATGGCAGAGCAGATTCGATAGGCTGAGAAGCCTAATTCTGCTCCTGTGTCTTATGGTCTTACTTTCAGGTCAGCAATCTCAGTCTTCTAAATTCCAAAGCCATCAAATGGTCCTCAATTGATAAGCCTTTCATTCCTGGAATCCATTTTGTTACGGTCCTTTGAACCCCATCCAATATCAGCACATCCTTTCTCAGGCAAGGGGCCCAAAATTGCTCCCAATCGTCCAAGTGAGACCTCATCGGTGCCTTATAAAGCCTCAACATTACGTCCTTGTTTTCATATTCTAGTCCTTTTGAAATAACTGATATCATTGTATTTGCCTTTCTCCCCACCAGCTTAACCTGCAAGTTAACCTTTAGGGAATCCTGCACGAGGACTCCCAAGTCCCTTTGCACCTCTGACTTCCGCATTTTCACCCAGTTTAGAAAACAGCCTATGCTTTTATTCCTTCTACCAAAATGCATGACAATACACTTACCAACACTATTCCACCTGCCTCTTCTTTGCCCATTCTCCTAATCTGTCTGTCCTTTTGCAGCCTCCCTGCTTCCTCAACACTACCTGCCCCTCCACCTATCTTCGTATTGTCCTCACACTTGGCCACAAAGCCATCAATTCCATCATCTGAATCACTGACCTATAACATAAAAAAAAAATCGGTCCCAACACTGGCCCCTGCAGAACACCACTAGTTACCAGCAGCCAATCAAAAAAAGGGTCCCTTTATTCACACTCTTTGCCCCCTGTCAATCAGCTGCTGCTCTCTCCATGCGAGTATCCTTCCTGTAGCACCATGGGCTCTTATGTTGCTAAGCAGCTTCACATGCGGCACCTTGCCAAAGGCCTTCTGAGAATCCAAGTACACAACATCCACTAATTCTCCTTTGTCTACCTTGCTAAATAACAAAACAGGATTGAGTGACTCAAGTCTGAAGAATGTGTAGCCCAAAGTGTTAGTAGATCCTGCCTTTGGTATGGGCTCATTTGAAGAAGCATGTTGACTCAGGCCAAATTATTGGTCTCCCAGACTGGCGTCTCTTATGATATCTTTTAACACCAAGGTCAGTCTCCTCATTCTGTCCTAAATTGCTACAATTCACTACAGATTTTAAAGTTCTCATCCTTCTTTTTAAAGTTCTCGGGCTTTGACCAGCCTGAACATTTCAACCTACTCAGCATACAGGCTAATTAAAAAGAATTACAAGCTAGTGAGCCTGACATCAGTAGTGGGAAGTTACTGGAGGGATTTAGAATGACAATATGTACCAGCATTTGGAAAGATATGAACTGATGAGAGTGGGTTTACCAAAATGATTCATTTTTTGAAGAAACAATGATGAAATTTGATGAGGGCATGGTGATAGTGTTGTCTACATGGACATTGGCAATGCCTTTGACAAGGTTCTGCATGATAGACTGGTCTGGAAGGTTAGAAATTTAGGATAAGCTAGTCAATTGGATACAAAATTAGCTTGATGGAAGAAGACAGAGGATCATAGTGGAAGATTGTTATTGACAGTATATTGTAACCACAGGTGTGGCACAGAGATTGGTGTTGGGTCCATTGTTGTTTGTCATACTACATCAATGGTTTGGATGACAATGTTGTTAATATGATTAAATAAGTCTGAGAACAACTCCAAAATTTGCAGTGTAGTAGACAACAAAGTTTATTATTCCAAGCAAACTTACAGCATCTACAAACATCTAAACCTAAGACTCAACACCTCCCTTTGCAACTGGATCCATGACTTCATGACCAACAGACCACTATCAGTAAGGATAGGTAGCAACACTTCTATCATGACTTTTCTCAACACTGGTACTCCACAAGGCTGTGGACTCAGCATTGTACTGTCAGGCCTGCACAGGCAGGCACCTCCCAGTTCCCACTCAGCTAACAGGAATCACCTGCCACTTGTTTCTAATTTATCACCTGCAACCTATTTAAACCCAGCTCTCATCTACAGCCTTTGGTCATTCATCAAACCAGCCAGCCTCAACCAGTTGCTCCTCACCTTCGGTTACCTTGTTACCTGAGGTGTTTATACCTGTTCTTTCTTGTTTCATGGCCCTTAAAGCTTAATATTGTGCAGTTTATTAATAGTTATTACTCACATCTAAATCTTCAATGCTGCTGTGTTTTGGTGAAGCTTTCTCTCCATTTCCAGACAGGATGAGTGAACCAGCTATTGGCCCAGCAGAGTTTGCTTGCCTAAAGGAACTCAACATGAACACATGACCCAGAAGCAGCAGGACACCATTAACTATCTACTCTCAACCAACTCTCCATCTCAATATAACAACCCAATAACAGTTAACCTCCCCTTCTCAGAGCCCTGCATTTCAGCACCCAACCTATGCCACAACTGCCTGTCCCAGTGCATCTTGCCCTTCGAGTTCCAGCCATCACTGTATTCTATGGACCAAGCAACATACACAAAATGCTGGAGGAACTCAGCAGGTCAGGCAGCATCTAAGGAAAAGAGTACTGTCAACGTTTTGGGATAAGCCCCTTCAGCAGGTCTTCTCATCCTGAGTTACTCCTCGCTCTCTACTCATGACCCTCACTTTGCCTGGTCATCCGGTTCATCACTGAGTTGGGGACCCACCTGCTGGACCACCTCGTTACAACTTCAGTACCGTAAATCTGTGGAGGTGGAGAAAACACTTGAGCTCAACATTTCCCACAGGAATAGCTCAACCTCACCATCACCTTCAGTAAAAGGGAAGCCACAGATGACATAACTGTGGTGATCGACCTCTTCTCAGGCAAAACCTCTCCCCAAGGTCAACTATTCTCCCTCTCCCCTCCTGAGACCCAAGCCATGAATAACTTCATCACTGAAGTACTACAGTGCTTCACTTAACCATCCCTTCCCCAGCCAGTGAAGGATTCTTCTTTGTCAAAAAGAAAGTCAGCTCTCTGTCCCTGCATCGACTACCATGGACTAAACAAAATCACTACTAAGGACCACTCTCCACTCCCCTTGATGAGTAGCACATTCAAAACACTCCGCGGGGCCCAGACCTTCACCAAACTGGATCGATGGAGTGTGTACAAACTGGTCTGCATCCGCCAGGGGATGAGAGGAAGACAGCATTCATAACACCAACTGACCATTACGAGTACTTGGTGATGCATTCAGATTTTCCAACAGTCCAGCCATTTTCCAAGTCTTCACTAACAAAATCCTTCGAGACATGCTACACAGGTAAACTATGTATTTGTCTACCTTGACGACATCCTCATCTTCTCCAAGGATCCCCAAGATCGTCTGTTAATCCTTCAGCTTCTCCTCAAAAGCCAACTGTATGGCAAGTTAGAAAAATACCAGTTTCACACCTCCATCATTTCCTTCCTTCCACCCCAAGGCATAACCATGGACCCAGACAAAGTGCATGCCATCCCTCAAACAGTTACAATGCTTCCTGAGCATCTCCAAGCTTTTATCGCTGTTTCATCCAAAACTACAGCCAAATTGTCATTGACCTGAGGAAGGGGAGGTGGTGCATCTGCTCCTGTCTTCTTCAACAGTGCTGAGGCCAAGAGAGTTGAGAGTTTCGTGTTGTAAGGACTGAACATCACCAATAGCTATTTTGGCCCAACCATGTAGATGCCATGGCAAAGAAAGCTCACCAATGTCTCAATTTCCTCAGGAGGCTAAAGAAATTTGGCACATCCCTTTTAATCCTCATCAATTTTTATCAATGCACCACAGAAGGCATCCTACCTGGATGCATCATACCTTGATATGGCAACTGGTTCGTGACAGCAAGAAATTGCAAGGAGTCGTGGACTTAGTTCTGCACATCACAGAAACCAGGCTTCCGTCCATGGACTGTGTCTGCACTTCTCATTGCCTTAGTTAAAGCTGAGAGCATCCATCACACACGTTCTTTTTTCTCCACCTTCCCACTGGGCAGAAAATACAAAAGCCTGAAAGCACATACCACCAGGCTGAATGACAGCTTCTATCCAACCTTCTTAAGCCTATTGATTAGTTTGCTAGTACAATAAGATGGACTCTATCTCCTTGTAACCTTTCACTACCTGCACTGCAACACTTAATGTATTCTGCACTCTGTTATTGCTTTACCTTGTACTACCTCAGAGCACTATTGTAGTAGAATTGATCTGTATGGAGAGCATGCAAGACAGGTTTTTCACTGTAGTACCTTGGTGCATGTGACAATAATAAACCAATTTACCAATCTTAGCTGAAGTGGGGAAATGTACCAAGGAATGGCATACGGAATTTAAATTGGACCCGTGCGAGGCAGAGCTAAAACAGTAAATGGCAGGGGTATTGAGAATACATAGAACAGGAGATCCAGGGGTACAGCTACATCGTACTCTCAACATGGTAACACAGGTGGACAGGGTGGTGAAGAAACCATCTGGCATGCTTGTCTTCATCAGTCAAGGCACTGAGTTTTGGATTCAGGCCATTTCATTACCACCATCCTGCCCTTAAATGCACTTGGTCCATTTCTGTTACTTCTCTCCTCTTTCTCAATCTCTCTCTCGCTCCATCTCTGGAGACAAACTGTACATCTTTTATATCCAATCAATTCCCACCTTCCCTCCTGTAAAAATGCTATACCCTTTTCTCAGTTCCTTCATCTCCACTGAATCTGTTCCCAAGACAAAGCTTTCCTTTCCAGATATTGGAGATGTCTTCTTTATTCAAAGAATGGGGCTTCCCTTTCTTCTCCATTGATGCTGCCCTCATCCGCATCTCCTCCATTTCCCATACATCGGTGCTCACCCTTCTTCCCACCACTGTAATAAGGGTACAGGTCCTCATGTCCTCACATACCACCCCAGGAGCCTGCACATCCAACACGTCATCCTCTGCAACTTCCACCATCTTCATCAGGATCCTACCACCAAACACATCTTTACTTCCACCACTCTCTGCTTTCTGTAGGGATCTGTGATTCCCTTGTCAATTTGTCCTTCCCCACTTAATCTCTCCCCGGCACATAACCCTGCAAGTGAGAAAAATGCTACAACTGCCCTTACCTCCATTCAGGAGCCCAAGCAGTCCTTCCTGATGAGGCAATGCATCACCTACTAACCTGCTGGGGTTGTCTATTTTATCCAGTGCTCCTGATGTGGCCTCTCAACACTGGTGAGACCCAACGTAAGTTGGCAGACCGCCTCGTTGAAAGTTGAACACCTCCACTTCATCCACCAAAAGCAGAATTTCCCAGTGATCAACCATTTAAATTCCTATAACAACAGGAATTCTGCAGATGCTGGGAATTCAAGAAACACACATAAAAGTTGCTGGTGAACGCAGCTGGCCAGGCAGCATCTCTAGGAAGAGGTGCAGTCGACGTTTCAGGCCGAGACCCTTCGTCAGGACTAACTGAAGCAAGAGTGATTAAGGGATTTGAAAGTTGGAGGGGAAGGGGGAGATCCAAAATGATAGGAGAAGACAGGAGGGGAGGGATGGAGCCAAGAGCTGGACAGGTGATAGACAAAGGGGATACGAGAGGATCATGGGACAGGAGGTCCGGGAAGAAAGACAAGGGGGGGCGGGGACCCAGAGGATGGGCAAAGGGTATATTCAGAGGGACAGAGGGAGAAAAAGGAGAGTGAGAGAAAGAATGTGTGTATAAAAATAAGTAATAGATGGGGTACGAGGGGGAGGTGGGGCATTAGCAGAAGTTGGAGAAGCCGATGTTCATGCCATCAGGTTGGAGGCTACCCAGACGGAATATAAATTCCTATCCCCATTCTTGTTCCAACATGTCAGTTCACGGCCGCCACCGCCTCTTCCACCACAGTGACAGCTCTTTCCATACTCACACCATCCTTTGAGAGAAGACGTTCTCCCTCTGGTTCCCCTTAAATATTTCACCTTTCATCCACAACCTTATTTCTAGTCTCACCCACCCTCACTGGAAAAAGCCTGCTGACATTTACCCTATCTATACCCCTCATAATTTTGCATACCTCTAACAAATCTCCTCCCGTTCTCCTGTGCTTCAGGGAATGAAATGCTATTCTTTTCAACTTTCCCCTATAACTCAATTGCTCAATTCTCAGCAACATCCTTGTAAATTTTCTCTGTACTCTTTCAATCTTATTAATATCTTTCCTACAGGTATGTAACCAGAACTGCACACAATACTCTAAATTCGGCCTCACCAATATCTTAGACAATTTCAACATAACATCCCAACTCCTGTACTCAATGCTCCTATTTATGAAGGCCAATGTGCCTGCCGAAAACTCTCTTTATGACCATATCTACCTATAAAGAAATGATGGACCTGTATTCCCAGATCCCTCTGTTCTAATGAACTCCTCAATGCCCTACCACTCACTGTGCAAATCCCATCCTCGTTTATCCTCTCAGTGCAGCACTCCACACTTCTCTGCATTAAATTCCATCATTCATTCCTCAGTCCATTTTTTCCGGCCAGTTCAGGTCCTGCTGCAAGGTTCAACAGCCTTCCTCGCTGTCCACTACACCCCAACCATGGTGAATAATATGATTAGGTAAGGTGAATAGTTAGCTCTTTGCCCCCAAGTATAGTGGAATACAAAGCTAAAGGATATACATTTAAGATGAGAAGTGAAAGCTGTGCCTATATAGTTTGTTTCTGTGTGTTAGCATTTGGGGTAAACCAGGGGTTCCCAACTTGGGGTCCACGTACCCCTTGGTTAATGGTAGGGGTCCATGGCATAAAAAGGTTGGGTACCCCTGGTGTAAGCTAACAGCAGTGAAAATCCATCACATTGCTGAAAAAAACCAGCTCCCTGCACAACTGCTGTTTGTGTTATTGCACAGTTGATTGAATAATTTTTGTAAAGTTGATGAAGAGTATTTCTCCCCTCTGGTCAGGTTAAGCCAGGGAATTCCCATTTCCTTCTGCTATCACTCACTACAAAAAAAATTAAACAATAATAATTGACTCTTGCCAGATGAACATCAAAGTGAGGATGGGAGCAGCGCAGTCAGATTTACTGCAAAGAAAAGTGTGTGTACAGCCCTTCTGTGCATATGTACTCAGATAATGGATTAATACTCATGCGTACCTCTTCCAGAAATTAAGGAAGAGAATGTAAGTGTATTCCAAGGATTTAACAACAGGGCAATATCTGTAAATAATGCAGGTATTAAACTGATGCTCAGTTAGCATATTGCAGAGTGAGTTATGCTGCTACAGCAGTGGGATGTAACACTCCGTGCAGGTGGAATCAAAATTGTCCATTGTGTACCCATAGTAAGCGGTTAATGTCTCTCAGTTGGTTGCATACGTAGAGAGTCCAATTATCCTCTAACACTATAACAAAGTCTAAATAAATATTACTTTTGATATCAGGGGAGTCTTCGGATGTTGCTTGGCTTTAACGTAATGTATTTGAGGAACTGAGACCTGCTTAAAATGGCAGTCCTTCCTCTGAGTGTTCCTCACTTCATAAGAGTTATAAAGTAATACTGCATGGAAACAGGCCATTCGGTCCACTTGTTCCTGCTGTCCAAATTAGTTCCATTTGCTTGTGTTAGATTTATGTCTCCCTAAACCTTTTCTGGCCATGTACTATCTCATTGCCTTTTAAACGTTGTAACTGTACCCGCCTCTGGCAGCTCATTCCACATACCCACTCCCTCTGTGTTAAAAATATTGTCCCAAGACCTTTTTAAATCTCACCTTGACTCACCTATTACCTACCAGCTTGCACTACTCCCCTTCCACCTACCTTTTCCACTTTTGACTTCTGGCCCCTTCCTTTCCAGTCCAGAGGAAGGGTCTCAGCCTGAAAAATCAACTCTTCATTAGCGTCGATAGAGGCTGCCTGGCCTGCTGGGTTCTGGCATCTGCAGTCTCTCTTTTGTGTTCTTTCCTACTCCTCTGAAGTCCCTTCCTAATTCCTCCTATTCCTCACTTCAGCTGGTTGTTTTATATCACATAAAACATTATGAGTGATTGCTCAGAGAATGGAGATCTACATCCTCAAATAACTTCCTGGAATGTTCAATGGCTGGAAACACAAATTTAGCTGAGTGGTTCATTCATGCATCAGAACTAGAGTAATCAAGAGCGGATTACTTTGGCATAAGAAAGTCTGCAGATGCTGGAAATCCAGAGCAACACACACAAAATGCTGGAGGAACTCAGCAGGTCAGGCAGCGTCTATAGAAATGAATAGACTGCCTGCATTTTGGGCCAAGAAGAAGAAGGGTCTCAGCCCAAAGCATTGACTATCTATTCCCTTCCATGGATGCTGCCTGACTTGCTGATTTCCTCCAGCATTTTGTGTGTGTTGCTTTGGATTACATTGGCATTCACTTTTCTTCCTTATATTCATAGTAAGTACTCTCTGTGATGTATAAGTGAGTGACTATGACTTGATCTCTGCTCTGGTGTGCCAAATACAGCTTTAATCTGTATTCAAGGAACAAGCATCATTATACAATGCTATGGCAGAGAATTACTTTTTATTCGTTGATGGAGTGAGAGAATTGCTGACAAAGCCAATATTTACTGTCTATCTCTAATTGCCTTTGAGGTGGGAGCTCTGTTCACTGCTGAGTGCCTTAAAGCAGTTCAAGAGGGCAATTAAGAGCCACTATAATCCTGTGAGTCTGGAGTCACATCAAGGACGGTCCAGATAAAGCTGGCAATTTCCATACCCACAGATAATTTGTGAACTAGATTTTTTTTAACAACTGAGTATTGGCATGTTTATTAATACTTGCTGTTTTTATTCTGGAATTGTTTAATATTATCATTTTAAGCACCCCAGTTTCAATGGTAGATTTAAACTCTTGCTCTAGGTTCACTGGTCCACAATGCTATAACTGTGACATAGCATCACAATCGCAGATCAAGTGTCTTTTCAGTTTTCACTCCTGTCAAAGTATAGTCAGGGAAACAGGCAAGTATCAAAAAGGATGAGCACAATGCAGAGTCTTAATCATGGCTTAGGTATAAGGTCTTAGTCATTGGTGAGATTGGTGAACTCCATTTACACTGCCAGCTGGAACATGTACATTAATGTGACCACTTCAAGCATGGTCCACAGCACAAATCAATGTTGCAGTTTATTATTTCTACTTCCACATTAGCTGCAACATTCTTACCAAAATCGCAACATGACCTCATAAAAGGTGGCAATCGTTTCTTAAGCGTATTTAATATCGTGGAAGTCATTTTGTATATTTCCCTTTCATCACCCAGGTTCCAGATACAATACAAAAGCAAAAAATGATTCTGCACCTCAGCAAACAGCTCCCACAGTGGTCAGGCAATGCGATAATTCAAACACTCAATTCCCTCCAAATCTTGGACTTTTTGAGTACGTGAGGTCTATTGTCTATGGTCTGTAAATCTGATTCCTTAGGGAGTTCACATCCTTTCTGCAGTTCAAAGTAAATTTATTATCAAAGTGCAAATTTGCCTGAGATTCATTTTCTTGTGGGCATACTCAATAAATCCATATTAGAGTAATAACCATAATAGAATCAATGGAAGATTGCACCAACTTGGGCGTTCAACCAGTGTGTAAAAGACAACAAACTGTGCAAATACAAAAAGAAAGATAGAATAATAATAATAATAAACAAATAAACAATAAGTATCGAGAACATGAGATGAAGAGTCCTTGAAAGTGAGTCCATTGGTTATGTGAACATTTCAATGTTGGGGCAAGTGAAGTTATCCCCTTTAGTTCAAGAGTTCAAGATCCTGATTGTTGAGGCATTATAACTGATCCTGAGCCTGAAGGTATGAGTCCTGAGGCTCCTATACCTTCTTCCTAATGACAACAGTGTCTCCCACATTAGCAGACCTGTAGAGGGACTTCATTTTATTGTAAGTTCAACAGCCCTTGGCACACAGGTTAATGCATAGTGTACATCTGACCAGTGAAATTGGGGAGATAGGGTGGTGGGCCATGGGGTCATGGAACTGATTAACGTAATAGATAACAGAAGCAGCATGCATACAGTTTCAACAGGCAGCAAAGTGAATCCACCACTACATTCCACTATCTTCAAACACAGAAGTTTATCCTTCATTCAGACTCCATCTTCTGAATGAGTGGTAGAAAGTCATCCCTGAGCAAGGAATTGGCAGGGGAATGGGAACCAGAGTGATAGGGCTGAGGATGGGACAGTTGGTATATAAGTCAATGCATTGTGCAGTGAGACTTTGAGAAGGAGCAGGCAGATGATAGGGCAAAATTGCAGTCAGTGGGATGAGCTGAAAGGTAACATGGGGGCAAAATTGAAAAGGGTGATGAATACAGGACTGAAGGTATTATATTTGAATGCACACAGTATAAAGAATAAGGTAGATGATCTTGTAGCACACTTAAAGGTTGGTAGGTATGACATTGTGGGCATCACTGAATCATGGCTGAAAGAAGATCAGAGTTGGGGGGGGCTTAACATTCAATGATACATATTGTATTGAAAGGATAGATTGATAGGCAGAAGGTGCAGGGTGGCTTCATCAGTAAAAAAAAAAAAAAGAAATCAAATCCTCAGTAGGAAGTGACATAGGATCAGAAGGTGTAGAATCCTTGTGGGTAGAGTTAAGAAACTGAACCAGTAGAAACACCCTAATGTGAGTTATGTACAGGCCACCAAACAGTAGCCAGGATGTGGGATATAAATTACAATGGGAGTTATTAAAGGCTTATAATAAGGGCAATGCTACGATTGTCATGGAGAATTTCAACATGAGGATAAATTGGGAAAGTCAGATTGGTGCTGGATCCCAAGAGAGGGAATCTTTAGAATTTGTCTCTGACACCATCATGAATTTCATCTACTTTGGAGAACTGCCATCCACTATCACCAAACTCATAGTTCCCTTACCCCAAACTACCCAGATTCCACAAATAATTGTCCACGTAAGCCTATTATCTCTGCTTGTTCCTGCCCCACTGAACTCGGGACTGCAACTCTCGATTCTATTCTGTCCCCCTTAGTTCAGTCCCTTCCCACCTACATCCATGACACTTTAAATGCCCTTGATCTCCTCGACAACTTTTAATTCCCGGGCCCTAACCACCCATTTACACCATGGGCATGCAGTCCCTCTACGCTTCTATCCTCAATCAGAAAGGCTTTAAAGCTTTCCACTTCTTTGTCAACACAAAGACCCAACCAGTTCCCCTCCTCCACCACCATCCTCTGTCTACAGACTGGTCCTCACATTCAACAATTTCTCCTTTAACTTCTCCCAGTTTCTCCATACTCAAGGAGTAGCCACGGACACCCACATGGATCCCAGCTACACCTGTCTTTTCATTTCCTAGGTAGAACAGTCCATGTTCCAAGCCTTCCCTGGTAATGCTCCCCAACTCTTCTAGTGCTACACTGATGACTGCATTGGTGCTGCTTCCTGCACTTATGCTGAGCTCAGCAATTTCATCAACGTTACCTCCAGCTTACACCCTACCCTTAGATTCACTTGGTCCATTTCTGACACCTCTCTCCTCTTTCTTGAGGAACTGTCGAGCAACATCTTTTATAAATGTACCGATTCCCATGGGTACCTTGACTATACCTTGTCACCTGTAAAAATGCTATTTCCTTTTCTCAGTTTGTTTGTCTCTGCTACATTTGTTCCCTGGCTGAGGCTTTCCTTTCCAGGACATCAGAGACGCCTCCCTTCTTCAAAGAATGTGGTTTCCCTTCCTCCTCCATTGATGCTGCCCTCACTCGCATCTATTCCATTTCACAGACATCAGCGTCAGCCCATCTTCCCGCCACCTTAATAGGGATAGAGTTTCTCTTATCCTCACCTCCAACCCCATGAGTCATAGTCATACTTTATTGATCCCGGGGGAAATTGGTTTTCATTACAGTTGCACCATAAATAATTAAATAGTAATAAAACCATACATAATTAAATAGTAATATGTAAATTATGCCAGGAAATAAGTCCAGGAGCAGCCTATTGGCTCAGGGTGTCTGACCCTCCAAGGGAGGAGTTGTAAAGTTTGATGGCCACAGGCAGGAATGACTTCCTATGACGCTCTGTGTTGCATCTCGGTGGAATGAGTCTCTGGCTGGATGTACTCCTGTGCCCAACCAGTACATTATGTAGTGGATGGGAGACATTGTCCAAGGTGGCATGCAACTTGGACAGCATCCTCTTTTCAGACACCACTGTCAGAGAGTCCAGTTCTATCCCCACAACATCACTGGCCTTATGAATGAGATTGTTGATTCTGTTGGTATCTGCTACCCTCAGCCTGCTGTCCCAGCACACAACAGCAAACATGATCGCACTGGCCACCACAGACTCGTAGAACATCCTCAGCATCGTCTGGCAGATGTTAAAGGACCTCAGTCTCCTCAGGAAATAGAGACGGCTCTGACGCTTCTTGTAGACAGCCTCAGTGTTCTTTGACCAGTCCAGTTTATTGTCAATTCGTACCCCCAGGTATTTGTAATCCTCCACCACGTCCACACTGACCCCCTGGATGGAAACAGGGGTCACCGGTGCCTTAGCTCTCCTCAGGTCTACCACCAGCTCCTTAGTCTTTTTCACATTAAGCTGCAGATAATTCTGCTTACACCATGTGACAAAGTTTCCTACCGCAGCCCAGTACTCAGCCTCATCTCCCTTGCTGATGCATCCAACTATGGCAGAGTCATCAGAAAACTGAAGATGACAAGACTCTGTGCAGTAGTTGAAGTCCGAGGTGTAAATGGTGAAGAGAAAGGGAGACAAGACAGTCCCCGTGGAGCCCCAGTGCTGCTGATCACTCTGTCGGACACACAGTGTTGCAAGCACACGTACTGTGGTCTGCCAATCAGGTAATCAAGAATCCATGACACCAGGAAAGCATCCACCTGCATCGCTGTCAGCTTCCCCAGCAGAGCAGGGCGGATGGTGTTGAACGCACTGGAAAAGTCAAAAAACATGACCCTCAAAGTGCTCGCTGGCTTGTCCAGGGAGTTACACCTCCAACACATTATTCTCTGCAATTTACACCATCTCCAACGGGATCCTACAACCAAACACATCTTTATCTTCATCCCCCCCCTCCCACACTCTGTTTTCCACAGGGATCACTCCCTTTGTGATTCTCTTGTCCATTCATCCCTCCTCTCTAATCACTCTCCTGGCTCATATCCCTACAAGCAACAGAAATGCTACATCTGCCTATTCACCTCTTCGCTTACCTCCATTCAAGGTCCCGAACAGTCCTTCCAGGTGAGGCAACACTTCACCTGCGAATCTGCTGGGGCTGTTTATTGTATCCAGTGCTCCTACTGAGGCCTCCACTACATTGGTGAGACCAGATGTAAATTAGAGGATTGCTTTGTCAAGCATCTCCACTCAGTCCACTACAAACGTAATCTCCCAGGGACCAAACATTTTAATACCTTTCCCTATTCCCATTCTGACATATCAGTCCATGGCTTCCTCTTTTACCATGATGATGTTACTCACAAAGTGGAGGAGGAGCTCCTCATATTCCCTCGGGTAGCCTCTATTCCATGGCAAAAACATCAGTTTTTTGTTTTGGCATCTTTTTTTTTCTCTCCCCCTTTTCTTCTCTTCTATTCCCCACTCTTCCCTCTTCTCCTCACCTGCCTAACACCTCCCCTTGCTGCACCTCCTTCTTCCATTTCTCCTATGGTCCACTCTCCTCTCCTATCCGATTTCTGTACCCTTCCCACCCACCTGACCTCACCTACCACCTTCTAGCTTGTCATTTTTCCCCTTTTCCCACCTTTTTATTACTGTGGCTTCCCCCTTCCTTTCCAGTCCTGAAGAAGGATCTCAGCCTGAAATGTTGACTGTTTTCTCATTTCCATAGATGCTGCCTGACCTGCTGTGCTCCTCCAGCGTTTTGTGTGCGTTGCTCTGAATTTCCTGCATCTGCAGAATCTGTTGTTTTCATGAATGCCTGCAAGATGGCTTTTTAGAGCAGCCTATGGATGAGCCCACAAGGGAAAAACAATTCTGGATTGGGCATTGAACCAGATTTGATTAGGGAGCTTAAGGTAAAGCAAACCTTAGGAGTCAGTAATCATAACATGATAAAATTCACCCTGCAATTTGAGAGGGAGAAGATAAAATCCGATGTATCAATATTATAGTGGAGTACAGTGAATTACAGAGGCATAAGAGAGGAGCTAGCCACAGCTGACAGGAAGGGGACACCAGCAAGAATAATGACAGAACAGCAATGGTTAGAGTTTCTGGGGGCAACACAGAAGATGTAGGATAGATACAGTCCAAAGATGAAGAAGTACTCTAAAAGGAGGGTGAGGCAACCATGGTTGAGAAAGGAAGTCAAAGACAGCACAAAAGCAAAGGAGAGAGCATATAATATCACAAAAATTAGTGGGAAGTCAGAAGATTAGGAAGCTTTTAAAGACCTGCAGAAGGCAACTAAAAAGCCACAAGGAGGGAAAAGATGAAATATGAAGGTTAGCTAGCCAATAATATCAAAGAAGATACCAAAAGTTTTTTTTTTTTAGATATATAAGAGTAAAAGAGAAGCAAAAGTAGATGAAAGTGGATTGGAAAAACCAGGTCAGTATTGGACCTCAAAAGAGAGAATTTGTAGAATGCCTAAGGGATGGCTTTTTAGAACAGCTTGTTGTTGAGCCCACTAGGAGATCGGCTGTGCTGGAGTGGGTGTTGTACAATGATCCGGAGGTGATAAGAGAGCTTGAGGTTAAGGAACCCTTAAGGAACAGTGATCACAATATGATCAAGTTCACATTGAAATCTGAGACAGAAAAAATAAAATCCAATGTGTCGTTATTTCAGAGGAAATTACAATGGCATGAGGGGAGCTGGCTGAAGTTGACTGGAAAGGGATATTTGCAGGAAAGACAGCAGAGAAGCGATGCTGGAGTTTCTGCGAAAAATGAGGGAAGTGCAAGACTGATATATTCCAAATAACAAGAAATTTTCATAGGAAGAAGGACACTACCATGGCTGACAAGTGAAGTCAGAGCCAAAGTAAAAGCAAAAGAGAGGGCATACAAGGAAGCCAGAGCTAGTGGGAAGATAGAAGATTGGAGACCTTTTAAAGACTTGCAGAAGGAAAGTAAGAAGGTCATTCGGAAGGAAAAGATAAATTATGAGAGGAAGCTGGCAACTAATATCAAGGAAGATACTAAAAGCTTTTATAAGTATATAAAGGGTAAAAGAGAGTCAAGGGTAGATATAGGACCAATACAAAATGACACTGGAGATAATGTAATGGGAGATGCAGAGATGGCAGAGGAACTGAATGCGTATTTTGCATCAGTCTTCACAGTGGAAGAGTATCAGGGAAGTGAAGTTTGTGCAGTGAAAATTACGACTGAGAAGGTGTTCAGGAAACTTAATGGTCTGAGGGTGGATAAATCCCCTGGACCTAATGGAATGCACCCTCGGGTTCTGAAGAAAATAGCTACGGAGATCGCAGAGGCATTAATGATGATCTTTCAAGAAACAACAGATTCTGGCATTGTACCGGATGACTGGAAAATAGCAAATGTTATTCCGCTATTTAAGAAGGGTGGGAGGCAGCACAAAGGAAACTATAGCCTGACATCAGTGGTTGGGAAGTTCTTGGAATCGATTGTTAGGGATGAAATTATGGAGTACCTGGAGGCACATGACAAGATAGGCCAAAGCCAGCATGGTTTCCTGAAAGGAAAATCCTGTCTGACATACCTACCGCAGTTCTTTGAGGAAGTTACAAGAAGGGTAGACAAAGGAGATGTAGTAGATGTGATGTACTTGGATTTTCAGAAGGCCTTTGACAAGGTGCCGCACATGAGACTGCTTAGCAAGATAAGAGGCCATGGAATTACAGGAAGTTACTAGCATGGGTAGAGCATTGACTGATCAGCAGAAAACAGAGACTGGGAATAAAGGGATCCTATTCTGGCTGGCTGCCAGTTACCAATGGAGTTCCACAGGGGTTGGTGTTGGGACCGCTGCTTTTTATGATGTATGTCAATGATTTGGACTATGGTATTAATGGATTTGTGGCTAAATTTTCCAATGATACAAAGGTAGGTGGAGGAGTGGGATAGTGTTGAGGAAACAGACAGCCTGCAGAGAGACTTAGATAGTTTAGGGGATTGGGCAAAGAAGTGGCTAATGAAATACAATGTCGGAAAGTGTATGGTCATGCACTTTGATGGAAGAAATAAATGGGCAGACTATTATTTAGATGGGGAGAGAATTCAAAATGCAGAGATGGAAAGGGACTTGGGAGTCCTTGTGCAGGATACCCTAAAGTTTAACCTCCAGGTTGAGTCAGTGGTGAAGAAGGTGAATGCAATGTTGCCATTCAGTTCTAGAGGTATAGAATGTAAGATCAGGGATGTAATGTTGAGGCTCTATAAGGCACTCGTAAGACCACACTTGGAGTATTATGTGCAGTTTTGGGCTTCTTACCTTAGGAAGGATATACTGACATTGGAGAGGGTTCAGAGAAGACTCATGAGGATGATTCCAGGAATGAAAGGGTTACAGTATGCGGAACGTCTGGCAGCTCTTGGGTTGTATTCCCTGGAGTTCAGGAGAACGAAGGGAGATCTCATAGAAACATTCTGAACGTTAAAAGGCCTGAACAGATTAGATATGGCAACATTATTTCCCACGGTAGGGGATTCTAGGACAAGACAGCACGACTTAGGATTGAAGGACGTCCATTTAGAACTGAGATGCGGAGAAATTACTTTAGTCAGAGAGTGGTAAATCTGTGGAATTCGTTGCCACGAGCAGCTGTGGAGGCCGTCATTGGGTGTATTTAAGGTGGAGATAGATAGGTTCTTGATTAGCCAGGGCATCAAAGGGTATGGGGTGAAAGCAGGGGAGTGGGGACGACTGGAAGAATTGGATCAGCCTATGATTGAATGGCAGAGCAGACTTGACGGGCTGAATGGCCTATTTCTGCTCCTATATCTTACCTTATATTATCTAGGTATTAGACCGCTGGAAAATAACACTGGAAAGGTAGTAACGGGGACAAAGAAATGGCAGATGAACCTAATAAGTATTTTGTGTCAGAAATTCAAGTCTCAGAAGGCAGAAGTGAGGGTAATTGCTATTACTAAAGAGAAGGTGCTTGGGAAGTTGAAAGGTCTGAAGTAGATAAGTCAACTGTGCCAGATGGATTGCACCCCAGGGTTCTGAAAGAGGTAGCTGAAGAGATGGTGGAGACATCACTAATGATCTTTCAAGAATCACTAGATTTTGGAATGGTTCTGGAGGACTGGAAAATAGCAGATATCACTCCATGCTTTAAAAAGGGAAGGTGGCAAAAGAAAGGAAATTACAAGTCAGGTAGCCTGACTTCAAAAGTTGGGAAGATGTTGGACTCCATTATTAAGGATGAGGTTTCTGGGTACTTGGAGGCACATGATAAAATATGCCGTTGTCAGCATGGTTTCCTTCAGGGAAAATCTTGCCTGACAAATCTGTCAGAATGCTTTGAAGAATTAACCAGCAGGATAGACAATGGAGTGTCAGAGAATGTGGTTTGCTTAGATTTTCAGATGTCTTTGTCAAGGTGCCACACATGAGGCTCCTTAACAAGATGAGGCCATGGTACTATATGAAAGATATTGGCTGACTGGCAGGAGGCAAAGTGTGGAATAAAGGGGGCCTATTCTGGTTGGCTGTTGGCGACTAGTGGTGTTCCACATGGGTCAGTATTGGGACCGCTTCTTTTCATATTATATATCAATGGTTTGGATGATGGAATTGATGGCTTTGTGGCCAAGTTTGCAGATAATACAAAAACAAGTGGAGGGGCAGACAGAACTGAGGAAGCAGGGAGTCTGCAGGTTAACTTGCAGATTGAGTTGGTGGTAAGGAACGCCAATGCAATGTTTGCATTCATTTCTAGAGGACTGAAGTATAAGAGCAACTATGTGATGCTGAGGCTTTACAAGGCATTGGTCAGATCACACCTGGAGTATTATGAACAGTTCTGGGTTCCTTATCTAAGAAAAGATGTGCTGACATTGGAGAGGATCTGAAGGAGACTCATGAGAATGACTCCAGGAATACAAGAAAATGAGTAGTGTTTAATGGCTCTGGACTTGTACTTGCTGGAGTCCAGAAGAATGAAGGATGATCTCATAGACACCTATCGAATATTGAAAGGCCTAGATAGAATGGATGTGGAGAGGATGCCTACGGTGGGTGAGTCTAGGACCAAAGGGCACTGTCTCAGAACAGAGAAATGTCCATTTAGAACAGAGATGAGGAGGAATTTCTTTAGCCAGAGACATGTCCTAAATGGACATTCCTCTATTCTGAAACAGTGCCCCTGGTCCTAGACTCACCCACTATAGGCATCTTCTCCACATCCACTCTATCTAGGCCTTTCAATATTCAATACGTTTCAAAGAGATCATCCCTCATTCTTGTAGACTCCAGCGAGTACATGCCAGTGCCATTAAATGCTAAAGCGAGGGTCATAATTTTAACAAAACTGGCGCAAAGTATGAGGGATGTCAGAGATAAGTTTGTTTTAACACAGAGACTGCTGGATACATGGAACGCCCTGCCAGAGGTGGTGGTAGAGGGAAATACATGAGGGACATTCAGGAAACTCTTAGATAGGCACATGGATGATCGAGAAATGGACAGCTATGTGGGAGAGAAGAGTTAGATTAATCTTAGAGTAGCTTACAAAGGTTGGCAAAATACTAACTATACTAGTATTTTGTGGGCTGAAGGGTCTGTACTGTGCTGTAGTGTACTTTGCTCTATGTTCAAAGGGCGCAGACCATTTCACCATATAAACTTGCACGACCGAAGGAGGCTATTCAGGCTCTTGTTCCATGCTGACTGATAAAGAACTGCATTGGCAAATTCTACCTTCTTGCACTTGATCCATAGCACTACAGGTTAGGAGTCTTCATATATCCAGGAACTTTATAAATGTGATGTGGCCCTCAAGACCCTTTCAAGCAATGCGTACTAGAACTCCTGTGCCTTCTGGCTGAAGGCATTTTTCTTGATCTCCTTCTAATCCTCTACAAATTACTTGAAACCAATTCTCCAGGTTTTTGACCACTCTGCTGAGGACAAAGGCCTTTCCTATTTATTTTATTTGGCCCCCTTACATGACACAGTTAAGTCTGCCCTCAGCCTGCCCTGCTCCAAGAAAAACAATTCCAATGACCTGCTTTTCATCACTACTACAATTTTCCAATCCTGAAAATATCCTCGTCAACCCTCTCCATCATTCCTGTAATGTGGTGTGCAGTACTCATGCTGTGGCCTGACTAACAGCATAACCAATTTGTTTGTCAACATTTATTTTCAGTTTGCATTTCTTGGCAGCACCAATTTATTGGGTTGAAAAATGATAATAACATAAGAAGTATGACTTTCCTCCTCACTGCAAACCACATGGCCAATTAAGGATGATTGGGAAATGAGCCTTCTTCCTGGGCAGTGCCTTTAAGTCAAGTATTTCTTACTTTTTTTTCTAAGTTCTGTGGATTCTGAGGTGGCCGTAGTGTTCTATGCAGCAGATGACAGTTGGGGCACATGATGCCTGATGGGACAGATAGAGCTGTTTAGCTGAGCTGCATGTTTGCCCATGGCTTCTGCAGATTCCCAAACAGACTCAAATTTCCCTTCTCAGATATTCCTCCTCTAGTTTGACTTGACATTCCCATGAATTACTTGTCAAGTATCAATCAGTCTTCTGTTATCAATTATACTAGTCAGTGAAATAACTCTCAACCCTCAATGTTCCCTCTACTCCCCTGATTTAAACACTTTTTTGAGATGTTAAATTGCTTGGAACCTGGGTGCCAATGACTGTTGCACTTACATTAAAAGGATGCCCCCAGAGATGTATTTAAGAAATACTGCAGATTTTTCAAGGAGATGTTGACAACATTCTTATATATTTTCCTTTATCCTGTTGTCCTAGTTATCTTTGGCCATAATGAAGCTTGGATTAAAGTGCCTATTTCAGGAATTTGATGCTGGGCATGCGAATGATGTCACCACCCACAAGAGCTGGTTGAGCGCAATCAGAGTCTCAGGACTGGAGGTGTTAACCTGGGAAGTGAGGATTTCATTTGTTCATTCACCCTGCCAATGGATTTGCAGAATTTCACAGAGCATATTTTGGAGTTATTTCTCTAGTGTACTGAAGAGCCTACTTCAACTTATCCACATTTCTGAAGCTTACAGGAGGGTGTGGTTCACTGCTGCCTGTTGACCATAAATTGGGCGCTAGTTTAAGGGCTTAACTTTCATACATCCTTGTTCACAAGGTCGGACTAGAGACAACAATTTATCATCATTTGCCTTCGTAGAGAGCTACCTTCTGAGATATGGAAACTGATCCATAATTTTCAGGGTTTTACGACAGATCTTAGTGGATGGTGTTACACTGGGAGACTTTGGGAGAGGCCCCTTTGTCTTCAGGATTTTGATTTGAGTCTCATTTTCTTATGTGATTCAATGAAAGAGTCAATAACTACCTTTCACTGGCTGAGGAGCTCATCCCGGATGTGGAATCTGTCCTTAGTTTCTAAGGACTTGATCATCATCGCACAATAAATCCCAAAAAAAATATAGAGACCAGCAACCATTTCTGTTTGTGACCTTTTGTAATCTCACTATAGCCTTTGTCTCCATCAGCTGAGGGTGATTGAAATCCTTCTTAAATTGGCTGTCCTAATAAATATTGTACTATTCAACACCAGCTGGGCAATCACATACAAATTGTGATTCTAACACCATTGAACCAATCCCAGTGCCAGCTGAGATCAACTATAGATGTGCCATCACTCTGTTTAATCTTCCTCACTGCAATGCTGCATTTCACTTCTAAGATCTTACTGCTGGTATGGAGTTAATCCACAGGACAAATGGAGAACTGTTCACACTATGCCATTCCATTCCTGAACCAAGATCATCCCCACTTCTTCATCAAATTACTACAGTGACAACAATAGACATGTGCACATTCAAAAACTGAGTCTCAAGTCATTGTTTCCACCTTCACTGAATCAACAGAAATCAGGGGGAAGATGAGAAATATTTTTTTAATGCAGCAAGTAATTTTCAGCTGAAACGTGCAGCCTGAATGAACTTTCAAAAGTGAATTGGAAAATACAACAAACATTTTGCACTTGCTTTACACCTTTGGTGTAATAAAACATCCAAGGCTTTTTTTTAGCAACAGAATCAAATAAAGTTAGACAATCAGCTGCACAAGATATTTGGATAAATAACCACAAAATTGTCAATCGTTGTTCATAAGAATAATCTTGAAAAGGAAGAAATAAAGGTTTCTCGAGCAACTAGCCAGCTGTGCCAATGAAGTGCCAAAATTATAATCCAACACACACACAATTTTCGAAAGGCATCTCATTAAGTTTCCCTGTACCCTTCTAAATTTTAGTCCATACTGCCTTGAGTGGAATAAAATCAGCCCTCTTGCCCACTTTAAATTTTGAGAATTGTGCAGGTCGGATCTGGTATGGGCTTTGAACCGATGCCCACAGTGTAGATTAGCTGGGCACAATTCACAGATTGCTGTGGAACTGTGGCCCCCAAGGTTTGCTGCACAAAGTGAAAGGGAATCAGATGATGTGATCTTCCCAAAATGGCTCCTTTCATTTAACCCCAGTCAGTGATATGGAGCAGTTTTACCGAAGCAAATGATTGCTTATCTGCCATACCTTGTGTCTCTCCATTCCAACCATTCACACACAGGAAGCAAGGTGCTTACAATAAGTCATTATGCTGAGTATCAGGGTCAGAATTTCAATCTGAGATCCATGGGAATGTTCTGAAACAAAGGGCCACAAGCCGGTGATCAGGAATGTTGTGTCGAAAATTCAATTTCTGTAATTTTCTTTTAAAATCCAAGCCTACTTTTAAACATAGTTTTAGGTACTTCCACTCATCTGTGTGTTCACAAGGGTTATTCAAAAGGAGAAGAATGCATTGATAAGTGGCAATCCTTGCGTGCAGCTCCGATGGGAGTTATCAAATATTCCCATTTAGGACTCCTATACTAAAATTCACAGTCACAGGCATGGGATAATATAGTAAGCAACATTGTTGTAATACATTTTAAGAAATCTATCAATCCTCAAAATCGACGGATCCCAGACGGCAAACTCAGAACATGAGTGCAGTTTCTCTTTAAGAAAGCAGAAGTGGGGAAGGTGTGCTGGTCTGCAAATACAATTGAAACACAGAGGCCTGAGACCCACACTCTTGACTATCCTGCAGGTGAATGCACAGTCTCCGGATATTAATACTAAAAAGTAAAGATTGCAGTACCAGAGGGACATCAGAGACCTCTGTTTACATTGCTTCACGAAAACGTGGCTCACACCTGTCATTTTGGAAGAAGCACTGCAGCCCGATGGCTCTACCACCCACTGCAAAACAAGGTCAGATGAGTCTTTTAAAGGTGGAGGAGGTGGTGTGTGCTTCATAATTAACTCATCGTGGTGCACAGACATGACGTTTTTGGCTCAGTCCTGCTCACTTGACCTGGAACATCTAGTGGTCAAGTGACATCCATTTTGTCTGTCAAGAATGCTATTTGCAATCATCCTGGTAGCAGTGTAGATTCCACTTCAGGCCAGAGTCAGGCAGGGACTGGAGCAGCAATCAGGAAACACCACATACTGATGCCTTCCCTATCAGTATGGGGGATTTCAACCAGGCCAGCTTGAAGAAGTCTCTGAACAATTACCACCAACATATCACCTGTGGAACAAGAGGAGCCAACGCACTTGACCGCTGTTATAACACCTTCAAGAAGGCTTACTGTGCCATCCCAAGCTCATACTTTGGAAAGTCCAATCACATGGCTGTACTTCTACACCAGCATCTAGACAGAGACTAAAGACCACAACACCTGTGGTGAGGACCAAGAAGGTATGGTTCAGGGAGGTGGAGGAGCGCATACAAGACTGCTTTGAATTGGTGGAATGGACAATATTCAGGAATTCATCTTTGGATCTGAATAAATACACCACAGTACCCACCACCTTCATCAATACCTGTGTGGATGAGTGTGTGCCTTCGAGAACGTACTGGGCATACCGAACCAAAAGCTGTGGATGAACCAGGAGATTCGTAGTCTGTGAGGGCATTCAAGACCAGTGAACTACAGTATACAAGAAGTCCAGGTAAGGATATGGGAGGCTATTTTAACTATGAATGAAGTTGGGGTTAGCAGGCCATAACTTCCTACAAAGCGAAATCTAACATCATGAAAGGCTGTGATGCTTCACTCCCAGATGAGCTCAACACCCTTTATGTACACCTTGAATGGGAGAATAAAACTACACCTGTGTGAATCCCTGGTGACCTTGTGATCTGTCTCTGAGTCTGACATCAGAACACCTTTCATGAGGGTGAATCCTTGCAAAGCACCAGGCCCTGGTGGTGTACCTGGTAGGACACCAAAACCTGTGCCATTCAACTGGCCAGAGTGTTCAAGGACAGCTTCAATCTCTCACTGCTGCAGTCGAAGGTTCCCACAGTCAGACCACAGCCCAAGAAGAGCAGTGTGAGCTTCCTCAACAACTATCACCCAGTTGCACTCACATCTACTGTGATGAAGCAATGAGAAGGTTGGTTATGGCCAGAATCAACTCCTTGCTAAGCAAGAGTCTGGATTCACCATAAGTTGCCAATCACCACAATAGGTCCACAGCGGATGCAATCTCACTGGCTCTCCACTCGGCCTTAGATCATTAGGATCATAGCAATACCTATTTCAGGCTGCTGTTTATTGATTACAGCTCAGCATTCAAAATCATCATTCCCTCAGTACTAATCAACAAGCTCCAAAATCTGGACCTCTATACCTCCCTCTGCAATTGCATTCTCAACTTTCCACCTCAGGAAACCACAGTCAGTACAGATTAGAAATAACACCTCCTCTTCACCGACAGTCAACATTGGAGCACCTCAAGGATGTGTCCTTATCCCACTTCTCTACTCTCTCTGCAGCCACAACTATGTGGCTAGGCACAGCTCAAATGCCATCTATAAATTTGCCAGTGACAGAACTATTGCTGGCAGAATTTCAGAAGGTGATGAGGAGGCTTACAGAAGTGAGATAAATCAGCTGGTTGAATGGTATTGAAACGACCTTGCACTCAATGTCAGTAGGATCGAGAAGTTGATTGTTGACTTCAGGAACGGGAAGTAGAGGGAACACACACTAGTACTCTTCAAGGGATCAGCAGTGGAAAGACTGAACAGTTTCAAGCTCCTGAGTGTCAACCTCTCTGAAGATCTATCCTGCGCTCAACATATTGATGCAATTAAAAAGAAGGCACAACAGCCTTAGTATGTCACCAAAGACTGACAAGTTTCCCCATATGTACTGTGGAGAGCATCCAACTGGTTGCATCGCCATCTGGTAAGGAGGGGCCACTGGACAAGATTGGAAAAAGCTTCAGAAAGTTATGATCTCAGCCAGCTCCATCATGGGCACTAGCCTCTCCAGCATCAAGGACACCTTCAAAAGGCGATGCCTTAAAAAGGTGGCATCCGTCATTAAGGACCCCCACCACCAAGGACATGCCCTCTTCCCCTTGCTACCATCAAGGAGGTGGTACAGGAGCCTGAAGACACACACTCAGCATTTTAGCAGCAGCTTCTTCCCATCTGCCATCAGATTTCTGAATGGACAATGAATCAATGAACACTACCTCACTGTTTTTCCTTCACCTATTTTTGCATTTCTTATTAAATTTTTTTATACGTACTTTTTATTGTAATTTATAGTTTTTTTTTATTATTATGTATTGCAAAATACTCTGCTGCACAACAACATATTTCATGACATATGCCAGTGATATTAAACCTGGTTCTCATTCTGATTCCATATAAATCTTGTCTCTCTTGTGCTAATTTTACAAGTTTCATCCTTGTATTCAAATCGCTCCG
Source organism: Mobula birostris (assembly GCF_030028105.1). Lineage (NCBI taxonomy): Eukaryota > Metazoa > Chordata > Chondrichthyes > Myliobatiformes > Myliobatidae > Mobula > Mobula birostris. Next base: position 77,094,360 of record NC_092374.1, on the reverse strand, counting down.
TGAATCATATCTCCTTGTCAATTTAGTCACCTCAAGCTCCACAACTCTTTGAGATCACTACAATCCCTTAATTTTAAGCTCTTAACTATCCACAGATTTCCTCCATTATTCCTGGCTGGGATTCCAGGGGTCCTCTCATTCTCTCCAAAAATCCCTTTACCTCTCTCTTTTCCTTTGATGAAATACTTTACAACTCACTGTCTGGACCAAGCTTTTAGTCACCTTTCTAGCTATTTCATGTGTCGCACATTATTTTACACATTTGTGAAGCATTTTATTATATTTTTACTTTGTCAAAATAACACCTGAAACATTTTCAAAGATATTATCGATCCATAGCTAACTCTAAATGTATGGAAATTAGCCCTAGGATAGAGTGAAAGAGAGTCAGAATTGATATCACTGGCCTATGTAGTGAAGTTTGTTATTCTGCAGCAGTAGTACTTTGCAAGGCTTAATAAAAACTGTAATTTACAGTAACTATATGTAAAGTACATTTAAAAACGAATTAAATAAGTAGTGCAAAAAGAAAAAAAATAGTAGTGAGATAGTGTTCATGGGTTCAATGTCCATTCAGAAATCAGATAGCAAAGGGGAAGGAGCTGTTCCTGAATTGTTGTGTGTGTGCCTTCTCCCTGACGATAACCATGAGAAGAGGGTTATGTCCTGGGTAATGGGGTTCTTAATGACGGATGTCGCCTTTTTGAGGCATTGCTCCTTGAAGACGTCCTGGATGCAGGGGAGGCTAGTGCCCATGATGGAACTGAATGAGCTTACAACTTTCTGCTGCTTGTTTCAAATATATGCAGCCCCTCCCCATACCAGACAGTGATACAGCCAGTTAGAATGTTCTCCATGGTACGTGTAGAAATCCCTTCAAACTCCTAATGAAATATAGCTGTTGCTATGCCTTCTTTGTAACTGCGTCAATATGTTTGGCCCAGGTTAGATCCTCAGAGACACTGACACACAGGAACTTGAAATTGCTCTCCTTTTCCACTTCTGATCCCTCGATGAGCACTGTTGCTGTTTCCTTGTCTTATCCTTTCTAAAGACCACGATGATTTCTTTGGTCTTACTGACATCGAGTGCAAGGTTGTTGCTGTGACACCACTCAACCAGCAGACCTATCTCACTCCTGTACTCCTTCTTGTCACCCTCTGAAATCCTGCTAACTATAGTTGTATTGTCTGCAGACTTACAGATGGCACTTCAGCTGTGCCCAGCCACACAGTCATGGGTGTGGAAAAGGACAGCAGTGAGTGAAGCGTTCATCCTTGAGGTGTGCCAGTGTTGATTATCTGCAAGGTGGAGGTGTTATTCCCAATCCGCAGAGACTGCCGTCATCTGGTCAAGAAGCTGAGGATCCATTTACAGCGGGAGGTACAGAGGACCAGGTTTTGGAGCTTTTTGATCAGAACTGCAGGAACGATTGTGTTAAACACCGAGCTGTAGTCAATAAACAGCAGCCTGACACAAGTATTGGTATTGTCCAGGTGATCCAAGGCCATGTGAAGAACCAATGAGGTTGCATCCACTGGAGACCTATTGTGGCAATAGGTACATTGCAGTGGGGCCAGGTCCTTGCTTAGACAGGTGTTGATTCTAGCCATAACTAACCTCTCAAAGCACTTCATGACTGTAAGTGTGAATGCTACTGGACAACTGTCTTTAAGGCTGCTCACTCTGCTCTTCTTGGGCACTGGTATGATTCTTGAAGTAGATGGTAGTATAGCAATGACAGATTGAAAATGTCTTTGAACATGCCCACCAGCTGGTTGCTACAGGCTTCAGAGCCCTACCAAGTACAGCATCAGTGCCTGATGCCTTGCGAGGGTTCACCCTCTTGAAAGATGTTCTGACATTGGCCTCCAAGACAGAGATCACAGGAACACTGGATGCTGCAGCTATCATCTTAGCTGTGGCTTTATTCTCCCTTTCAAAGTGAGCATAAAAGGCATTGAAGCATGACAGCCATTCATGTTAGGTTTCATTTTGTAGGAAGTAAAACCCTGCCAGAGTTGACTTGCATCTAATTCTGCCTCTAACCTCAAATGGAATTGTTTTTTTTGCCTTTGAGATAGCCCTCTGTAAGTCATACCTGGCCTTCTTGTATAGTCCTGGATCACCAGACTTGAGTGCCATAGATCTAGCCCTCTGCAGACCACAAATTGCCTGGTTTATCCATGGCTTTTGGTTTGGGTATGTAAGGTATGTTCTCGTAGGCACACATTCATCCACAGATTTTAATGAGGTTAGTGACAACTGTGGCGTATTCATTCACACTCAAAGATGAATCCCTGAATACTGTCTAGTCCACTGACCAAAGAAATCCTGTAAGTGCACTTCTACCTCCTATATCATACTTTCTCTGTCCACTCGACTGGTGTTGCGATCTTCAGTCTCTATATAGTCAGGGAGTAGAAGTACAGCCAGGTGATCAGTCTTTCCGAAGTGTGGGCATTATTGACACGGTAAGCATTATTAATGGTAGTATAACAGTGGTCCAGTGTGTTGGCTCCTATGGTTCCACAAGTGATATCTTGGTGTTAATTATTTAGCGACTTTTTCAAGCTGGCCTGGTTAAAATCCCCTGAAGTGATGGGGAAGGCATCAGGGTGCACTGTTTCATGCCTGTTTATTACGTCGCACGGTTTGTCTAGAGGCCGTTTGACATAGGGCTGAGGTGGAAGATACACTGCTACCAAGGTGATGGCTCAAAACTCACGTGGCGGATAAAATGGACCACACTTGATCGCTAGATGTTCCAGGTCAGGTGAGCAGGACTGGGTCAGAACCATTACATTTGTGCACCACGAGGAGTTAATCATAAAGCATACTCCACCTCCCCTGCCTTTGAAAGACATAGCTTTGGCGGTGAATCGTAAAGCCAGCGAGCTATATTGCTGTATCCAGAATGGCAGGGGGAGATAGCCAAGACTCTGTGAAACAAAAAACCCACAGTACCTGATGTCCCTCTGGTACAGCCATCTTGCTCTGATGCCTTTGATTTTATTTTCCTAAGACTGTATGTTTGCTAGCAGAATTGACGATAGTGGAAGTCGGAACCTTCTTCTCTTCTGCTGTCTTAAAGGGGAACTACACTTGCGGCCAGATACTGCCATCTGAGATTCATGGGCTTTGAGTAACGATAGATTTTTTTTAAAATGCCTTAAAACTATGTTACTAACTGTACAGTCCATGGCTGTAGCTGTGGATTTCAGCTGTACCAGTCTAAAACAGGAACATTTGAACAAGTCCATCGGAGCTGCTCGCACAAGTCGCCTTCTTAATGATGCCACTGGGAGCAATTTATATCTGCACCTTACGAAATAGAATTCCAGCTGCACACCTTGTGCACAAATGCTGATTTAGCGCATGCACTGAACACGGCCGTGCAGGGCAGCGTACAAAATTAAAACCTGAAACAGAAGTGAAAAGCAATGAAGTACCTAAAAGAACAATAGTTCTGATGGGATCTGCAAGGAAAGAAGATGGATAAGCAATGGACAAAACCACATCACAGCCTAGTTTCCACCAGAAATATTGCTTTTTTGCTTTAGGGCAATGGGCTGCCCGCTAGAAAATCCTCGAAAGACCGAGAGAGATATGAGCCGAGCACAGATAAACTGGAATAACTCAAACATCTTGAATGGCATGGACGAGTTGGATGGAAGGGTTTGTTTGTATTGTTTGCATGCTGGATAACTCCACGAGTCCTGACATTTTAAGGCACTTATAAATTTTATTTTAAAACACAGCAGATGCTGGAAAGGTGAAACAAAAGCGGAGATGCTAAAAACATACAGCAGGTCAGGCAGCATCTGTGAAGAGAGAAAGCGAGTCAATGTTGAAGGATGATGTTTCTACAGATAAAACATTACCTTGAAATTCTCTCTCCACAAAACATTGATTGGCCTAAATGAATGCCCGTATGCTCTGCTTAATTCAAAATTACTTTTAAATATTTTCAGAATCAACTGTGAAAAGATGGTCAGTTGGGACATTGCTGACCAAGAAATTGATACTGTCTCAACATCCTTCCCACACAATACACTTACATTTTTATGTGATATCATCTGTTGGTTAAAGGCCCACATCAGAAGCTTGAACATTAAAATCGATATTGACATCCCATTGATGGACTGACAGTGCCCCATGTATGTGTTGAATGAGTGCTGCCTATATCCTGCCAGCAAAAGTCATTTCTCAAACAACAGATCAGTTTATATGGCCATTATCACAATACATTTTGTGGGACTTACTACGCACAAATTGGCTGCCAGCCTTTCTACACTAACAAGAGTGATTTCACTTCTAAAGCACTTCATTGATTGCAAAGGACTTTGGGATGCACCGTGATTGCTCAAGGATCTCCAGGAATAGTGGTTGTTTATGCTCCAGAAAGAAAATAAAGGGGCAAACGAACAAGTTCAAACATATCAGGCATTGTTTTTCATTCCAAAAGTTACTCCTGTGAAATTGAAGCCTTGTCATTTCTGAGAATGTGGCATAGAAACCCCACTGTCCTCCTGAGGGTACATACTGGGCTCACTGTGCATTCTGTGTGAAATGGACATCGTCTTATCTCGCCTGCACTTTCCCTGTGGGATCTGTCCTTCAGGCTGTGTCGAGGATAGTTGTCTGAGCTCTACTGAGGTCAGGCTGCTGAGCTGACAGGTTCTGTCTTTGTACAAGAAAAGAATCAATACTGTTAGACGATGGCTGCACCCTCAGTGTAAAACAACAAACCTGTAAAGCCTGACATGTTTTCAGGCAAGCAAAAGGCACCTCTCAACTGATCTGCTCCAGGCAGCTGCTGCTTTCTTCTGCTCATGAGAGCCAGAGATGGGGAGGGGGTGGGGCAGGGGAAGTGTAAGAGAAAGGAAGAAAGAAAAGAAACAGAGACAGAATGAAGTGCTGAAGTACAGCCCAGCATCAGATTCACAGCAAGTTATTAGTCGGTCAATAAATCACAAATGTACGTAGAAATCACTCCTATCAAACCGGACTGTTCATTCTGACAAAGGTTCAGAGAGAATAACACAATGAGGCTAGTTGCTGATTTCAGGCTCCTGGAAGCAGAGCCAGTGCCAGGTCTGACCAGAACAGTGTTTATCACGGAGGAAGAGTGCGCTCAGCTAAAGAAACATCAGTTCAGATTTGGAAGGGTGGGTGAACAGAAATCCTTGACGGCAGACAGAGAGCCAGGCCGTGTGGTGACAGCTGTGCAACACTGGGTAAGGTGCCTTCATGCTGAGGCAAGGCACCAAGAGTGACCTCTCACCTTTAACCTAACAATTTAATTCTCAGCTCAAGTTACGTTGCATATCTGTGTGATCCAGACTCTGATGGAGTACACAGATACCTGTGCAGACATAAAGAGAAACTTATTCCAGTCACTTAACCTTCCCAGCAACTCAGCGTTAGAAGATGGTGTGTTCCCTGTGTCACTCAATACCCACTTGCCTTTCGAGCCTGGTTGTTTCTTTTTTACCAAATTCCTAGGTTGTGGGTGTCACTCACAAGACTAGCATTTATTACACGTCCAAACTGCTCTGGAATTGAGTGGCCAAGAACCAACCACTCAGAGAAGTAGGAGGCATATATTATCCAAGATGAGATTTCTTTCCCTAAAGGACCTTTGCAAACCAAATTGGTTTTTAGCAACTGTTCAGGAATTTCATAGTCAACACTACCAACTCCTGCTATTTAATCCATGATTCACTTAATTAAATGAAATTAAATACAAAATTTGGAATGATGGAATTCCAATTCACGCCTGAAGGTTATTGGTCTAGGCCGCAAAACAGTACTCCAGATCTGCCACAGTGTCAGAAAAATGGGCTTTTAGATGACGGATTAAAAAAATGTTCAACAATGACAGTTCGAATTGGTAAAGAATAGCTTTCTTGGAGCCATAATTGTATTATTCCCTTACCCACATCACCATAGCAGACTCCAGTATCATCTTATTGCTGTTCATGAGATCTTCCTAAGCCTAATTTGACAGCTGGACTTCACAAATCGTAAAGTTTGTGGTACTAATAATTCTGTGGTTATGAAGAGTTTAGAGCCATTCCAGATTCTAGATCACAGGTCTTGGTTGTAGCAGGGACTAGGCCTAATGCCACAGCCACCAAGGGAGAGGCATCGCAGCCAGTGCACTCCACCAGGGGCAGTGTGGCACGGCGTCCAGGCTGAAGGCAAGCTCTGTTGTGGTTGATTACAGGTTTCAATTGACTCAGGCCCTCAAGCCGCAGTGTCGCCTGTTTATAGCCGCCGGCAGAGAGACGACAGAGCCAGTGTGCCACACTGCAAGCAGCATGACACAGCATCTGGGCTGGAGTTGTTTCGGCAGCATAGGACAGCTCAAGTTTGGTCTCTTTTATTGAGTGGCTGTATCTTTCTATCTTATACATTCCACGTGTGCTTTGTGCTGTGTGTGACTGTTGGTATTGTGTTGTGCACCTTGACCCCAGAGTAACATTATCTCATTTGGCTGTATTCATGTATGGTTGAAACACAATTAAACTTGAATTGAATTGAACTTGGATCTTGTAAAAGGTGTGGTGGAAATGCAAAGCTCTTTTACTGAGGATTTCCTTTACTTTGCAAAATCAATTCCCTTGCAATTCCAAATTCCAGTCTTAATCCAAAGACGAATACAAACTTCACTCTTACTTGATCCCTGGGTAGGATTTTCTTTAGTTTGCAAAAAGTAAATGGGGAAAAGACGGGATGAATACAGGGCATGTTGAAGAAAGAAGAATCTGACCTTACCCAAATTCTCAGCCTGATCACAGGGGTTTCCCCAGGTGGCTTAATTTCTTCCTGTGACCCAATGAGGTGGTGGTAGGTATATCGGTCACTGAAAGTTATCCCTCATGTAAGAAGTTATCAAAAGATTAAAAAGGGAGAAGATGAGTATGAGTGTGCAACAGGATTTCAAGGATATAATAAGGGGAAATGGAAATAATAGAACAGCTCTCCTGGTAGCGTACCTGGACCCAACTCCCTCCTGTGCTATGTAGGCAAGACTCAGCAAGGATACAATAGAGTCATAGATCAATTTGTAGGCAATCCACTGACAGTAACAGCCTTACAAGAACAGAGGTGCTATTAGATCTCCTCTGGAAGAAAAAAGGCTGAGGGATTAAAAAAGATCTTTAAAATTATGAAAGGTTTGGTACAGTGAATACAGAGAGAATAAAAATATAACTAGAGGCTACAAATAGAAGGCTGTCACCGAGAAATCAAAGGAAATGCCTTTATCCAACAATTGGTGAGGAAGACAGGACAGCTCAGTCTTTTAAAGGTAGAGGAGGTAAAGCACGCTTTAAGATTAACTCATCATGGCGCACAGACTTGGCGGTTCGGTCTCAGTCCTGCTCACCTGACCTGGAACATCCAGTGGTCAAATGCCATCCATTTTATCTGCCGAGGGAGTTTTCCGCCATCATCCTGGTAGCTGTGTACATTCCACCTCAGGTCAATGTCAGGCAGGTACTGCAGCAGCTGAGCAACATAATCAGCTGGCATAAAACAGTACACCCCGATGCCTTCCCTATCATTACCAACATATCACCTGTGGAACCAGAGCAGCCAACACACTTGACCACTGTCATACACCAAGATCACTTACCATGCCATTCCATGCCTAAATCTGGAAAGTCCGGTCACCTCTGCCTACCCCCAGTATATAGGTAGAGCCTAAAAACCACAGCAGCAGTGGCGAGGACCAAGAAGGTATAGTCAAGGAAGGTGGAAGAGTGCCTACAGGACTGCTTTGAGTTGGTGGACTGGATAATATTCAGGAATTCATCTTTGATTTGGAATTGAATACACCACAGTTGTCACCAACTTCATCAAAACCTATGTGGATGAGTGTGCGCCTTCGAGAACATACTGGATGTACCCAAACCAAAAGCAGTAATGAGCCAGGAAGTTTGTAATCAGCTGAGGGCTAGATCTGTGGTATTCAAAGCTGGTGATCCATAACTATACAAAAGATCCAGGTACAACCTACAGTAGGCTATTTTAGAGAAAAAAATCAGTTCCGATTGAGGTTAGAGACGGAATCGAATGCACATCAGCTCTGGCAGAGTTTTCAGGCCGTTACTTCCTACAAGGTGAAACCTAGCATCATGAATGGCTGTGATGCTCCACTCCCAGATGAGCTCAATGCTTTGAAAGGGAGACTGAAACTACACCTGTGTGAATCCCTGCATCATCTGGTGACCCTGTGATCTCTGTCTCAGAGGCCGACATCAAAACATTTTTCAAGAGGGTGAACCCTCACAAGGCATCAGGCCCTGATAGTGTGCCTGATAGGGCTCTCAAAACCTGTGCCAACCAACTGGTGGAGCACTCAAGGACGCCTTCAATCTCTCACTGCTGCAATCAGAGGTTCCCACCTGCTTCAAAAGGGCAACAATCATACCAGTGCCCAGGAAGAGCAAGGGGATTTGCCTCAATATCTATTGCCCAGTGGCATTCACATCTACCGTGATGAAGTGCTTCAAGAGGTTAGTCATGGCAAGAATCACTGCCATGGACACCAACCCTAAACGAGGGATCAGCAGTGGAAAGGATGAGCAGTTTCAAGTTCCTGGGTGGAAACATCTCTGAAGATCTATCCTGCGCCCAACATATTGATGCAATGAGTCCTGAAGAAGGGTCACAACAAAGTTGTGTTCATTTCCATGGATGCTGCCTGACCTGCTGAGTTCCTCCAGCATTTTGTCTATGCTTCTCTGAAAACCTATGCTGGGCCCAACATATTAATGCAGTTACAAAGAGCACACAACAGCTGGAGGAGTTTGAGGAAGCTTGGTATGTCACCAAAGACGCTCACAAGTGTCTATAGATGTACCGTGAAGAGCATTCTAATTATTGCATCACCGTCTGGTACGGAGGGGCCACTGTGTAGGATGGGAAAAAGCTGCAGAAAGTTGTGAACTCAGTCAGCTCCATCACAGCCGCTAGCCTCCCCAGCATCCAGAACACCTTCAAAAGGTGATGCCTCAAAATGGTGGCAACATCATTAAGGACCCCCATCACCCAGGACGTGCCTTCTCCTCATTGCTACCATCAAGGGGGAGGTACAGGAGCCTGAAGACACACACTCAACATTTCAGATACAGCTTCTTCCTCTCCCCAATCAGATTTCTGAATGAACTATGAATCCGTGAACACTATCTCACTATTCTTTCCTAATCTAATCTTTAATATATATACTACTTACTGTAATTCATAGATTTTTATTGTTATGTATGGCAATGTATTGCTGCAGTATTACATTGCAATATGCCTCACGGCATATGCCAGTGTTATTAGACCCTATTCGGGTTCTGATGTGAAACTTGTTCCCGTGGGAAGTGACTGAAGCAAACAGCCTGATGCAAGAGGAAGCTGGATAAGCATCTGAGTAAGGGAATAAAGGATAATGGTGATAAATTTAAACGAGAAAAGACAGGAAGAAGCTAGAGTGGAGCAATAACACCAGCATGTCCTAATTCTGATGAAAGGTTTTCAATCTGAAACATTAATTATGTTTCTCTTTCCATAGATGTTGCCTGACACGTTATTTCCAGTGCTGGTTTTATTTCAGATTTGCCTCATCTGCGTCTCTTTTTAGTTTGATACCATGTTATCATGCAGAAAAATGCGCAGAATAATGTAAGACAAGAGTGAGACAGGGTTTCTGCTCACTCTGGATCAGACTTATTCCTTGTGCAGGAAGGGTAACAAGATGATAAAATTTGCCCTGTACTGTATCTTATGAGGCAATTTGCATCCAAAATATCTATGTCGTGCATAAAGTATTTTGCCTCATAATTACAAAATGGATGGTTAATTTATAGAGGATTCCTCAAGGGTAACCCACCCACACCTACTGGTTTGAGTGGGTGGATGATGAGGTTGTCACGATGGCGCAGAATTTTAAAAACACCATCCCAGCATGACAACTGGACAACGTGTTGACCTGGATTTCCTCAATCCCACACGCAAGAGGACTTTATTTAAGTGGCTGGTTTCAGATGACAATAGGTAACTGAGCATTGTCCTGTCTCTGGGAAGAGAGTCCAGGCTGGCTCGCAGGCTGAAGGGCAAACTTCAATAGTGTATAATTGCACTGAGGAGAGAGGGAAGGAGAAGTGGAATTAAACTGAACAATCTTGCAGTTAACTGAGGAAGCAAATCACAAACAAGAGAAAATCTGCAGAAGTCCTGCCGAAGGGTCTCGGCCCGAAACGTCAACTGTCCTCCTTTCCATAGATGCTGCCTGGCCTGCCGAACTCCTCCAGCATTTTGTGTGTGTGTTAATTGAGGAGGCCTCACTTGAGTGGAATGGGCAGCCACCAAATCATAGAGTTCTGAACACACTGGCGGTGTGGGAAATCTCCCACTGCCTGGTCCACAAAAACTTTGGAGGCGATTTAGGACAGTCCTGACGTACAAAGGAGCCCCAGTTTGAACTACTGTGATACCATTCTGCAGGGAGCAGGGGTCTGGAGACAGCGACAGCAAGGGTGTACGGACTCTTCACTCATCAACCCTCCTCAGCCTAGCTTCCCCTGTGAGTCACTGCCCTGGCTCGGGGCTGCTCACAATGTAATCACTGGCAGCAGAAATCTAATGGGACAACGAAAGCTCACCACCAGCCCGGGGACAGTGGGCTGCCCGCTCCCTCTGTGCCAGATGCAAGTATCACCGCTGCCAGACCCTTGCATAACTACTGGAACCGTAACCTGAAGGCAGTTCAGCCCGTCAACACTCCCACCTGGTCACCGGTACGTAGGCAGTTCTGTAATAAGCCTTGCCCACATCATTTGCAAAATGACACTCACCCCATTTTGACAATGGATTCGAGCTTCATGTTTATTTACCACATGTACGTCAAAACAGTGAGATGCGTTGATTGCATTAGCAACCAATACACCCAGGGGGTGTGCTGCAGCAGCACACTAGAGTAGCCACATATTCAGGCACCAATACAGCAAGCCCACAAATATACAGTAGTTTTTGCAAAGGTGGTCACCCATGATTGCTCATTTCATCAACTTAGGCCAATTACGCCAGGCACAAGGCCCGCAGTTGCCGGGTTTCACTATCAGCAGCATCTACTTTGCAGTGAACCACCTTTTATTTCTCAATCACAACTCTCTGCACTTTGATGGAATCTGACTTCTCTCTGCATGACTTTGCAGTGGGCCTACATTTCTGACTGCCAAAGGAAATGAGATCAGGAAGATATTTTCCATGTGTTTGTGTGTGACACCAAACTTCCAAAGCCTCTCATTACCACAGGGATATGTATTAATTGCTTCTCACTCACTCACTCACAGTCCCCTCCCTCTCCCAGAGGAAGGTAATGGTGACACAATCTTTAGCACCCATTATCTCAGCCAGTGCTCTGAAGATCAATGATATACCTTTGAACTGTTGTGAATGGTGACACAGATAAAACAACAGCATATGTCTCAGTCTCAAATGTGCCTACTCTGAGTGTTCACGGTGATTAATCATTTTGTCATGGGAACATAAATTAATTTACATAAAATTAGTTTTAAACATCTTATGGTATTATTTCCGCATCGTGTCCCAGCAGCCACCGCAAACAATGAAATCATCACTCATGACCTCATTTCCTGTTAAACATATTCCAGAGGAGTCCAAAAGGTTGGAAAAATCACAGCTCATAAACATGGCCCACTGCGGTGTATGGACTAAGACAACTAAACTGACCACCTCCACAAAACTCACACTCTTCACAGGACATGCGTGCACACAACGACACAAGCACACATGCATCTTCCCCTCGGGTTACTGACTCTTCCACAGCCCCATGAAGATTGCCACATTTTCTCTTCAGCTTGGGTTACTCATGTGTTCATTGTCAGTGACTTGTTGTACAGCCATACTCTCAGTCTGTCATGATTAAAGACATGTGCATCAATACGTTGTAATATTTACTGCCCTTTGCCTTCTGGGAAGCCAGTTTAAGCACAGCACTGCTGATGCCCACAATCACTGCTAAAAGCTTCAAGTCCTCTCCCGAGTTCTTTCAGCTCTGAGAAAGGTAAACGTGAAGGCATTTTCAGCAATAAATCCAAACTGTGACACTGTGTTACTTCAGTATTGTATAGAACGTGGCCTGCACAACAAAGCTCGGATAAATGTAAAAATATAATAATTACAGACTGCTGCAAATTATGTATATCATGCTAAAGGAACAATTTAATTATTCAGGACTTTGCAGAGATGGGCCGAACAGCAAGAAGAGAAAAATTAGGAAAACAATTGAAAAAGTAACAAAATGGAAAACAATGCAAGAAAGGGTGTTTTCAGTTTCAGTGAAAGCAGCACATTTCAAGTCAATGTTGAAAGGCATAACCGATGGAACTATAAATAGATGATCTGGTCAATACTATAATGTAGTTTGTGGGAATTTGATGAATATAAACTGCCACTGTGTTTCTACTTATTGGTCTCTCCTATTACGATGCTGACTACAATTCCAAAGTACTTCATTGACCGGGCTAGGGCATGCGAAAAGCATGACACAAATGCAAACTTTATTTTTACCTCAAAACACCAAGTAAGGTAAACAGCTCCGGTCTCTGAAATGAGACAAGGGATTTGATTAGACCTGATCCAAAGCTAGGTCCTCTGCGGTTTACAGCAAGTCACTTTAATGGACAGAGAGACAGGGAAAACCATGCAATGCCATCAGCTATTGGCACAGCCCATCAAAAGCAATGTAAGTACTTCATCTCAGCTTCCTCCTGAGAGCCCAGTCATTTGAAAAGCCCATGTTCAGCCTATTTGATACACTCCACATTATATCAAGAAACAGCTGAGAGCAAAGACTACAGAAGCAGACAACAATCCAACAGTAGCACGAAAGACCTGTGCTCCAGAGCTGGCTGTGCGATTGGCTTGAATACAGTCACAGCACTGGCGCTTATCTGACAATGCACAAACCAAGTAGGTCCAAGCTGACCAATTCTCACCAAACCACTTTATCCACAATCATCAGAGAAGCAGTGAAAGCCATCATGAACAACACTACCAAGTGACAATAACCTGCCCATCAAACCCTAGGTTAGGCTTGCCAGGACCAGTTGGCCTGAGATCCCGTCATAAACTTGTTCCAAATATGGACGTAGAGGGCAGCATTTGTCTGAGGTGGGCATCTGGTAAAACTGATCCCAAAGAAAATTACAGTGTCACAGTAGCATTACAAGTGCACAGATATACAAATATTGGAAGGGAAGTAAGAAAGAATAAAAAAAATGTTATCCCAAACAGTGGGGGCAGGGGGAATCATCACATCCCCAGCGATAGGTTGACTCGGTATAGAGCCTAATGGCCAAGGGTAAGAATGACCTCATATAGCGCTCTTTGGAGCAGTGCAGTTGTCTTAGACTATCATTAAAAGTGCTCCTCTGTTCAGCCAAGTGGCATGCAGAGGGTGAGAAACATTATCCGGAATAGCCAGGATTTTCCACAGGGTCCTTTGTTCTACCACAACCTCCAGTGTGTCCAGTATGACTCCTATAACAGACCCAGCCTTTCTAATCAGTTTACTGAGCCTGTTGGCATCACCCATGTTGATGCCAGTGCCACAGCACACCACCGGATAGAAGATTGTATTGGCGACAACAGACTGGTAGAAAATGTGAAGGAGAGGCCTACATATTCCAAAGGACCTCAGTCTCCTCAGGAAGTAGAGATGACTGAATACAACAGAATCAATGAAACATTACAAAGACTGACAGAAAAACTATGTGCATAAGGGCAGGTCCAAAAATAATAATAAATAAACAAACAAACAAACAAATACAAAATCCTAAGAACATGAGTTGTAGAGGCCCTGAAAGTGAGTCCATTGGTTGTGGAATCAGTTCAGAATTCCAGTGAGCGACGTTATCCACACACAAGATAAAGCAACCTACGAGCAAATAGGCTCCGTTGGCATCCGTCACTCTGGGCAGGAAAGGAGTTTCGTTGGCATCCATCACTCTGGGCAGGAAATTGATAGCTAATCCACTTCACTATATAGCATGTGTGTTAATCTACCATTGTGTGTGTTAACAGAGTTACTACATGCTGTTGCAATTATACGCCTGATATGGCAAGAAGTGCAACACCAGATGTGACAACGGACTCAATGTTTTCAGACTCTCCTTAAAACCACACTTTTGTTTTCTTTCCTTCCTGATTACACTCCACTTACAACATGGAATTTCCTTATTCTTCATCCTCACTTCCAACGGGAAAGGTGATTTTCGAGGGTGAAGTGGTGAGGGCAGAATGGTAGTTAGTTAAGAGATTGAGATACCGATATGCCATTAATTCTGCTTTCCATCAATCTGTAACATTCATGAGAGCAATTCTAAAATATTCTATTCCCTTTCTGACACCACAGACATAGATTTATAATAAGGGGCTACCCATGTAAAATGGAGGTCAGGAATATCTTCGGGATTTTCTGCCAGAGCTGGAAGCAGAGTCATTGAACATATTCAAGGCAGAGAACAGCAGATATCTTCGCCACAAGGAAATCAAAGAGTAAGAGAAGAGCAAAGGAAAGTGATGTTGAGACAAGATTGAATCAGCAATGATCTTATTTAATGGCTTACTCCATCTTATTTTGTGGTAAGACCCTGGCTCCAACACCGATGTGAATGAAATATGGAGACAGTTTTCAAGAATCATACATACACTTTGACAGTATTGAGTAGTTTATTGTTAAGTTCTTTGTATAAACCTGCTGGAGATAGTCCTAGCATCAGGGAGACCCAATTCCATCTGATCCAAAATATAGCTTTTTCTTCTTCATTCCATCAATATCATAACTGCTTTAGGAGAGGTTCCAATTCTATCTGAAATAATACTGAATGAAATCAATAATTACCACTCATGCAACAGAAAATACGACAGTTCATCAGACAGCATCTCTGGAGAGAGGAAGACAGTTAATATTTCTGAACAACGAACTCTCATCAGAATAAGGAACATAGGAACACCTATTCTCTGGCAAGTCCACATCAGACATGTGGAGGGTGTTTAAGGTCAATTGCACAGAGTACAGGAAAGGTATGTTCCTGTTAGAAGTAAAGATGCAGATGGAAAGATGAGAGAACCTTAGATGTCCAGAGAGGTGATGAATTTAGTCAAAAAGAAAAAGGACAAGTATGTAAAGCTTTGGAAGTCAGGATCAAACAGAGAACATGAGGAGTATAAAGAAGCCAGAAAAGAACTAAAGAGGGGAATTAGGATAGTCAGGAGGGGCCATGAAATATCCTTGACAAGTAAGATTAAGGTGAATCCCAGGGCATTTTATATATACGTCAAGAGGTTAACTAGGGAGACTAGGGAGAGGGTGGGCCCAAGGAGAGGGTGGGATAAAGGGGGGAACACTTGTGTGGATACAGAGAAAGTGAGTAAGATACTTAATGAGTACTTTGCTTCAATATTTACGAAGGAAAATTAAAAGAGGACCAGGTGCTGAATGAATAAATACATGAGGGTGTTTAGAGGTCAAGGAGGAGGAAGCGTTGGGCCTCCTTATGAGTATTAAGGTGGATATCCCCAGGGCCTGATGGGATTTACCCCAGGTTATTGAAAGAGGTAGGAGACAAGATTGCTGGGCCCTTGATCAATATCTTCATGTCCTCTGAGGTCTGTTGAGTGGCTAATATTGTATCTCTCTTTAAGAAGGAAACAAGGGTAATTCCTGGCAACTGTAGACCAGTGAGTCTCATATCAGTTGTAGGGAAATTGCTGAAAATTCTTAAGTATAGTATACATGAGCATTTGGAAACCCATGGCCTGATTACGGAGAGCCAGCATGGCTTTGTGTGAGGCAGGTCGTGCCTTGCCAACATGACTGAGTTTTTTGACAAGGTGATCAGAGAGATTGATGAAGGTGGGGTAGTGGATGTTGTCTACATGGATTTTAGAAAGGTGTTTGACAATGTCCCTCATGGGAGGCTAATCCAGAATATTAAAGTGCATGGGATCCATGGTGAATTGGCTGTTTAGATTCAGACAGGCGGTAGTGGTTGAAGGGACTGATTTGAGCTGGAGGTCTGTAATTAGTGGTGTTCCGCAAGGATCTGTGCTGGGACCTCTGCTGTTGGTGATGTACATAAATGACCTGGATGAAAATGTAGATGGGTAGGTTAGTAAATTTGCGGATGATACCCAGATAGGTGGAGTTGTGGATAGCGTAAAAGACTGGCAAAGAATACAGCATGATATAGGTCAGCTGCAGATATGAGCTGAGAAATGGCAGATGGAGTTTAACCCGGATAAATGTGAGGTGTTGCACCTCAGTAGAGCAAATACAAGACAACTGTACACTGTTACTAGCAAGGTCCTTAACAGTGTTGCTCAGCAGAAAGATCTTGGGATCCAAGTTCATAGCTCCTTGGAACACAGGTCGATAGGATGGTTAAGAAGGCTTATGGAATGCTTGCTTTTATTAGTCAAGGTATTCAGTTCAAAAGTTAGGAGTTTATGTTGGAACCTTATAAAACTCTGGTCAAGCCATATCTGGAGTACTGCATACAGTTGTGGTCACCCCACTATAGAAAGGATATTGAGACTTGGGAGAGGGTGCAGAAGTAGTTCACCAGGTTCACCAGAGGCATGTGCTATTACAAGAGGCTGGGTACACTTGGGTTGTTTTCTCTGGAGTGCTGGAGGCTGAAGGGAGATTGGATCGAGGTTTAAAGGATGGGAGAGGATGATGATGACTTATCCTAATTCTGAAGAGAGATCATTGTTCTTCTCTCCACAGAATATTTCAATATTTTTACAAAAGATTTCTGCGTCTGATTCAAATATAAGAGTGAAGAGTGGATTGGAACAAAAAGGAAAGGTACGTCGCATCCAGACTTTCTCCGGTTAGCGGACGACTTCCGTCCACGTGGCTGTGATGCAGATGGAAGTCGCGTACGAGGCAAGTTACGGCAGTGGTTTGCCATTGCCTTCTGCCGAGTGAGTTTCCAAAAAGATCACCAGCTCACAACCCAGCACGGCAGGATTCGAACTCGGGATCTTTCGTCCCGAAGTCTGACACTGATGCCGCTACACCACCAGCCGGGTCAGATTGGATTGGAAGAACAATGAGAAAACAGAGACAGGCATGCAATTGCTATATAGTTTAAGCTAGGCAATTTTCATTTTTAAAAATCTCATCTTTGTGTTCAGATTTCTGTAAGACTTCACCCTTCTCCACCTCGATATTCTCTTCCAGCTCAGACAGCTACAAAAGTCTCTGCATTTTTCCAGTCCAACCATTTGATCATTCCAAATATAGTCCATCTATCAAGTGAGGATGTGCCTTCAGCTGCTAAGGCCCATTACTGAAAGTCTTACCAGAATACTTTCTACTCATCTTCCTCAAGGATATTCCATCACGTCTGCCTTCGGCTAAGCTTTAAGTCTTGGCCTTAATATCTTCCATTATGTCTCAATCTCAAACTATCTGGGGACATTTTACACATTAATGATGTCTGATAAACAAGCTGTTGCTGATGTGTTGTCTCCACTAAGAAAACTCAAAATCAACACACAATGTATTGCAAATTACAATCTGGGACTGTACACAGGGTGGTGATTCAATCATTGCTCAAGCTATTCCCAGACTAATACTAGAGGGAAAATGAGAATTTCTTCTCAAACATTTGTGATCTAGAATGGACTTCTGGATTTGGAATCTGCTGAAAGAAGATTCAACAAGAACTTTCAAAACATATTTGAAATACACTCAATGGCTACTGAGTGTACATTCAACAAGTACACTCATTAATGCAAATATTGAATCATGTGGCAGCAACTCGATGCATAAATGCATGCAAACATGGTCAAGAGGTTCACTGCTGTTCAGACCAAACATCAGAATGGAGAAGATCACAAGATCACAAGACAAAGGAGCAGAAGTAGGCCATTCAGCCCATCAAGTCTGCTCCACCACTCCACCATGAGCTAAACTATTCTCCCATCTAGTTCCAATTTCTGGCTTTTTCCCCATATCCCTTGATACCCTGACTAATTAGATACCTATCAATCTCCTCCTTAAACACCCTCAATGATTGGGCCTCCACAGATGTATGTGGCAACGAATTCCATAAATATTTCTCCTCATCTCTGTTTCAAATGGATACCCTCTAATTCTAAGACTATGGCCTTTTGTTCTGGACTCACCCACCAAGGGAAACAGCCTTTCCACATCTACCCTGTCCAACCCTTTCAACATTCAAAATGTTTCTATGAGATCCCCTCTCATCCTTCTATACTCTAATGAATGCAGTCCAAGAGCCGACAAACGCTCCTCATATGTTAGCCCCTGCATTCCAGAAATCATCCTCATAAATCTTCTCTGAACTCTCTCCAACATCAGAACATCCCTTCTAAGATAGGGGGCCCAAAACTTCACCCAGTATTCCAAATGAGGTCTCACCAGTGCACCACAGAGCCTCATCAACACCTCCTTACTCTTATACACTATTCCTCTTGAAATGAATGCCAACATAGCATTCGCTTTCCTTACTGCCAATCCAACCTGGTGGTTAACCTTTAGGGAACCCTGCACGAGGACCCCCAAGTCCCTTTGCACTTACGATTTTTGAATTTTCTCCCCATCTAAATAATAATCTGCCCGATTATTTCTTCTTCCAAAATGTACAACCGTACATTTCTCAACATTGTATCTCATCTGCCATTTCTTTGCCCACTCTCTTAAACTGACCAAGTCTCTTTGTAACCTTTCCGTTTCTTCAGCACTTCCCGCTCCTCCACCTATCTTGGTGTCATCCACAAACTTAGCCACAAAACCATTTAATCCATAATCTAAGTCATTGATATACATTGTAAAAAGACACGGCCCCAACACCAACCCTTGTGGAACACCACTAGTAACTGGCAACCAATCAGAATAGGATCCCTTTATTCCCACCCTTTGCTTTCTGCCTATCAGCCAATGCTCCACCCATTCCAATATCTTTCCTGTAATTCCATGGGCTCTCATTTTATTAAGCAGCCTCTTATGTGGCACCTTATTGAAGGCCTTTTGAAAATCCAAATACTGTACACAACATCCACAGCCTCTCCCTTGTCAATCTTATTTGAGATTACCTCAAATTCCAATAGGTTGGTGAGGCAGGATCTTCCCTTCATGAAACCAAAAAAAACCTGTGAACGGCAGTTCTGTGGGCAAAAAGGCCATGTTAATGAGAGAAGTCAGAGGAGACCTCTGGTTCAAGCTGACAGGAAGGTAACAGTAACTCAAATAACCACACGTTGCAACAGTGGTGTGCAGAAGAGCATCTCACAATGCACAACACTTCAATTCTTGAAGTGGATGGGACATAGCCGCAGAAGACAACAGACATACACCTAGTGGCTGTTTTATTAGCTACAGGAAGTATCTCATAAAGTAGACAGAGAGTGTATATTAAATATATTTAATATATGAGGTTGTATAAGGCATTGGTGAGGCCGAATCTGGAGTATTGTGTTCAGTTTTGGTCACCAAATTACAGGAATTTAAGGTTGAAAGAGTGCAGAGAAGGTTTACAAGGATGTTGCCGGAACTTGAGAAACTCAGTTCCAGAGAAAGGTTGAATAGGTTAGGACTTTATTCCCTGGAGCGTAGAAGAATGAGGGAAGATTTGATAGAGGTATATAAAATTATGATGGGTATAGATAGAGTGAATGCAAGCAAGCTTTTTCCACTGAGGCAAGGGGAGAAAAAAACCCAGAGGACATGGGTTAAGGGTGAAGGGGGAAAAATTTAAAGGGAACATTAGGGGGGGCTTCTTCACACAGAGAGTGGTGGGAGTGTGGAATGAGCTGCCAGACGAGGTGGTAAATGCAGGTTCTTTTTTAACATTTAAGAATAAATTGGACAGATACATGGATGGGAGGTGTATGGAGGGATATGGTCCGTGTGCAGGTCAGTGGGACTAGGCAGAAAATGGTTCGGCACAGCCAAGAAGGGCCAAAAGGCCTGTTTCTGTGTTGTAGTTTTTCTATGGTTTCTTAAGTGGAATTGTGCACAGGGCTGTGGTAAAGGAGCAGGAAGCAAAAGGAGTGTGATCACCAAAACAGCACATGACATCTAACTGCGCATGAGCCGCAAGGACCCTACTGTGGTGGGCTGAGCATCACTCTGTAACAGTGATGCAGGAAGCATTTCTCAAGGATTGTGCTTTAATCACTTTGATCCTCCATACAACTGAAGAATTCCAGGAGGTTCCAGTCCCTCCAACACCCACCCCCCTCCACACACACACACACAGGGTAACTTATAACCATTTTTTTTTTAAATTTATGGCACAATTTACCGCCCATCTCAAGGCCTCAAGGAGGTGGAAGGGAGCTTCCTTCAAACTCTATTCTGAGTACCAGATAAGCCCCAATCATACCGTGGATTAAAATCATGACAAAATAAGGAGAGTACATAGAACTACATATTGGTTCAGTCTGACTGAGTCAATAATCATCTCTTCCTCCTCCCATTATCAACACTTTGCTGGCAAAGCAGTGGTCAACACCGATCAACAGTTAAGTGTCCAAAGACTGGTCTCAGGGGTCTTCACAAACATGAGGGTAGCACATACACCTTAAATGGCAAGGAAAAGGGAGACTGGATAGGCTGAGACTTTCTCCCCTGGAGCGTAGGAAGCCAATGGTCGATGCAGGTATAAATAAAATCATGAGGGACACAAAAGAGGTTCGGCTCACCTCATTACAGAAAGGATGTGGATACTATAGCAAGAGTGCAGAGGAGATTTACAAGGATGTTGCCTGGATTGGAGGGAGTACCTTATGAGAATAGGTTGAGTGAACTTGGCCTTTTCTCCTTGCAGTGACAGAAAATGAGAGGTGACCTGATAGGGGGTGTATAAGATGATGAGGGGCATCGATCGTGTGGCTAGCCAGAGGCTTTTTTTCCCTAGAGCTGAAATGGCTAACACGAGGAGGCATAGTTTTAAGGTGCTTGGAAATGGGTACCAAGGGGATGTCAGGGGTAAGTTTTTCACACAGAGAGTGGTGGGTGCATGGAGTGGAAGCAGATACAATAGGGTCTTTTAAGAGAGACTTAGGTAGGTACATAGAGCTTAGAAAAATAGAGGGCTATGCGCTAGGGAAATTCTAGGCAGTTTCTAGAGTAGGTTATATGGTTGGCACAATATCGTGGGCCGAAGAGCATGCAATGTGCTGTAGAATTCTACGTTCTATGTTCTGTGTATATTCATTTTCCCCCACTTCTCCCACAATGTCAGGGAGTCGAAAACTACAGAGTATAAATTTAAATTGAGATATAAAGGGGGCTTGGATAGAAAGGTTTAGAAAGTTGTGGGTGAAACACAGGAAAAATGGGACCTGTTTAGCTTGGTTAATCAGTTATTTGATAGTTTAACTCTTACTGTATATATTGATATGTTGATTTGACTACATTAATGTTTTTTTGTTGATTTTCAATAATAATTAATAAGAAGATTTTTTAAAAAAGAAAAAAAAGAAAAATGGGACTAGCCCAGTTCGGCAACTAAGCGGCACGGTGAGTTGTCTGAAGGGTTTGTTTCCATGCTGTATAACCTGCGACTCTAGGTGACTTTCCCGATTGCATTCAGTGGTCTGAGCTGCATATCTAACAATTCACATCAGATCTCCCTGTGACCAATATCACCCAGCCACCAGCCTCACTACCCTGCTCCTTCCACAACCACAGTATGACCTTAGCTTATGAAAGGTTCTCACTGATCTATTTAACTGGGCCTGTACTTGCTTTAATGTATGGAAATGAGGGCTCTAAGCCTTCCAATGCACTTGTCCTTCAGCCACCCATGAGTGGGTAATAGAGAGTGACCAATAAATAGATTTTTCCTTGAACTGTCTGGTTCCAGGGAACCAAAAACATGCCCTGATATGGAATGGATGGGTTCCAGCTTTGTGGTGGTTCCTCGCCTACAAGCTGCTTAGAGGCACAGTTTCAACGTGAAGCCTTGCCAGGAGAAAAGTCTGTATCATCCTTGTAATCGGCATCAGTGCTGGCTCAGGAGGCAGCAAAAAGCTTAGACAGACTCTGCCAGTGCAGTACTTACAAGCATCCCGTTTTCAAAGGAACAAAACCGAGGGAGAGCTGCGTTGTTGAACAGACAATGCTGAGGGAGCACCACACTGTTGGAGAGGCAGTTCTGGGGAAGTCGAGCGCTGTGCTATTGGAGAAGCAATACAGGAGAAGTGCTGCATGGAAAAGTAGTAAAGAGTAAACAGTGTACCATCAGAGATGCAGCACTGAGGGGATGTTACACTGTTTGAGGCAATACTGAGGGACAGCTACACTGCCAGACAGACGGTACTGAGAGAGTGTGACACTGTTCAAGGTGCCATCTTTTGAAGGATTCCATAAACGAAAACCTTATAGTTCTGGGATAAATGTCTATCACTCAACCAGTATTTATACCAAAAGATATCACCTGCTGATTATCAAAGTGCATGTGCGTGCGTGTGTGTGTGCGCGCCTGTGTGTGTGTGTCTGCGCGCCTGTGTGTGTGTGTCTGCATGCACAGGTTCATGTGAGTGTAAATTGCCTGCTGTGTTTTCCATATTACAACAGTGATGGAACTTTAAGTTGGACGCAAAGCACTTTAATGACATTCTTCAGCTTCAAAAAATCATTAAAAAGCAAGCCGTTAGTATTTATGAGTCAGGAGGATTCATCAGTCTCGAGCCCTCATATGGCATTTCATGATACACCAGTTCAACCTGAGTAATACAATGTCTCCACTGGGCCATCCACCTTACCGTTACATCACATTCCATCTGACTGTGATTCCACAATGAGAATGTTGTTGGGATCAGGTTCCAAAGTAACTTCAGTACTAAATGAGTTTAAACTTAGCTTCAATCTATTGCATTTGATCTTCCATGAAGACTTATTTACATTTAGTCTTCCAATGTGAATGACTCAAACTGGGAACAAAGTTTGATGTTTCTCTGTCTCGCCCATAATTTAACTCTTTTCCCAGTGTCATTCAAGTGAACCTGCACTGCATATCCGCCAAGCCCAACATATTTGCCAAGGAACTGACCACCGGTTAGTGACTTCATCCCTTTGAGCACCAATAGTAATGAAAACTCTCCAGGATTTCCACCAAAAGAGATCAACCAACCCAGTGCAAATAATCAGGGGTTTTCAGTGATTGTCTAGTTCTGCCAAAATACGAATGCTCTTGTGTTCCATTCTCTTTCACACCCTGGTTGAAGACTCAATCCACCTTCCTACACTGGCCACACCCTAAATCAAAACTTCAAAGGTCTGGAAGACTCCTCAAAGTGTGATCTCTCCTTCGGTTACCGAACTCCTCAGCACACCTTTGAGGTTGTTTCATATCCAGTGATAGTAAATTGATTAGGAAATTGAATAATGCTCTTGAATAATGCTTTTCGCAGTGACTTTTAAAGATCTGAAAATTACTTTTCCCATAGGTGGAAGACTGGATACTTCATTAAAACTTCTTACCAATAAATCCATCTCAGATAATTGCTTTTTAATACTTCAAGACAAATAGTTAACATCAGATGATGGTGACAGTGCTGACTACCATCACGTCATAGAAGGAAGTCCCATGTTTGTGATTATGTAAATACTTTAAGGGGAATCTTGACATGTTGCAGATATGAAGCAACCTAGTGTACATATTGGATACTATGCATTCAAAACAAAGGTTTACTGTCTTACAGGGAGTAGTAGATCCCAATATACTGGGATGAAGGTAGCACCAGACAGCAAGCCTCCCGATCCTGCAGGGAGACATCAGTGCTCAGATCATTCAGGGGAAACTTACGCCGAGCCATCAAACAACTGGTAGTCTCCTGCTCCTCAAATCAATAAACAAGTGTCTGAGTCCAGCGTATATCCTAGGTACACAAAGCTAATGTCCCATCATTTTGGGGCTCTGAGACTTCTTTCTATTTATAATCAATAACACTAGTCCACCGCAACATTTAACTAGATCTCTTTATACTTTTATTAAATGCAGTATATTGATATCAGGATTTTCAACAGTAACTCTCTGAAGGAGAAAAAGAGTAAATACTTAAAAAGAAGAAAGAGCTATGTGGCTAGAACAAGGACTAATTGAGGAAGGAGCTCTGTTGAAGAAGCTGACCGTTGATGAGCTGAATGCTCTCCTGCACTCGACACCAATGCCACTAAATGAATGCAAGCTTTGATCCTTTTATCTAATAAAAGATGTTTTTGAGAGCACACAGCTAACTTTTACACCTTCTTATCTTCAACAGAAAGCCCCAAGAAATCCTTATCCACAGATTTGTCCATCAACTTCACAAAATTGAACAATTAAAACTGTTTAACTTTACAGAGTTTCGTCAGTAATTTCAGAGTCTGGGATATGAGAAGCATTATGGTCCTGGTGAGGCTGGAGTGATGCATGCAGATCTATCTCCTTGCACAGAACTCCTTTTAAACAGCATTTTACTTCTCAGTTCTGTTGCTAAATCTGGCAGTAAATAAAATCTGATTTTGCTTGAAGTCCCTACATCAAGCTTCTCAATGAGGTTGTGGTGTTTTTTAAACACTCCCTTCTTCTCTCACCATAAAGCCCTCAAGTTAATCTTTCTGTAGATTTATTTGAACTAGGAGGTACAGTACATCAGATAGGAACTTTAGGCATTTGGAGTAACTGAATGTCACTGACATTCAACACTGCTAAATAAAACAGCCCATCCAATCCACTATGCAATAGCATACCAACTAAAATAAAAAACTACTGTTTGACCACTTTGAGTGGCAGAGCAATTATCCACTGCCATGCACTGTTAAACTGTACATTTCTGGACCTGATCATACTCTCTAGATGTTGATAAAACCTCTCCTCCTTAATTGGAAGGAACACTTCATGATTTACCTCCTTATCTCTCACTTGACTTTCCTCAATTCTGAATCACTTTAAACATAAAATGGCTCATGCAGGGGTTCTTGATTCTTAGCAAGCCATTTGCAAGATTACACTGTAAAACCAAGGGCTTTCTGCCCCTTGAAGAAATTCTCGCATTCAATAGAATAATTGCTTATTTGGATTTCATTCACCATCCATTCACCATTAATCTGCTAATTAAGTTTGCTGACGACACTACACTGATTGGCCTAATCTCAAATAATAATGAGGCAGCCTACAGAGAAGTCATCATCCTGACACAGTGGTGTCAAGAAAACAACCTCTTCCTCAATATCACAAAAACAAAAGAGCTGGTTGTGGACTACAGGAGGAATAGAGACAGGCTAACCCCTATTGACATCAATGGATCTGGGGCTAAGAGGGTGATCAGCTTTAAGTTCCTTGGCAAAAACATCACTGAGGATCTCACATGGTCTGTACATACCGGCTGTGTAGTGAAAAAGGCACAACAGCACATCTTTCACCTCAAACAGTTGAAGTTTGGTGTGGGCCCCCAAATTCCAAGAATTTTCTACAGGGGCACAAGTGAGAGCATCCTGATTGGCTGCATCACTGCCTGGTATGGGAACTGTACCTCCCTTAATCACAGGACTTTGCAGAGAGTGGTGCAGACAGCCCAGTTTATCTGTAGATGTGAACTTCACACTATTCAGGACATTTACAAAAATAGGTGTGTAAAAAGGGCCAAAAGGATCATTGGGGACCCAAGTCACCCCAACCACAAACTGTTCCAGCTGCTGCCATCCGGGAAACGGTACTGCAGCATAAAAGCCAGGACCAACAGGTTTCTTCCACCAGGCCATCAGACTGATTAATTCACGCTGATACAATTGTATTTCGATGCTATATTGACTGTCCTGTTGTACATACTATTTATTATAAGTTACTATAAATTGCACATTACACATTAAGACAGAAACATAACATAAAGATTTTTACCCCTCATGTATGTGAAGGATGTAATAATAAAGTCAATCCAATTCAGTTCAATTCATTCACTCTAAACCAGTAAAATATCATGTCTATATCCACTTTTAAGTTAACACTGGAAACAGTGGGAGAGGGTATAACATTGCAAGAAGACGAGGTGATAAAGGACAGTTTTGGCACACTGGCCTGCATCAATGAGTATAGAAGTTGGGATATTATGTTGCCACATTTGGAATACTACGCTCACTGTTAAGTCACTCTGCTCTAGGAAAGATGCAATTAACCTGGAAAGCGTGTGGAGGATATCTATAGGAATGTTGCCAGGACTCGAAAGACTGAGTTATGGAGAGAAGATGAGCAGGTTCAGACTGTCAGAGAATGAGGGGTGATCTGACAGTAGTTGTGTAAAGTTTTGAAGGGCATAAACAGAGTCGATGTGAACAGTCTTTATCCCAGGGTTGGGGAATCAAGAACTAGAGGGTATAGGTTTAAGGGATTTAATAGGAACCTGATGAGTAACTTTTCAACTAGAGCGTAGATGGTATATGGAATGAGCTGCCAGTGGAAGTGGTTGAGACAGGCACAGTAACAGCATTTTTAAGTTACTTAGACAAGTGCATGGATAGCAAAGTTTTAGAAGGATAAGTGCAGGCAAATAGGGCTAGCTTAGATGGGAATTTAGAATCTGAATCAGGTTTATCATCACTGCTATGTCATGAAATTTGTTGTCTTTGTGGCAGCAGTACATTGCCTTACGTAATTAAAAATCTATAAATGACAATAAGAAGGAGATATAAAAAAGAAAATTAAATAAGTAGTGTCAAAGGAGAGGGGGAAATACTGAGGTGGTGTTCACGGGTTCATTGTGCATTCAGAAATTTGATGGTGGAGGGGAAGAAGGCATTACTGAAAAGTGAAATGTTAAGCACGTATTCTCAGGCTCCTATAACTTTTCCATTATGGTAGTAGTGAGAAGAGGGCATGTCCTGGGTGATGGGGACCTTAATGATGAGTTATCTTTGCGAGTTATCTTTGGCGACACACTAATTCTCCTCAAACTCCTAATGAATTATAGCCGCTGCTGAGTCTGCTTTGTAATTACATCAGCATGTTTGGCCCAGGATAAATCCTCAGAGATGACTCCCAGGAACTCAGAACTACTCACCCTTTTCACTTCTAATCCCTCGATGAGGACTGGAGTGTGTTCCCTTGAATTCCCCTTCCTGAAGTTCACAATCAATTCCTTAATCTTACTGACATTTAATGCAAGGTTGTTTCTGCAATACCACTCAACCAGTTGATCTATCTCACTCCTGCACGCCTCCTCCTCAGCACCTGAAGTTCTGCCAACAATAGTTGCGTCATCTGCAAATTTAGAGATGGCATTTGAGCTACGCCTAGCCACACAGTCATGGGTGTACAGAGAGTACAGCAGTGGGCTAAGCACACATCCTTGAGGTGCACCAGTGTTGATCGTCAGTGATGAGGAGATGTTATTTCCAATCGGCACTGACTGCGGTCTCAATGAGGAAGTTGGGGAGGTACAGAGGCCCAGGCTTTGGAGCTTATTGATTAGTACTGAGGACATGATGGTGATGAATACTGAGCTGTAATCACTAAACAGCAGCCCAAAGTAGGTATTGCTATTGTCCAGATGATCCAAGGCCGAGTGCAGAGCCAGTAAGATTGCATCCACTGTAGATCTATTGTGAAGAAGAAGAATAGCCCTTAACTCGGCAGTATCGGGGCACCGTCATTACTGTGTTTCCATAGCAAGCTATTCTTGTTTTTACGAGGCCGAGTTGCTAACCCGATGCTCAACACAACTTGGATTCGAACTGGGGAACCTTCGCTCCGGATCCAGCGCTGATTATTATTGCGCCACCAAACAGGAGATCTATTGTGGTGATAGGTAAACTGTAGCAGGTCAAGGTCCTTGCTTTGGCAGGAGCTGATTCTAGCCACGACCAACCTCTCAAAGCACTTCATCACAGTAGGTGTGAGTGCAACTGGGCGATAGTTGTTGAGGCAGCTCACCCTGCATTTCTTGTATGATCGTCACTCTTGATGCAGGTTGGAATCTCCGACTGCAGCAGTGGGAGTCTGACTATGTCCTTGAACACTCCCACCAGCTGGTTGGCACAGGTTTTCAGAGCCTTACCAGGTATATTATCAGGGCCTGATGCCTTGTGAGGGTTCACGCTGGTGAAAGGCATTCTGACGTCATCCTCCAGGACTAGATCGCAGGGTCACCAGATGCTGCAGGGACCCGCACAGGTGTAATTTATTCTCCCTTTCAAAGCCAGCATAAAAGACATTGAGCTCATCTGGGAGTGAAGCATCACTGCCATTCATGATGTTAAGTTTCACTCTGTGGGATGTATTGGCCTTGATCGGCATAGATCATTGGGTCAAAGGTCCTTGTTTCTGTGCTGTATGACTTCTTGACATCCACCACACTTTGTGTTAAGAATTTTTCCCAGCAACCATGAGAAATGCCCTGGCTTGTATTTGAAGATCAGGCCACCTAGTCCCTGACTACTTCACCAGCAGAAAATGACACCCTTTATCCTATCAATTCCTTTTCCCTAAATAATCAAATCAAATCTTTGAAATCAAAGAAAATTTCCCTGCTGAGCTTCCTAGAATTGGGGATTGGGCTGAAATGTTTGTCATGGTTTGAACTGCGGATGATTCATGCACAAATACCATACATTTGTTAGGGTATGGTGGAGGGGAAGTCCTGCACATCAGCAATAGAAAGAGACCTGGGAAACTGGAGGAGCTTGGAACACATTCAGTTGAGGCACAAGTTGGCCATTTCATCTCTTGTACTTGCACGATCATTTAGTGAGATCACACATTATTTTTTTTTACCTCAGTACCATTGTCTTGCACCAATCCAATATCCTTTGGCATGTATCATAGTTCAGAATATATTCAGTAGCTGATCCTTTTGTGTAATGGATTCCTTGCAGTAAACACACTGGGGTGAAAGTTAATACTCAGGCCAAAAACTGATAGAAAAACTATTATGAGTGGCAGGTAAGCCAGTAACTAGTGGAAATAGACTTAAAACTTTTGGCACAGAACCTGAAGAAAGACGAGAACTTTTTTTTATATAAATGCAATGATAAGTTATGAATGGATTTCCTGAAAAGGTAGTGCAAGCTGAATCAATAGGAAGTTCCAAAAGTAAATTGGATAAATATTGAATCAAAAAATAACTACTGAAGTCCTGGAAAAAAGTTCGTGGGAATATAACTATTTGGATAGCACTCTTAAAGGGCTTGTACAGGCATGGTGGAGCGAATGGCCTCATGTGCTATATGATTCAATGCTGAATCTCAGTCATCTTCAAGTTCCATCCGTTCTGTTTTGTCTATAAATGTTGATGGTCATGCACCTACAGGTAGCAATGTAATGAAGTCTCTTGTAATAAAATATGAATTCTAACTCAATGCCGACAACAGCCTCCATGTTTGAAAGCTGGGCTTCACAAATGCACAGAATAATTTATCTCAGAACCAATCTCTTGGCAGGATTTTGTGGCAGAATATGTTGAGAATATGCAAAGAACTGTTTCTGAAGCTGCCACCCTTTGCGTCTGTTATCATCCCAGGCATCCATCAGCGTTCAGTCTATACCGCTAAGGCTCCCATATAGAGTCAGGTTGGATCAAATATGGCATCTGCCCCTTGTATGTTAAGAGTATCTTAGTGCAAAATGAACATGGCATTAGGCAGAGGGGAAAGTGTAAATCAAATACATAATTCTAACCAAACCTTTTTCAGACAATTATTTCAAACAGTCTAAATTTACCATCAGAAATTGTGTGGGGAAGAGAAAGTGGGTCGCTGCTTTCTCAAGCATAAAAACAGAATTTGAAGCACTCATCAGACTTCCAGAAACTTTTTATTTCCATCACTTTCTTTTTAATTTGCTGAGGGATTCTCAATCATTGGACGTTGAGTTTATTTTCTTTTGATACCAAATATTACAGCTTGAGGTCTTATATTAAACCTTGGTTTGACCACACTTGGAGTTCTGTGAATACATCAGAAGAATTGGAGAGTGCGCCAAAAATGTTTCACAGGAAAGATCACAGAATTTTGAAGTTAAAGCCATGGGGATAGATTGATCAGAGAGGGGCTAATTTCTCCTGAGAAGAGGCCGCCTAATAACATCATTACAGATAGGCAAAGCAATGTTTTTTTTTATTTTCACATGAAAACAATATTAATGGCCCACAAATATAAGAGCTCTAATACGTTACTGGGGCATTCGGGAGAAACTTCTTCACCCAGAGTGTTAGTAACATGGTAGTTGAAAACAGGGAGTGGCTAAGATAAGAAGGATAGAAATATTGTGTGAAGCTAAATTAGAGCACGTACAAGAAGGGAAAGTAGAACATGGAGATGTGGGATGAGGATATTTCTGGCACAATGTCAACATTCACAAAGATCAAATGGTCATCTTCCCCAGAGCACAAAACACAGATCACTATGCAATTTAGAGCAAGTCAAGCTCTGCTGACCCCACGTTCAACCCTGTCAATGTTTTCACTCAGACGGAGTCACTGAGATGCCAGAGACTGGCCGAGAGATTAATCTATAGATTCACTAAGTAATAGAGTACCAGTTCCTCTCTCTGCTCAACACTTCATATTCACGGGAGGTGGAAGTGTGGCGATGGGAGCTGGGCAAATGGTGAGGGGGATAAAGGGAAAACCAGCCTACTGTGTGGACTTGAGTAGGCGGCTCCCTCCTGAAGAATGCAGTCAGAGGCCTTGGGGCAGCCATGCTGATGCCTTGCCCATGTACTCGTGAGGTGGGCAATAAGAAAAGTGAGGCTGGTAGGTGAACAAAGTTACTGGAAAAGAAAGACAGAACACACACAGAAAGCCAGGTGGAATATCAATATCAAATCAGGTTCCCAAAGCGGAACAAAATACTAGAATTATTGAAGTAACATCTTCTACTTGGATACTAAAGAACGTAGTTTTAAGGTGAGAGGGGGAGAAATAGAAGGAGATGTGTGATATTACGCAGAGTGCTAGGTGCCTGGAACATGCTGCTAGGGGTGTTTGTGGACCAGATATAATGGTGGTGTTCTAGCATCTTTTACAGTAGATAGCCACATGAATATGCAGGGTATGGAAGGATATGGATCATTTAAGGGCAGGAAGAATTGTTTTAACTTGGTATCATGCTCAGCAGAGACACTGTGGGATGAAGGGCCTGTTCCTGTTCTATACAGTTCTATGCTTCAGAGAGAGAAGGTGGGGGGGGGCGGGGAGGACTAAGGGAGCAACATGACTTAGGCAGCACAGTGATTTAAACTCAGCCTGTGCAAAATAGAACCTGAATTCAGTTTAACCACCTCATTTATTCCCGATGGTTTAAATTATTTCATTACAATTAATAACACCACTCCCCCCTCAAAGCCAGCAAGCTTCCTGTGCTGAGCTGCCAGATGTTCAGAGGTCTCTGGCAGTCTCTCCACTGAAGGCTGGTGACGAGTCGTGCACTCAAGGACATTCCCTCGGTGAGGAGATCGGGTGGCACCCCTTCTGCTCAGGAACAGGAAGTGGTAACACAAGCAAGTGTGAGAGAGAGGCTCTCATTAAAAGAAAAATACATTCATTAAAAAAAAGCTGTTTGCCTCGAAGATTCTTCCAGAGTTAGTCGGACTTCTGCTCTTTCTCTGGCTTATTGCTTTAGGTAGGCAGAACTGTGGCAAATCAAAAGGTCTCTTCGATAGAAAATCAAAACCCAACCTAGCACAGCAAATGTAAACTTCAGTCTATAGCCAATGAATAGAGAATTGTTGATACCTGCTCCTAACACCTACGGTCAGGTCCCATCATGTTAAACGCAGATGGCTTCAGACACGTCCCCTCAAGTTCACAGCTAACTCACAAATGACATTTCGACTTCAGCAGTAATCTTTGGAAATGTCGCCAATAGCCTATCTAAACAGTAGAAATAAATAATGGGAATAACTGGTTTAAAATATAATTTCAATGTCAATTCAACTTCCATATATTTAGCACTATTTATTCTTTTTATGAGGACAGGCTGAATGAGCTAGAGCTTTTCTCTCTGGAGCAAAGGAGGATGAGAGGTGACTTAACAGAGGTAAACAGGATAACAAGAGGCATATATCGAGCGGATAGCCAGGGACTTTTTCCCAGAGCAGAAGTGCCTAATATAAGGGGGATTAATTCTGTGATGATTGGTGGAATGTATAGGGGAAGATGTCCGAAGTTAGTTATTTTTTTACACACAGGAGTGGTGCGTGCTTGGAATTCCCTGCTAGGGATGGCGGTAGAGGGAGGTACATTTAAGAAACTCTTAGATAGGCACTTGAATTCTGGGAAAATGTACGAATATAGAGGGCAAGGGTTACATTAATCTTAGAGTAGGTTCGAAGGTTGCCACAACAACATGGGCCTGCACTGTGCCATAATGCTCTATGTTCTATCTACTACGTAGGATGTATGTGAATGAATATTGGTGTTCCAATGCAACCCTTCATGTGTATGTGAATGTGTGTTTAAATATTGTGAACCTACAGTATGTCTGGTACATACAAAGGCATTTATGCTGATCTGTGTGCTTGTGTGTCCATAGTGCACTGATTTTCTATTACACAATAGTGTTACATTCAAGTGTATTAATGTATCACTCGGGTGACATTCTGTGGAGTAGTATTTGTTGAATAGCATCTGCAGTATGCACACCTGGAGTATGCTCATGTGTCCTGGGCACAGGAGAGGACCAGTGGCACTGATGAGGAATCCAGCGGTAAAGTTCACCTCTCAGCTTCCATCAACATAGAGATTTCCATGAAATTCCCTTAGCAACAGCACCCTCTGTCCCCAACCTGACAGCACTTGATCACCAAATTAGAGTCATACTCCTACAAGTGTCTGCTAACTTTAACCTTATTTTGCACAATACTTCTGCTTTCATCAGGAAATACACTTGAGTTGACCATTATTTTTCCATGGACAGCAACTCAAACTTAGCAAACTTCATACCAAATTGATGACACTGTGCTCACTGCTCTCCAGAAAACACTTAGTATATGGCTTCATATTAGAATTCAGAATTAGGAGCAAGAGAAGATAGGGCTCCAACTTGTTAAAGGAATCATTCTTTCTAGCCTTATGCATATCCAGCCAAGCACTGATTTGGCATTGTGTTTTATGACCTGTGACACTAGCGGTTTTGCATTCAATATCTGCATTATTTGTAACAAATCATTAAAATGTGTTAATGGTTGACTTATTAGGTGCAGAAACAGACATTTACTGCTTTGTCCATTTTACTTCATTACAAGTGGGAGAGGGAGAGAGAGAAGTAATCATACTGTCCAGAAATCAATCAGATAAAAGCCACTGCCTTTAAACTGTGGCAGATGTAAAAGGAGATAAAATGGACAGGATTATGAAATAACCCATCTCCACAGGTTTGCTGAGAGGAAGGATCTCACATCTGGCAATCATTTGTCAAATTGCTGGAATGAACACTGCAGGAAACTGTCTGGCTGTTGGAGCAGATGAAAAGACAAAGGGAACATGTGTCACACATGCACATTGCGGACACATTGACTACTACATTTTTGAAGTCATTTTCCTTTCAGAATGGTCCGTGGAGGCTGTATTTCAAAAATGAAATCATGGATAAACACAGGACACAGGGCATTATTCACTCCTGGGTCCTGCCTCGTAACTTGGAGCAGCAAGCGCACAATCATGCTAAGATTCAGTGAGGAATCCCACAAGGTCTAAGGGTCATGCCACAGGACGTCACTATTTCCAAATGGCCATCAGTTGCTGAATAAGAATGTTAACTATTTATAATATGCTACCATCAACAGCATAAAAGAAAAGAATTTGTGACCATTTTCAAATCAGAAAGATGGTGAATAAATCATTTTGTTTTGTGTATTGGGAGCTGCTCGTTTTGGCAGCAGTACAGATTGAGATTAATATCTGCTCTAGGGGCATGGCAAATGGTAGCATCAGGCAAGATCACCCGAAAAGAATCTTGCAGCTATTTAGGTTTGTGTTGTAATGAGGTCAGACCATAAACTGGCTCAATTAATAACACTGGCCTGGGTGGTAGAATGTGTAACATTCATTATTATCCACTCTGTCCCAGGATTGTCACTTGGATTCTGCCTGGATAATACAGATGGGCTGAAACCAGTGCCACACCTCCAGCAACAAAAGGTCAGAGCGCTCAAGAAATCAAAGCAGTACAGCACCATTCGCCCCCGTGCCTGCTCCGCCATGTGTTGAGATCATAACTAGTCTTTTACCTCAGTCTTTTTCCTGCACTAACCCTGATCCTCCTGATTCTCTCAACGTCTATCAGTGTCTGTTGCTCCTCTGCTGCCCTCCCACACCTGAATCTAAATTCACCAGTAAGCTGAAAGGAGATAAAAAGACTACACCAGTGCTAGGAGGAACATGGAATTTAAAAAAAATAAACCTGTCATGTGCATCCCGAACTGCAGTGGAAGCAGATTAAATAGAAACTTAACAAAGGAAATAGGATACATTCTTGCAGAATAAAAAAGTTTCACAGCACCATGAAAGATTAAAGAATTGGACTGATTTGACAGATCTTTCAAAGGGCCAGTACAGAAATGATGAGCTGAATAGTCTCTTTGGTGCTTCATCATTATATGGCCCAGGTTTTGCAGCAGCACAGAAGCTAAAATATTGGGGTTTTTATAGATAAAGCTGTTGAATTTTTATTTATTTACTGAGATATAGCATGGAGTGGGCCCTTCTGGCGTTTCGAGCCACGCCACCCAGCAATCCCCCGCTTTAGCCCTAGCCTAATCACAAGACAATTTACAATGACCAATTAACCAACCAACCAGTACGTCCTTGGACAGTGGGAGGAAACCGCGGCACCCGGAGGAAACACACGCAGTCACGGTGAGATCGTACAAACTCCTTACAGGCAGTTGCGGGATTTGAACCAGTGTCACCTGTACTGTAAAGCATTGTGCTAACCACTATGCTACCATGCTGCCCCAGTTTTCTGCAAACAAGGAAATCCTGCAATTTCTATATTTACATTTTTTTAAATTTGTACAAAATTTATCTTGAAATTTTATATTTCAATATTATGTTAATGACGCTTATTTTATCTTTTGCAACCAAAGGGCATCGCTGTTGCTGGAGAGCAGGAATCCTTTGGAACTGGTGACTGACACAGAGTCCTGTTGGATATGGGAAGTCCTCACCACAGATCTTTACGAGGATCATTATCAGAGGTCAGTGGCTGGCCACAAAACCCAGGCACATGATTCTGTAATCCCCTGAATGCTTTGAAGTCTTCATAAGATGATCAAACCCTGAAAGTGTGGAGCAGGTTCATCAGTTCCTGAAAAAACACATACATTATCCTTGGCAGGAGCTAGTGTTAACTGGCATTTGCCTATCACAAATTAATCTCCAGCTATGCAGTGACAACAATTTCTATTATGATATCAATAAGGACTGTTACATACTGGCTTTTAGGTATCAACATACCCTTGATCACAGTTCTCTATTTCCCGTTTTCCTAGTCAAACTTTGAAAGCTAGAAAACTTATACTGCGACTGTAAAACTTGGTATCTGGTTTTACTGCTGAAGACAATAATTATTATTCAGCAATCTACAATATTTAGATCATTTTTCCCATTTGCTCATTTGAATGATCATAGTTTGTAACTGCAGACACACTCAGGACTATAAACAACAGCATATTTTCACAGCTGTCATTCCTGACAGGTTGGTGCAGTACCACTTCATGATGGCCCAGCACCAACTGAAACTAGCTCAGCAGGCATGATCTTGCTCTAGTTCCCACTGGTTGCATACCTGCAGTATAAATGAAACACTCTCACTGTTGCAAAAGTCAAGGTTCGTGGTGGATGTTCAACTACACAACATCATAAACACAAGAGATTCTGCAGGTGCCACAGATCCTCAAGAACATGCACAGAGTGCTGAGGAATTCAGCAGGCCAGGCAGCATCTCCAGTATGGAGAGGATTAAACAGTCAACGTTTCTGGCTGAGACCCTTCATCAGAACAACATCTATTTTGGATCATGATAAAATATCCAACAGTGCTTCATGCAGGGAGTAAACACTGGGACACTCAAGGCGATATCAGGACTGCAGAAGGCTGATCAAAGAAGGAACATATTAAAAGAAAAAAATGTAGAGATATTTCACTGGGGGAAGTATAGAGACAGGCGGCTAAAACATAGAATTAGTCCACAGAAATGCACAGCAGGTCAAATTGAGAAATGCACGCAGATTGAAAACTTGTAGGTAATTTATGAGAGGGATAATTAAGAATTCCATTAGCCACTGCATAGCGAGTATACCCTATATGGAGGTAATCTGCAATATTGAGACAGAGGAGAGTGACAGAATAATTTCCATGCTGCAGAGTTTTACTGGCGTTCCTTCAATGAGGATCTGAATCGGGAGTGTCCCCCCCCCCACATCACCCACCACCTTCCAAACTCCTTGTGCTGCTAGCAGACCTCCGAAGCAGATAATCTGTGAATCTACAAGTCAGATCCCATGGCAAGAGAGACAGAAAAAAAAGTATTGTAAAATGTGGGAAAAGACAAATTCTAGATTTCCAGAACATGACACAAAACTCCGATTTTTGAAAAATAACATGGATTCCATAAGATGCAGCAAGGAAAATCTGCAGCTTTTGATTCAAGTACCCAGATAGTAAATCAAGCAAAGTTAAGTTTGTACTCTTGGCTGTTTGCATGGTGGTACAGCAAGACCAGCAGTGAAATGTTTTGTGAAGGATTTGTCATAAGAATTTGAACAATATACCTCCTTCCTGTATTAAAAAATTTCATTTCAATAAGGCTTTAATGACACAAGCCTGTTTCAAAGCCCTTTAACGTCATGCAGCAACAAACCTGTGCATTGCAAGCTCCCAGGAAAAAAAATTGGTAACAACCAGATTATTGATCCCAAAGGCAATTATAGTGTCACAGTAGCATTACAAGTGCACAGATATACAAATATTAGAAGAGAAGTAAGAAAAAAAATGGAAAAAATAAGTTACCTCAAACAGTCTATCAGGAGGAGGTCACCACTTCCCCGGCTATAGGTTGACTCATTATAAGCCTAATGGCCGAGGGTAAGAATGACCTCATATCATGCTATTTGGAGCAGCGCAATTGTCTTAATCTATTACTAAAAGTGCTCCAGTGTTCAGCCAAGGTGACCTGCAGAGGGTGAGAAACATTGTCCAGAGTTGGTTCAATGACATTAACAGAGGGTTACATACTGGCCAAGAAACAATTCCTTCAAACAATGCCATCCACCGAGGGAAGGCTGTCGGATTAATAAAATATCTCAATCTCTCAATCTGAAGGAAGACATCTCCCATAGTCCTGCTCCAACTCACCAATGCACTGGGGTACCAATCCCAGATTAAGTGAAATCTCTCAAATGGAACTTAAACCCAAATTTAAAATTTCTTTTGAATGCTCTGAATGCCTCACATTCAAAATTCCTTCCAAGCACCAGGCTTCCTTAGTTAATACTTCTTCAAAATTACTGACTGCTCTGACAATAAATTCCAGATCGTGTTCATCAATGGCCAGGCTGCAACAATACGTGAACTCAGACACAGAGAGAGGGATAAGGAGCTTCAGTGTGTGGAAAGAATGGATAAGCTAACATGGAGCTCCTTATAGCAGAGAGATTTTGTGCAGGTGTTTACATGGATTTAAGGTGAAATTATATCCAGTGATAAAAGAATTGGAACCAGAGGATGATAATTAAAAATGATTGGCAAAATGATCAGAGGGGAAAAGAATACTTTTTATGTAGCAAGCTACCTGAAAGGGCAGAAGAGACAGTTTCAAATGGCAAATATTTCAAAAACTTTCAAATGGTAACTAGATGTATTTCAGGCAAAAAGGGATTAAGACCATGAAGCGGGTGTCATGTCAACCTGCTGGAGGGTTATGTGTTAGGGGTTAATATCAAATTGCTAAGGAGACAAGGAGATAGAGTTTGCTTTGGGTTAAGGCTCTGCATCAGGACTGTAACAGAAAGTGGAACTACTTATAGAGCTTTTTCAAAGAGATAGGGCAGAAGGAATGGGCTGAATGGTCTTCTCGTGCATTGTACAATACTGAATGGAAATGCAAGGGATATAATCGAAATGTGATCATGTTAGGGTAACAAAAGGCAGAGATAAAGACATTCAGTCTCTGCAGTCATCCATGCAAATCACTTGTGTACCACTGTGTCCCAGTTTCCAGCCTGATGCCTCAGCCTTGTGTTGCACATTGTTTTGTAACCTGACATAATCTCGCCAGCTTGTCAAACCATTACAGGAACACTGTCATCACTAAACATGCGTGATCACAGTTAATTACAATTCAGAGCAGAGAGCAGCAGCAAATGTTCGTTAATTACAGGAAACACCTCATTTAAATTTTATGGAAATTACACCAGGACTTCAGTGACTGAGCATGTTACAATTATGGCTTCCTTGAATTAATTCAACAAATAACACTATTAAGATGTAACCCAGAACAAAATTCACATCAACAATGAGCAGCTCTCTTTTCATCCTGCAATAACACTTATTTTCCCTCACCAAGTTATTCCTGTTGGACTGGGCTTGGCATCAGTACACAACAGGAACTTGGAGTGATAAAAACATGTCCTGATACAGCCTGTTCTCAGAGCGCACCTTGCCTGCCAAGCACCCCAAGAGTTCCACTCCCTGCCGAAGGTCCAGGCGAAGTCAAATCTGAGCACCAGCTCCATCAGCACAAAACCAACCCTCCCCAATCCACCTGACGCAACACTCCCTGAGAGGTGAATTCAAAAACATTTGACAAAAACACCCCTGCAAGTGGAGAGACAATCCAGAGAGACCTTTGTCCTGGCATTAAGCGAGGGTACCCTGCCCTCTCAGAGGGGGAGGGAGAGCTCAGGGGGACAATGCTCAACAGTAGCAGAGGGGCAATCAGTTAGTAGCACTATCTTTTCCAAAAAGAACAGAGAATGCTGCTCAGTTGGAAGGGCAGTTTTCTTGACATGTGAAACAATGGTCCTGTCAACCTCCTGGGCTTGATGTATAATTCTCCAAGACATTATCCTGAAAGAGTAAAGAAATTCCTCCTGAGTATTGACCAATATTATCTCTTTCTTCTTGGGTTCCACCCTATCACTCTATCCTTTCCCCTTCTCTGCCACTGGTTTCAATCCTTCCTGGTTCTGAGAAGAAGTCAATAACTTGAACTATTAACTGCTTCTCTCTCCACAGATACTGCCTGACCAGCTGAGTGTTTCCAGCATTCTCTGCTTTCATAAACACAAGAGATCCTGCAGATGTTGGAAATTGAGAGCAATGCACACAGAAATGCTGGAGGAGCTCAGCAGGTCAGGCAGCATCTATGGAAATGAATAAGCAGTCGACTTTCCAGGCCGAGACCCTTCGTCGGGACTAGAAAGGAAGGAGGAAGAAGTCAGAATAAGAAGGTGGGGGGAAGGGGAGGAGGATAAGCTAGAAGATACTAGGTGCTTCCAGGTGGGTTGGGGGAAGGTGGATAAAGTAAGAAGATGGGTGATGATAAACAGAAAAGGCAAAGGGGTGGAGAAGAAGGATTCTGATAAGAGAGGAGAGTGGATTCTGGGAGAAAGGGAAAGAGGAGGGCCACCAGGGTAAGGTGATAGGCAGGTGAGGAGAAGAAGTAAGAGGCCAGAGTGCGGAAATGAAGAAGAGGGAAGAACGAGGAGAAAAATATATTGGAAGTTGGAGAAATTGATGTTCATGCCATCAGGTTGGAGACTACCCTGATAGAATACCAGGTATTGTTCCTCCAAGCTGAGAATGGCCTCATCGTAGCAGAAGAGGAGGCCATGGACCGACATGTCGGAACAGGAATGGGGATAGAAATTGAAATGGTTGGCCACCTGGAAATTTCACTTTTTGCAGATGGAGGTAAAGCACTTGACAAAGCGGTCTCCCAATCTGCTTCGGGTCTTACCAGTTTAAGTGCCCCCCACTGGAAGCACTGGATACAGTAGACAATCCCAACAGATTCACAGGTAAGGTAGTGCCTCACCTAGAAGGACTTTTTTGGGGCCTGAATGGAGGTGATGGAGGAGGTGAATGGGCAGGTATAGCACTTCTGCCCCTTGCAAGCTTAAGTGCCAGAAGGGAGATGAGGGAGGAGGGATGAATGGACAGGGGAATCATGAAGGGAGCGATCCCTGCAGAAGGCAAAGAGTGGGAGGGAGAGAAGCGGTAAAGATGTGTTTGTTGTTAGGGTCTGTTGAAGATGGTGGAAGTTGCAAAGAACATTGTGTAGGATGCAGAGGCTCGTGGGGTGGTAGGTGAGCACTAGAGGAACTCTAATCCCTGTTAAGGTGGCGGGAAGACGGGGTGAGTGCGTATGTCCAGGAAATGGAGGAGATATGTATGAGGGTAGCATCAAACATGGAGGAAGGGAAAACCCATCCTTTGAAGAAAGATAAAATTTCTGATGTCCTGGAAAGGACAGCATCATCCTGGGAACAGATGTGGCAGAGATGAAGAAACTGAGAAAAGGGAATGGCATTTTTATAGGAAACAGGGTAGAAAACGTTATC
Organism: Mobula birostris; assembly: GCF_030028105.1. Lineage (NCBI taxonomy): Eukaryota > Metazoa > Chordata > Chondrichthyes > Myliobatiformes > Myliobatidae > Mobula > Mobula birostris. The sequence continues at coordinate 77,053,753 of NC_092374.1, read as the reverse complement.
GTCAAAATAGTTGTGGGAATCAGTAGGTTTATAAAAGATATTTTTAGAAAGCTTGTCCACAGAGATGGCAACAGAGAAATTGAGAAAGGAAGAGGTATCAGAAATGAACCAAGTGAAATTAAGGGTTATGTGGAAGTTGGAGGCAAAGTTGATGAAATTGACGAACTCAGCATGGGTGCACAAAGCAGCACCAATGCAGCTGTCAATGTAGCACAGAAGGAGCTGGGGAGCATTACCAGGGAAGGCTTGGAACATAGACTGTTCCATGTAGCCAATGAAAAGACAGGCATAGCTGTGGTCCATGATGGTGCCCGTGGCGACATCTTGGGTTTGAAGAAAGTAGGAGGAGCCAAAAGAGAAATTGTTGAGGGTGAGGACCAGTTTCGCCAGACAGAGGAGGGTGGTGGTCAGGTCCGTTGTTAAAAAAGAAGGTCTTGTTGATGGGGCACGGAAGTGTATATCCATGGTGAAAATGAGGTGATCAGGGCCAGGGAATTGAAAGATGTTGAGGAGATATAGAACATGTGAGCTGTCGGGATATTAGTGGGAAGGGATTGAAACAAGGGGGCTAGAATTGAGTCGAGGCATGTGGACATGAGTTCAGTGGGGCAGGAGTAGGCAGAGACAGTGGGCCTACCCGGAGAGTTAGGTTTGTGGATCTTGGGTAGGAGGTGGTGACAAGCAGAGGATAGGAGAACTCCAGAGTTGATGAAGTTGGTGACGATGGTGAAGACAATTTTCTGATGATCCTTAGTGGGGTTCTCTTCAAGGTGCAAGTACAGAGGAGGTGTTTGAGAGTTGCTGCTTGGCCTCAACAAGGTAGAGGTAAGTCCACCACACTAACAGCACCATTTTTGTCTGTGGGTTTGATGGTGAGGTTGCGATTGGTGCAGCGGGACTGGAGGGCAGTGCGTTCAGTGGGGTAAGGTTCAAAGAGGAGGGAGGACTGCTGAAGTTGACCCGGTTGATGCCTCGTCGGCGCTTAGGGATGACAAAGAAGGCAAAGAATCAGAGTGGGGTGTCCAAGAAAATGAGGAGGAGGTTTGGAGACGGGAAGAGTGGTCATCGGTGCAGGGTGAGTAATTCTTGCCCAAGAAGTGAGCTCGGCGATGGAGGTGACAGCTATGGTGGGCGAAGAATTCACTAAGGTGCGGTTGAAGGGGGACAAAGGGGGACAAAGGTAAGGCTCTCTGTTTTGATTTCCAATTTCCAGCATTTGCAATGGCTTGGTTTTTGGTCCCTAAGCAGATTATCGAACCATTACTGTACTACTGCATCCAATGTGGCAGTCACAACAGTAACTACATTTCAAAAGAACTTTGTGTGTAATGTCATTTCTTCTTCGAACTATCTGCAGCAACAAAACGCTGCCTACAGATCTCCCCCAGTGAGGAAAATCCAGAATAAAGGAACAGAAGCTCTCTGGAGGCTATCACAACAGGGCTGTCCTGGGAGAAGCAGGAGGGAGACAGTAAGGATAGCAATTAATTTTTAAGCAAAAGCTGGTACAGTTATCCTTATGGAATACTAACTTTATTGAAAATATCAAAATGTGAAATATAAAAGATGTCTTCCACACTGCATAGTTCAAAATAATGGGGGATCTGTGGATATTATGTATTAGGATTTTCAGAAAGCTTTCAAAAAGATTTCACACAAAAATTTGGTCAATAAGTTTAAGCACATGAAATTCGGGGGTAAATACTCACTTGAATTAAGCAGATGGAAAACACTGAGTGGGGATTATTGAATCTTTTGCTGGTTGTCAAGCTGTGACTAATGGGGTACTGCAGGGATCAGTGCTTAATCCCAAGTATTCGTGTCCTATATCAACAATTTGTCGCACGGACCAAGTACCATATTTTCTAGTTTACTAATGATGAAAAAGCATTTGTGTTTGAGGGTGGAGAATGAAAAGAGACTTCACAGGAATAGGATCGAGCTGAGCAAGTAGACTAGAACATGGTAGAAACACAGAAAACCAACAGTACAATACAGGCCCTTCAGCCCACGAAGCTGTGCTGAACATGTCCTTACCTTAGAAATTACCTAGGGTTACCCATAGCCCTCTATTTTTCTGAGCTCCATGTACCTGTCCAGGAATCTCTTAAAAGACCTTATTGTATCCGCCTTCACCACCATCGCCGGCAGCCCATTCCATGCACTCACAACCCTTTGCATACAAAACCTAACCCTGACATCTCCTCTGTACCTACTTCCAAGCACCTTAAAACTGTGCCCTCTCGTGCTAGCCATTCCAGCTCTGGGAAAAAGCCTCTGACTATCCACACGATCAATGCCTCTCATCATCTTACACACCTTTATCAGGTCACCTCTCATCCATGGTAAATGCAATATAATGTGGAAAATGCGAAGTTATCCACTTTGATGCATAAAATAGGACTTTTCTTACAATGTGATTGATTGGTTAACTCAAATAGCATGTTATTTTTTAATAATGGGAGAATTTGAGTACAGAGATATTTGTATGACTGCAATTATACATATGTGGTATGGTGAGACTGCACCAAGAGTATTGTGGATACTTTTGGTCTCCTTATCCAAGAAAGAATGTACCTACCATAAAGGGAGTGCAGCATATATTCATCAGATTCGGTCCAGGGAAGTGCTTTTGCTGAATGAGTAGAGTTTGAGTTGACCATCTGCATATTATTTAGTGTTCAGAAGAATGAGAGACTTAATTAAAACTTACAGGATCCTCACAGGACTCAACAGGCTGGATGCAGGGAAGTTGCTTCCCTTGGCTATGGGGATCACAATCTCAGTTAAAGGGTAAGTTGCTTAGAGCTGAGATGAGAAATTTCTTCATGCAGTGAGGTGAACCTCTGGAATTCTCCACCTCAGAGCTGTGGAGAACCAATCATTTAAAACATAGATCAGTCAGTTTCTGGATATTAAGTCATGGGATACAGAGATAGTTCTGGAAAATGGCACAGAGACAGATCAACCCTTAGACTGTTGAATACATAAATGGCCTGCTCCTGATTCTATTTCTTATGCTCCTGTGCACTTGCCATCCATCTAACCACAATTGCAGGTTATTATTCACAGTGCTGCTACACTTTCATGATCATCTCCAATAGGTAAATATAACACTGCATTACAGCCCACCTTAAACCATCCGCACCTGTGTATACTGCAAAGAAAAATATATGCACACAGCAAAGTATAATCTCCAAAAGCCAATCTTCTAACCAATTAAAATTGGCATAACTTCATTTATATTTGTGTGACTTTCCTAAAACTTAAAAATGTTAACATTTCTAATATAGCACTCCTGCCTCATCAGGGTGATGAATTTCTTGAATTCTCTCTCCCAGAGGGCTGTAAAAATACTTTCAAAAAAAGTTGATAAATGAGACAACTGAGTAGGCCCAGAAGAGGGAGGCCTGGGGTACGATCATGCCTGAGACAGCCTGAGGGGCAAGACTACCCTTGCTGCTTTCTTTTATATAACTTATTCTGTGTAAACAAAAGACAATCACATAATTTAGGATGGAGTCACTAGTAATACTGCACAGGAACAGCTCATTGACATGGTTAACAGACCAAGGTTGTTGTGCTGGAGCAAAGCACTATTAGGGAGTCACCCAACTACAGGGTCACCCTCAGGCACTGACAGTATATCATAGGATTACGACACAAAATATTACAGCATGGAAGGAGACTATTCAGACCACTTCGTTGGTGGGGGGTGGGGGGGAAAGAGTTCTTCCATTTGGGAGAATGCAGCAGAAATGAGATATGCAAACCCAGTGCATCACTCAGGAATCAGGTCAGCAAAACTTTAAACTTTCCGCATCTGAACAAAACATTCACTACTTCTTTGACAAAGACTAATCAGAGCAACACACACATACTGAAATCGCCAAGCAGACTGCCAGTCCCACTGTCCTCACCTTGCCACTGGTCACAGAGCATGTCCATCCCTCAGCAATTGGTCAGTTAATGCTTACATCCACATTACCTCTGCCTCCATCTGTTGCCTAATATCGGGACACCTGTAACACTTGGTTTTCTCACACCCAATTAGAGTGGCAACAGGGTTCCCCCACTCTGATTTGCAAAGGCTGGAAATCAATTTGGAAATTGATTTTATTGGTTTGGAAAACTGGAGTCAGTCATGGAGAGGTGTAGGTACACGTGTTCCTCAGCAAACTGTTAGTGGCTTGTCTCTTTTGTAGACGCCATGATGTTCCTGCTATGTACATTATTCTCTCCCTTATGTCTGTTCCAGCATTCAATAAGATGTGGCTACATAGATTCCATAATCTTTAGTACTAATAAATGATCCTGACCTGTGGTGTACAGCCAAGGCTATCATGTACAAAGATTTCCCAGCCATTGAGCACATCTATAAGAAGCACTGCCACAAGAAAGCAGTATCCATCATCAGGAACCCCCACCGTCCAGGTCATGCTCTCTTCTCACTGCTTCTATTAGGAAGAAGGTACAGAAGCTTCAGGACCTATACCACCAAGTTCGGGAACCGTTATTACCCCTCAACCATACTGAACCAGAGTACATAACTTCACTCACCTCAACTCTCAAGCGATTCCATAACCCTATAGTATGGACTCACTTTAAAGGACTCTACAATTCATGTTCTCAGAAATTATTTATTTACTTTTTTTTGTATCTGCATAGTTTGTCTTCTTTTGCACATTGGCTGTTTGTCAGTCCTTGTGTGTAGTTTTTCATTAATTCTATTGTATTTCTTTGTTCTACTGCAAATGCTTGCAAGTAAATGAACCTCAGGGTTAACATAGATGTACTTTGATAATAAATTTAGTTTGACCTTTGAAAAATGAAAATGAAAATGCTAGAAACATTTAATCAGGTAGCATCTGTGGAGAGAGAAAGATTAAAGTTGCTGACGCTAATTATAGATCAACTCGTTCTGATGAGAAGTAATCACATTGAAACTGACTGTTCATGCTCCACAGGCGCTGCTTAACTGCTGGAGTTCACAATTTTCACAAGGGATTAATGCAAGGGTGATGTATCCCCAGGCTGGGTTTACAATAATCAGGGGTAGGGATCTCAAAATAAGTCAGCCTTACACAACAGAAATTTCTCTATCCAGAGTTAATGAATTTTAAATTTCACTCGAGGAAGCTCAGTCAGAGATCAAGAATTTTTAGATATGAAGGTATAATGTCTTTATTTAGGAAGGGTGGCAAGGAAAACCCTGAAAACTATGGGCCAGTAAGTCTAGCAATTGTGACAAGTTACTTACTGGAGAAAGTTCTGAGGGATAAGAATTTGGAAAGACAGGGGTTGATTCAGAGTAGTCAGCCCAGTTTTTGTAGAGGAGATCATGTCTTACAAACTTGATTGAGTTTTTCTCATGAAGAAACCAAGAAAGTTGATGAGAGCAGGGTAGCAGATGTGCTTTATATGAACTCCAGTAAGGCCTTTGATAAGGTTCCACATGCTAGGCTGCTCTGGAAGGTTAGGTCACAAGGAATCCAGGGAGCTGGCTAATTGGATTCATCACTGGCTTGATGGCAGCAATCAGAGTGTGATGGTAGAAGGTCCCTGAGGAGCATTGTTGAACAAAAGGACCTTGAGTACAACTGTACTTCAGACCTACTGCAGGGTCTTGGCCCAAAACGTCGACTGTACTCTTTCCCATAGATGCTGGCTGGCCTCCTGGGTTCCTCCAGCATTTTATGTGTGTTGCTTTGAGTACAACTACATGTTTCCCTTAAATGGAATCACAGGTAGACAGTGTGGGTAAGAGGTCTTTTGGCAATCTGGTCTTCATGGGTCATGGCATTATAAAATTTGGAAGATCATAGTGCAGTTGTACAAGATACTGGTGAGGCCGCACTTGGAGTAATGCGTTTAGTTATAAGAAAGAAATTATAAAACTAGAAAGAATGTAGAAAAGATTTACAAGGATTCTGCCAGGACTTGAGGGACTGAGTTATAGGGTAGAGGTTCTACGGCTAAGACTTTATTCTTTAGAGCACAGGAGATTAGGAGAGGATCTTATAGGGGTACAGAATGTCCTGAGGGGCATAGCTTGGAAGAATGGACTTGGTCTTTTCTACAGAATTATGGAATCAAAAACAAGATGGCATGGGTTTAAGGTGAGAGGGGAAAGATTTAAGAGGAACTTAAGGGCATTTTTTTTTTACACAAAGGGTGGTATATATGTGGAATCAATTGCCAGAGGAAGTGGTTCAGGCAGGGACATGAACAACTTTTAAAAGACAGTTGGACAGGTGCATGGATTGGAAAAGTTTAGACGGTTATGGGTCAAACTTTGGCAAATGGGACTAGTTTGAATGGGGCATCTTTATCAGCCTGGTCCAGTTGGACCAAAAGGCCTGTTTCCATGCTGTATGACCATGTGTCTTTTCAGGGAATCAAGAGAGTTTGTGCAAGGCAGCGGTGCACCTGTGGAGAGAGAAATGCAATCAATGATTCAAGTTGCTGACCTGAACAATAAATGAACTAGTTTTGATGAAAAGTAGTCACACTGAAACACTGACTCTTATTTCTCGTAAAAGGTCAATCTCAATCTCATTGAATAACAGAGTAGATCCACAGGCCCAATAAACTACTCTGACTTCTATTTCTCATCTTCCACTACCCTTGAGTGAAGGAGGACTTGTTGCAACACCTCTGAACAGCCTGGCTCTAATTCTAAAGTTTGACCCTTCCACATGAAAGCAACACTTTGCTGTCCAGTTTAGGATTTACAGATTAGATTTACAGCTAGTGATCCGCTTTCTAAGTGTTGTAATGTAGTAACTATGGCAATCATTTTCTGTACAGCAATCTACAACTCTCAGTATGGCAATGACAATATCTGTCCTTCTTTTTGTAATATTTGATGTTGGTTCAGGAAATAATAGCAGCGATCCTTTCTTCCTGCTCTTCAACGTACTTCACCTCTAGAGTTGACAGCATACACAACACTGCTGGCAGATGGCACTTCACATCACAGCCCAAATAAATTAACTGACACTAAAAACTGAAAACTAAGCAAGTTCTGGTGAATGACTAGCAACATGGCAATGGAGCTGTACATGCTTAGCTGACGCTGGCAGTGGTTGACCATGCTCCATTTGACGTGGAGTAGAGACAAAATAACACACTAGGATTCCTCTCATTTTATTCGCTGATGTTTTAATAGCCTTTGAATTCAGACAATCAAAAAATAAGAGGCAAATGACCCCTTAACAATAACAGTCTGCAGAACAATTACTGTGACCACGAGGTCTAGTGTGCACTCCACATACTGCAGGTTGCTCATAAAATAGTCTCTGCTTCACAGTCAATTGGTCATTATGTTTATGACCCCATAAACCTTTTCATCATAATTGTGAGTAAGGCTGAACATGTTTTTTTTAAAAAAGAATGCTCCAGGAAAAATAGGTACAAGAAGTGAAGTGATTATCTGTGACAGATGCTAATAGGCTTTAACAAATGACAGTTAGAAATTAAATTTCAAGAATATATCAACTTGGAGATATTTCAAAGAATGCTTTCCACTCAGCAATGTTTAGGTTCTTTCTGTGGAGGTCATCCTACCAAAACTATGAGAGGAGGAATGGGCTATGCACATTTGGAGATGGAGGCAGATGTCTGAGGCACTGCTTATCTGTCATTGAAACATCACAATCGGGAATAGCCAAAACCTCTCTGCACTTCAAATTAAGCTTCATGATGTCACAAGTGTTCTCTAAATATCTGCTGCTGAGACTACCAACTTGACAGGGGAATGCAGAGAAATCACATTATTTTAGGCATGATTATGCACCTTAGAGCTACTTGCATTCAGATGGCAGGGAACTTCTCAGGTAAAAGAGGATACCTGGACACAAGTGCTTTCCAAAAGTTAGTTTTACAAGGGATTCTCAATGAAGGGTGTTAGTACTGAGGGTTTTAGGATATCTAAAGGCAGGGTTTGGAGATGAGAACTCAGATGAGAAGATTTGTGGTGAAGGGGCACAGAAGTGTGATGAAATGTGTTGTTATTTCCAGAAGCCAACACATCCCTGATTGATTAAATAGCCCTGATCTGAAAGATAGAACATAGAACAGTAAAGTACGGTCCAAGCTCTTCAGCCCACAATGTTGTGCCAACACATATAAACCCTCACTATGATCAATTTAACCTCTCCTTCCTACTAGCCAATAACTATTTTTTTTATATTTTTATAAGAGTCTTCTGACCTTCATGCCATCTGTATACTAATAGGGTGTGCAAAAACACAACAAGACCAAGGCAATTGATCATCTGCCTCCTTTCAAAGATATTATAGCTACACAAAAGGTTGCAGTAGTGACATTACTTTGTGGTGGCTTCAGAGTCACCAGCGTCACCAGCGGCAGCTGTGTCATCACAACAGATTCATTCCAAATTGTTTGAAGTGTGTTCTGAGGGAGAAAAGTCACTTGTAGAATAATTATTGTATCTGTAACCTCATTTACAATGCAAAGTCTAGACTTTTATTCATTTTATTTCAGAATTTTCACTCAAGATAAAAGACAAAGGAAGGGATAGGTGGTCAGGTGGAGAAGGGAGGAGGGAAACTTCTAGGTACCATGAAAATTTACAGAAGCACCAACTAGTTCTGGCTATTTCCAGCTTTTAATCACACTGACAGTGGCAGCCATGTACCAGGCTCTGGACTTCACTAGCTAAAACGTCCACTTCTCTGTCTCCCTTTGATTCATCAGCATGCTCCTTAAATATTACCTCTCAGAACAGGGTTTTGGTCAACTTCGGTAGGACTCAATGTCAGTTATCATTGTGCAGTTCTCCTGGCCTTACCTTAAGGCATTTGCAAGGCAAGAGCTCAAGACGCTCATAGCGTGAGGACTTTCCAATATTCTTGGGGCACCTTGTTCACCAAAGCAGTGCAAGTCAATGTTCATTCTTTCAATGAACAAAATCATTCAGTGGTATGAAAACCTGGCATGGCAAGACACTCGAAGGACATTCTGAGCTATGTTCACCCCCCTTCCACACCCAAACCATCCTTCAATTAATCCCCGGCACCTAGCAATGTACAGGAGCAAAGCTGCACATTGTTGGTCCTCGGCAGCAACAAGAGCAGCTGAGTTCGAGCTGCCAGGAAAGGCACAACACACTAAGTTGTAACTCTGGGTTTCTTTTCGTCCCAGACAGTCGATAGAAAAGACTGCTGCCGGCATTACTAACGCTGGGGTGCAAAAAGTTCAGAGCGTGTGCTCAGGAGGAAATGCTGCAAGGTTTTGGAAATGCTGAAAAGTGCTGGTGTAACATCACTGCCCATCAATCCAGCTGCAGAAAGTTAGGGATGGTACTTCACACCAGGAGAAGATTTCTGCCCCAGTGATGCCATTTAATCTTTCCACCCAGAGAAGGAAAAATTACACCATTATTCTATAATTGTTCTTTAAGACCCTTTTCCTTTCTGAGCTTTTCCCTAGTCAGTATTTTCACCCCCACTTTCTCCAGTGTTGAATTTTAATTCATCTCTTTTTATTTCTCCTTCTTTCTTAAATCACCTTGGTTATAGGATGATCCCATCATTTTCCAAGATTTTCACTGACTACATCATTATTAGATCACACTCCCAAACAAAATGCCCCTCAAAATGGTGGGTGAGGAAAGGAGTGCTTTTACATGATGCTCCTATCCTACGTGTTCTTGGCTAACAGCTTTCTTCTGGTTAAGTGGCATGTAGTTGGATTAGTGTGAGCTGGTCATCCATCTACTATCCTTGAATATCCTTACCACAAATAAAATGGTGTGTTTATCCAGGTAACCTACCCTTAGACAGATGAGGAATATCTGCCAAGTTACCATATTGTTCGAGCAAGTCCTTACAAGTAGCCATTCAATTGCTGCATCAAGAATTGCATCAACTACTGCAACCAAACCAAGTTCGATCAAAGTAGATGGGAGATAGGGTTCACTAAGTAGAGGCAACAAATGAGGGGGCAGGGGGGAGTAGAGAATGTGAATGTTGCAGCAATTTGCAGTAAAGTGGTGACTCAAATTACTTCTGTCCTGCCAGTTTAGAAGCCAACGTTTCACCTAACAAACAACTGAATGCATGCTTAGAAAAGTATAACAAAATGTTTACTAAATTTGTCCAATTTCAAACAATTCCGTCATCAAAACATTGCAATAATCAAATACTTCGAACTTAATAAATTCGGTTCACTTCTTTAAGTTGTTCATGTGTCTCTGCATTTGCATTCCTGCTAGTTTATTGCCTTTAAATAAAGAAAGAGACTAACAGAGAAAAGAGCAAGAGGGACAGAGAAAGAGAGAGAGAGAGAGAAAACGAGAGACAGACAGACAGAAACAGAGAGAGACAGACAGAAACAGGGACACAGAGAGAGAGAGAAGAGAGGGAAAGACAGAGAGAGGGAGAAGGAATGTGGGAGTATTGCAGTATCATACAGTACCATGAGCCACCTTGGCCTCCAAGTCAGTTGTACACAGTTAACAGATCGCTCACAGCCTGTAGCAGACAGTAAAAACAGTTCTTGGCACTTTCACAAGCAGGCAATTCTGCTGCATTCTGGCACATTCTTTCTCTCTACCTAACCCTTTCCCACCCCCAGCACCCCACTCCCAAGACCTTAGCAAGCGTCTTAACATATTTCCTTCAGCAATTAATTGACTCAAATGCAAGATTTTAAACAGCCACGGTTAAGAAATGTGAAATCCTCTGAAGTGACCAAAGAAAATGAGTCCCATGAACCAGTGGTCACATTTTCCGAGGAAGTACTCTGCTTGCAGTTTGTTAGTTTCTCTACCCCTCAATCCTCACCCTACCACAACCACCACCTCCTCCGTCCCTCGAGATCTGTGCACACATGTGGCCATAAAACATTCATGCGACTTGGAATTTTAACACAATGCCGTTTCCCTGGTTTAACCTGAATGGAATGCAGTAGTCACAGCAGACTAAATCATCCTGCCATTAAACACTGCCAAGAAGCCTCTACACAGCGCTGAGTGCACCAGAGAGCAGTTCGCAGACACGCAGCACAGAGAAACTGTTGCTGCTCCCTCTGACCTCCTGCTGCTCCACCCTGCTCCCAGACCTGATCTTTGCCCTGCACAAGGGCTGTGATGTGCATCACTTACACAGAACATCTGACTTGAGCAGTGGTCGGGGGAGTCAGTGCTCAGAATGACCAGGTTTTAATCCAAACTGCAGCGGGGCGAGACGGGTTCTCTTTCAGTCAACTCATTAACTCTTCAGACACTCACTCCCTGCTGTAATCCTTTTTCCACCACACTGCAGTCACTCAAGGGCTGTCTTTTGAGGCCAGTGCCAAAAACGGCACTCACTTTTGCTGGTAAAGCAAAGGGGAAATACACCAAATGTCATTAATAATAATAACAAAAACAGCAACAATAACATCAAGTTAAAACAAAGCTCAAACTCACTGGAATAAAGAAGTACGATGTGAAAGGCATGAATACACATAAACACCCACAGACTACTGTATACACAGGACCTGTGTGCTCACAAGGACGCCATAAAGTATGTGAGAGTCCAGTGAGAACACAAAAAAAATTCTCTACAGAGCCCACACATTCTCTTCAGCTCCAGACGTATGCTATGTTTGTAAATGATAAGACATAGGAGCAGAATTAGGCCCTTTGGCCCATCGTGTCTGCTCTGCCTTTCCATTATCCTTCTCAATCTCATTCTCCTGCCTTCTCCCCATAACCTTCGACACCCTCACAAATCACGAACCTATCAGTTAGTCTTGCGAGACAATGGATCTGCGCCTGGAAAGTCTTCACTCTCCAGGGCAAGGTTGTATGGAAGACCAGCAGTTGCCCATGCTGCAAGTCTCCCCTCTCCACGACACTAATGTTGTCCAAGGGAAGGGCATTAGGACCCATACAGCTTGGCACCAGTGTCGCCGCAGAGCAAGGACACAACACGTTGCCTCGGCTGGGGCTCGAACTCACGAGCCTCAACCACTTAGCTGCCTTAACCACTTAGCCATGTGCCCACTCACGAACCTATCAACCTCCACTTTAAATATACCCAATAACTTGGCCTCCACAGCCATCTGTGCCAGTGAGTTCAACAGATTCACTACCCTCTGGCTAAAGAAACTGCTCCCCATCTCTGTTCTAAATGGACATCCACCAATTCTGAATCTGTGCCCTCTGGTCCTAGACTCGCCCACTATAGGAAACAACATCTCTACATCTACTCTAGCTAGGCCTTTCACTATCCGATTAAGATTCAACGAGTCCACCCCTCATTCTTCTGAACTCCACCCCTCATTCTACTGAACTCCAGTGAGTAGAGGGCCAGAGCCATCAAACACTCATCATCTGTTAACTCTTTCATTCCTGGAATCATTCTTGTGACCCTCTTCTGGACCTTTCCAATGCCAGCACATTTTTTTCTAAGAATAGGAGAACAAAACCTCACACAATTCTCCAAATGTGGTCTCGCCAATGCCTTACAAAGCCTTTGCTGTTATATTCCGGTACTCTCAAAATGAATGCTGACATTACATTTGCCTTACTTACAACCCACTCAATGAGCAAGTTAAACTTTAGGGAATCCTGCACAAGGAATCGGAAGTCCCTTTGCACCTCCGATTTTTGAATTTTCTCCCCGTTTAGAAAATAGTCTACACCTTTTTCCTTTTACCAAAGTGCATGACCATGCACTTCCCTATGCTATATTCCATCTGCCACTTCTTTGCCCATTCCCCAATCTTCCCAAGTCCTTCTGCAGATTTCCTGCTTCCTCAACACTACCTGCCCCTTCACCTATCTTCATATCGACCATGAACTTGGCCACAAAGCCACCAATTTCATCATCCGAATCATTGACATGTACTGTCACTTAAAAAGAACAGGTCCCAACACTGACCCCTGGGGAACATCTCGACTCACCAGCAGTCATCAAAATAGGCTTCCTTTTTGCCACTCCTTGCCCCCTGCCAGTCTGCTAATCTCCTATTTACGCTAGTACCTTTCCTGTAACACCATGGGATCTTATCTTGTTAAGCGGCCTCATGGGCGACACTTTATCAAAGGTCCTCTAAAAATCCAAGTAAACAATATCCACTGGCTCTCCTTTGTCTATCCTTCAGAATTCCAACAGATTTAGAAACATAAAAAACCTACAGCGCAATACAGGCCTTTCAGCCCACGATGCTGCACCAAACATGTACATATTTTAGAAATTACCTAGGGTTACCCATAGCCCGCTACTTTTTTGTCAGGCAAGATTTCCCCTTAACGAAGCCATACTGACTTTGGTCTATTTTATCCTGTGCCTCCAAGTACTCTGAAACTACATCCTTAAGCATCAGCTCCAACATCTTCCCAACCACTGAAGTCAAGCTAACTGGCCTAGAATTTCCTTTCTTTTGCCTCTCTCCCTCCTCCAGAACCATGTCAGAATCTAGTGATTCTTGAATGATCATCACTAATGCTGCCACAGTCTCTTCAGCTACCTCTTTAAGAACCCCGGGGTGTAGTCCATTTGACTTATCTACCTTCAAATCTTTCAGCTTCCCAAGCACCTTCCTCTTAGTAATAGTAACTATGTCCACTTCTGGCCCCTGGCACTCTCAAACTTCTAGCATACTGCTGGCATCTTCCACAGAGAAGAATAATAACAAATACTTTCTTAATTCATTGGCTATTTCCTTGTCCCCCATTATTACCTCTCCAGTGTCATTTTCCAGCTGTCAGATATTCACATTCCCCTCTATTGTACTCTTTATATATATGAAAAAAACTCCTGGTTTCCTATTTATTTTATTGGCTAGTTTTCTTTCATATTTCATCTTTTCTGTCTCTATGGTCTTTTTAGTTGATTTCTGTTATTTTTTTTAAAGTTTCCCAATCCTCTAACTTCCCTCTAATTTTCACTCTATTTTATGCTCTTTCTTTTGCTTCAATGAAGCCTTTGACTTCCCTTGTCAAACACAGTGGTTTTATTCTCGCTTTAGAATACTTCTTCACCTTTGGCATGTATCTATCCTTTGCCTTCTGGATTGCCCCCAGAAACTCCAGCCACTGCTGTCTGCCATCATCCCTGATAGTGTTCCCTTCCAATCAACTTTGGCCAGCTCCTCTCACATATCCCTTTAGTCCACTGTAATACTGATACATCTGACTTTATGTTCTCCCTCAAACTGCAAGGTGAATTTTATCATATTATGATCAGTGCTTTCTAAGGGTTCCACTTCTTTAAGCTTCCTAATCAAATTGGGTTCATTATATCACACCCAATCTAGGGTTCCCTTTCCCTTAGTGGGCTCAACCATAAATTGTTCTAAAAAGTCATCTCGTAGGCATTCTACAAATTCTCTCTCTTGAGATCCAGCACGAACTTGATTTGCCTCACCTTTTTGCATATTGGAGTCCCCCATGCCTATCGTAACATTGCCTTTTTTACATGTCCAGTGTAATTTTTACACCAAATCCTGGTTGACATTTAGAGGCCTGTATGAAACTCCCATTAGGCTCTTCTTACCCCTGCAGTTTCTTAACTCTACCCACAAAGATCCTACATTTTCCGATCCTATGTCATCTCTTTCTAAGGATTTGGTTTCATTTTTTTACCAACAGAGCCATGCCACCCTCTCTGCCTACCTGCCTGTCCTTTTGATACAATGTATATCTTTTGATGTTAAGCTCCCAACTGTAATCTTCTTTTAGCCATGACTCAGTGATGCCCATAACTTCATACCTGCCAATCTTTAACTGTGCTACAAGATAATCTACCTTATTCTATATACTGAGTGCATTCAAAGATAACACTTTCACTCCTGTATTCATCACCCTTTTCAATTTTGCCCCCATCTCGTCTTGCTCACTGTAATTTTGCCCTATCGTCAGCCTGTCCTTCCTCACAGTCTCACTACACAGTGTATTCTACTTGATTACCAACTGCCCCTGTGATCCAGAAATCTGAAACCCTGCCCCTCTGCACCAATTCCTCAGCCACGCATTCATCTGCCAAATCATCTTGTTCTTCAGCATTTTGGCCCCTTGCTGGTTTGTGGCACAGGCAACAATCCAGAGATTACCACCTTGGAGGTCCTTCTTTAACGCTTTCTGCCTAACTGACCATATCTTCTATTCAGGACCTCCTCCCATTTCCTACCTACTGTGTGTCATTGTTTCCAGTATGAACCAAGATTTCTAGCTGTGATGTTCTGTAAACTTTGAATTGTGGGACAGACTTTTCTATGCCAGAGAATACCGATTATAATCTAAAGAAAAACAAGTGAATAATAAAGCTGTCTAAAACTGAAGTTCTGCTGTACAAGGTTGCTGCTACAAAGCTGACTCGTGTGGTTGTTGAAGATGCTCAAGGCTTGGTTTTCCCAATAAATGAAGAGCGTTTTACATTTCACAATCCCATTGTCATCATTTATCTTCCCACCCCCCTACAACTCAGTAGCTAATGCCTTGCTGTGAGTCCACACACTGGTGGAAATTATGGAGCAATAGTGAGACTAATGGTATAGTTGTTTCAAAGAGTTGTCATTGGTGCAATGGGCTAAATGTCCTCCTTCAATGTTTCAGTCCTACAAGACCACAAGTGACTCCAGTCTTGAAAAAAAAATGTACACATGCCACAATTCTAATTAATAACACAACCACAGTACTCTATATCATTAAAGAGAATGGGGAATCCGGTGAACAAGATGCAATTTAGCAAAGGAAGGCCAATAAGAACAGTTATTCAGATGTTATATATGAGACAGATCTTTGTACGCTCCATCATCAGAAGCAGGAGGAATACCAGTTGCCTATTTTTGAATGGAGATACATCGGAAATAAGGGGAAAGGCCTAACTTTTGAACATTCTATCATTCCCCCTGCCTGTGCCCCGCTGATTAAAGTAAATATGTAAAGGAATAAGATTTCCATTTCTTCACTTATAACATGTTTAATTGGTACTTCTACCACAAAATTTCATCAGCAACAAATGAAATGCGAAAACTCCAGGCACACCCCCAATCCTCATCACTGCCCACCCCCCCAACTTCCCCTGCTGCTTTGTATTTAGACATCTTCCCTTTTTTCTTCCCACTTCCTGCTTCTCCTCGAACACCTCGTGACACCTTTCTACTCAGGTGCTCCACAAATTGGCGATAGAGCAGCAATCCCATTAGACAGGTGTCTAACAATAACTTCTGTAATTGGGGTCTGATGCATTTTGTTTAACACGTAATTAACTCCAGGAAGCTATTAATACAACTCCGCCATGGCCGGTCCTGAGCCTGGCTGTGAAAGGGGGAAGGTTAAGCGTGGGGCAAACAACCCCATCCTGTAAAAACCCGACGCTACAGAACACCAACAGAAGCTTCAAAGACGTCAGCCTCGGGATGAGATCTCAGCCAAGAAGATGGGCTACACCTCGAGACAACGTGAAAGACTGGATCAGGACAGAGGACTCTGGTGAGCTACTGTCAGCAGCCTATGTCCCAGTAGGGATGATGGGCTTGAGTAAGAGCACAATACAATATGGTCACTAATAAATCAACTGGAAGTATTCAGGTGGGACCTCTCCACCGCAGCCAGTTGAGTTAAGCTGCAGAAAGTCTTTAAATTGAAGCTGGAGAAACTGACAGGAGAACGGATCAGGTGGCCCTGGTGGTAGAGAGAGAAGAAGAGTGAGGGATCAGATGGCCCTGGTGGTAGAGAAAGGGGAAGAGTGAGGAATTGGGTCAATCTGATTTTAGGGAGAGAAGAAGAGTGAGGAATAGGGTGGATCTGGTGGTAGAGAGAGGGGGAGTGAGGGATCAAGTTTATCTGATGGTAGAGAGAGGGGGTGTGAAGGATCAGGTGGCCCATTTGGTAGGGAGAGAGGAAGAGTGATGATCCGGTGGATCTGATGGTAGGGAGAGTGAAAGAGGAAGGGATAAGTTGGCCCTGGTGGTAGGGAGAGAGGGAATGAAGGATCAGGTCAATCTGATGGTAGAGAGAGAGGGGAAGAGTGAGGGATCAGGTGGATCTTATTTTAGGGAGGGAGGAACAGTGAGGGATCAGGTGGATCTGGTAGTAGGGAGAGGAGAAGAGTGAGGGATCAAGTTGATCTGGTGGTACAGAGAGAGGAAGAGTGAGGGATCAGGTAGATGTGGTGGTAGAGAGAAAGGAAGAGTGAGGGATGAGGTGGATCTGGTGGTAGAGAGAGAGAGAGAGAGGAACAGTGGGCCTAAGGCAACCTCTATGTTGCAGCAATTCAGATAACAGAAATTTACCTCATAGAATTCACAACTCATTATCAAAAGCCTGGAATGTGGAATAGAAAAACTCACTCTTAGGAAAGTTACATGGGAAAAAAGTAAATCAGTAACAATTTTTTCCACTCTCATTTCCTGACACATCTGCAGATGACACAACTTTGTGTTAAGGAAGATCAAGATATGGACCATATGCAAGGAACACAAACCCCAACCCACTTCTTGCAATATAGTGATCATCTGCATTGTGAAAAAGTAACCCAACAATCAACCATTAAAATCCATACAGCAATATATTTGGTGCTTAATAAGTAACACGAAGGATGTCATTGTTGAGAAAATGGATGTCTCCAATCAACTGGAATAGAACACTGGGATATCAAAGCATTATGGTGGTGGGGTCTGAGAGAATGGGTTACAGAGAACAAAATGGGGAAAGGGGAATGAGTCGGATGATTATAAGAGTCACTATAGGTTTGAAGGTCAAGCACCCTCTTTCTACATCATAAGGAAATACAGAATACAATTAAAACACCCTCACAACACTTTAAATACTCTGGATGAGTATCTGAAATGCCAGCAGAGTAAGCAGTGTTCCATGTACTGGTAAATTGTATTATTATCGGTGGTCAGCTTGGACGTAGTGGGGAAAATGTTTCCTTCCATTCTGTAAGACTTTATGACTGCTTTATGTAATTGTGTTTGCAGCTAAATAATTATAAAATGAGGATTTAATCATAAATGTAATAATGTATGCTAAAATTATGAGGTCTTTTGGACAGTGTATCTGGGCAATGATTTAAGAGTGCAGGGTGTTTTTGTCTTATTTTTGCTGCATCTGTTACCTCAGGAATTCACTAAAGTTCTTTAGATGCTTAACACAATCTCACTGACATACTGAATATTGCCTCTGGCCATTTAAAATATGCACAATTTGAAGCCAAAATCCAACATTGCACTTTAACCAAATAAGGTAAGGCAGAAATTTGTGGTGACAATGTCATGTCATTTTTGTTTTACAACAATAAAAGGATGCTGTAGAAATATGTCATATGTATTACAGAAAATGTTGGAATGTTGAAAATATTTACAGATGTGCTTTCAAAACACATGGGTGGTTTTACAGCCAGCGGTGAAGGAGCAGCCCTCTCTGCACGCTGCTGACTCCCTCAGGCTGTTCAGCAGCAGCTGGCTTTTATTGGGAGGCTGAAACTGCACATTGCCTCCTGCAGGGAACATGTGGTGCACATGAGCAGAAAAAAGCTGGAGCAAGGTTCTTCAACCAATCAGATCAATGAATCCTCACAGACATGCTGAGTCTAAACCGGGAAGGGTAAAGAACAAAGTGTAAATGATATTTAATTCATGTTCAGAAAGCAATATAAAGAGAGGGAATGTAAGACAGGATCAAGAAAGAAATAAAAGCTGGAAAAGTATGTTGTTTCTTGAAACTCAAACGGTAATTAAGTTCTAAAGGCATGAAAGGCCACACTTGCGAAGTTAATTTATCCAGGCTAGAGAGGTTGTTTTAGTAGGCGTTAGGTTTTGTAATGCTGCTAGAGAATTATTGACATGAGAATGCAACAGACTCCTTGCTTTTGGCCATATTAATGGGTAGGTGCAAAATCTTATCATCCACTATGCATTTTGGTAGTAACTCTCAGCAAGATAACATTATAGTGCAAATGGGAGAACCAGGGTACCTACTTGTGGATCTTTAATAGTGCACGTATAGATGCCTTTACATTGCAGTCCAATTCAGCCAAAAGTTATTCTCAGCACAAAATATGGGCAAATACACTATGTACACTTTTGCCAGTGAAGATGGCTTTGGTAATATTTTCAAAGAAGGTCCAATTTAATTCAGTTAATCATTTCTATTGCTCAGTTTGTTGAATTATCAGTGACTACACTCAGATGTGTAAAACCTACTCAAGAGAGATGGATTTTAATGTCGCATGGCTAAATAAATGTTAGTATATTGTTCTGATGAGATAGAGTCTTTTACATGGTAAATAAGTTAGAGGCCTTATTGAAAACTGATTTTGAAACATGACTTTGAATTATTCTCTGCATTATAAACACTGAATCAATAAGGAGTGGAAAAGGAAGAGCACCAAACAATTTTTTGACCCACTAGCACATTTTTTTTAAAAAAAGAGGACAAAAATCATTCATATGCCTTTGAGCCATGTCTTAATATTTAGGATTTCACACAATGAATTTTCTGAATGCATTCCATTTTTACTAATTGCAAAGAGAAAGCAATTTATCTCCAAGTCAAACATGAAACAGCCTTGTTTGTTCATGCTGTTTGTGTTTGTTTTCTGTATTCACAGACGTGAATAAGTAGTACTCAATTAAATCCTTTATTGTAATAAATATCCCAAGGAGTGACAGAGGGATGCTGTCATTGAGTGGTTTGACTTAAAACATATCTGACAATATTTAAAAGGTGATACTGGGCATGCTGACCTGGAGCTTGATCAAAGAGGTAAGTTTAAAGAGGAAACGCCAAAGAGGAGAGAATCCATGATCAGTGCTCTGACCAGGACTGGCATTGACACTCCTCCTGAATACAAACTGATTTATGCAGACCGTTCCTCTGCACTTGTAGATTTCATTGATTTCATTGGCCAATGTTCATTGCTCTTGGAACCAAACCGGATCATCACTCAATACTACGGTTTAGTGAACATGTGAACAATGACATTGAGGTGGTTCCTCTGCCTTTGCAGCTTACTGTGGGTTGCAAACGGACATGTTAATCTACCTCCATTCCCAACAAGCTCTGCTGCAAGATATGCAGTATATACGCAAAGAGGGTGTGGAGGAGGATGGCCGGGCTAGTGTCACATTTCATCCCCAGCAGCTGCGTAACAGAGGACTCTCTGATCTACGGGCTGTTCCCGGGGACGCACACGGAGACCAACATCCGGTGCTGCTGGCAGATCATCAACTCGGTGAAAGACGCTCTTTGGTCGGCCCGAAACTTGATGAACTACCAGCACATGGAGATGTCCGTGGGAGAATGCTGCCGACTGGCACATTCTGGGCTGCAGGAGTACGTGCTGAGGGACGCACTGAAACTCGGTACAGCCACCGCAAGGGCCCGGTGGGGAAGGGCCACGGTATAGGTTTCTTCACCCACGGGAGTGTGAGGGGCCGGGTGGCGGGGAGTATACCCCTCAACAATGATGTGGTAAGGTGAACAACTGGAGTGCCACATGGGTGGCCATAAATATGAATATGTACAGACTACAATAGAAACGTATGTAAAGGATGGAAAGTTATTGAACGGTTTATTGTATTTATTTATTTTTTGAATAAAGTATATTTTGAAATTTAAAAAATATGCAGTATATACTGCAGGATAACTGAGAAAATTTGTACTTAACCTCTGTGCTTTTGGGCAGGTGGTGCTCGTCACCCTTGGACGGCAGCCCGACTCGGAGAAGGAAAACTCCGATTTTAAACCTCCGCTGCCTTGCGGCCATACCCACCCATGGGAAAGGCTTTGGGTGTAATCTCCGAGGAAGAAATCCGGAGCCGGGATCTCTAAGGCAGTTTGACGTTGTATACAACTTCACTCTGGCGACCTCTACGACGACACTGGTGCCAAGCTGTATTGGGGCTTGCCCTTCCCTTGGACTACATCAGTGACGTGGAGAGGGGGAACCTGCTGCATGGGAAACAGCTGGTTCTTCAAATCTTCCCGCCAAGGCTTGCGCCCTGGAGAGGTCACAGTCCACCAGAGGCGTAAACCCATGATCCCCTGGGACTGACGGCTGCCTACTATGTTGGAGCTACAAATCTTATAGCAGTCAACTTTATTTTTATTCATTAATAATCATTATGACTGTGTAAATGTTGTTATCTACAATCTAAAACAGTCATTTCTACATAACCACAATGCAATAATATTCATTAACAGTAGGGATTCAGGTCAGCCCATCCCAGAGAAGTAGAGTGCCCAGGATAGTCTGTATGGTAAGTTTAGTTCTCCCTATAATCAAGTATAAACTCATGGGAAATTCACAGATCTACAATGACACGTGAAAGCTAGGCCCTATTGGACATGGCCATTGGATGTTATAGCTCCTATGACATGAGCGAGAAGCACTATGACATTCCAGTACCACTAACCCTAATAAAGCTCTGCACAGGAGCCAAATACAATTTGTTTCACATCAAGCTTCTGCTCTGTGGCAGCAAAATCATAAACTACATCCAGACCCCTCTGCCCACAAAACACTCCTTTTGTTTCTCTTCAGAATATCCAAATTATGAGTGGAGCAATCTGGATGCCAGCTGTGCCATGTGGATCCTGAACAAGTTGCAGACCCAGGTGATTCAGTATACCTACTGTAGGTCTCAATTATTCACTAGGGATTAAGTGCCATCATCACTCACGCTGTTGGAATGGCATATCATTGTCCAGTAGATGCCCACCCCTGTGTCAGCTTATACACTCCCTTCTCTTCTCCCACATGAAGAGATGACCAGTTAAAAGAATCAGTTTCCGCATGGTCACTCGAACTGGTTATGAATACTTGTTGCTTCACTTGATGTTGTAACACGCCTACCATCAACCATTCAAGAGAGAAAAAAAAAATCACAAAACACTTAAAGAGCTTTCAGCAAGTCACCTCGCAAATTACACACCTTGGATGACAGAGCACTCTTCTCATAGTCTATGTTCACTATCCAAATGAGAAAAAAAACGAAATGAAGTATTGTGGACGCCTGTGAAAGCAGAGAGCATCCCAGATCACCAACAACATATCCAGATGAAGAGTAACTGTCACATCAACAATAAAGGAATTTCCATTCACTGCACAGCCTACACATTTCTGAGGAACATTGTTATCTGCCATGCAAAAGAAACCGATCATTCCTATTGTCAGAGCTGTGGTTGAAGCAACCTCACACTGTGGTTCTATGCGGCATTCTGTCAAGTAATGGATTCCCCCTTAGTAAAGCAGCATTATGTAAGGCTGTTTTATCATCAAAAGAAACTAAGTAGTGTCTTGCATTTTCTTCCAGCACGTAAAGGTAATTAAGGGGATGTAAAGCACTGAGATGAGAGACCTTATGTTGGTTGAAAACATGCAAGGTCTTGCTTCAGTTGAAGGTGGGTGAAGCACTAAAATAGAATTTCTGCTAGTGACTTTCCAACCACAAGATATATATAAGAGAGAACCAGGTGCCAAAATGTGGCAATTGGACACAACACACTTCATCTTCAGTAATGACTTTCTTCATGGAAGTAGAACCATGCTTGTAACTAAATTAGCACTGACAGGGATTTTCATATTGATTGTAATTCTGAACAATTTTTGAAATTTTTAAAATCTAGAATCTCTGTCAAAACATGATGCATATATTCAAAGGCATGCATAGGGAAGACAGAGGAAGGCAAACGTATCCCCACAGATGGCCAAATCTAAAAAAGCCAAAGCAAAACTGAATTAAAGTAATTGCAGAATGAATATTTTAATGCCATGCAGATCAGTAAACACTGGGTAACCACTTGCTGAAATCTGTGAAACACTTCCGCTCTTTTAAGTACCAAATAAAAATGAGAGATCAGATCTGTAGAGATAAAACCTGCAAAGAAAAATAAAGAACCCCTTGTCAACAGGTCTGTCATACTAAATGGGAAGAAGATACTGAATGATTAGGTTGCTGCATGTAGTTTGTGGGGCGGCAAATCTCCCACCAGCTGACTAATCTCTCTTCACTGTGCATTTCACCATTTATTTTGGATTTCCAGTATTTTCCCATCGCTAATGATAGAAATCAAGGAACTGGCTTTAAACTCTCATTCAACATGATCATGTTACGAGAGGTGAGAATAAGAGGGATGGGACTGAGAGAGCACTGTACATTCAAGGGATAGGACGGAGGGAGTTCATAACAGCCTTGCCGTGTTACAGACAGAACCACAGAGTCAGAAGGACAGTCTGAGGGAGTGCCATGCTGCCAGGGTGACAGGCTTGAGAACACACTATGCATCCACAATCCCTTGAAGCCGTTTTACATCCTCTTTCCCAATCATAATCCCAGCTATAGTTTTGCAACATCAGCAA
Organism: Mobula birostris; assembly: GCF_030028105.1. Classification (NCBI taxonomy): domain Eukaryota; kingdom Metazoa; phylum Chordata; class Chondrichthyes; order Myliobatiformes; family Myliobatidae; genus Mobula; species Mobula birostris. Next base: position 77,030,426 of record NC_092374.1, on the reverse strand, counting down.
ACTGGTAAATATGGCATTTGGTCCGCTCAAATACATTGTTATAAATCAGTTGGAAAGCTTGCAGAGAAATTATTGAATCTGGACAAGTGAAGGTGCTGCATTTCGGGAAGTCAGATACGGTATACAGCAAAATGGTAGGATCTTTAGTAGTTCTGATGATGTACACAAAGGGTTGCATGGTTTATACTTCTGCCTTGCTTCCGCCTTGCATTTGACCCACCAAAATGCAGTCCCTCATATTTACTTGGAGTAAACACCAAGTGCCATTTCTCTGCCGACCTTTACAACTGATTTATAATGATGTGGCTGAGGGGACCAAATGCCAGGGATCCTGCCATGTAAGCCCTCAGCTCCCTGAAAGTGACAATATTAGGTAAGGTGATAAAGGCATACAGAATGCTTGCTTCCATTAGTCAGGCCATTGAACAAAAAAGTGAGCAAATTATTTGGTAGCTGTGTAAAACTTCGATCAGACTATGTTTGGAGTGCTGTATGAAGTTCTGGTCAGCACACTGTATGAAGAATGGGGAAGCTTTGGAAAGGTTGCAGAAGAAGTTCACCAGGATGTTGCCTGCATACAGCTCATACTCATACATATGGGATCAGTTTTAATTTGGCATCACGATTAGCATAGACATGGTGAGCCAAATGATTCCTGTGCTGTACTTTCCTGTATTTTCCAAGTTTTTATGTTATGCAGGTTGGGAAAAATGGGGACCCTGCAGTACCCCACTACCCAAATCTTGCCAACGTGTGAACAATTCCCACTCCGTTAGTTTTTTTAAAAATCTGATACTAATTGCATTATTTTCACTTCCATCTGACCTAACTTTGCAGACCAATCTCCTGTGTGAGAACTCAATGAATGACTTTCAAAATTCAAGTACACTACAGGACCAAGACCACGTAATCTCTTGAACAAAATATTAAAATATTTTTATTGTCCTTTCTGCTAGAAATTAACAAACCATTGGCCACTATTTACAATAATGCAATGCTTTCGAAACGTGTTAGCAATTTACCAAAGCATTGTGAGGAGGCATTTCATTATCTGAACTTTTTCCAGCATTGTTTAACTACCTCTGCTCTGTAGCTCCAACACCCCGTGCCCTTATTTCAATGACACCATTTACTCACTTCCAACATAAAATTGCTAGGCTGCAAGTTCCTCATTCAGTCAATCAACTCAAATCTCATTGCCCAAGGTCCAAGATTAGCAACATCCCAACAACATGGCAAACAATATGTGGACCTTTCCTTCACAAGCCCCAAGAGCAATGAATCTCTGATGGACAAGAATAGCCAATTACCTCTACCCTACCTAGAACCTCCACTACACTTTGGGCAGGCTGATATCTGCAGTAACATTGCACATACTATGTTTGAGAATATACGTCAAGATTTAATGTCTCAGAAAAAATATCTGTCAATATTTCAGCTATCTACAATGATTTGTGAAATTTGATAACGTGCATATGTATCACTGTTTTATTAATTTTGGAGTCAATAGCTAATTCTGAATGATTTAAAGTAAAAGCAACTCTGTCCTCTCCTTCAGCATTTTGTGTTTTTTTTCCCAACTCCAATTATCCCTATTAACCACATATTCAGCAGAGATAGATTAGATCTTGGTTAACTCCTCTGCTGCATTCTAACGTCAACTACTTCAGATCACCCAGAAACTAATCTGTGTGAGAGGATACAGAGCAACACTGACAAGAATGTGGTGGCAGTCTGCCTTTCTGGAGTGGGGCCATTGTGGAAGAAAGACACAAAATGCCAAAGAACAAAAAGATAACTTCCTCGTGTTCTGGGTTAAGAGATGGGAACAGACGACTTAACCCCCAATTTCTTATGTGAGATGCCCATTTCTGGTAGAAATATAAGATTATTTGTCAATGTATTGGAATTGAAATTGGTTTAGTATTATCACATGCACCAAGATACAGCAAAAAGCTCGTCTTGCCTGCTGTACCATCCAGTTAGTTTCTTAATGATGGTTCATCTGATGTGTGTGTGTGTGTGTGTGTGTGTGTGTGTGTGTGTGTGTGTGTGAGTGAGTGAGTGAGTGAGTGAGTGAGTGAGTGAGAGAGAGAGAGAGAGAGAGAGAGAGAGTGTGTGAGACAGTGGGAGAGTGAGAGAGTTTCCTCGTATTTATGGGTGAGAAACACCTCGAAGCCAGGTGTTCAAATAGTAAATGTGTCTGAAACGTTAAAATAACTCTCATCAAAGGTACTCTTTACAAGTGTCAAATGGAGAGTGGTGTGCGCCATTCGGCCCCTCGAGCATGTTATGGGTTGAAACCACGAATCACTGTAAGAGCTGAAGGGGTCAGTTTGAGTTGGATCCATGCCGGCCGCTGACAACCCAGCCATTATAACGCTGCAGCTTCAACTGGCTTTCGACGTTTTTAAACAGCAATCTCGAGGTGTCAAGCGGACAGCACGTGAGGAATCGCTGTCTCACAGTCTCAGTCTCAACCCAACATTCAGAGTCCCGTCTCCATCCTGACAAGCCAAGTTTGTTACGGTGCAAATTAAGGCTCAAAATTGATTGTTTCGGCCTGCCCTTCCAACGTTCGCTGACAAATTGTTCCCCAGGCTGGAGTAGTTCACCCTCCCCGCTCCGCCTTCCGCTCCCGTCCGTTTCACATAGCGCTGCAGCACGCTCTCAGGAACCAACGGCGGGGCGTGGGCAGGAGAGGAGTTACTTTTGAAATACATGCGCTGCTTACGCTTACAGTTTTACTGACATATCGGCTGGGACAGTGCGGAGAAACGACGAGGAAGAAAAGCTGGCGTAAGCAGCCAGCAGCAGCCCAGTGTGTGTGGCCCAGACAGCGGGAAGAGCAAACCCGGCAACACTTGGAGTGGCAAGGCAGCTGGGTCGGCGTGCTAAATCAGCGCTTTAGCAAATCAATGCCACTTGAAGAGTACAATGTGAGCCCTCACTGTACAGACGCCAGGGACTAGGAAAATGCATTCTCAAGTATTTCACATTAAGAGGGAATAATGTGTTAATTTATAACTCTTCACCCTGCACACTTGGATTATCCATCTGTGTCAGCGATACGACTTTGAAAATTTATCAAAAACAGGGAGAAGGGAAAGGCATCCTCCAGTCAAGAACCTGGGAATAGTAGTTAAAAAAAAGATGCAGCCCAATTTTGCCCCTTCAGCTTTGTTACAGGGCTGCCGAGCGCTGCTCGTATTGCGGCGGTTCTACCAGGTCTCACCCTTCACGTGTGACAGGAGGGGGAAGTATGCGGCAGACAAAGCTGTCAGCAGTAGACTTCAGAAAGTTCGAAAGTCTACAGATTCAGTCACTCGCGCACTCGCCACCGAGCCCGCGCGTACACGCACACTTTTCCTCTCACAGGCGCCTGAGCACTTTCAGTCGTTTTCACACTCATTTCTACATTCTTGTTCTTACTTAAAAACAATACACACAAATAAAAGTCACATACTTTCACTCAAATATACATTTACATGCTAGTACACAGTCTCGGGCACCACAACACCAGACTAGCTACTGACACAAAGACAGTAATTAAACACTGATTGAGTTGCAAGACATCACAAGCCAGCGGGGGGGCTGAGTAATTTTTGGAAAGCTTCCTCGAGTGGATCAGCTGAGCGCATCTAGAACCTGAAATGTTAATGGTCTTGGTTAACTCTTTACGGACCAGATCGCAGGGAAAACGTCGGAACAGCTTGGGGATTTGCATCAGACTGGCCAAAAATAAATCACTGGGAATTCGTCTTGAATTACTGCACGGGTTTAATGTTGTACCATATTTAATTACTCGGCCAATTCTCTGTACATGATCGGGACTCCATGCACACTTTGCGCGCGGAAAAGTAGCAGTGCCTCCGCGCTTCCTTGACAAGTATTTTAACTGTCAGCAACAGTGATAGAGAATGATATACTGTACAAATTCCATCGCATCGGGCAACACTAATCCTGGCTTCATCTGCCTGTTGGAAATAACAACCTGCCGAGCACGGAATTCCGCTAAGGACGACGACTTTGTGGGATCACCAGGCTCTTCCTCAAGTTTCACGCCATTCTGAATTGCAAACATATCGTCGACATTTATGCTCCCCTCGACCCTCCTCCGGTCTTGATGAATCTGTCAGTAACTATCTTGCCTTTTATTCATTCTGTGGATATGACAGAGGCTAGTAATGCCAGCGTTTACTGTCTATCTCTTATCATTGCTCAACAGAGAGTTAAGCACTTTGATGGATCTGTAGTTACTTATAGGCAGAATTGGTTAGGAATAGAACAATTTCCTTCCCTGAATAGCATTAGTGAAGGATAAGTGGTTTTAGGGTAATCCAGAGATTTCGTGATTCGCTTTTCCAAAAAAGAAAAAAATAAAATCCAGATTTATTTAATTTTTCGAGTTTAAACTTCCCAGCTGATCAATGACCCTAAACACTGGTTGCTAGTTTAGTGGCCTAACCGCTGTGTCTCACCACTCTTTGGGCAAAGAAGCTTGAGCAAAATGACGACGAACCATAAAACATAGAAACAGAATCAGGCCATTCGGTCCATCGAATCTGCTCTGCCATTCCATCATGGCTGATTTATTATCCTTTCAATCCCATTCTCCTGCCTTCTCCCCCTAACCTTTGACACCATTACTAATCAAGAACCTGTCAACTTCTGCCTTAAATATTCCCAATGATTTAGTCCGCACAGCTTTTTGTGGCAACTAATTCCACAGACTCACCACCCTCTGGCTAAAGATACTTTTTTCCTCATCTCCGTTTTAAGTGAGCGTCCCTCTATTCTGAGGCAGTGCCCTCTGGTGCTAGACTCGATAGGAAACGTGCCTCATTAAAATGGTTCGTCATCCACAACTCCAGAAAGCATGCGGTGGACTAGAGTTTGATTTGTTATTGCAATCGTGAAAAGCAGTGGACCCAGCACGAAGCCTCCTGCAACTGCATTACTTATCTTCGTCCACTGGGAATAACAAACTCTCTGCTTCACCTCTCACTCCACAGTCCCTGATCGTATTCCTTTGTCTTTTATGGGCAATGTAACCAAAATGTTATTTTTAATCTAGATTAATTACAATGCCATTGTCTGGTCTGTTTTCTCTTTATAAAAACCCAATAAAGGTTGTCCAGCTACCACGTTGAAACCCATCCATTGTTAGACTTCTCATTTCTATATTTTGTTTCTCTCCCTCTCACTCACTTTTTTCTCCCCACCACGCTGTTAAACTGTTTGTATCACAACTCCTTTGCCATATTCTTTCCCCCAATCAGAAGTTTCACGCCAGCTATTTATGATTGCTCTCACTCTACACTCTTTCAAACCTACAGTATTAACACATTTCGTCAAAACTGCGTGGATTTGTTTGGATTAAGGGTTTGAGCTTTGAGTTTGATTCGTTTGTTGACTATATCTCCTGTTCTATTTTAGTTTTATTTTCCTTGATCATTTAATCACACGGCTCCTCTCTCCCTTTTACTTCTAATCCCTTCAAATTATGTTCTACACCGCTCTATAACTTTTGCCTCTTTCCGCGCCCTCAACTAGTCCCTTGACTTTATTTATTTATGGAATCTCATGACTTGAGTTCACTTTGTTCTTTCTTGCAGAGGAATACTTCCTGCGTTCTGTTCACGGTTTTAAATATTTCCCATTGCGACGCTGCATCGTTATTTGTTAGTGTTGTGCGCATTCCTCTTCCCAAATCGACTGTTCTGTCTTCCAGTCTCCTCTTTTTATTAATCTATTAACCTGATTTTCGTCACACTCATGTCCTTCTCTTATCAAATTAGAATCCCCACTGCACTTTCTCCTGACAAAAACAACCCAGCAGAGACAAAGCGAGATGCAGAGCTGCGCATCAGCCTCATGCTGGAAGCAGTGTAACTAAAACGGAGCTGGAGCAGGGGCATCTTTCACATTCTTGCTTGGTTTCCCCACTGGCATCACCCCTCACGCACGTCAGTATCCTGTCCCTCCACCTCTTAGTGACCTGATTATCTGAGTCCCATCAGCAGTCGAAACTAACGTAGCCCAGAGAATGGTCCCAGCCAACTTCCCTTAAAGGGGGAATAAAAAGAACGTCGGTAAATTCTCAGCCGGTTAGGCAGCGGCTGCGGAGGAAGGGGTAAAGATCGACGACAATTCTGCTTTATTGCAGAATTCCAGCATCCGCAGTTTTCCATTCCTTCAAGCATGGGCTGAGTACAGTTGGTCAGTGAAATGGACTAGTTAGTAGCGGTGACTTTCTCCGCACTTTGCACCGAGCCTTTCGGCGTGCGACGCTTTCAGGAGGTCCACCGGTGGAGGACTGGTCCTGACCTTGATGCTTCCAATGAAACGGAGATACTTGGCTTGGGTTTTAGGAGTCCAGCTTCCTATCTCCGCTTTGCCTGAGGAATCGAGCCTGCCTTGGGCTCAAACAAAGAAAAGTCCACCTCCCTCCAAACTTCATCTCACTGAATTTGACGGATTGATTTCCCGCTCGGCTTCACCTTTTGCGCGTCCACCTCATAAGGGTGTTGGTCGAACGTCCACACTAAACAGTCTATTACAAGCCGCCGGTTTACGGTCCCAGGGAACTTTCAACTCCCGATCACATTTTTCTTCTCTGCGATCAAACTGGCTACCACAGATAGTAAGTATTTTGGCCTTGATTTCTGAACTGCGAACGTCTCACAGGCACGACGTTTCCACAACTACACTTGAATTGTCAGTGGGTCCCAAGCAAAATAAAAGTGTCCGTATCAGCGGCCTTGCAAACAACACGACTCCATACTTCAACCGAAGTCAACCCAATCCTTCATCCAAACAGTGGAACACTGTCCTTGCTACACGCTGGGAAAATTGCAAGTGGGTTAACCCACCACAATATTCCAATATACCCCGTTCTCATGCACAGTATTCCGCAATGAACTGGATTGTAGATATTGCGTGGATCCCACCAAAGTAAATGTTTTTTCAAATCAACAAATACCCTCCAACTAACACGGCCGATTAATTAATTGATAAAATGTAATTAATTGTTTTTATCACTGGAATCGTTCTTTATCTTTTATGAATGTCACTTCAACCCCATAGTTGAAAGGCTTTATTTTCGTTCAGCTCGATAAATGGTGGAGGCGTATTTCAATTCTCTAGTATCAATTTTGGTTATTTATTCTGGACGGAAAGCGCGTCTCCTTAGGAATTGAAATAAAAGGAAACTACATGGAAATATCACTGCAAATAAAAAGTAATAATTGGCACATAACCATAAACAACAAAAAATACGAACACGGGAACAAAATTAACCCCCTTCTCACCACCCAGTCACGGAAAGCCTTTTGCGTTAACCCGAATGAGAATCTCAGTTTCAATCAACCCTAATTTTCTTCTTTAATAATGACCAGAAAGCCTTCTCATTTTATACAAAAAGCAGCCCGATGCTCAGTCCCGCCTACGCCACGCTATCCTTGGCTAGCCCAGCTAACGGTTTTCCCTAATGGGAATTAGCTATTCTTATCAATTGCTATGTCTGTACAGTTAATCCTCTCCCGTGCCACCTAAGGGGTTAAAGCTCTGAGGTACAGTTGTGACTTGTCAATGACATATAATACCCTGGGTCCTTCAAGCAATCAACTTTACTTGACATGTATTTGCTCATCACAGGACCCACAGTACTACTGGGAAAATGAAGAAAAACCTAAATTAACACTTGACATTCAATATGGTCAAGTTCTTAATTGGCTGGTCTTCCGGAGAAAGCAATTTTCTATTCCCCAAACTGTTCCTATGTCATGTGTAGAGTGCAGCTCTTGGCCATCACTGCTGTCCCCAGCTCACTCTAATGAGTGCAGATGAATTAGTGCTACGTGACACGATTTTAGCAGTCTCTCTCCCCCACACCCCTCCCTCCTTCTGCAGTGACAGGCATTTGGCAGAGAGAGACACACACGAGAAAGAGACAGAGACAGAGAGAGGGAGGGAGGGAGAGAGAGAGAGAGAGGGAGAGAGGGAGAGAACGAGAGAGAGAGAGAGAGAGAGATAACACTGGCGTGCAGGCGCGCGCGTGCATACACACACACAGGAAGGCTGCAAAAACAGTTATGCAAATAACAGCTGAATAGATTTTCCCTTGCTTCGGGCTAATGTTGATGCCATTTTTAAATGTTTGTATAAACTGCCCTTTCCTTCTATCCCTCGATAAACAATATCACAACAGAATCTCAGATAAAGGAAAGCTACTATTGATATCAATTCCCACCAATGCCGGGATTTAATGCCGATTTAGTTATTAAAAAGGAAAGAAAATACATTAATGTTTCAGCAGGGCGGGCTACAACCTGTCGAGAGACGGTTATTGGATGCTCTAAGTCAGGCGGACTAAATGAAAAATGTATGGAAAAGGACAAAATGCAGAAACTTCGGAACCATCGATATTGAACTGAAACTGTTCAACCCGTGGGGTAATCCCCAATCTGGAGAGTTTGCAAAGCGAGAATTTAAGATGTGATAGGAACATCAGTTTCCGTTAGCTCAATGGACGGTACTCAGACAAAAGTTGAATCCAGGAAATCATCACAGCAACAATTACAGTACAACATACCAACTGCTGAACAGAGCGCACTTTAAACTGAAGCGCAAACAGACCACATTTTTCTTTCAAATATCAAAAGGACAGTTGTTAATCAGTTAATGGAATTCTTCAATTCGATTTATCCAAACGGGAAATTTTCCTCAGAGGAGTGGAATTAATTGGACACTGTTTTTAGTAAATGGTAACACTGTCTTAATGGGCCAAAAGGCCTGCTCCGTTACGATTTAAAATAAATCCCAAATCAAGCAGAAGTTCAAAGCACACTGACCAGAATTTCACAGCGGAATCAAAGCTGCATGGACAGAATGGAAAATTCAAATTCCAAGGGTTCAGGAAGAACAATCAATGGACTGGAATCCATCAGAAAAGTTTCTTCCCCCCTCCAACAGATACTTCCCATACACCTCCCTTAAAATATGCTTGGCTTCATTGTGAACAAAGTGGTTATTGGTTCATCCACTCTAAGCCACCATTTGATAAAAGAAATGCTGGGAGGGAGTCAGTAGGAAGCATCATGAATACCCTGAACAATCTTCAGCCAGTTGGTTCAGAGATGAGCAGAAACTCATGGAAAGAGTGAACAAGTATGGCATTTTAGGTGTAGTGATCCAGATTTGCAGCATCTGCACTGTCCCTGAACAAGTACAGTTCATCGGGGCTCTTCGTTTGAGACCTCCGCCGGGTTGCTGAACAATAAAGATTACAGGATTTGTGACACATCTTACTTGTTTATAAACTGAGTAGGTGCAAATTGAAAGGAGTTGTAGAAACTAGAGGTGTGTGTAATGAAATCCTTGAGGGTGGAGGTCAGATTGAGAAAGCTGTTGGAAAGCCACCTGTAAAGTTACCATAAAACATGATAAGTCTGTTTCTCAGTGTTTCATTCTGGAATGGCATAGATATCAAAAACTTGGAAAAGACTCAGAGGAGATTTACTAGACTAACTCTGGGATGACGGGCTTCAGGCATGTGGAGAGACTGAAGAAGTTAGGCTGGTTCTTACTGCAGTAAAAAAGATTTACTACCCATTTGATTTGTGTTCAAAATCATAACGGACATTGAAAAAATAGAAACAACATCTACAGTCATGAGGATCAGTCATTAAAGGAATACATGCAACATATTTGGTAATGGAGTATGAAAGTTAAGGTTTTTATCAAAACTGTTCAGCATTTTGTTGCAACCTGGGACATCCTGCTTGAATGGGAAGACATAAAAGGGAACTAGATAAACTCATGAAACGGAAAAGTATTCCAGTGCTATGGGCAAAGACTAGAAAACAGAATTGCATGGATTTCAAAGACCTAGCTCAGGCACAATGGGATGAATGGCCTCTTCCTGGGCTGTGAGGTTGCTTGAAAACACTATTTGCAATATCATTAGCAACTGGGCTCGGCTTTGAGCCTTGATGTTTGTCAGTACCTGGGATCAACTTAATGGGGATGGGATGGAGTTCCATCTGTTCACCTAATTCTGGATCATACAATTCATACAAGCTCTTGTACAATTCATCCTCAAAGTCAGACCCTGTAATCCCACAGCAGAAGCAGCAGAAATGAAGGCAGACTTTACCAGCACATTTAGTCAAACTTAGCTGACTAGTTTCTCAGTTATTTGTTTGGTCAGAATAGAGAAGGGGCCAGGAGCCATAGGTTAAAAATTCTACTTCTCTGAAATTAATAGCAACTGAAACTGCATCCGTCACTGGAAAGATAGCTCCCTAAATCCCGGTTGGAATGTTTCTAAAAGCAGCAAGTCGCAGCTGTGTTAGTATTAAACTTGAGGAAGGGGAGGTGCCAGCTCTCTTTAGATACAAACAATCACAAATGCCCTTTTGTATGTCCGGAATTGTGCCAACTTTACCAAAGAAACAAAGAAACAGTGGGACCTTGTGAAAGAGAAAACTAGCTCAAGTGAAAATAAAAATTATTCTCTTCTTGATTCAGCTGTTAGAAAGGATTTGCCAGGTTTTGAAAACCACAGCCAACAGTGGCATGTTGCAGGCTGCAGAAAGCTTGTGGGCAATGTCAACTAACAAGGGAAGGAATGTCAGCAATGTCCTCTGATTACCTGCTGACAGCAGGGTGGTGACATTCAGCATCCAACTATTAAATCAGCTGTGGCATTAACACGTCCTCTCAATTTAGCATCCCGAGAGGACTTTGAAAGCCGCAAGAGCTTTTCGGCACCCTTCCTTGATAAACATTTTGATAATGCTTCAACCTACATTCACAATTATAATTCTGAGGAAGAAAAATACCGTATGTCATTGCTGCAAGCCAGCCAACTTTAGAGAAGAGGACTGCAGCACTTTCCTGTAAAGTGACACATCCCACTGTCACCTAGTACTAATAAGACAGCAGCTATTATCATCCATACTACAGTACTGTGTAAAAGTCTTAGGCGCATGTTTACATAGCTAGTGTGCCTAGGACTTTTGCCCAGTACTGTATTGGTCAAAGTGGAGTGAAGAACATGTTTGTAAATCTGACGGAAGCAAAGAATGTTGAAAATGGCAAGGGTGGAGCGCTGTGGGACAGGTCAGAGAGGAGGATTGTCAGGGGTGGGGGGGGGGGAGTGGTGTGGGTGCAGACACACCCAATCCTGAGACACTAGGAAAGGTCACTTGGTTTATTGATCATTACAGAGTGCCTCTCTGGTACTTCCCACTCCCTCCCCTCTCCCTTCCCCTTTTCCTAACCATGATTCCCCTCTCCCTGCCCCCTACCCACTCTCAGACCACAATAGAGACCCATGTCAGAATCAGGCTTATTGTCACTCATTTATGTCATGAAGTGTATTGTTTTGTTTTTAAATATCAGCAGTACAGTGTCATACTTAAAATTAATACAGTACTATGCAAAAGTCTTAGGCACCCTACCTATTTATATGTGCCTAAGACTTTTGCACACTGTATATGCACATCAGGCTGGCAAAGATGACCTAATATGTCTTTTCTTGGTGGCTCAAGTTCTGAACGTGTCACCTTCTGCCCTTTTTCTCACTGGAGGTTTATGCCAAAATACAATTTCCGGGAGGAACAACCTGACAGCAGAGCAGAGAGACACGTTGTACTTAATGTCACATGATACAGCAGTCAGACACTGTTCGAAAGAGGGATGCATGTCTTTTAAATGTAGCTCTTTAAATTATTTTCCCTTATTTAACATTTTTGATCTTTATGAAGCATTGCACACTGATTGCAAAGGAAGTTCTACATCGCAGGCGGCAGCTACAGTTTTGCTGAAGTTACAGCATATGGGATTGGAACCTGTGTGGGGGTGGTGTGGATAAATTACTGTAACACTGTTAGAAAAAGGCAAAATAAAATTTAAACAGCTCCAGGATCTGAACTTGCTGGTTACACTATAAACAGATTAAATGTACAAATAATGGAAGCAGTAACAGTATCTCAATTTTTGTCCGTGAAACCTTAAAACTCAAATAATCACTGGTGGGTCTCCATCAACATTCTTAAAGGATACAGAACCAATCTGTCTGCAATGTTTGAGGTCACTCTGCCTTTAGCCAGTCACAAGGTACAAACCACGGGCTATTAATGACTGCTGGTTTCTCACATTATCCAGGAGGTCACTGCTGAATCATGCCTGGATGTGTACAAACTGTGCCCTTTCTGTGACCATCTTCCACTTGGTATGGCCAGAAATACTATGAGTTGTGAAGCAGCCAGGTGGATCCTATGACCATGGAACAGGCATTCTTTCTGCAGTCAAGACGTATACTGGACTTGAAATATGGCTCTACCAGAAATACACGAGTTCAAGAGCAGGTTGCAAGTACAAAACTCATATTCTCTTGTGCTGACAGATTGAAAAAGGTGTTTGAGGTGATTGAACATATGAATCCAGACCAAGAAGACAGAGAATAATCAGGGATGGTGTCAGCAAGCACTTTCTTGAAAGCTAATTGGCAAATAAACTCTTCAGGTTGGAGGAACTGGTGGTGGGGGGCAGGGAGTGGATCCAACAGAATATTTCAAAACCAAGATCAGTAAATTTTGTTGACCAGAGGATGGGTGATCCACATCTTGACCCCTGTAGCTACCTTGATCAGTCACAATGGCTAGCTGGAACCAAGACATAAATCAGCCTTTTTCTGAGTGGCAGAAGGAACTAACTGGCAGCTAATCCCAGGTTTTCAGATATTCCAAACCAGAAGGTCAGATTAATTGGTATCAGAAAACAACAAGAACTGGGAGCAGCTATTTTTTTCTCAATTCTGAAACACACAGAAACTAAATAGAAAAATGATGAAAATTTCTGAGAAAGTCAGATTTAAATCATTCCTTTTATTTTTTTTAATTACTGTATTTCAATTGAAGTGTTTATTGGGGACAAGAACACACAAGAACAACTGGCAGAGATAAATTGCAAGCACCGTTTTTCTTTGAAATGTATGAATGTACAAAATTGGAAAAGTGCAAAAGATCTTGGATAACGGAAGAGCTGGAGGTAGTGGTCGAGCCTGAGCAGGTGAGATGAGGGATCTTAGCATGATAAAAACTTTAACCCAAGGAAATAGAAACATAGAAGACCTACAGCACAATACAGGCCCTTCGGCCCACAAAGCTGTGCTGAACATGTCTTTACCTTAGAAATTACCTAGGGTTACCCATAGCCCTGGTGGACTGACAGAGAGCTAATATAGATCTGCAAGAGCAAGGACAAAGAATGGGAGCAGAGGACGAGCCGGATATGCTGCGATCTGGGACCCAATGGCTTGGAAGCAGAACTTTGGATGAACTGAAATTTACAGATTCATTTATGAGAACAATAAGCCCCCTTATGCATCCTTTCCTCATAGACTCATTAGCCCAGCACCTGAACTTATTTGTTGGACCCTACTGGTAGTTCATTTGGGGTAACACAAATTAATTGGGGGTCAATGTAGTTAGCCACATTTAAAATAAAATGCTTAATGAAATTTAAAATGGCTTTCAAAAAAAAATGCAATGCAATTAAAATGTCTATCACAACCCAGCTGGTTGCTCTCTCCTCTGGACACAAGTTATCAGCTCTGGATCCACACCAGAAACTTGAGTGTAACATCCAAATGATGCTCTCCATTCATGACTGAGGAAGTACTGCACAACCAGAACTGCTTTTGTTCAAGTCACACATTAGGCAGCATATTAGATGATTTGCTTTCTCTAATGGCTATCAGTGATCCTTGGACCTATTCAAGGAAGAGCGGGGGGGGGGGGGGGGTTGTCCCAGTTCTCGTACTGTTATTTAATCCTCAATCAATAACATTAAAACCAGCTCTTGTTATGTCACTTGCTGTGGCATCCTGTGTAGCGCAGATTACCTCCTTTACATTCATGACCTTATTTGCAAAGCATTGCATTGGCTGTGATTTTTAGAAGATTCTGGTGCTATATAAATGTAAAGAAAAAGTTGGAAATGCCAGTAAAGATTAAAGCTGAAGTTTCACTTGAATGAATTGGAGAAGGTAGCAAAGGCATTAGCGTACAAAGCATGAAGATTCAACTCTTCCGATCAAGTGGATGAAGAATGTTGTAAGGCATATATTGGAGTAACCCCCATTACTGTATCATGATGACTGAATACTCGCAATTTCAATCTGTGAACCGGCGCACTCAGGCACTTTCAGAAAACAGTGAGAGTACGGTCAGTGCAGGTGGCTGATGGCAGTGTGTGGGACAGCAAGGAAAGCTCAGCTGATGGGAAAGGCCAGGGAAGTTCCTGCATTTTTTACTGCATAGCACCCCCCACCCACTTTGCATTTGCTTCTATTACCACTAAAGTATACAGAGCCCTGGGTTTCAACCATGTTGAGATGCGCACACAGTGAAGTCGCAGAATGGTATTTGATGGCCAAAGGTGGAAGGGAAAAACAAAACAAATATATTAAAATGAAGGTTCATTCATTGCCCGGTCAGAAGATTTAAATGAATACATTGCAGTATATTAGACTGCAATGATTCAGATCTAAACTGCGTCTCTCCCAACAAATGGATTATACTGTGAGTCCTTTTACTCTTATGCCTGGGATTTCAAGAACATATCTGCGCTCAAGAAAATACTTCTCTCCCTTTGTTCAGTTATTAGATTCAGTTTTGGAATATAATAATTGAACATTAAAAGGCAAATAGGGACACAAGAACGTCTCAATAATAAGCCCATTTTCTGTCACTCTGATTATGATATATTTCAGCTACCAAAGTAGTTCAAATGTATCTATAATGCACTATCTAGTTTATTCCTTAAATGCTCTGAATTAAGGGATGTGTCAATGGCTCACTATGTTTCTCTACTTCTCCGGAGAGATTTACAATGAACTTCTGTTGAGGGTGTAATTGGGGAGCTGGGGCACAGAGTGGGTTTTAGACATCTCCTGTTACGATTAATAACCTGCCTCAGTCATACCTCCTGAAGCGAACTACTATCTTAGGGGGTCACTGCTCTAGCTGGCAACTCAGAGGCTGGGGGTGGGGAATTCACACCCACTCTTTTACATCATACAGAGCAAAAGAACAAGATAGAACATTCTTCAATAAAAAGGATGATGAATTTTAAAATGAATGTACAAAATCTGTCGTTATAAAGAGCAGGAAGTCTTAGAGGACAAACTTTTAAGCAGTTTTCCCTTGGGTCAATTATCTGTTTGAAATAAAAAGAAATGCAATCATAGTCAGTGCAGTTGTGGGGGGCAGCTGTATGTGCTTTGGGGAGTATGCCTCAGTCTCATTCTCAATCAGACATTGTTAGGATGAAGTCTTAGCAGGCTTGACTAGATTGTGTTGCTCCCTCATTAAGACAAAAGGCCTAAAAGCAGAAGATTTTTTTTTCTGTTCCTTGTTTAGTTTCTTTTCACCAGCCTGTTATCAGTGTACAATGTGTTCAGCCTGTGTTTCCTTGAATTGGCCCTGTGTCACAATGACCTGTCTGACTAAATCCTTACTATCACAAAGAGTCTAATCATCTCTGGCCTCAACATATACACACACAAACACACACACTCAACTAAACTGCCCAGTTACCAGATGCCTTACTTAGCAACTCATTAGTCACTGAGTTTACTTCCTGACTCTTCACTCTAAAGTGAGAGCCTGCTGCAATGTTCTGTTCCAAAGCAACTTCTCCCAGTGCTAGTCAAGACGGGGACGATAATATGTCCACTTCTTCAAACATGCAAAAGCTATAGGTCAACCAGCTAAAAAGGGTTAATTGAGGAATAGTGACCAACATTAATCTCTTATTACTGCTCATTCAGACTTAATAATAATGATGTTATTTCATTACTGTCCCTAAAATAGTGAGTGGGTGTTGGAATATAATTTGCAGCTCTAAGGAGAGAGAACCAAGTAATCTGTATCATGGTACTGCACTGCCATTATGCCCGAAGGCTGCACAGAAAAGGCTGGCTTACTACTAGTAAAACATGCTGATACATGACCTGAAATTGAAGTCTGGCGTAAGACGTAAAATAATTGTGAATGCAGAATTGGAAGTCCACCAATTTAAAAAAAAATTATCAGTGACAGATGAGACTGAATGCCAGTCGACAAGAGCTGGATTCCCAGGTGAAAGAATCCGTAGCCGGAATGTGTTTTTTTTTGTTTGTTTCTGCTTCACTTTCTTGCTACGCAGCACTTTCACAAAGTAGGAACACAAGCCTTTTCTGGCTAATTTTGTTAATCGGTTAAAGTGTGTGTTTAGTCATTGTTCTACACGGATAGCAGTTTCTCATTTAAAAGCAAGTTTTTAAATCATCTCTGCCGCTCCTTAACTTGCAAGAGTGAAGCAGAAATTGTTAGAAGCAGCTCTGGTATTTCATCCCTTCATTAATGACCATAATCATTGCATGAGTTTCAGGATTCTTTCACCACCATGTCCACTAGGAAAACCTTGATTCAATATTTAGATTCTCTACCATTGCCGTGTTTCCTCTCCTCAAACCTTCTGATAATATTTCTTTGTAAGTTCATTGATTTAAAGTTATTTTGACAAATTCAGAAATCTATACTTAATATATTTACAGAACAATCAAAAGTGTGTTACATTAAAGCGTAGTTAATCAGGGGGAAAATGCAGCAATGTGTAGATTAAAACCAGACCACCTTCTTGATGTGAAAAACACCACAAAAGAATGGCCGAGTGCAGTCACTGCAGAAGTCTATCAGCAGCCCGGGCTGCACAGAGTGAGGCTGAGAGACTCTGGTCAGTCTCGACCTGTCACAGATCAAAAAGATTCCCAGCCCGGGCCTTCCCAAAGCTCTGCCTCTGCAGCTGCTCTTCAAGGCGTTATCACGGTCCTGAGGCAAACCTTGCTCTTTGAAAAATTCCGACACTTTTACAAGTAAAGAAATAATAAAAATAGGATTAGAGCCAGGTCTTCTGGTACCTTATCCATGCAAAGGAGGAAATAAATTCAGCAATGTCAATTCAAATGTAAATCTGCTGAAGAATGTAGGCCCATTGCCTGCACGCCCTGGGTCATTTACATGCACAATCTCCTGCTGCCCAGATACCTGCTGCCTTTGGCCGCCACAGGTGGTTATCCATCCTGAACCACTAATAGCGTAATGCTGGCATCATTTCACTTCCTCCATTTACTTAAAAAATGTCAGCTATCAAAAAAGCCAACAGTATTAAATAAACACAGATATCTTTATGGTATACCTGCAGATGATACACTCCATTAAATCTACCATTTAATAGCTGCTAAGTGCAGTTCACACCATGTTGATTATCAAGACATATTTGTAACACTGACAATTGAAAGGATGATTTTATTCAGAAGCTTTCTTTCCTTTTAATCATGTTTAATTTCCATGTTTAAAAAAAATCAAGGATCTCCTTGCATGTTTCACAAAACCAAAGCTACCACATACAGGTCCTTTTGTAATCAGAATATTTAAGACAGCGAGGAAAAAAAATAAACACCTCCCTTGCTATTGATACCATCAGAGGCTTGCTTTACACATGCTCCTGAAGTAATTTGTAATTTCTTAGTTATGTTTCAACCGAAAGAGTAAATGATTTATCTGGTCGTTGACACTGATGGTATGAAATGATCTGATCACACTCTCTACTTGTTCCAGCAGCATTATGGTATTTCATTCAAAAATAATAATTGTTCAAAATAAAAAATTACATCTTTTCTTAATTTCTTTGTGAGCAACTTATCTGAGATGAACACATTTGTGGTGAAGTTATACACAGCGGACTATTAATCAGGCATTTTCAACCAACCTGCTTTATTGTGGGTCTGTGCATTTACTCCAGTAAAGTTAAAGGTTAAATCTATGATCATCAAACAAAGCAGAAATGTCCCTCCTTTTAATAATCTGTCCTCTCTGCTATTTTTTTTACTCTCATCCTGTGTTCCAAATTTGAGCAAAGATTTTTATTTTAAAAAGTTATTTTCTGAAGTACTTCAAAAATGATATGATTCTGATTGGACACAGATCTAAATAATCATATACAAATTAACCAAAGGTTCAATACCATTTCCCTTCAAAGCGAGAAGCATAAAACTCTTTTCTCCTTTGTTCTGAAAGCACTTGGGTTGGGAAAAGTTCTATAATCTCACTTGTTTCTCCCGTTTGCTGATGGAAACCACACAATAGGTTAGTTCAGTTTCGGGGTGCCAAAGGTCCTTGCTACTCAATAGATTTACCTTAAGAACAGATTCAATGCTTTTAGAAATAACAAAAAACTTCTGTTATTCATTACCAGTCACTGATTGCATTAACCTTCCAGAGATTTTGTTTTGTCGGCATGATCAAACTCCAAAAGAGCTGTTCTCTCACTTCACAGTAATCCTGACTCAAATCAGAAACTGGCGACATTTATGCAGATGCCTGGTGGAAGAACGGGGAGGGCCTGCATTTGCTCTTTATTCTGGATGCAAATACCAAAGAAATTTATTTTTAAAATTTGGATTGTTAGTCACCCTGTCCTCTTGTTAAGGCCATTAAAAAAAGATATAGCCATTTTCTTCAATTATCACCTGTGTACATATTTTACTGTCAGAAACCAAAACCAAATAAAAATTGATTCCAATCACAAAACACAATATTGTAAAATATCCCTTACATTTTTTCCATGACAATTCCTGGAATGCAGCACTTTTTCCTCTATACATTGCTATGCAAGATCAAAATTATTATTTACAGAAATTGATTATTATTGATGACAACCAGCATTCATTTCCCCCTCTATTTTATTTACACAATGAGGATGAAGAAGATATTCCAGCATTTGATGACACTGGTACTAATTCAGACCAGGGGATTCAGGGGCTTTTACCTCTCAGCTCAGCCTTGAGTCAAGCAGCCGTGTGTCCGTAAACTGCTACTTCCCCGTAACTGCGTATTCTGAGAGTCAGCATTTGCCTGTGCTTCTTATGCAAAGCACCATTCAGTTCCAAAACTCACCCAAAATTAATATCAACTCGTTTTTGAACCATGCAGCCCAACAAAGTATTTTCTCAGCAAGACTTGCACCTTCATTCACCAAATTTCACATTTAAATAGGAAAATCATCTAATGTACCATGCTTGTGAGTTTCATTGAATTTTGACAGCTTCTTTAGATTGAGCTAACTGTGTACATTGTTTTATTTGCACATTGCTAACATGCTACAGTCCATTAAATTATTTTTTAATATTGCTGCTCCGTTATAGTATTGCTCACTTATTTATGGCATTGATAAAGCTTAAAGATCAAATGCGATATGCAAGGGATCACAGTGATAAACAGCTCTCATCTACCTGACCCTCACAACATCACTCATATTAACACACTCGAATCTGTTTCACTCTGGGAGCTTCCGTTTTAATGTGAACTTTAACTAACTGGAAAGGTAGTGATGTAAGCCTGCAGATCTCAGAATGGGGATTAATACAACAGCACACAAAAGCAGAGGAGCTACATACTCTCAGTGCCTTTTGTTTTTGTTTCTTGCTCTTTAAAGGGATGTCGTCCAACCATTGAATAAATATTCCCTCAAAAACATGAATAGGAGGCAGACTGAGAGTGAATAGAGTTTCCCCTTGTTAAGTGGGAAGGACAGTACCAGGTGTAAACTCGTTCAGCAGGAACTGGGTTCCCTCTACAGGGAACAATGATATTTGTTCATTTTAAAATTGATACATGAGAAAAAGTTTAAGAATCTGGCTTTAAATAGACAGAGTATCGACTAGTTAGGATCAGTCTATCAATTAGATAGTGTCATTAGCAGTACTTTCATTTGTTAAGGGCTGGATCCAGTTCTAGGCTGCAGCAAATGTCTTCACTCCCGGGCTGTCTGTTCTGTTCCTAATGACCAAACTAGGCATGAATTCCACATGTCAGAACATTGCAAGCCTAGAAGCGACCCTGCAGAAAGGTTTGGTTTGAACTTCCCTGCCCTTCTTTGAGCTGTGTCCAAGGAGAAACTATTGCTTTCATTCAGCAGAGCCAAACAATTTTGCAAGAAGACGGGGAGCAGGCAAGGTATGTATCAGTGAGTGCTTGGTACAGAGACACCCACTTCTGTGATTAATTAGCAGTTATTACTGGCCCTGCAACAAGATTTCTGGTCTCCCGTCAGAAGGAGGATGCCAAGTTCCAGCTGCCTGTAAAGCGGCCCCTAGTGCAGGCAGAGCACCGGGGAAAGTGCCAAAATAGAGCTTGGAAAACAGAGGGGGAGCAAGAGGAGAGACAAACAGACAGACAAAGACACACAGACAGACAGAGGAGTGAGGAGAGAAAGAGAGAGAGGGAGAAAATCATAAAACACTTTCTACAGAAGACTTTAGTGATCCTACTGCTGAACTCTGGCAAGGATTCTCGCTCAACACTCCATCCCTCACCACAGCACATAAACCTGCATTCTACCACATGAAGCCAATTAAAGTCGAAGGGGCCCCTCTGACATACTATCAGTTTCCTCAGAGTCTCTATCACATGAACTTGCTGTTCCATCCAGGAACAAGC
This sequence comes from Mobula birostris, assembly GCF_030028105.1. Lineage (NCBI taxonomy): Eukaryota > Metazoa > Chordata > Chondrichthyes > Myliobatiformes > Myliobatidae > Mobula > Mobula birostris. Next base: position 77,009,871 of record NC_092374.1, on the reverse strand, counting down.
AGTTGAACTACAGCTGACTGCCTGCAACTCAAAGACTTGCTGGAAATCTCTCCCTGTGAAACTTTTACAGCAGTCGCTGCCTGCACTTTGATTTTTGTCCTCCCTTGCCTCGAATTTAGCAGAATATGAGTGTACGCTAGAGTGACACAGGAGCCCAGTGACAACAAATAGAGCAAGTTTTATACCAGCCGAGCTCAGTACAGCAAAGATGGCTAATGCAAGGGAATAAGCCCAGAAGGAAATCCAAAGCATTTTATGCAAAAAAAATTAAAATTCAAACTCACCTGTTGGGACATTCTGAATAACAGGTTAGTCTCGGTGTTCGGCCATGTCCCCATGAAAGCAGGCTCTGTAGATGCTGCTCCTGTGCTGAACTGCATGGAGTAGTTTGGTACTTAAGTCTCTTAAAGTGAAGTCACTTGCTCTGACTCTCTCTCTGTCTCTCTCTCTCTCCCCCCACTTCTCTTTAACTCACATTCCCTTATGCTGCTGCTGATGAAAGGTATTGGTGGGTTTTTGAGCCTCTTGCCTGTCAACACTAAGAAGTGCAGTTAAGAATCTGGCTGCAACTGTGTTTTCCTCGGGGGTCACTGCTCCTTTCGCACCTCCTGAAGATACCCCGATCATTTATGCATAGACTGTGACTCCCTAAGCACGCCCTGTACAGCTTAACAGCTGCCAGTCAGGTGTGCAGGCAAGAGGGATGATTCCTGACCATCAACTCACCCTCCCTACAACTCGATATCATTGGACAGCAGAGCAAAGAACTCAGGTCTCCTTCACTTGCTTGCAGGTACAGAATGACATCCTGTGGCAACCCTGCACAGACCACTGGGGGGCTGGAGATGAGAGGGGGCTGTGAGAAAATTGTATTCAACAACACAGAAATGAACAATTTAGGAATTTCGACAACGAGAACAAAAGAAATTGTGGCATTTTCTGACAATCCTTCGCCTCTTTCGAAGCTGAGAATAATGGAAACTCACCCTTTCGCACAGTGGAAAGCACTCAAATGGTAGTTCACTGTCATTAGTGCACCAAATAGAAATAATGAGCAAATGTACACAATACTGACACAAATGCACATTCCCCCTCCCACCCTCACTTGCTCCCTAAAAGCTTTCCTGCAAAACTTTCCCTCAGCAAGCACATTCAATTTACTGTCATTGCATTTAAAAAAATCACCAAGACAGAAAATGCAGTATTTTTAAAGATTAATAAAAGATCAAAAAATAAAGTATAAGAGGACCCTGAATTATTTCACCAGTGTCCAGCTACCTAGATGGTGGACTGTGCACACTGTGTTTGTACTGACCAATAGTGTCACGCAGCAGCTCGCACTCTCCAACCTGGTCCTGCTCCTGCTCCTGCTAACTCCCTTTCAACAGTAACTAGCCTCTTGATTCCTGAAGTGGCACTTCGGCTCTCCAGTCAAGCAACATCCTGTGTTTCTGACCTTCCCACTAATGGCAGTTATTTGTGAGCCTCTAAAGGACACTGCCAATAGCGTGCTCTCCCTGCGTCCCGCAGTACTCCCGGTTTCTTCAGCCTGCAGCGGCGGCACCTGCAGTAATAGACTCCTTTATTAAAACTGTTATTCTGCAAGACTTGGAATTCCCCCCAGACTGGGGCCACGTCAAAGCCGATATAATTAACTAGGAGGCTCAGCAACGGATCAATTACCAGACAAGCAAGTGATAGTGAAATCAATGAAAGATCATCAGCCACATTATCAGTGTTGCAACTCATTAGGGTAAAACGGAGCAATGCGTTGGGAACAGGCTGAACTAAGGTAGTTTTCCCAAACAAAGGGCTAATTTGGAGCCCTGCTGTGAACAATCTGTATTGGAATTAGCTTTTCTTTTAAAAAAACACCGCAGCCCCATAACTAAATGTGACAGAGTGAACAAAGCAGTTTATTAAGATACCAACTCCAAGTGCTTTTAGTTCATAAACTTGCCCTTAGAAAAATCAATACAGTCTGTACAGGGATTATTAGACTGACTAACTAATACATCCAGTTCCAGGCCTCCAAACCAAGAGTGTTCGACAAAGAGCTGCCAGCAAGGTCTCAGGGCAGGAGGAATGTTCCTGTGCCTGCTTTTCTTTCCCCGGCTAACTTGTCTGTTGTGGACATGGAGCGAGTAACTCATAGACGCCGGCGACGATCCCGTCTACATCTTTGCAATGCAAAGCTGCAACTTGTCACACGAGAATATACAAGAATTTCAAAGTTTGGCATCGTGCAAACTCTGACCTGTAAAATACTTTCCCTTTTTACGCGGTAGAGAAAGTCCACCAGCCGAGCCTTGCAGGGCTATCCAGAAGCTGCTTTCTATTTTCTCACATCAGAGGAGAAACAACGCTTGCATGGAATTATGTTAATTGAAACAACTAAGTAAAATAATGCGACTTTTTTCGTGGCACAGGATATACGTAATAGAATGTCAAAGTATTTGATTTGATTTGAAGAAATATTCTTGTTAATAGTTTTTAAATAATCCTATAAAGACCCCAGCCTTTGCGTGAAAAGGCAGAGACTAGAAGTATTCACAAACACAACATGAAACAAATTAACCTAGAGATTCTGGAATAATTTCCGTTGAAGTGGGGCAACGTCGACTGAGGAGTACCAGTCGCTAGCAAAGGGTTCTGCTCCCCATGGAATTAGGGCAGGGAGCTGCCGTACCACCGCACCGACTCACCCTGTGTTATACTCTCGCCAGCCCTGTCTCACCTAAACTGGCCTCCGGGGTTGCCTCGATAGATTCAACAGTCTTCTTAAGTCAGTATTTTTTCTGTAACAATTTAATACAGAACGTCAAACATTACAGCACAGAATAGACTCTTCGGCCCACAATGTCTGCGCCGAATTCCGCAAATTTAGCCGCTGGAAACGCGCATTGACAAAAAATATCTTCATCGAATAATTTTCATTTTAACGCAGATTCTTAATTAAAATCAAATTCTTTTCTTTCTTGGGAATTTCTCTAGCCAGATTATGAAAAGCCATAATTAGAGGAAACTCTTCTTTGTTTACCTACTTATGAAGCGCTTTGGACTAGTCTAAGTATTCGTTTCCAGGAATATTTCTATTCCATTTCAAGATTTCTTTTTAAAGAAGTAATCGCACTAAATTAGCTTCCCCATTTAAGAGAAGGAAAATTAAAACTATATAATTTTCAGAGGCAAATTACGAAACGGTCCTCCAGTTCAACAATAGCAGTGGCATCTTCTTGAAGCTCTGAATGTTTATCATTTTTTCACCGTACATTTTAACAAAGCGCAATTCTAATAAACAATCGGGGGTTCGATATCGGAAATTATTCTGAGTTCTTCAATCACGGACTCGAACTTCTTACTTCAGACTTTCAGGGAGTTTGTTTCTTGGTAAAAGAGCATTAAAGTAAGAAGGTAAAGATGTCACATTTAATAGTTTTGGGACCGAGCCAAGCCGTATCTGCAGTAAGAGGTTATTATCTCTAAGTATCTGGCATGCAGGGAACTGGGTTAAAGATCAGCGGTTTCTTCATGTGACCCTGTGTGTTAATGGCGCAGAGGGACAGGACTGTCACTGTTGCTGCCCAACATAGCGGGCCTCATCAACACATGACGATCACCCAAGGCATGTGGAAGCAAAACGCTCCTTTCTGCATTCAGAACAAAGCAACCGAACCCTTTCCTGCCAGACCTCGTGTTCACCCTAAGGGAACGTCACTGCACCGACCACTGAGCTGCATCTTGGGTTGTGGCCGGCTGCCCCAATACTGGGTCCATTACTGAGGGGCTGGCTGACACCTTCGCCCCATTCCCCACACGCCGGCATTTAACCATTTCAGTCATTGCTCACCAGAAAGTCAGATGCTCTAATATCTAACACCAGCATCTGACCATTCACTTTAAACATTTTCAGAAAACAATTCTTTCATCATCGTCTCCTCCACAATCACCCCGCACTTGGTCGTGTAAGGGTTACAGTCGGCGGCACTGCGCACGGCGCCGGCCAAAGCTAACCCCGAGCGAAAGAGTGAGTCTGGTTGCACAGAGTGCCGGGGATGGTTGCAGCCCTGTCCGGGAACATGCAGATCCCTTTCCTTTCACCTCACTGAATGTCACTGCTCCCGACAGCAAGCCGCGCACTGCACAATGCTTCGGGATGCCCCAAACACACACAAGTCCGTCTTTGAGATTTCATACATGTGTGTTGCGGGGATTTTGTTACATTTATTTAACGGCCCAGGTTGGAGACAAGTGAATTCCACAAATAAGTTTCCAACTTGGGCCGATAAATAAATCGCAGACGGTATGTGTGTGGGGGAGGGGTAATGAGGGGGCAGATTCCATCAGTTCAGTTTTGAGTCAGGAGCGAGGAATGAAAAGTTGGGTACAGACGTATTGCAGCGAGGCCCGATTTAGAGGAGAATCCTCTGGCCCTCCTGGTAATTCCCGAGCTCGCGGACGGGAAATCCAGAGTGTGTTAGGACAATCCTGAGCTAATTTTGCAGGCGCGGTGACAGTCGTTATAAATCCAGCTCCCGCCTCTCGGAGGGGAAATACACAAACTCGGGTTTCAGAAGGGAGCATTTTCCGATGCAACACTCCAGACCAGTCCCCCCGGTTTGGAAGTACTGCGCTGGAAAATGTTCCTCTCGGGAAAAGCATTCTCCCGGAAACTTCACGGGCAGTTGAACTGGAAGTGTAAAGACTACCTGCAGTCTGTCTGTTTCACTGGGGAAATATTAACAACGGGATATCAGTAATGGGTAATGCACAGAATGCAGAACTGTGGAATTCACAGTAGAACAGGAACAAATCCAGGCTACCGTGACTACGTAGCCTCTTTGGGAGAGCCCTTCATTCCTCACCTACTGTCCTGCAACTTTTAATTTTTTTTTACCCTTTCTAGGATTTTTCCACCTTATCTTTCGAGAATTCCGCGTGAACCCCTTTTCAGGCAGCGCGTTCCCGATCGCAAAAAATATTCCTTGTCCCATCGTCGACCACTTTAACTGTGTCCAAGCCTCACTATTCGCTCTCCCTCCGAGAAGGTAGAGTCGGTAGACACTTCTGAAAATCTCCGTTGAGTCTCCCTCTAACCCGCTCTGCCTAGGAGAACAACTTTAACTATTCCAAACTCTGCACGTCCGCGGTAACTTTCCTCGGCACCCATTCCAGGGCCTTTCAACGAACTCCCACATCGGCGAGGCAGTACTTTAAGTCAAGAAAATTCTGCTGGAAATACTGCGTTTGATTCTTTTAAAATAATCCAAATGAGATAGAGAATTGGTTTCAAAATTCTTGGAGGAAGTGAGCGTAGTGTATTTAACCAATGATAATGCCTGGTTAATAAAAAGAACAAGGAAAATAAATAACTGTGCAGCTGATATGATAATGACCGTGTAAAAATTTCTCCATATGGGAGGGGGTCCAGGAATAACCATTCCATCTTTCCCAGTGTCCTTGAACTGAATACAGATTACAACAATATCACAACTGAACCCTCATAATCTGCTGTTCATTACATGTGTCATCGTGCACAGCAATTGAGGTGGTGTCTTTGCCCTTTAATTCCTGAATGGCCCTTCTGCCCTTCAATTCCTGAATGTCCATTCTGCTGTACAATACATGCTCAATATTTCTACCTGCTCCTGTTCACAGAATATGTGTTAGGTATCTACTAACATCCAGGGAAAGAAATTATTTTATTTGCCAAATCATTTGCCTTTGTGCCATACTGGCATGGGATATAAAAACAATAAATTAGCTGGGCACAATTTACAAATAAGTATTTTGGAAAACTTGATCAATTAGAAAGTGCCAGCAGTCAGTCAGATATAGAGGGTGGCATTTGATGGTCATTATGAAGTAAAGCTTTCCTTTGTAACGGCAGGATTTCGGTCTGTGTAGTCCAACACAGAAATTCTAGACTTATTATCAAGGAGTATAGAAAACAAACTAGCCTTAAAAGATTGATTAAATTATGTGCATTGCAATTTCTTCATACAAATAAAACAAACATGATCTTTCAAAATTAAAATATGTTTTCAAAATTTCAGTTCGGCTTTTACTTTAATCAGATGTGCTTCTTTCGTTACTTATTTAACCCTTTATATGGATAAGGTAATTCAAAACTATATCGAGGTTTCCTCTCCATTATAGGACTTTTAGATGATTGGTTACTCAGTTAACTTAATGACATCAGAGGTGTTGGACACCGGGGACCCCTTTGAACTCACATCTGTCAACAGTAGTTATTGGAAAAGGGAAAGATTCTGTCCCAGAGACTGCTGGATTTTGCTGGACAGTAAATCGAGGACAAATGACAACTGCCTTAAATAAGGCAACTGTTAGCTTGGAGAATATGGCTAGAAGTTCACCAAATAACAAAAAGTAGGATATAGACAAGGAAATGAAAATTCTGGAGCTGCTGCCAGGAAGTTGGATAATACATTTGGAATTGAAAACAAGAATATGATTGACGATATTTCAAGTTCAAGTTGCCTTTATTGTCAGTTCAACCATAACTGCTGGAACAGTACACAGAAAAAACCAAACAACGTTCCTCCAGGACCACGGTGCTACATGAAACAACACAAAACTACACTAGACTACGTGAAACAACACAAAACTACACTAGACTATGTGAAACAACACAAAACTACATTAGACTTCAGACCTACATGGGACTACATAAAGTGCCCAAAACAGTGCAAGACAGCACAATAATTAATAAACAAGACAATAGACACAGTAAAGGACAAATTACAATATAATAATAAATGATGTAAATGTAAATGTAAACAATGTTTTAGCTGGAATTAAGAAAGAAATGAGCAAAAATTGCAAAGGGAGTGGAGTGGAGTGATGTTCAGTTGTGTGTGTGTGTGTGTGTGTGTGTGTGTGTGTGTGTAGGCTGGTGTCAGACTAGACTCTGGGAACGGAGGGGTCTAATGGTTTGGGGGAAGAAACCGTTGCACAGTCTGGTCGTGAGAGCCCGAATGCTTCGGTACCTTTTGCCAGATGGCAGCAGGGAGAAGAGTTTATATGAGGGATGTGTGGAGTCCTTCACAATGCTTTTTGCTTTGCGGATGCAGCGTGTGGTGTAAATGTCTGTAATGGCGGGAAGGGAGACCCCGATGATCCCTTCAGCTGACCTCACTATCCGCTGCAGAGTCTTGCGATCTGAGACGGTGCAATTTCCGAACCAGGCAGTGATGCGGCTGCTCAGGATGCTCTCGAATTAGAATCAGGTTTACTATCACTGACATATTGTACACGGAACAGAACAGCATAGGAACAGGCCATTTGGCCCACAATATTATGATGAACCAATTAAATTAGTAATCAAACGACAAACTAAACTAATCCCTTATGTGTGCACAATGTCTACATCCTTCCATTTTCCTCACATTCTATCTGCACATTCCTTCAAAGTCCTTAATGTTTCTGCCTCCACCACCACTCCAGGCCGAGCAATCCAGGCACCCACTCTCTGCGTAAAAGAACTTACCCCTTATATCTGCTTTGAACTTACGCCCTCTCACCTTAAATACCCCCTCTGGTATTAAACATTTCAACCATGGGAAAGAGATAAAGCCTGTCTATATCCATGCCTCTCATAATCTTATAAACCTCTATCAGATCTCCCCTCAGCCTCCTCCACTCCAGAAAACACAACCCAAGTTTGTCCAACTCCTCATTACAGCACAAGCCCTCTAAACCAGGCAGCATCCTGGTAAACCTTTTCTGCACCCTCTCCAAAGCCTCAACAAACTCCCTATAATGGGGTGACCAGAACTGTATGCAATGCTCGAGATGCAACCTAACTAGAGTTTTATAAATATGCAACATAACTTCCTGACTTTTGAACTCAATGCCTTGACTCATAAGTGCAGGCATGCCAAATGACTTCTTCACCACCCTATTAACCCGCATAGCTACTTTCAGAGAGCTATGAACGTAGACCTCAAGATCCCTCTGCTCAATAACACTGTTAATGGTCTAGGTGTACTGTCTCTTTACATTTGACCTACCAAAGTGCAACACTTCACATTCGGCCGGATTAAACTCCAGCTGCCATTTTGCTGCCAATATCTGCAACAGATCTATATAGAACCATAGACCCATAGAACCATAGAAACTACAGCACAGAAACAGGCCCTTTGGCCCTTCTTGGCTGTGCCGAACCATTTTCTGCTTAGTCCCACTGACCTGCACACGGACCATATCCCTCCATACACCTCCCATCCATGTATTTGTCCAATTTATTCTTAAATGTTAAAAAAGAACCCGCATTTACCACCTCATCTGGCAGCTCATTCCATACTCCCACCACTCTCTGTGTGAAGAAGTCCCCCCAATGTTCCCTTTAAACTTTTCCCCCCTCACCCTTAACCCATGTCCTCTGGTTTTTTTCTCCCCTTGCCTCAGTGGAAAAAGCCTGCTTGCATTCACTCTATCTATACCCATCGTAATTTTATATACCTCTATCAAATCTCCCCTCATTCTTCTACGCTCCAGGGAATAAAGTCCTAACCTATTCAACCTTTCTCTGTAACTGAGTTCCTCAAGTCCCGGCAACATCCTTGTAAACCTTCTCTGCACTCTTTCCCACTGTATTCTTTGCCAATTCTCTACACTATTCATAACACCACCAATCTTCATATCATCTGCAAACTTATTAACCCGATTGACGTTTTCATCCAGGCTATTGATACATATCACAAACAGCAGGGGTCCCAATAAAGATCCCTAGGGAACACCACTAATCACAGACCTCCAGCTAGAATAAGTCCCTTCGACCACCACCCTCTGTCTTCTATGGGCAAGCCCGTTCTCAATCCAAAAGGCCAATTCACCATTGCTCCCATGCATTTTAATCTTCTGGCTGAGCCTCCCATGAAGGGCCTTGCCAAACCCCACAGTAAAATCCATGTAGACAACATGCACAGATCTACCTTTATCAATCACCCTCGTCACTTTGTCAAAAAGCCCAGTCAAGTTAGTAAGACACAACTTGCCCCACACAAAGCCACATTGGCTCTCCCAGGCTCTTACATTTGATGTGAAATTCATTACTCTGCAGCAGCAGTGCAACAGTGGATTATGTTGGGAAACTTAGTCAGCAGATTCCACCGAGTACCGTATCCATCATTCTGTATAATTTCCAGAGCTACCCCTGCCATCAGCCTTTGAACAACTTGTGAGAATGACATCAATATAGATTCAGCCATTGGCTAGTCTTCCTCATTTGATGGAAGAATTAATTCCCGTGCTAATCCAGTGCATAGCACTGACTGACCTCAAGGTTCTGAACATCAGGATATATAGTTATCCTCCAGACCATTACTGCAAGTCATCACCCCTATGTAGACCAGACACTCCATGACAATACTAATAACTCTTTAATCCCTGACCATTTTTGATTGTGAGTGGGCGCAGTAAATTGCTAAGATCATCATCATTTCGAGGTACTGTAGATCAACCAGTATTGCCTGGAATATTTAACGAAAGCAACATTCTCACTTGTCAGCTGGAATCTAAAGGACAATACTCTGCTCCATATGTAACAATGCCCAAAGGAGACATGGGTTTCAAAGTTTAAAGTTATTACAACCCTGTGATGCTGTATGATTTTGGGGAGAAGAATTTCCATTTGAAAATTTGCAAATGCACCCTACAGCAAGAACATTACTTGTAGATACCAGAGGTGATTCTACTGCTCTGTTTGATTCTGTTTTCTGCCTTCAAATCCTTCTCGGAAAATGACAGATCTGCTTGTGGATTCCATAGTTAGTTGTCACCACACAGGTTGCAAATCCTCCAAATGATGATTTGGAAGCAGATATGGCAAATTACCAGATGAATTAACCCTGGCTCACTCAATCACACCAGCTCGATCATTTGGATATTAGTGAGGCACAATTGTTTAAAGACTGCTGGGATGCTTGCAAGCAGTATTTTGTCATCGGGTTTTAGAGATGCCTGAAATTAAAATCATGGAATTCTACAATGCCGAAGGAATCTGTTCATTCCTCCTGGCCTACTCAGTTCTTTGAATGAGCAATTCAATTAACTTTACTCTCCCCAACACTTTCAACGCTGGCCTGCATATTTGCCCAGTTAAATACAAACCGGATTCCCTTCTGGTAAGATACTATTAACTCGACTTTCACTGACCTTTCACCCAAAGTCTTCCAGACGACTGCAATTAATTTAATTCTAAAGTTTAATTATATATTACATTTAGAACAGAAATGGACACTGTATTTCTTTTTTATTTATGCCTAAGATAACTAGGTGGGGGCTATGGAATTTAAAGTGATTGTTATCTTGCTATTTAAAGTAGGATTCCATGAGGACTATTTAGCCTTCCTAGTTCTGAGCCTTTAAAGAATCTACTCACTCCTAAACTGGTGAGCACTTTAAATAAAGTTTATCCTAATCACAGATTATCTTAAGAGAATTCTACTGCAGGAAAAAATATTACTCTAATCTAAACCTGATGCTACTGAGCACTAAAGGGCCATTTTCAAATGAATAATTATTATGAAAAGAGCAGCAGCTTTTTTTTCAAATGCTTTCATTACAGAAATGATTTGCATAAATGTCACATTCCCTTCAATCCGTAGCAATATAGCAAATGATTCAAAAAATAGTGAAAAACAGGAGCTGAGAAAGTAAGTCACGTATGAAATTAATAAGATACAAGAGACAATTAATTTTTTTTTACATAAGCTTTCCCACACACACCCCCATACACGTAAATGACCTGCCATTCTGAGTGTATAGATGCAGGTGTTATTTCGCAAGGCGATTATTAAATATATGTTTCTTTAAATTATAGAAGAGCTCCTGGAGAATGCTGAAATTTGTAAGCTGTCTTTTCACCACATAATGCACGATGCATTTCATGCATTTTTAAAGAGATGCCGTCCCATTCTATTGGTCAGGCTGGGCTGTAAGATCTCAAGCTTGCAAAAGATTCTACATTTTTAGGGCGCTTCATGTGTAGAAATGTATTTCTTTTCAATGAAAATACTGAATGATGCAGATGATCAATACAAATAAAATTCTGGAGGAACTCAGCAGGTGAGGCAGCATCTATGGAAATGAATAAACGGTCAATGTTTCAGGCTGGGACACTTGTTCAGGACTGGAAAGCAAGGGGAAAGACAACAGGATAAAATGTGGGGGGGGGGTGAAGGAATACGAGCTAGAACATGATAGGTGAAGGCAGGTGGGTGGGAAAGATAAAAGGCTGGAGAAGAAGCAACCTAATAGGAGGGAAGAGTGGACTACAGGAGAAAGGAAAGAAGGAGGGGCACCAGGGGGAGGTGAAGTGGTAAGAGAGCAGAGTGGGGAATAAAAGAAGAGGGAAGAGGGAGGGAAAAGAATTACTGTAAGGAGTAATCAACACACATGCTATCAGGTTGGAGGCTACCGAGGCAGAATATGGTGTTGCTCCTTCACCCTCTCAGTGGCCCCAGCGTGACAAAAGAGGAGGCCATGGACCGACATGTCGGAATGGGAATGGGGATAGGAATTAAAATGGGTGGCCACTGGGAAATTCCGCTTTTGGCGGATGGTGCGGAGATGCTCGACAAAGCAGTCCCTCAATTTACACTGAGTTTCTCCAGTTTAGAGGAGGCTGCATCTGGAGCACTGGATACAATAAGTGACCCCAGAAGTGTTGCCTCGTCCAGAAGGACTGTTTGGGACCCTGAATGAAGACAAGGACAGAGGTGAATGGGCAAGTGTAGAATCTCCTCAGCTGCATCCCAGCCCAAATCATCAACTGTTTATTCATTTCCACAAATGCTGCCAGACCTGCTGAGTTCCTCCAGCAATTTGTGTGTGTCGCTCCAGATTTCCAGTATCTGCAGAATTTCTTGCGTTTGTTACACGTTGCAGATGAGATTTCCTTAAAATCTCAAAACGGTAAAATTAGGTGAAGGAAGAAGAATGTGTTCCTGATCGCTGCTGGTTTTTCAGGAGTTCTAATAAAATTTAAAGGACTGTGCAAGAGCCATCACCATCCAGCACACATTCCATCCCTTCAGCACACATTCCAGTGGTGAGGACAGAGCTTACATGAGCTTACTAGAATTCCTCATTTCAGAAGGACCCTTAAAAGACCACATGGGAGCACAAGCAGAGCCAGTAGGATAGAGGGTTGGTGCATGGATAGGAGTTGCCTCCTTCCCCTCCATTCTCGGACCCCAAAATTAAGGATCATTGGCCCTTGTCTGTGCAATTCATTTGTAGGTGTCCCATTGTAACACTGATCCCTAGGAGTAAATTTTCTCCAATCCACTCTCAGGCATTCAAGTTGAGGAGCTTGCCTTGATACCGGTGGGAGAATCAAGGCAGCCTATTACTCAATGTCGCCCAAAGGTGAGCATACTCTGGTATTGGGAGGAGGATGGAGGCCAGGAAGAGAAGGTCTGGTTAATAGAGACCTTGTCTGGGAGCAGATACTTATTTGTTTGGCATTTCAAATAAGTGTCACTAGTTATAGTGCTGGAACTCAGAGCTGACAATGCCTTTGGCATGTGCATGTGAAGAAGGTCTCACCCTTATCCTTATCCAATTAGGCACATAGTCATCAAATCATCTTTTTCACTGTTTCTGTACCACACTATAATAATTTACCCAATTTACATCGGTGGTGCGCAAGTGGAACAGGTCAGAAGCTTTAAGTTCCTTGGGGTCAATATCACAAATGACCTGACTTGGTCCAACCAACCAGAGTTCACTGCCAAGAACCCACCAGCGCTTTTACTTCCTGAGAAAACTAAAGAAATTTGGCCTGTCCCCTGAAACCCTCACTAATTTTTATAGATGCACCGTAGAAAGCATCACAACCTGGTATGGAAGTTGTCCTGTCCAAGACCGAAAGAAGGTGCAGAAGATCGCGAACACGGCGTAGCACATCACACAAATCAATCTTCTGTCCTTAGACTCACTTTACACCGCACGCTGTCAGAGCAGTGCTGCCAGGATAATCAAGGACATGACCCACCCAGCCAACACAATTTTCGTCCCTCTTCCCTCCGGGTGAAGGCTCAGGAGCTTGAAGACTCGTACGGCCAGATTTGGGAACAGCTTCTTTCCAACTGTGATAAGACTGCTGAACGGATCCTGACCCGGATCTGGGCCGTACCCTCCAAATATCCGGACCTGCCTCTCGGTTTTTTTGCACTACCTTACTTTCCATTTTTCTATTTTCTATTTATGATTTATAATTTAAAATTTCAATATTTACTAATTTAAACTATTTTTAATATTTATTATTTGTAATCCAGGTAGTGTGAAGCGCAGAATCAAATATCGCTGTGATGATTGTACATTCTAGTACCAATTGTTTGGCAACAATAAAGTGTAAAGTATAAAGTATTTGATTCAAATATGTAAAATGTGCGTAGAGATTAAACTCGCACCTCCCCTTGTAGTCCTATGAATAAACTGAATATACTGATGCCACTTACCAACTGAATAGATTTCATTCCAGAATGCTTTTCACAAAGAGTCAATGCCAATGTTTCCTCTAAGGCATGTGTGTGTGTGTGTGTGTGTGTGTGTGTGTGTGTGTGTGTGTGTACGTGCACACACGTGCACACATCTGTTGCTACCAGTGCACAAAGGAATTTAAACTGCGCACAAAAGGTTGTCACCCTCTACGTCGTACACAATCACATTTCCTTTTCAGGTTTCGGATGTGAATGGTATTGACAAAGTGAAGTTTGCGATGATTTGTCTGTAGATTTTAGAACGGGCTTATTTATACTGTTTGTATTGAAGAAATTATAAATTTACTGTGTTGAATTCCAAAGAAGCAAAGGGTGTGAACCACAAAAGAACTGCTAGTTCATTTAAAGTGGAATGGCTTAATGAAACAGTAGAAACTGCTACACCAAAAGCTCATGAGGTCAGGAACGTGCAGCTACAAGAAATATTTATGTACAATACAGACACTAGCGATACCTACGTGTATTGTTGCGATGCAAAAGTTACAGGAGAATTTGCAATTGGGAAGAAATGGAATGATATTTGGAAATTTGACTTTTTAAAGCGTCATTAGCAAGCAAATCACACAAAGATGGTGTGCAAAAGCTCCAGCAAGAAAATCCTTCATTACCTGCTACAGGCTACCCATGTTGTGAGAGTGCAGATGAACGAGAGTGAAAACAATCAAACCCAGAGGAGATCAAAGTTCTTGTTGAATGTGTTTTCCTTGCTGTTAAAATGAACACCTCTATATATAAACACATACATTGTCACTGGGCAAAAAATTGCACAATGCCTATTTCCTTCAGCAATAAAGTTCAGTATACTGTAGCAGATAGCTTAGCACAAGGTCAGAGGACAGTACCCAACCTGTTTGATCAGTCATACCTCCCAGACTGAAAGTGAGTTGCTCAGTTTTTGATCACTGGTGCTGGTAGTGATTCCGCTGTTTACGGACCATCTTCTGCTCCTTCTCTTGATGCATTAATTACTCAGCCAATGGCTCCTCTGTTATTGCAGTTAATTTGCCTTCTGCCCTGCCACATATCTTCCCATAATCCTCCCACTTGCCCTGACTCTGTAGTTGTTATGGTTTTAGTTTCTCCTGGTTCTGATATGGTTCTCCTTCAGCAGATATTATCTGAGCAATTCTAGCCCGTCCATACTGAATTGCTGACTGACGTGTTGAGGTGAGCTCCTACCACCCGGGAACTGCTCTGCTTGCAGTTAGTGGGAGGTGCAGACAGCAGTCGAAGCGACATAGAAACATAAAAAACATACAGCACAATACAGGCCCTTCGGCCAACAAAGCTGTGCCGAACATGTCCCTACCTTAGAACTATCTAGACGTTACCCCTAGCCCTCTATTTTTCTAAGCTCCATGTAGCCATCCAGGAGTCTCTTAAAAGACCCTATCGTTTCCACCTCCACCAGTGCCGCTGGCAGCCCATTCCACGCACTCACCACTCTCTGCGTAAAAAACTTACCCCTGACATCTCCCCTGTACCTGCTTCCAAGCACCTTAAAACTATGTCCTCTTGTGCTAGCCATTTCAGCCCTGGGGAAAAGCCTCTGACTATCCACACCATCAATGCCTCTCATTATCTTGTACACCTCTGTCAGGTCACCTCTCATCCTCCGTCACTCCAAGGAGAAAAGGCCGAGTTCACTCAACTTATTCTCGTAAGGCATGCTCCCCAATCCAGGCAACATCCTTGTAAATCTCCTCTGCATCCTTTCTGTGGTTTCCACATCCTTCCTGTAGTGAGGTGACCAGAAGTGAGCACAGTACTCCAAGTGGGGTCTGACCAGGGTCCTTTGTAGCTGCAACATTACCTCTCGGCTCTTAAACTCAATCCCACGATTGATGAAGGCCAATGCACTGCATGCCTTCTTAACCACAGAGTCAACCTGTGTAGCAGCTTTGAGTGTCTTATGGACTCAGACCCCAAGATCCCTCTGATCCTCCACTCTGCCAAGAGTCCATAAGACCATAAGACAAAGGAGCAGATGTAGGCCATTCGGCCCATCGAGTCTGCTCTGCCATTTTATCATGAGCTGATCCATTTTCTCCTATTTAGTCCCACTCCCCTGCCTTCTCACCATAACCTTTGATGCCCTGGCTACTCAGATACCTATCAATCTCTGCCTTAAATACACCCAATGACTTGGCCTCTACTGCTGCCCGTGGCAACAAATTCCATAGATTCACCACCCTCTGACTAAAAAAATTTCTTCGCATTTCTGTTCTGAAAGGGCGCCCTTCAATCCTTAAGTCATGCCCTCTCGTACTAGACTCCCCCATCATGGGAAACAACTTTGCCACATCCACTCTGTCCATGCCTTTTAACATTCGAAATGTTTCTATGAGGTCTCCCCTCATTCTTCTAAACTGCAAGGAATACAGTCCAAGAGCGGACAAATGTTCCTCATATGTTAACCCTCTCATTTCCAGAATCATTCGAGTGAATCTTCTCTGTACCCTCTCCAACGTCAGCACATCCTTTCTTAAATAAGGAGACCAAAATTGCCCACAGTACTCCAAGTGAGGTCTCACCAGCGTCTTATAGAGCCTCAACATCACATCCCTGCTCCTATACTCTATTCCTCTAGAAATAAACGCCAACATTGCCTTCGCCTTCTTCACTACTGACACAACCTGGAGGTTAACTTTAAGGGAATCCTGTACGAGGACTCCCAAGTCCCATTGCATCTCAGAACTTTGAATTCTTTCCCCATTTAAATAATAGTCTGCCCGTTTATTTTTTTCTGCCAAAGTGCATAACCATACATTTTCCAACATTGTACTTCATTTGCCACTTCTCTGCCCATTTTTCCAATCTATCCAAGTCTCTCTGCAGACTCTCCGTTTCCTCAGCACTACCAGCCCCTCCACCTATCTTTGTATCGTCAGCAAACTTAGCCACAAAGCCATCTATTCCATAATCTAAATCGTTGATGTACAATGTAAAAAGAAGCGGCCCCAACACTGATCCCTGCGGAACACCACTGGTAACCTGCAGCCAACCAGAATAGGATCCCTTTATTCCCACTCTCTGTTTCCTGCCAATCAGCCAACGCTCTATCCACGTATGTAACTTTCCTGTACTTCCATGGGCTCTTATCTTGTTAAGTAGCCTCATGTGTGGCACCTTGTCAAACCATTAATACTATAGTCTGCCATCATATTTGACCTACCAAAATGAACCACCTCACACTTATCTGGGTTGAACTCTGTCTGCCACTTCTCAGCCCAGTTTTGCATTCTGTCAATGTCCCATTTAACCTCTGACAGCCCTCCACACTATTCACAACACCTCCAACCTTTGTGTCATCAGCAAATTTACTAACCCATCCCTCCACTTCCTCATCCAGGTCATTTATACAAATCACAAAGAGCAGGGGTCCCAGACCAAATCCAGAGGCGCACCACTGGTCACTGGCCTCCATGCAGAGTATGACCCGTGGGCAAGTCAGTTCGGGATCCACAAAGCAATGTCCCCTTGGATCCCATGCCTCCTTACTTTCTCAATAAGCCTTGCATGGAGTACCTTATCAAATGCCTTGCTGAAATCCATATACACTACATCTACTGCTTTACCTTCACCAATGTGTTTAGTAAATGTTTTCTCCAGTTCCTATCACTTGTGATCCCAAGCCACAGTTACTGTAGATTATTAATTAGAAATGCAAATTAGTTCATCAATAATCCAAAACAAAGTGAGAAAGGCATAAACTATAGCGACTATGAAGTCAATAAAGTGCACATGGTAAGCCCAAATATAACAACATATGAACAGCTTTTTCTGAACGATTTCGATAATCTGAATATTGAAAATGGATTTGCCATTAACTATAAAATCAGATTTTTGTTTTTTTTGCTAAAAACAATTTCAGAATTCTTTCGGTTATAAACACCCCAGACAGAACGATGCATCTGCAGTATTGGTGTCGAGGGGTGAGCTGCTGACACCCGAAGAACTAACGCTCACTAAAACCGATAACCAGAGATACGGGTCATTGGAGGTCACTCCACTATCCGGTTGGCCGGGACCCAACGGAGACTGGCGACCAGAGTGACAGCCAACCAATCAGAACAACGAGCCGAGCACTCGACAGAAACAACACTCAATTGCGCATTGATGTCACCTCGACTGGTGACCAAATGTTTGCCACCAAACCTCCAGGCTCGGTGAGCAACCCTTCAAACCCCAGACAATGACTGCAGATGTAGGCTGAGATGGTTTGAGTCAGTCTCCCACAGACTCACCGCCTGAGCTCGCCTCACTCAAGGGCTAAGCTGAAGCAGATGAACAGATCCAATCTCCCCAGATTTCATACCGGATTTCGGGATTCAGTACATCAATCCAGATGACGGGTCTCAAACCGACTGTAAATTTCCCTCCATAGATGCTGCCTGACATGCTGGGTTTTCCCAGTATTTTATGTGTTATCCCACTAAACAGAAGGTTAGCCTGGAGAAAGCTGCACTTACTTCTAAAACTTAAGGATTTTGTAAAGCTATTTTCATAACTGGTAATCTACTGCTCTCGCAGTGCCTTGTGTACAAAACTAGGCAGGGAGCTAAACACCTTCTCAAAAATCACCTGAGCCGGAAGTTTTCTTCATGGTTTTTAATGAGAATACTTTGTGAAAAGATATTGCCTTTTCAAGGGCAAATAAAGAGTGGATGGAGATGGATGTCTTTCTACTGTGTGCGCTTCAAGTTGAAATCCAAATTAACCCACGCAGGAAATGATGTAAAAAACTGCGTACGAACAGCAAGTGATGTTTGTACAAAACCAGCTGCAGATAAAATGAAGAACAGAGGCAGAACAATTAAAATTCAGTAAATTAGAAAAACTGCGATTATTATTAATGACATTAAAATGCATTAAATTAGAAAGACATAAGAGGAAAAATAGAAATAGAAAAAAAGAGGAAAAAAGAAGCAAAATGAAATAAAAATGCAAAACAGGTGCAGAGCAGAATGTGGTCCTGTTGCAGCCAGGGTGTTGGGAAGAATGGCCCAGTGTGATACCAGAGAAGACCAGGAAGCTGGGCTCAGTTGTCACACTGCACAAAGAGTCCAGCAACAGCCCAGAAAGACAGCAAGCTCACTCAGCTGGTCCAGAACAGATGGCAAGTCCATACAGTCTGAGAAATACTGAACTGTCTGGAGGGCTGGGCATGACAGTGCTTTGCACAACAACTAACCTTCACCAGCTGAAAGCAGCCCAAGACCAGTGATAACCACACCAAGCAACATGAGCACGGAAATCCAGAGTAAATCCCCAATGTTGTACTACAGGGAAAGACACAATGTTGGAATGGCTGTACCGTGGGAGTGCTGCACTGTCAGATGGCCTGTAGTGAGGGAATAACAGTGCCAGAGGGGCTGTCGCTGTCGGAGGGTCTGCTTTGATGAGTTCTACATGCGTAATTGGAGAAGCAGTGCCAAGGGAATACTGCACTGTCAGAGGGGCTGTAGGGAGGTAAGGCGGCCTTGGAGGAAGATGTTTCTTCGGAGAATGTGAAGCTCTGACTCGTTCTACCCATTCCTGCTGCAGCTGAAACAACAATTCCTTTCCTCCCCACAGTGGTAGGTTGTTTATTGCTCCACATTTCAGCATCTGCCGTCTCTTGTGTGCCTCCATTTAAAAAGAATGATGACACAAATTATATTACATTGGCTTATGGGTGCCCATTTCCTACACGAGGCATGCACTGGATACAAAGAGCCTGGCACTTCCCGAGTATATCACTGCAAACTCCATCCTGAACTATGCATTGTCCCTTCCCTTCATCCCAGTTTCTAACAGGAAACAAAACAGAAGACATATGATTCATGCAAAATAACCCCCAATGGCCGTGCACAGTGAGAAAAGGAGGAATCAATTGCTCTGCAGTTTCTTCCCACCTCACAGGAGTGACACTGTTCAGCAGGAGTGCTGGGGGACGGCCAGATGAACACACTAACAAATAAACCCACTTGTTTCAGATATGCTTCAGCAGCAGGGCCTGTGTGAGTGACAGAGCAAAACTGGTCCGTCTCAAGCCAAACACATAGAACCCAATGCTTACAACTATTGACACTGCCTATCACAATACAAAGTGTTATTGCCAGACTCCTTCATTTCTTCCTTCAGCCACCATCTCCCAATATCAATGTCTTTTCCACCACGCTCCTCTGACACTCTCTTTCAGGTACTGTTAATTAGGGCTGAACAAGTTTTGTAACCAACTGAGTTCCTTGGAACAGGAGTATTTTGGACAGTAATTCTCCATTAACTGAGATTCACTTGATCAGGTGGCTCTGACAACCACCCATAAATAAGATGGAGTTGGACTGGAAAGGATTGCTTGTGCAGAACATAGATCAGTCCATTATTAGATTAGATTCGATTAGATTATGAGGACACACAGTCCTCTTTTATTGTCATTTAGTAATGCACGCATTAAGAAATGATACAATGTTTCTCCAGAATGATATCACAGAAACACAAGACAAACCGACTGAAAAACTGACAAAAACTACATAATTATAACATATAGTTACAACAGTGCAAAGCAATACCGTAATTTGATGAAGAACAGACCATGGGCGCGGTAAAAAGTCTCAAAGTCTCTCGAAAGTCCCAACATCTCACACAGACGGTAGAAGGGAGAAACTCTTCCTGCCACGAGCTTCCAGCGCCGCAAACTTGCCGATGCAGCACCCTGGAAGCACCCGACCGCAGCCGACTCTTGAGTCCGTCCGAAAACTCCGAGCCTCCAACCAGCCCTCCGACACCGAGCACCAACTCTGCTGAGCCCCTCGACCCCGGCCCCGGCAACAGGCAATAGGCAAAGCCGAGGAGTTGGGGCCTTCCCCTCCGGAGATTCTTGATCGCACAGTAGCAGCGGCAGCAAAGCAGGCATTTCAGAAGTTTCTCCAGATGTTCCTCCATGCTTCTCACGTCTGTCTCCATCAAATCAGGATTGTGCACGGCCCCTAGTTAATACATACGATTTTATCTCTGCCACCAACATTCAAACATTTCCTAACATAAAAGTAACTCATGACTGACTTTAAAAGTAACTTTTACAAGTTGTTTTAAAGATTAGTCTGAAACCTGTAAGAAACGCCCTGCTGAAATGTTTGCTGCATTCTAAAAGAACATTTGATGACTGGATAATCGGATTGGGAATGGAAATGGCTAATGGTAACTAACTGACTGGACCTTACACACATTCAGTATCTGCTGAGAACTGGAGACGGAGGTGAGAAGACAGTGCTTAGT
The DNA here is from genome assembly GCF_030028105.1 of Mobula birostris. Taxonomy (NCBI): domain Eukaryota; kingdom Metazoa; phylum Chordata; class Chondrichthyes; order Myliobatiformes; family Myliobatidae; genus Mobula; species Mobula birostris. The sequence goes on along the minus strand of NC_092374.1, from coordinate 76,989,079 downwards.
TCAGAAAAAAGATGGGAAAGCTCAATCTCAATGGCTGGCTGCATGGAACTGGACTGAATCAGAAGTGGATCATTCCAACGCAGTTTACTTGCAGTATCCTATTTATCCCGGCTGCTTTATGCTATCAACCCTTAGTGGTAGAGAATGAATGGTAAATAAAAATCAGAGAGACGATAATAACATTTTGGTTACATTTGACCTTACCTAGATTGTAATGCACAGTTGAAGTGAAATTGTTTTCATGAATTTAAGGAAATAAAAAAATTAAATCCTTAACGTTGAAATAAAATTTCTAAGAACCTAATAATGAAAGTTGATATGTTTAATTAAGTGAATCCCAATCATCTTACAGGGTTTCCAAATCTGGGGTCCACAGACTCCTCAGTTGATGGCAAGGATCCATGGCATATAAAGGCTGGGAGCCCATGAAATTTGTTCCAGTATTTAGCATTGCCTATCTCATTTTTGTTTTCTTTTCCAGTAACGTTAAATATATCACCCAGCCATCTCCTTACTAAACAACCCGAATATGAAAGACATCTGCTTCAAATCACCACTCTACAGTATATGAATTAACTTGACAAGAAGTAGTTCAGCATTTATTTTCCGTTTTACCACACAATTCTTTCCAGAACTTTTCTTGTGACCAGACCTTTTCCAATAATCTTAACTTGAAATAGACATCTTTTGTGATATACTGAGAATATATCATTATCCAAATTCAGGAGATGTCAGCTGCAGACTGAGGTCTGCACTGTGCCAAATTAGAATCTCAGTATAAATTCTAGGAACAGCACCTCATCTTATGACTTGGCACAGCTTGTTCCATTCACAGAAGTATGGTGGAGTGGATCCTTTCATAATAAAATATGCTGTGTTTCCTCTGACTGTTTCCAGCAGATCTTTTCTTTCAATCATTCACGAGATGCAGATATAGCTGGCCTTGAAAAGAGGCTCATTTCAGAGAGGATTTTCGAGTCAGCCACTCTTAGTGCACTGTCAGTTGAAGAGGGAGCTACGGCAGCCCAGGTTTAGAAGCTTGGTGATTAATACTGAGGTGGCGAAGGTATTGAATGCCGAGTTGTAATCGATAATTAGCAGCCTTGCATATGCATTGCTACTGTCCAGTTGTTCCACAGCAGAGTCTAAGATTGGATCCACTATAGACTTGTTGCATCAATAGATGAAATGCAGTGGGCCCAGGTCCTTGCTCAGGCAACAACTATTTCTAGCCTCTTGAAGCATGCCATTATAGTAGATGTCAGTGTTACCAGTCGATAGTCATTGAGACAGTTCACTGTGTTCTTCTTGGGCAACAGCATGATTATTTCCCTTTTGAAGTAATTGTAAGCCTCAGACTGTAGCAGCAAGAGGTTGAAGATGCTGCTTAGCAGTCCAGCCAGTTGTTTGGCACAGGTTTTCAGTACCCCGACAGGTACACCATCAGGGTTCGACGTCTTGTGAGTTTTGCAGGATGCTGCAAAGATTCACACAGGCATTATGTCATTCTCCCTTTTGAAGCGTACATAAATGGTGGAGTTAATACGGGAGTGAAAAATCACTGCTGTTGTTAGACTTCACTCTGAAGAAAGAGATTGGATGCAAACTCTGCCACAGCTATTGTGTATCCGATTGTGACGCAAATTCTACGGGAATTGCCTTTTTGCTCTCATGATGGCCTACTGTAGAGCATTCTTGGACTTCTTGTCTTGATTATTGGTCTTGACCACCACAGATACAACTCTTAGCAGACTGCAAACTTCCCAGTTCACCCAAGGCCTCTGGTTTGGGAAAACTTGGTATGTTCTTGAAGGGACACACTCACCTACACAGGTCTTGATGAGATCAGTAACGGTCTTTCACATGTTCATTCAGATCCGAAGTTGAATCCATGAACATGGTCCAGTCCACCAGTTCAAAGCAGTCCTGTAAATGCACCTCTACCTCCCTTAACTGTACTGTGCTGGTCCTCACCACTGGTGCTGTGGCTTTCAGTAGGTACAGCCCTTTGATCTGACTTGCCAACGTGTGAGCACAGTGAACTCTATCACATTGCTCTATCTCCAGTGAGAAAAGATACCATTCTACATTAGTATATACTAGAAAATCCAGACTAATTTGGGCAAATAGTGTTGAGAGAGATTTGCGGGAGGATATAAAGCATGAAGCAGGAAGTGAGCCTTTTGTTGATGCCCACCAGCAATTCAATCCTTATCCCATTCTCTTTCATCGTACAGTCATGAGAAGCAGACGTATGTGGACACACAATGTAATTATTTATGGAAGGTTGCAAACTACTGACAAAGCTCTGACTCAAGTAGTAAATAGAAGATTGAAATGGGAAATATTTTAAGCTTCAACTTCAAACAGAATAACGTATGGATGAGAAACAGGTATACTTTTGTTAGACAAGATTTCTAACACTCAAAGCTCTCAGGTTAACCACTGTAAAACAGTGAGAAGATTTGCATTTTAACGGGAACCTTCATAATGCTGTGACCCTCCGACAACCTCACAGAAAATGACAGGCAAGACCTAGGAGCTGGTTATTGACTTCAGAAGGAAAGCAAAGGTCCATGACCCAGCCCTCTTCAGAAGATCGGCGGTGAAGAGGATTAGCAACTTTAAATACCTCGGTGTTATTATTTCAGAGGACCCGTCCTGGGCCCAGCACATAATTGCAATTACAAAGAAAGCACAGCAGCACCTTTACTTCCTTAGGAGTTTGTGAAAATTCAGCATGACAACTAAAACTTTGACAAACTTCTATAGTTGTGTAATGGAGAGTATATTGACTGGCTACACCACAGCCTGGTGTGGAAACACCACAGCCCTTGAAAAGAAAATCCTACAAAAAGTAGTGGATACGGCCCAGTCCATCGCAGGTAAAGACTTCCCACCAGTGAGCACATCCACACAAAATGTTGTCGCAGGAAAGCAGCATCCATTATCAGGGAACCCCACTACCCAGGACATGCTGTCTTCTCGCTACTGCAATCTATGAGAGGGTACAGGAGCTTCAGTGCTCATACCACCAGGTTCAGGAAGAGTTATTACCCATCAACAATTAGGCTCTTAAACTAAAGGGGATAAATCAAATCAAATCAAAGCAAAGTAAATTAAGTTTACTTATCATGTGAACCATACATAGATACAACTGAATGAAACAGCGTTCCTCTGGGACCAAGGAGCAAAACATTCAAAATAGCAAGCAATCATTCAAAAATAGTGAATAACATTCAAATAGTGACTACATTCACAATAACGAATAACATAATTCAAAATAGTCAACAAAGAAGCATATTCATGAGAAAAAAAAGCACATATATAGTCCAAGACCCTGAGTGACAATGTCCGGCAATTGATGGTATGGTCATAGTCTCCTGGGAGTTTGCAGATGCATGCCATCCAGCCTGTCATTCCACCACTTGAACATGGGAGGCCAGCACCAGCGGGAGAGGTCAGGCCCCAGACAAGCTCAGATGCCATGCTGTAACGCTTCCGCATCTTCTCACCTGATCTGCAGCAGCAGGCAAGCCCAAGGCTTGAGGCCTAATCCTCACTACACAGTTCCCATGTCGTCTGTCCCGTGACTAGACAAGGCTAACAGGCCTGCGGCAACTTCCATTATCATGTCCAAAAGAATCTTGTCATTGCAAATGAAATGTCTTAAGACAATCTCCCACAGTTATATTGCACCAACTTCAATGCTTCCAAGTAGCAGTTTGCAACCAAGTCAGCTCCTCTGTACCCAAACTGGCTCCTCCTATATCCCTACCATCTCCTTTCCCAATATCCCGAATGGCCCCTTCTCTAACATTCTGGCCAGCTCCTTCTCCAATATCTCAACGGCCATCGCCACCGCCGACACCAGTCCAGCTACTCTGATTAACAAGCTGCTCACTGATGGAGTAGCCCTGCAGTACCTGGATGCTCTTGGAGTAGAATTATCCTTGGGTCGTAAAAAACTAATTTTACAAAGAAGAAAGCTCTTTTGGTTGGCTCCTGCATTTGCACATGTAGCCATCTTACTGGAAACAAAATTTCACTCAACCTCACTTGCCCCATCATTGAAACGTTCCCACAACCTACGGACTCACTTTCTCCATCTCATGTTCTCAATAATTATTGCTTATTTATTTTTTATTATTATTACTTTCCTTTTGTATTTGCAGAGTCTGTTGTCTTTTGTACACTGGTTGAATACCCAAATTGGTGCGGCCTTTCATTGATTCTGATATGATTTTTATTCTATCATCAATTTACTGAGTATGCTTGCAAGACAATGAAGCTCAGGGTTGTATATGGGGACATATATGTTCTTTGATTATAAATTTACTTTGAACTTTGAACTTTGCAGTGTGAATTCAGTATTGTTTCTGATAGTGTGATGCTCCCTAGTACTCCCACCCCTGATATTGCAAGACATCCCTCCTAAATTACAGAGTCTATCACTTTGGCCACATTCCACCGTGATACAACACTTGGCGGCACGGGAGGTCATTCCTGCCTGTGGCCATCGAACATGCAGCTCCTCCCGTGGAGGGTCAGACACCCTGAGCCAATACTAGTCCTGGACATATTTTCCACCTGACATAGTTTGCATTTTGGTGTTTGATTGTTGGGGTATTTTGTATTGCTATATTTACGCTCTATTCTTGGTTGGTGTGGCTGTAACGAAACCAAATTTCCCTCGGGATTAATAAAGTATATCTCTCTATCTATTTCCTGGCAGTGCTATACCTCCCCAGCGCTTGGGCGTACCCTTCTGGATCACAGGCTGAGGCCTTGAAATTCAGAAGTCACAACCATTGTCAGGTGAGACAGTGTTTTACCTAGCCAATGTCTCGTGCTATAACAGATGGAGTTCCAGGACTTAGACCCAGTGATGATGAAAGGAGGGTGATATATTTCCAGTTCAATACTGAAATATTTAGAGCATGGTGTTGTGAAAACAACACCTTATTTCGTTCAGCTCAAGATTTCACAGGAATGCCACTAACCTTTGCACTGCCATTACTGAGATGGTATCATTGTCAATGTGAGAGAGCTCAGAAACATCCATGTCACTTGAGCCGTGACAGACACTGATCAATGGAGCCAAGAGAACAGGGGGCCCAGAAGCTCACGGATATTTTATTTTGATATCTGTTACATGTATGGATTCTCCAGCACTGCCATGGCTATCTGAGGTCCAAATACCCAGGGGCATTTCTGCTGAAATACTAAAACAGAGGTAAATCTAGCAAGGGGAGGAAGGCAGTGAGGACCTGTTGGAATGTTGAAGGCCCTGGAGAGACTTGTTCTAGAGCTGCTCCAGCCTATGGTCAGGCCACACTTAGATCCCCTCCAGTTCGCCTGGGAGTTGAGGATGCCATCGTCTACCTGCTGAACCGTGTCTACGCCCACCTGGACAAGCCAGCGAGCACTGTGAGGGTCATGTTTTTTGACTTCTCCAGTGCATTCAACACCATTCGCCCTGCTCTGCTGGGGGAGAAGCTGACAGCAATGCAGGTGGATGCTTTCCTGGTGTCATGGATTCTTGATTACCCGACTGGCAGACCACAGTACGTGTGCTTGCAACACTGTGTGTCCGACAGAGTGATCAGGAGCACTGGGGCTCCACAGGGAACTGTCTTGTCTCCCTTTCTCTTCGCCATTTACACCTCGGACTTCAACTACTGCACAGAGTCTTGTCATCTTCAGAAGTTTTCTGATGACTCTGCCATAGTTGGATGCATCAGCAAGGGAGATGAGGCTGAGTACAGGGCTACGGTAGGAAACTTTGTCACATGGTGTGAGCAGAATTATCTGCAGCTTAACGTGAAAAGGACCAAGGAGCTGGTGGTAGACCTGAGGAGAGCTAAGGTAGCGGTGACCCCTGTTTCTATCCAGGGGGTCAGTGTGGACATGGTGGAGGATTACAAATACCTGGGAATACGAATTGACAATAAACTGGACTGGTCAAAGGACACTGAGGCTGCCTACAAGAAGGGTCAGAACCATCTCTATTTCCTGAGACTGAGGTCCTTTAACATCTGCCGGACGATACTGAGGATGTTCTATGAGCTTGTGGTAGTCAGTGCTATCATGTTTGCTGTTGTGTGCTGGGGTAGCAGACACGAACAGAATCAACAATCTCATTCATAAGGCCAGTGATGTTGTGGGAATGAAACTGGACTCTCTCACGGTGGTGTCTGAAAAGAGGATGCTGTCTAAGTTGCACGACATCTTGGTCAATGTCTCCCATCCACTACATAATGTACTGGGTGGGCACAGGAGTACATTCAGCCAGAGACTCATTCCACCGAGATGTAGCACAGAGCGTCATAGGAAGTCATTCCTGCCTGTGGCCATCAAACTTTACAACTCCTCCCTTAGAGGGACAGAAACCCTGAGCCAATAGGCTTGTTCTGGACTTATTTCATAATTTACTGGCATAATTTACATATTACCATTTAACTATTTATGGTTCTATTACTATTTATTACTTATGGTACAACTGTAACAAAAACCAATTTCCCCCAGGATCAATAAAGTATGACTATAACTATGACTATGAAAGGAACATTTCACAGGCCTCTTTCTCCCTGATGATTCTGCCTTTCCCACGGCAAACCATCTGCTCTAGTCTTACTGCTACTCCTGACTGACAAGACGTCAAAAGGGCCATTTGCTATAAAACAACAAACCTTGGGAAGAGCAACACATGTACAAGATGCTGGGGGAACTCAGCAGGCCAGGAAGTATCTATGGAAAAGATTACAGTTGACGTTTCAGGCTGAGACCCTTCAGCAGGAAGTAGTCCTGCTGAGTTCCTCCGGCATTTTGTGTGTGTTGCTTGGACATCCAGCATCCGCAGATTTTCTCTTGTTTGTGACTGAAACCTTGGGAGGAGATAGTATCCAAACTCAAACCTGTTGGAAAGGATCTTCAGTCACAAATTCACCAGATCATCTCCCACATCAAGGATATTTCAATTACAACAGAGACAATGTAATTGTGATCATCTCCAGAAAACTCTGCAAATCTACGGTATCTATAGAGTGGTCTCCCTGTGTCTGCCACAAGCAAAGTTGTTGACTGAGAGCTCCTCAAGCATCTTCTCCCAGTGGTTGGCTCCCCAATAGCAGTGTGACTTCTGCCATCCACAGGCTCCGTAGACATGTTCTTCACCAAACAGCAACCGCAGGAGGACTATAGGCAACAGCGGCAACCGCTATACCTCACGAATGCCATTGTCAATCAAGGACTATGGTGCATCCATCCAAAATTTAACTGCCCACAAAATTCATCTCCATCTCATACCTGCTGCATGTTGGCAATCCTGCCAATAGGTCCACAGTGACCCATTATAGCAGGTTAGTCTCAGGTAAGGCTACATCATCATGCTGACCTTTTCTTTGAATGCTACAATCTCTCCAATGCTTCAGCATGGCTCCAACAAGCTTCCCAGTTGAATGGAGCAAAAAGTCACCTAAACTCCAGAATAAAGCCACAAGTTGCAATTGCAATGACACTTCCATGCACACGCACTTGGAGACCAATCTCCACCTAACTGTTGGCTCATTCTTTGAAGTGTAATGAGAAAACAGGCCTTATATTAAACCTCCAGAAAATAAAAATCTTCTGACAAACTGTCCTTGCTGTAGAAAATTGCCCCTTAACAATAAAGGTTCATGACTGGATGCTGGAAAACATGGATTGTCCCACCTAGGGGGATGTTTATTTGCCTTCTTTACACCTAATTCATATGTAACTCTCCTCCATTCTTTTGGAGAAATTACCCTCAGGACACAGTCTTGAAGTTTGAGGAGATTAGACGGGAGCTGATGGTGTGCAAAACTGTGTTCTCATTCAGAGTTGATTCGGAAGGGAACATAATTATTGGTTATAATTATAAGGACAGATTGAACAGATTGATGTTTTAACCTGTGGGAAAGGGCAGAACCATGGGTCATAAATATCAGACAATCACTGATACATCCAGTCAGGGTTTATTCAAAACCTCTTTACCCAGGCAATGGTGAAAGTGTGAAGAGTGCTTAAGATGGTTACTGGAAATGCACTTACAATGCCAGCAGTAATACACAGATAAGTACATGAAGGAGAAAGTAAAACTATTGGGTTAGAAAAAGAGTGGTAATGGAATAGGGCAGGAAAATGGTCACGGACCATTGTTAATCCTTTTATTGAAGCTTAAATAATAACAGACATAAGTAATTTAATATAAGTTAACGAAACATCCTTGTGCCTTATGGTAATCAATTGTTAAACTGGTGTTGAAGATACTTGATTTTAAAACTTTTGGTCTGTTTGTCAAACTTTGTACAGGATGCTGATGTCACATTTTAGAGTCAAACACAATGCAGTGATATCATTTTCACAGAATTGAGTGACTAAAAATAAAACCAGACAAAATTTGCTGTTTATTTCACCTAATGTATTTCACACAAATTCCATTATTTATTTCATATTTATTTTTATTTAATTTTCCAAACTTTTGGGTAGATGATTTGTGAACACTGTTAAGGGTGAATTGCAGTAAATTACAATTACTATTGTTGTTAAAAATCGTTCTTAATCACTTACATGTATTTCCTGTGGTGTGTTTAATGAGTAATTAATGTACAAATTTAGTAACTACATATCCAATTCTGCCTTGTTGAATTGTGGATTTGAGCTAATGGGGGGGGGGTGGTTTGGTTGGTGATACAGCATTACAAAATATTCAGGAGGTCAGTGCAATGCCAGATTTCAGAATATCATTCATCATTCTACATCAGGGTGTTTGTTGGACACTTTGGGCATCAACAAACCATTACTCTCAACAAATTGTTCATAAACAGGGACGTCATGTCAAACACTTGGGCCAATGTTAGTGTAAGCTCTGCGGCTGGTAATGATGGAATCTCACCTTGACGTACTGCAACAAAAATGTTCTAGTCTGTCCTCAAGTCATGAAGTGAATCAGCACAAAAAGGGACCATTCAGCCTATTTATCATGGGGTTCATTGAGTGGTCATTAATTTGGTCCAGTTCCCTACTTTTTCCCCACAGCTCAGTAGAAGTTCTCCCTTCAAATATTTATCTCTTTGAAGACTTTTACTGATCCTGCTTCCACCAAGCAGTGTGTATTCAGATCACAACAACTCACTCAGTGAACAAAGTCCTCCTCCTTCTTCTGTCTCTCGTCCTTAAGCCCAGGACCTCCGACCATCAACCTTCAGAGATTCAAGGTTCAAGTTTATTTATCATGTGTCTATCAAAACGTACAGTGAAATACATCGTCTACAACCAGCGCACCCTAGAGGCCGTGCTGGGGGGATCCCACAAGTGTGGCCAGTCCTTCCAGTCCTTTCCAACATAGTATGCAAACAGAACAACACAGAACACAACAAGCAACAAAACAATAGCAGAACAAGCTCGCTCCTCCCTTCCACCCAGGCACATACACAGTCCTTTAGCCCTGAGACAGTCCATAAGCTTTGGCCTCCAGTGGGCCCGGATTCGGGTGTGGACACACAGGCATTGGGCCCTTGACTATCAAGGCGGACATGCAGAGAATTCGTATTGCCGGGGCTCAGGCAAACGGACCTCAACTACCGGACTTTCCACTTGACCCCAGACCTCGGTACTCGGCATCGCCCATCAATCACCAAACACTAGGCCACAAACTCTGGTCTCACCAATTCGTGAACCCAGAGGGTCATCATACTTCATTCCTCTTGCCTGCATAGCACTCCGACTCCAGAACCCACTGACAACTCGCCGGCACTGGGGGAGTATCCGTGCTGGTCTATCAGATGGACATTCTGCCCCAGTCTGCAGATGTCCCAGGTCCACAGCGCTGCTCTTCGAATGCAGAGAAGAGATTAAAGACTCCAGCTTGTCCTATAATTCCTCTAACTTTCCCCATATCTCTGTGATTGAAACCCTAAACTGACCTCCAACTCCCCTCTATGCCCCACAAACCATTCCCACAAACCCAAAAACAATGGAAAAATGCTAAAGGAAACAACTAATACTGAACCACCACCTTGAGAACCTGCTGCCCATTTCTGGCTTGATTTCATCTCTTTTTGTTCAATAATGTCTGTGCTTTTAGCACAATTGGTGCCGTGCTTATTTTACAGTCAGGTGCTTCTGCAATGCATCTTCCATTAAACACCTCGAACGTCTTCCATTAAAACTCCTCTTCAACTCAACCTAGTCATTTCTCTGTGCTACACAGCCTGTTTTCTACCTCTGATTTTTAACTTCGATGCCAGATAAATACAAGTTGTTAAAACATAGAAGTTGTCTTGTGGCATAGAATCTCCATACATTTAAATCCAAGTTTAAAAGTTCAGTCTTAAATGCAGATTCAGTACTATCCTTGCAGTGACCAAAAGATATCAGGAACAACATACATATCACCAGGTCCATATGTACTTTCTGAATCTCACTGGAAATCTCACTTCGTGATTTGATTGGTTCCCTGTTCAATCTGTGTGTTTGTATTAATTTTAGCCAAAAGCTAAATGAAGTGAAAATAAATAGAATTTCAGGTAGACATTCAAATATTTCCAGGAAAATCTGCAATACTGGAGGCGCTGCCAATGGAAGGCTTGAGAGCCAAGACATGCCGCAACAGAAAAATTAACAGCAAATGGTCAGCACATCAGCATCAGAAAGCACACCAGTTCAACAAACGACCAGTTACTATTAAATAAAACATCCCATAAAAATATTTAAACAGACTCAAGACTGATATATACAAACTTCAAAACAGAAAGAGACAATTTAGCCCCTCAAATAGCTCCATGAATAATTGTCAATCAGTGATCCAATTGGTTATTTTCCCCTTTATTCCCCCAGCCCAGCTAAATTCTCCTTTCCGTTTCTCCAATTTTCTTTTTTAAAGTCCTATTGATCCTGTTTCCACCATCACAGGCAGCACTTTCAGTGTAAACAGTTTCTCTTTACTTACACTAACAAAACGTTTTATATTTTTGGACCAGCAACTGGACTTCTGAATCATTGATCCACAGATCTGAGTTCAAATCCCACCACGGCAGCCAAGGAATTTAATTCAATAGGTCAATAAAACGGGAAAACTGAACAAAAGGATGGTCCCAGTCATGCTAACAATAAAACTACAATGATCAGATTAGATTATTAGATTATGAAGACACACAGTCCTCTTTTATTGTCATTGAGTAATGCATGCATTAAGAAATGATACAATGTTTCTCCAAAATAATATCACAGAAACACAAGACAAACTGACTGAAAAACTGACAAAAACCACATAATTATAACATATAGTTACAACAGTGCAAAGCAATACCGTAATTTGATGAAGAACAGACCATAGGCATGGTAAAAAACATCTCAAATTCTCTCGAAAGTCCCATCATCTCACGCAGACAGTAGAAGGAAGAAAAAAAACTCTTCCTGCCATGAGCTTCCAGCGGTGCAAACTTGCCGATGCAGCATCCTGGAAGCACCCAACCACAGCCGACTCTTGAGTCCATCCGAAAACTCCGAGCCTCCAACCAGCCCTCCGACACCAAGCACCATCTCTGCCGAGCGTTTTGACCCCAGCCCCGGCAACAGGCAATAGGCAAAGCCGAGGATTTGGGGCCTTCCCCTCCGGAGATTCTCGATCGCACAGTAGCAGCGGCAGCGAAGCAGGCATTTCAGAAGTTTCTCCAGGTGTTCCTCCGTGCTTCTCACGGCTGTCTCCATCAAGTCAGGATTGTGCACAGCATCCTATTTAACACATACGATATCATCCAGAGTGGCCGTGCGCGCTGCGTCGCGTCGCCATCTTCTCCTCCCTCCTGATTTTTGATAACCTATGTGATTCAATATATCTTTCATGAAGGAAACCTGCCATTCTCATGTTTGGCCCGTATATGACCAAACCTGCCAATGTGATTGGCCCTCAGCTCAGGGGCAATTAAGGATGGACAATAAATGTGAACACTGCTGGTGACATTTATATTCAATGAGCAAATAAATGACTCCAATCCTCTCTTCGTCCACTCTGCTCAAAGAAAAACTGCAGTGTCTCCATAGAAAATGTATAGTTAACATGAGAGTGCATAAAACATCCTTTCAAAATCACACTCCCTTATTCTGTGTCCATGATAGTGCAAATTCTTAGCGCTGCATCTGCTGATAACTATAATCTCACCCATAACCCAGAAGATCCTTCAAAGTGGTGTGTGTCACTGGAAATTCAAAGAGGTACTTCCAGTACAGTACTTATCACACCATAGACAGACCCACTTGCCACAGTTTCAGTACACATATCCATGGTTCCTTCATCAACAAGGTGGCCTTAAATGGTATCATCTTTAATACCCTCCTTGGGTGAGCAAGAAGTGCCATTCATTGCCCAATTCTCATTATTTAGATGGGGCTATTCCGTTCTTTTGACCCTTGAATCAAAAACAAACTCCAACTGTCATCTTTAACAGCAATTACTTTCTTCAAGCATCTGCCCTTTATGCTAAATTCTTCACCCTATGACAGATACAGGCTGGGCCATTTTGAAAGGGGTTTCGCCACCAGCAAAGCCACCTGCCTTTTGCATCCATGTAACCGACTGGTTTCCCACCAAACCCAAAGAAGCATCCATGTGACTAGGCCATGAAGCATACAGCGCCATCCTTACCACCTTTGTGGGCTCGATCCTTGTCTATACTTCAGAGTCATACACTGAATGAAACTGCCTCACAATTCTAAACATCCTAGTCATAATGGGAGCTTTCTGCTTATTCATTTGAACCCTAAGTCCACCATGTCAAATACTTTCAATTGAATTCACTAAATAAACTGCAACATCCAATCTAAAAAGATTGAAAATCAACCCCTCTCCAACCTATATTGACAGAGTCCAGCCTGACCAAGTTTCCCCTGGCTCATAAAGTTGCAAACTTTCAATTATCATAAGTCTTCAAGGTTTTTATTTCATATCCGTTACCCGTTACTCATTGTATTGGCGAACTTCTACGCCCAGCCCCAACACGTTATCACCATTTATTCTGCTCTGTGTCCTTCCCCCAAGAGCTCAGCAATAGCCTTCCACCTCATGAAAATTTCACCCATTCCACACACAGATGAAATGGATGAAACCACTCATGCCACTCGAGCTCACAGACATTTCTAACACATCCAGTGCCTTTTAGATACTCCCACTTTTCTTTTGCTGATCACTGGATCATTTTCTGTTCCTTCCTCAAGCAGCAACGTCCCAAGCCTATGACCTGTGAAATATTCACATTCTCTTTTGTGTTACTCTTGCAAACAATAGAAAAAGAGCAGCCACCAACAGCACTTCCTTCACTGAAGGCCGTAATCTATTGATAGCATCTGTACAACAGTTAGACCATGTGATACATCATACCGATGCTCTCAAAGGTACCTTTATGCCCACCACAAGTATGACTCCACCTCGCACCAATATCGAGCTGTTTTATGTTAATCCATATAATTCCATATTAATGTTCTCTGAGCAAGGAACTCAATGCAAGACTAACACATCATTAATAAAATGAGATGTGTTTATTTTACATAACTAAAGCCACCCTGCCCAACATTACTCTGCACTGACAGATTCCTGTTTAGTTAATGTCTCTGCCAAACACAATGCTTGTTTCATACTTAAAGGTGAATGTTCTTTTCTCCAGAAACTGAAATCACACAATAAAGTTGCTTTAACAGCGGTGTAATAGTTACAAACAACTTCCCAGTTGTTTCAGATCCCTATCATAAGACAACCTTTGGGGAATTGCCGGGACATTGTGTTTTGCTTATTTAGGGCTTAGAAAACATGCCAAATAATGCCATTGGAAGGAATTAGGGAATTAAAGTGAATCTTAAGCTCAGAATTAGGTCTGGCATTAGCTTTACAAAATGAAAGGTTTCATAGTATTACCTGAGCACCAGAAAGTCAAAACCATGAACATCAAATCATTGAAACATTATGATGTTTGAATTTAAGAAAAGTCTTTTGTAAAGATATAATATTTTCTTTGTCATAATAGTGCATGTGATGTTATTTGGATGAAGTCTGCAACTGCCTAAATCCGGTCTTTGCGGGATGAGTGCTGTATTTCCCAGACTCGTGTACGAATCTAACACCTCTAAATAAACAGAAACCATGTGAATGAAAGTGGTCCACCTGAAATATTCATTCGGTTTCACAGAATCTGCCTGACCTGCTGAGAGCTTCCAGCATTGATGTACTTCTGCATGAAATGGGTTAATGGAGAAGGTACTGTGAACAGGGGCTGCCACAAGCAAAGCCTCCAATATTCCAACATTTTCACATTTGAAACCTCAGGAAGGGTAAATCTTAGGAACACACACCAGTCCTCATCAAGGGATCAGCACTGGAAAGGGTGAACTGTTTCAAGTTCCTTGCTGTCAGCATCTTTGAGGATCTATCCTGAGCTCAACATATCGATGCAATTACAAAGAAGGCACGACAACGGCTATATTTCATTAGGAGTTTGAGGAGAATTGGTAAGTCACCAAAGACACTCACAAATTTCTACAGATGTACCATGGAGAGCATTCTAACTGGTTGTATCACCATCTGGTCTGGAGGGGCCACTGCACAGGACTGGAAAAAGAGGCAGAAGACAGCCTTTGGGACACTGAAGAACTATTACACTCCCTGAGATCTGTCAAAACCCAACAATTTCAGAGTAAATAAGTTGCTAAATATGGAGTCGATTATAATCTGGATTTAACTGTGGGCAAGTGAACAATAACAGTCCTCTTCATCCATGTTATGATTAATATTTTTCCCAGTGATCCGTGAACTCTCTTTCCTCCTCAAACAAAAATAAAGTTTCCATGAAAAAATCTAGATGTTTACTCCTGATCTAGATGAAGGTGTGAAACCCTCATTCCCAGTAATTGCTTCTACACATATGGTTTCTCTGCACAGCATAAAGTATAAACTCAATCTAATTGTTCCTGGATTTCTATGGAATACAGGAAGTTCTTATGTTGTGCTTGTTTGTTAACTTCATTTTGTTTAAAACATTTTCGGGTTCTCACTATTTTTTCCTTAAGTGTGTTGATGTGATGCAGGTGATGTGCTACATTATTGCCAATATTAACAATACAATTTATGATACAGAATTTAACAAATGATGCAAACTTTATGAGCATTTATAAAAGTCATTAGCATGTTAAACAATTGGGTTTAAATTCTTTGTGTGATGCAAAGATGGAGAAGGTTGCGGCGCGACGCAGCTTACGCAGCCTCTCCGGTGAATGATATCTGTAATCTGTCAATAGGGTGCCGTGCACAATCCTGATTTGATGGAGACAGACGTGAGAGAACGGAGGAACATCTGGAGAAACTTCTGGAATGCCTTTTTCGCTGCCGCTATTACTGTGTGATCTGGAATCTCCGGAGGGGAAGGCCCCGAATCCTTGGCTTTGCTTGTTGCTCAGCGGCCGGGACGGGGTCAAAGCACTCAGCAGAGATGGTGCTCGGTGTTCGGTGTCAGAGGGCTGGTCGGAGGCTCGAAGTTTTTGGATGGACTCAGAGTCAGCTATGGTCGGGTGCTTCCAATACATCGACAATTGTAGGTGCCTGGAGGTTTACGGCAGAGAGAGTTTCTCCCTTCTGCCGCCTGCTATCGGGGCCTATCGGGAGTCGATCGGAACTTTGAGTCTTTTTTTTACCGTTCCCATGGTCTGCTCTTTATCAAATTATGGTATTGCTTTGCACTGCTGTAACTATATGTTATAATTATGTGGTCTTGTCAGTGTTAGTCTTTGGTTTGTCTTTTTTTGTGATATCACTCTGGAGGAACATTGTATCATTTCTTAATGCATGCATGCATTTCTAGATGACAATAAACAAGGACTGAGTGTCCTCATAATCTAAAAAAAAGGCAGTGCAGTATGTAAAAGAATTTCCAAGGCTACATCTCATTTTTATTACTTCACTACCGGAGATCGTTGGCTTTTTGTCTGTTTAATTCTTTGAGTAACTTTAACCCCTTAATCAATTCACCCCCAGTCTCCTAAACTTAAGGAAATGCACACTAAGTTCAGCCAATTTATCCACTCCTTCAAACACTAGCTGAACTGACACTGCAACTCCTCCAAAGCCAGTATGATCTTCCTGAAGAGGCCCTCAGTTCTGGACTTTATATGCCAGGGGTTTAAAGTTTACCATTCTAATCAAACCCCAATACTGGATGCACTTCAGGTTTTCTTTGGTTCGCTGATTATTAACCAGTGAAGAGTTTGAGTTCAGACAAAACTTGGAATTATCTTTGACCCCTGCTTGCTTGAGGCTTGGTTTCTCAATGGGGCTTCAGGGTTACTGAGTCTCCCAAATCATGTGATGTAGTCAGAAGTGAAATAAAAATGGAATGGAAATTAAGTCAACATAGTATTCTATACTAACATAGGATTTCTTTAACCTTATTAATACATCTTTCAAATTTCTAACCTCTGGTCCTATTCTGCATGCCATCTTTATATTCTCTTAATGACAGAGCAGAATATTCAATCCACACTTGCTTTCAAAGAGAACACTGAGTTGAGTACTAAGTCTCGGTCGCTGAAGCTACAAAGCAAAATTTGTTCCCAATGTGAGTTGAATCTTATTTATATCTCACATTAAATGGAAATACTCCACTCCTTGATATTACCCCATTGAACACCTTTCTTCACTTGCAGTCAATGAGATTGCAGATCCCCCACCTTCCCCCACCATACGTTATTAGTCACACCCCACAATTGAAATCTATGCCACCTGCATTCATCAAAACATCTTCAGCCCAGGAATGACAGTCATTGACATCAGCAGGTGAAGGGATTTTCACAATGTCACTTCGTTGACTGTATTACATCATCCCTAAAATGTGATGCCCTTCTGACAATGCAGTGCTCTCTTCATGATGCCCTTCTGAACAAAGCACTATTGCCCCAATGCCACCCTTCTGACTGCACAACACACCCACATGCATTTCCATAGATGCTGTCTGACCTGCTGGATTCTGCCATCATCTTGTGTGTGTTGTCTTGCACTTCCAGCATCTGCAGAATTTCTAATGCACTGCCTCTTCAACAGAGCATTTCTTTCTCAATATTACCCCTCCGACAATACACTAATTTCTTAGCTCTGCCCCTTAACTAGAGCAGCATTCCCTTGGTACCGTCCCTCTGACAGTGCTGGTCTCCTCCTTACAGCCCCTCCCAACAGTGCAGTATTTGCCCAGAACTGTCTCCCTGAAAGTGCTGCACTCCTTACTGCCCCTCTAACAAAGCAGCTCTTACTCGTGTGGCTCCTTCAACAGTATCTCTGACAGTGCAGCAGTCCTTCAGCTCTGCTCTTTTGAGTGTACAATTTGATCTCAGTACTGTCCGCCTAAAACTGCAGCGCTCCTGTAGTACCGTTCTTCTGACAGTGCAACAGTTCCTCAGAGCTGTCCTTCCAAGAGTGCAGAGTTTTGTTGCTCGCATCTCCAGCGTGAAACTTAACAGAACCTTAAGACTCAAAAATGTCAGAGACACTGCTGTCCGGCAATAATTGTTCAAAACTGCCATTGAGCCTATAAATTTAAATCCCTGATTAAAAATCCTAGCGAGGATTAAATTGATAATTTTGATTTTGTGACTCTTATTGCTCTCTGAAATTGCTGAAATCATTCTCCCCTCACTGCCTCCATGTGGAAGTGAGGAAAGGGCTTATGCATTTCCATAATGCGGGGCATAAATCTGACCGCGAGGCAGCTACGAATTTCAAGCACAAATGAAAAATATACCAGAACTGTGATGGGGAGGAAAGGGTTAAATAGAAACACCAACAGACTGTTGTTGCCTTATTGGATCTGTTTAACCATCTGGTGTTAGTGTATGTGCAACAGTAAAGGAACAAGCCAACCCTTCCAATCTGAAACTAAAAATTCAATACATTTTTCTGGCAAGGAAGCTCTCTTTCCACTTTCAGTTGTCTGGTTAAAAAAAATAAAATAGGAGAAAACCACTCTGCTATGACTAAACCCATGCGGCGTGTCAAAATAGAGATAGTATGACAAGTGTTCTTGAAATGTGCTGTGGCAGAACATCCTTCTTTAATAGAATTGTTTGTATTAAAAACCAGGGAGCAAAGAGGCTATTTACAGAATGTATTGGGACATTACTAAGTCCTTAGGACATCTTTGTACCATTAGGCATGCTGCATTGACCACTTCTGGTCTGATAACTGTCTCTGTGGTGTCAAGGGACCTGCTGTCCAGACAGTCAAATGGATCAGACTGTGTGGTTGCATAAAAGTGTTTATATATTGTCCCCAGTAGCAGATTTCACTGGCTATAGCTATGCTCTTGTCTGATGGTTCCCTACTTTCATCTGAAAGATAGAAGGGATTCAGACTGAACTGCCTGTCTGCCTCATTTTGACAAAAGCTTTTCTTTATATATCATGTTTTCTAGCTTTCTGGCTGCTGAGGGAATTTTGCCGGCAAATGTTTTCCATGAGTTAATATCTTGCCCACTTACCGTCAAATACTTTAAAAGCTGGTGAGGTTTCCCACAATCTCTATCGACACAATAAACTCACCCCTCGCCTGCCCCAACTACAGAAAGGGGGAGAAAAGGCATTTGTGATTTTGTACTGTGAAACATGACATGGCACTTCACCAAATCATGAACCACTCACCACCGCATATTTCACGAAGCAACTGATTGGAAGTGATCACTGACTGCCAAGAAGTCTCCTCTAGCCGGGTGGGGCCAAAGAACACTCCTACTACATGTGATTCCTAAATGGCTGTTCGTTTGCCCCAGGAGCCTTCTACAATCAGCTGCCTCATCTAATTACAACCGCATGCAATGCTTGCACTTGTATTGCTCAACATTTTTCTTTCAGACGGGCCCTTTCCTAATTCCTGCACAGATTCAGAATAATTTCTGAATCATTCCAAGATTCAACCTACAACAGACCCTGCTGTCAATAGTTGAATAAATTAATCTAATATAGTAACTTCAAGAATGACTCCCAGCAAACACCGTTGACCACTCACAGAACATCCAGGCTTTCTTTGCACTGCGATGGAGTGAGGTCCTAATTATTCTTCCACCTCCTTCAATCCTTAGCTTCCGCTGGCCCCAATCCTAGTGCGCTGAACTCTTAATTGCTCCAGCTACAAGCCTCTTCCACTGATGGCCCAAACCCTCCATTACCCTCAAATCAGTAAGCTGAGCTTTATGGTGCATGTTTGAGTAAATCCATTATTGTCTGCAACTGAACTACAGTGCTTCCTCGCTTATAAGTTTGTTCATTATCTTCTCAATCTCAGTAATCTGAGTAAAGTATGGAAACACAATGGATGTTTCTGGGAGGACGCACACAATTGGAATATCAGTCCTCTGTGATATTGAAAACCAGGAAATCAGATATGGAGATCAAACTTGATCAGAGGGGATCAATTCTTACCTTGGTCAGACATGGTCTGGAACAATCAGCCTCCAACTTAGATAAATGGTGAGGGGAAAGGGAGTTCAAATGAAGGCCAGTTAGAGATGGGGTCGGAGATGGGAAGGGGCTAGGGATGGGTAACGTCCAGAATGAGAGTAGATGCTTCATTAATGTGGTTGTTTGGCCAAGGCTTTCCCAGATAGTGAATTCCAGCTTTCAAGACTCAGTATCAGAAACAGGCCTCTTGGCTCACTGCACCCATGCCAGCCATCAAATACCCAATGGTGTAATCTTATTTCCCAGCACTCCTCCCACAGTGTTCCACACTATGGCATTTCAGGAGCTCATCTACATATTTGTTAATGTACCTGCCTCTACCAACACCCTAGGCAGTCTGTTCCAGATTTCAATCACCCTCTGGGTCAAAGAATACTTTCTGAAAATCCATGAGTCCTTTCTCCGAACCTAACACCTCTAGCTATGGATACTTGTGCTATGGGGAAAGCTTTTCTCTTCCTATCCAGTTTATGTCCCTCATAATACTGTGGGCCTCAGTCAAGATGTCCTCCGCTTCCTCCTCTCTCAGGGTAACTAACCAAGCCTAGACAGTCTCTCCTTATAGCTGAAATGCTTCTTCTAAACTTCACAGAGTCATAGATTTACTGAAAGATATAATATGGAAGCAGGCCCTTTAGCCCATCAAGTCCGTACTGACCATTTACACCGTAACCACTTAACCATAAGTAAGGATAGGCAGCATAAGCTCCACCATGGGATCCCACAAGGCTGTTCTCAGCCCCATACTCTATCCCCTGTACACTCATGACTGCATGGTCAGGTTCTGCTCTAGCTCCATCCACAAATTTGCAGGTGATCTCACTGTAGTGGGCAGTGTATCAAATATCAGTGGGTCAAAGTATGGGAAAGAGATAGAAAGCCTAGTGACATGGTGGCATGACAACAACCTTTCCCTCAACAACAGCAGAACAAAAGTCAGCTCCATCTTGTGTACCAGCCTCCGTAGTGTCCAAGACATCTTCAAGGAGCAGTTCCTCAGAAAGGCAGTGTCCATCATTAAGAACCCCCACCACCCAGGACATGACCTCTTCGCATTGTTACCATCGGGAAGGAGTTACAGAAGCCTGAAGGCACAAAATTAGTGATTCAGGGACAGCTTCTTCCCCTCTGCCATCCGATTTCTGAATGGACATTGAACCCATGAACACTACCTCACTACTTTTTTATTTCTGTTTTTGCACTCCTTATTTAATTTAACTATTCAATACATATAGATTTACTGTAATTCAGTTTTTTTCCTGCATTATCACATATTGCATTGTACTGCTCCTGCAAAAATTAACAAATTTCATGACATATGCCGATGATATTAAACCTGGTTCAGATACCTCAGTGTGGTTTGGTGAGAGCTGTTCCTGGACCAAACGTGAATCAGTTATCCTTTCTCCAGTGGTGATGTTCATAGACAGAAATCTTAAAGGGATAATACTGAGAGTACAGACATTTACTGCAGGTCTTCAATCCCTTATTACAGTATTACACCAAGTGCAGAGCCCAGAGAAAGGCTGCTATCCTTCACTACACCAGGCTGGACTATATGCTCTGTACCTGTTTCCTCTCTTTCACCTCTATCTCACACCTTTTGTAGTTTTCTCCCTCATCTAACTCTTCTTAACTGCATCAATGCTTTTCACTTCAGTCAGTTGGAGTTTCACATTCTCATTACTCTTCAAGGACAGATGCTTATCTTTAATTCCTGAATGGATGTATCAGTGATTGTCCAATGCTTAGGGCTTAAAGTTCTGACCTAGTCCAGAACTGGCAACACTTACTCCACATCTAGCCGGTCAAACCCTTTCATAATGATATTTGGCCACCTTTAACCTTCTCTTTTCAAGGGAACGGAGCCTCAGTCTATTAACATTTCCCAACTAGTAAAAGGTCTCAGCTTAGGCATGATCTCAGTGAATTTATGAGACACACTCTCCAGTGGCTCAAAGATATTTTTCTAATCTAGAGACCAGACACATTCACAGTACTCCTAGTGTGGTCTAACCAAAGTTTTATACAAGTCATTTGAAAATATGATTCCTCTAGCTCTCCTTATTTTTATAAGCGGCAAGCCTGAATTAACGATTGGTTAGTGGTTACCCTCACTGCTTACTTATTCTCAGAATAACTATGTATGTTGACAATCAAGCTGAAAACCTCCATCAAAACCAATTCAATCATTGAGTGACAAGTACATGTGTATATTTGGGCAAATCTTCCCTTAAAAGTCCGACTGGACAATACTTGTTCCAAGATATGCAGAAAGTTGTCTTCTGTTAGTAGACTGGGTACTCATTAATTTTCTGTCTCTCCCTCTTAGTAAACTGGGTCTCCACAAGGTCACTCCCCTTTCTATTATTGATACAATACACTGGATAATGATAAGCTGCATTCCTGCCACTGATTAGTTTTATTCATGAGCACTCTGTCCACATTGCCTTCAAGGTCTTGCTAGGTGCTCCTGAAGTGTCTCTCACATGCAATTACTCTGCCTGTGTTCCCCACTGTTTTCTCATTTCCTACCTTCTCCTGTCACCTTCACCTCTTTCACATTTCCACATTCTACAATATGATTATTTACCCTCTCCCACTCTCTTCCTCCCTCTCTCTCAATCTTTTCACCTTTCTCTCTCTTTCTAGCCTTCCGTTTTGCTTGTCCCCCCACTCTTCTCTTCGTCCTCACCAATATCATTTCTCCCTTCTCCTTCCCAATCCCATCACTCTGTCCCTCTGCCCACTCCCTCTCTTTCTCTGTCTCAATCTCTCTCTGCTTCTGTGTGTGTGTCTCTCTCGCTCTCTCTCTCTCTCTCTCGCTCTCTCTCTGCATTCTTTCTCAAGTTTAATAAAGCAGCTAGTACTTATTGGTGATGCTTTTGTAAGTTGTACTCTGATATTTTTGCAAGTTGTAATCTCTGACTATATCTTTTCTGGGTCAGTTTATTGCAGAGCAATGAGTCAATTGCAACACGGTTCCCTTCCCTCACTCTCACTTGACATACACATTCAGCGTGACCACACCATTCTATAGCACTGAGATGGCATTTCAAAGTCAAGGCATTCTGTCGCTTTTCCACATTGTAAATATCTTCTTCAAACAGTTCCTTAATTCCACCAACCCGTTGAACAGCTACTGGGTTCAGCCGTACAATTCTGCCTATAAACCAGCCCTGCTGAGGCTTTTCAGGGCAG
Organism: Mobula birostris; assembly: GCF_030028105.1. Taxonomy (NCBI): domain Eukaryota; kingdom Metazoa; phylum Chordata; class Chondrichthyes; order Myliobatiformes; family Myliobatidae; genus Mobula; species Mobula birostris. The sequence continues at coordinate 76,966,372 of NC_092374.1, read as the reverse complement.
TGAGTGAAAAATGAAATTGCTCCAACAACATTGCTCTGTGCTGTACAAACAAACCTGTCAGCACGGCAGTCCCGGAACCCCATTCCCCATAGCCAGGCAACTCAAAAGCTCCTGCAATCCCCTCCCCTAGAGTACTGCCAATATCAACATCTGCTACCTTCAATAGACAGGAAATCTATCCTGAAAGCTCAAGCTCCCTTTCATTCCCCCTTCATGCTCCCGGTGACATCTGAAGGCTATGGGTTTCTCAGCATTATTTAACTGCACAGCAGAAATAAATCCAAAAGGGCGTTATGTACTATAGAAAACGAAGGAGAATATTACAGCCAAAGTCTTCTTCGTAATTATGTATTTATGGATCATTTCCTGATACAAGACTAGCCAAAGGATTATGTGCAGCAGGCTGTTTATTTCACAGCCCAATCAGCCATAAAACTGTGGAACTGTGACACAGGTAAAGGAAGAGGCCCAAACCCCTTTCTGGGCCACAGTTCTAAATCAGACCAGTCAGTTACTTGCAACGCCTGTGCAGCAGAATTCAGCACGACATCGCTGGGGTCTGTAAACTGAGATGACCTTCCAAACACAGCAGTCCACTTCATCTGCTTTCCACCTCAGCTCAGGGGCTGCTGTCACCTCATCCAAGCACTTCTGACTTTGCCCCTCCAGCATGGCCATCACTTCTCATGTAAAGCTCCATCACTGAGGCCCTGACTTGCACCAATTCTGTCATTCCATGGCTTCCAACATGTATTTGTCCCCAGTTAAGCAATTCTTGCCAACTCCCTCTATGGCCTCTCACGATCTCTGACAGAACCTACAACCTATCGTACTCCTCCAATTCCAACCACATCCTTATCTCCAAATTGAAAAGGTTCACAATTAGTGACCATGCCTATAATTATCTGGACCCTTCATTTTAGAAATCCCTACTTAAAATTCCCTTCCTCTCTCTCTTTTGTCAGTAAACTCCAGACATCCCATCTCTCCCAGAAGTTCCGGGAGTCTCCCGCATACTGTTGGGCACGTGGCCAAGTGGTTAAGGTGTTCGCCTAGTGATATCAAGGTCGCTAGTTCAAGCCTCAGCTGTGGCAGCGTGTTTGTGCCCTTGAGCAAGGTACTTAATATTGTATCATTTCTTAATGCATGCATTACTAACTGACAATAAAAGAGGACTGCTCTAGTCTGTGCGAGGAGTGGCGCCCCACACAGACTTCCAATCTGCGCCTTGTAAGGCATGAAAATGCCCGACGCAGGCCTCTCATGGTCTGAGTCGATGTTCCCTCCCTCCCTCCCTCCCCTCCCCACCCCCCGCATATTGATAGCGGCTCCCTGACGTCCACAAATTATATACAATATCCTGGAAATCAATTTTTTTGAGAGTGAGCAAGTGGGGGGGAGAGAGGGAGAGAGAGAGACAGACAGACAGACAGATGTAGCGAGCGAGTGACAGAGAGAGCATCCTGATTGGTCTCTCTTTGTGCTAAGTAGAGCTATCAGTTTTCTCTGTGGGCGGGCTTTACAGTCGACCTCTCTCTCTCTTTCATCGTCCATCAGTTCAGTTTAGTGTCCTGCAGCACCATGGCAGAGTATTCCAAAAAAAGAAAATATATAACATACTTCACCCCAGACTACACTCAAGTGTACCCCTGCCTAATAGGGGTCAAAAATAACGACAGTGTTGCTCACTGCACTGTTTGCAACAGTGACTTTTCTATTGCCCATTGTGGGTTAAATGACTGTAAAAGACATGTTGAGGTGAGTTTAACAGGTGTCATTCATTCATTAGTATAGCTAACGTTATTTAAACTAGCTGGCTAGCTGCTAAGGAGCTACTCTATTGATGTCCTATGTGATGAGGCCAAACTCCCTGTAGACTTGCTTAAAGTTGTAATAGAATAAAAAAAGACTCCATGATAATATAATTGTGAATCTTGTGAATCTGATGTCTTGCAAAAATTAACAGATTCATTGACAGAGACTGCTATGAGGTTGAGACTTCCGGCAAAATGCTCAAATCTGCTATTTTGGATATGGGCTTGCGGGGGGCGGGGGTGGTGGTGCTACCTCCCTGAAATGAGTTTTTGCAGGGTGGGTGTCTGACACTCCATGCAATCTATGCCTTTGACCAAGCCTTTATTCAACTGCCCCAAATCTGCTTAAGTGGGTTGATATCAATTTTGGTTTAATAGCTCTGCCATAAAACTTCTTCAAAAGATTTCTAAGTACTATGTACAGCAAGTGCAGGATGATGTAAATTATAAAGAAAACAGTAAATACTGAATCGGAAGTAATTACTTCGAGGTGAGTGGCCCCAGGTTGGAATCTGACCAGCTCCTTGCATGTTTTCCATCTGTGCTGGGTTGAGTGTTGGGCTAGCAACTAGGCCTCATAAAAACAGACAAATGCTAAAGAAACAGTGAGGTTGCCACCCGATGCACCACAAGGTGCCAAAAGGAGCAACAACTGAGGTTGTAGGCTACACAAACAAATAGCAAATCACAGTTCACAGAATATTGCAAGGTATCAATTAACAAACATAGCAAAGCCCTAAGCTGTTTGCTGTTTGACTTTGGCTAAATTTTAACAATGGGAAGCCAGGACGATGTCCCAGTAAAAGCTCAATCGCATCATGATTTTCTTGAGGATCCAGAACTCATCTCACATGCCATAGATTCATGGTGAGTGCTAATGAATAAGATTTTTCCTAAATTCTTCTTCAAAGCAATGACAAGTAATACACTAATGGGGTGAAAGGTAACCAGAGACCAACCAGGGATGTAAACTAAAGCAGAGATTACAATCAGATAACCGGTGATTTTATTGAGCGTTGGAGCAGACTCAGGAGGCTGAGTAATCAACACACGTTTCTAATTTGTGTTCATGTGGTCAAAAGTTTGCCTCTACAAAGGAAACACAGCATTATCAGGGTTAATGCAGAGGGATGTGAAACTGTCAGATGGGCAGTATTGAGGAAATATGGTACTGTTGTAGGGAGAAACCTAACTGACTGTTATATAATTGGAGGGCCAGTACTCCAGTGGAGCAGGGGTAGAAAAAAGATAGCACCGTGCTGTACACAGGCAGTACCGAGGAGGAGTCACAGTGTCAGAGAGATAGTACTGAAGGTGTGCTGAACAACTTTGGGGTCAGCCCTAAGGTGATGCTGCATCTTTGGTGAAGCAGAACTGACTGAAAGCAGCACTTTTGCCAGGCTTCACTGCGATTACTGCATTATCACTGACGTATCAAGGGCTTGCTGTCGATGCAAAGGTACTCCTATACTGCATCTTGTCAGAGACTTCAAACTGAAGTAGCTGAAGAAGACCCGTGCCCTCCAAATAATCACTTCACTCTTCAGAAAAGGAGGAGCTGGTATTCTCAATTGCGCCTTGATTACAATGGCAATGAAAATAGACATAACTCTACAAATATGGAATCTCATTTATTATTTTTGTAGGTCATAGAAATTACATTGTTCATTCTTTTTCTGTCTGCTTTTCTTTACTTCTCTTTTTGGCTTTTTTCACATTTTGTACATGATTTTCCACTGAAATTATTCTAACTTGCACTACCTCTATTAGCCCCTGTGCAAAAGAGATTTGATTATAGCCATTGATTAGGTATGTATTGCCACCTAATGGATTCTTTTCCCAAAAGTGAAATAAACAGAGGTAAACATCAGAACGTAAGACCCATCCTCAGCACTTATATCAAATTCTCACACCCAATTAACACCAGTAGTCAATAGGCAAATTTCAATCCGATTCTTCAGTGTGATTACTTACAGGGTCTCACAGACGTATATGGCGGCATTGTGATCTGCCAAGAAAATACAAAACTGAGACCTGGCTAATGCGTGGAAAGCATAAACTCCAATTCACAGCAACTGTGGAATGTGAATTCATTAAATTAAATAATGTGCCATTAATAGCAACTATGAAGCTGCTAGGTTACTAAAAATTCATCTGATCCACGAATGTTCATGGTGCCATAGAATCTTCAGGGAGAAATAAAAAATCAGACATCCTTACTGAGTTTGGTCCACATAATGACTCCAAGTGTACAACTTGTTGACTCTCAGCTACTCTCTGAACTGGCTAAACTCATGAGGGATGGCTAAAAATAGCCAGCATTGTCAGCAGAGTCCACATCCTTTGAACAGGTAAATAAAACACAAAACAAGGCATGTAGAGGGTGCTTCTTGCCGCACGAAGCTCCCTGAGTGCCCAGTGAGTGCTACTCTCTGCTAAACGTGGACTAATATCTGATAATAACCACACTGCTTTTGGTGGGATATTATTGTCCAAAACATGATCAGTGTTTGCCCACACTACAATGACAAGAGAGGCACCATCACTGACACTAGTTAATGTTTTGTGGACTTCTAAGGTCCTGAAAGATCAGAATCAGAATCACCAGCACTGGTTGTGAAATTTGCTGTTTTGTGGCAGCAGTATATGGCAATATATGGTAATAAAAACAATAAATTACAATAGGTATAGATTAAAACATAAATTAAATAAATAGTGCAAAAAGAAAGGGAAAAATACTGAGGAAGTGTTCGTGGACTTACTTTTCATTCAGAAATCCGATGGCGGAGGGAAAGAAGCTGTTCCTGAACCATTGAGTGTGTGGCTTCAAGCTCCTGTACTTACTCTTTGATGATAGCAATGGGAAGAGGCCATGTCCTGGGTGATGGGGGTCCTTAAAGATGACGACTTTCTGAGTCATCGTCTTTTGAAGGTTTCCTGGATGCTTGGGAGGCTCGTGACCACGATGGAGCTGGCTGAGTTTACAACTTTCTGCAGCTTTTACCAATCCTGTGCATTGGTCGCTCCACACCCAGACAGTGATGCAACCAGTTAGAATGTTCTCCACAGTACATCTGTGGAAATTTGCTAGGGTCTTTGATGACATACCAGTTCTTCTCAAGCTCCTAATGAAACATAGCCACAGTCGTGCCTTCTTTGGATTGTATCAATATGTTTGAGCCAAGACAGATCCTCAGAGGTGTTCATAAAAGTTGCTGGTGAACGCAGCAGGCCAGGCAGCATCTATAGGAAGAGGTACAGTTGGCGTTTCGGGCCGAGACCCTTTGTCATCTCTGTTAGTCCTGACGAAGGGTCTCGGCCCAAAACGTCAACTGTACTTCTTCCTATAGATGCTGCCTGGCCTGCTGCATTCACCAGCAACTTTTATGTGTGTTGCTTGAAATTACAGCGTCTGCAGATTTCCTCGTGTTTGCGTCCTCAGAGATGATGACACCCAGGAACTGGAAACTGCTCACCCTTACCCCTCTGATCCCTCGATGAGGACTGGTGTGTGTTCCATCCACTTGCCCTTCCTGAAGTCCACAATCCATTCCTTGGTCTTACTGATGTTGAGTGCAAGGTTGTTGCTGTGACACCACTCAGCTAGCTGACCTATCTCACTCCTGTACACCTCCTTGTCACCATCTGAAATTCTGCCAACAATACTTGTGTCATTGGTAAATTTATAGATGATGCTTGAGTTGTGCCTAGCCACACAGTCGTAGGTGTAGAGAGAGTAGAGCAGACGGCTAAGCATGCATCGTTGAGGTGCAACAGCTTTGATTGCCAGTGAACAGGAGACGTTATTTCCAATCTGTGCAGACTGTGGTCTCATTATGAGGACATCAAGGATCCAGTTTCAGAGGGAGCTACACAGGCCCAAGTTTTGGAGCTTTTTGTTAGAACTGAGGGTACGATTGTTTTGAATGCTGAGCTGTTATCAATAAACAGCAGCCTGACTTAAGTCAAGGTGATCCAAGGCCAAGGAGAAGATGTTATTTCTGATCCACACAGACTGTGGTCTCCCAGTGAGGAAGTCAAGGATCCTGTGGTGTTAGGCAAATTCAGTAAATCCAGGTCCTTGCTTAGGCAGGAGTTGATACTGGCCATGACAAATCTCTCAATACACTGGATCGCAATAGGTATGAGTGCCACTGGGCAATAGTCATTGAGGCAGCGTACCCTGCTCTTCTTGGGCACTGGTATGATTGTTATCCTTTTGAGGCAAGCGGAAACCTTCAATTGCTGCCGTAAGAGATTGAAGATGTCCTTGAACACTCACAACAGTTGGTTGGCACAGATTTTCAGAGCCCTACTGGGTACACCATCAGGGCCTGATGCCTTGCAAGGGTTCACCTTCTTGAAAGATGTTTTGACATCAGCCTCTAAGACAGAGATCACAGGATCACCAGATGCTGCAGGGATTCATATAGATACAGTTCTATTCTCCCTTTCAAAGCATATATAAAAGGCGTTGAGCTCATCTGGGAGTGAAGCATCACAGCTATTCATGACGTTAGGTTTCACTTTGTAGAAGCTAATGGCCTGCAAACCCTAAACAAGCATTGATATTTCAAACAGAGCTCTCTGAAGTACTAAGCCTTCCCTGCCAGAGTAAATAGTGTCACTGTGGAGCAGCAAGAGGGCATATTGTCCACCCACTTCATGTCATAGACTTGTGAAAGAGATTTCCGGAATTCCATTTCTCCAGAAATACTCCCAAAGTCTTTCTGAGAAGGATCCGAAACAGACACTTGATATTAAACCCTTCAAGTATTGGCTATACAATGTAGAACACACAAAAGAGTTCTGATCTCCATATTATAAAATAGGAAAGAAAAGGGTGACCTGCTTCAAGTTCCTGGGCGTCAACATCTCAGAAGATCTATGCTGAGTCCAATGCGTTGATGCAATCACAACGAAGCCACAGCAGACACTCTACTTCATTAGGAATCTGAGGAGATTTGGTATTTCACCAAAGGTTCTTGCAAACATCTGCAGATGTGCAGTGGAGAGCATTCTGACTGGTTGTAGGATAGCCTGGTATGGAGCCTCCAATGTACAGGATCACAAGAGGCTACAAAGTGCTGTAGACTCAGCCGGTTCCATTATGGGCACAACCCCTCCTGTCATCGAGGATATCTTCAAGAGGCTGTGCCTGAGGAAGACAGCACCCATCATTAAAGATCCTCCCCATCCGGGAAATGCCTTCTTCACATTACTAACTTTGTGGAAAGGGTGCAGGAGCCTGAAGACCCACACACAATGTTCTTCCCCTCAGCCATCAGAGTTTTGAATGGTCCAAGAATCCATGGATGCTACCTTGTTATTCCATTCTTTTAAACTATATATTTATAATTTATTATAATCTTACATCTTTGCACTGTAGTTATACTGCAAAGCAACAATGTTCACAGCATGTAGATCAGTGGTAATAAATCTGATTCTGATAGAGGAATTGGAGAAGCTGCTGAATGTACTGTAGTGATAGCATCAGTGATTCTATGTATTAGAGAAAATTTAATAAGCTGGAGTTCTTTTGTCTGATAGGGGGATGGCCTGATCAAGGTCTTTGGGCTGCAAAAGCATTAGAGGTGTCTGCAGATAAGGTCAGAATCAGGGAGCCATAGATTTACTGATTGAACTCATTGAATGCCCAAGTTAGTGCAGTCCTTCATTGATTTTATAATGGTTATTATTCTATTATGGATTTATTCAGTATGCCCGCAAGAAAATTAATTTCAGATTTGTATATGGTGACATATATGTATTTTGATTATAAATTTACTTTGAACTTTGATCACTACTATGTGAAACAACTTGGGAAGTGGATCTTGTGGAGCATAAATACAACATGAGTCCACAGGGTGAAATGGTATGTTGTTCTGTAAGTATTCCAGGTAAATACAACTACACACTAAAACTCCTTCACAGGTTCTCCTGTAAAAGGTACCCTGCAGTCAACTGTGCAAGATATTTACAAGATAACGTAAGGATAGCGACCTGTCGGGGTGAAGTCCATTCAGAGATACTTGTGAAAAAGTTAAACATTTGAGGCAATTTCGTTCAGCATTCACTAAGGCTGTTGATACTGATTTCTTTTCCTGAAAAAAAATGGGAATTTTAAAATGAAGTAGTTTAGTCTGCATGTAACAATGGGTTACCCTGAACTGAAGATACCATCAATACAAAACAACCTGAACCCTGGGGGTAAAATTTTCATGTCATAGAGAGCAAACAGTCCTGGCTCTTACAGAGACATTTCTGAGATTAGGCACGGAGCCATCACATGATACCCAAGCACAACATGCAAACAGATGTTAAATAGGCCTGTGTTACCAGGTCTAGGGAGGACGAACAGCTTGTGGACACCCTCCTCCCAGCTCTCTGGGATAAATCAGTTTATCCACAAACACAGAACTTCGCCTTGCCCCTGCACAGCACTTTTCTCACTGTCACTCACATATTGGGTTTGTCTCAACTGTTAGATTTTGTTTATGCTCCAGGGGCATTGAACTCGCATTGCAGAGCAGTGTAAATCATTGAAGATTCAGCCTGTCCACCCTGAAGAATTGGTGTTAGTCATTATCCTCTACACCACTCCCTCCCAACCTTCTGATCATCCCCAAGTTTAATCGCTCTACCTCTGATGGCTGCAGGTCTCCATACCTCACTTCCCTCCCAGAAACCTTCCCACTTGTTAAAATTAAGCCTTTGGCCATGCTTTTACTTGCATTTTATAACAGGTACTGTATCAAATCTTCTTTCATTTCTCTGAAGCATCTCGGGAGCTGTTAACTTGGTTAATGATACTAATTAAAATTGCTGTTACCATCAGCTCCTCTCCATTCAGAGGCAAGCCAGTGAACCCTAGTCTGCGACATCAGCAGCACCATCAGTGCATTCTGTAGTGGCTGGGCCCCCTTCGTGCTAATGCACACAATTTTACCAGTAAGCTGCAACATTGCTTGCAGTCACTTCATTATGATGTCAAGCTTTGTTTGGCAAGTCAAACTGTATTTTGTTTGATCGCATCAGCTGTTGAGCAATTACAATAATTGTGGCATTGTTTTACGCAGATTCCTTACACTTTATAACAGAGAACTAGGATTAGTAACCAAACTGTGGAAAAGTTCAGCAATGGGATTTAACACTAAAGATGTGTACAAATACATACGCTGGAAAAGTCTCTGTCTAATTAGCAATCTCTTTCAATCATATTTACAAGTATTTAAAATACGTACAATTTCATCAGAACCTTGATCTGAACATTTACATCAAGCTTTGTACACAATTGTTCTCCATTAGTAATGCATTCCATGGGGAAAAAAATCTTTAACTGTTACTATCACTTTGCGACCAGCATGCTCAAGGAGATTCACCATTAGAGTGTTGTTAAAGTGCAAATATATTAGCTGTGACTTCAGCAACTGCCTGTCATGTTGAATAGTACGAGATAGAGATAGTAATTATTGCCGAGAACCCATTACAGGGCTCCTTAGTCAAACAAGCTGCCGCATAAACTAATGGGCTAACTCTCTCCCACCATGTCTCTTCCTATTCCATTTAACCGCATGTCACTCTGATCAAATCAGCTGACAATTGCAAGGCAGACAGGCCCAGTACAATTAGCAAGATCTGTGACCTTCTGGGTTCTCTTTCTCAAGCTATGCATACCGGCCGAAAGCTGACAGGCAAAAATGATTTCTCAAGTGTACGTCATGCAATTCCTCGAAATGTATCACCACTAGTGGCAGAATGCACCAGCCTCCCAACTTTATTTGCAAGTTTTCGGTGTTTTCAGAAACCCAATGTTTCTAATTCCATGTCTTGTGTCGTTCTGTCTGCCCCTCGGAAAGCCTGCTTTAAACCAAGTCCCTGTGTGCAAGATCCTCACTCAATGCTGAAGGTCAGAGCAGTTTTGCTTGCATGTGGATTTCTGTCACTAATTTATCAATGGCTTCAAATTTTTTACGTTTCAATTACCCCACATAATCTCCTCAGTGATCTATTATGATGCCAAAATTTGCTTGACAAGTGAGCTTGTATTTTGTTTGACTGTTTCGTTCTGCAGCTCAGTGACTAATTAGGAATGAGCTTATTACCTACTGCCAGGGCTACACAAATTGAAAATAGCCTTGTAACAAGTCAATATAGGCAGCGTCTTTTGCACAGGGGATTATTTTAATCCCATCAAATTCAAGTTCAGTTTATTGTCATTCAACTGTACACATGTATACCGTCCAATGAAACAAGGTTCCTCCCGACTAAGGCACACAACACAGTACTTATGTCTCATACACATAACATATAAAGTAATATTACCTCAATAAAAAGGTTCATATACCATTAAAGTTAAAAAGTAAACAGTATAATGTGGCTGGTGTTTCATAAATGTGTTGAGACCGTATGCTGAGATTCAAACATGGTGGCAGTGAGTTCAGCAGTCTTACAGCCTGGGAGAGGAAGCTGTTTCCCATCTCTACAGTCCTTGTCTTAATGCTACGGTACTTCCCACCTGATGGTAGGGGGTCAAAGAGATTGTCAGATAGGAGGGTCCACCATACACAGCGCTCCTGATAAATATCTCTGATGGGTGGAAGAGAAACCCCAATGATCCTCCCAGCAGTCCTCACCTTGTAGTGACTTAGTTGGGATCATTTTGGAGTTAACTCCCATTGAAAAGCTTGCTTTGAAAAGGTAAGTGGATCATCTGCTAGCAATTTTCAATTAATGCATTTTGTAAAATTTATACATGATTAATTTATTGATGTTTTGGATTTATTCAATCTACACTAAAATGTGGGACCTGCTGGAGAAGCTACATTTTCACAAGAGATAGAGAGTATTCTTCAGTGACTAGTACACTGAAAGGAAGTTACTGGTGTTTTACATTCAGAGTCTTATAGCAGTATTACAGCGGAGACTGCATTATGCAGAAACTCTGTTCATTATTTAGACCAGCCCATTGCTCTGATCAAATAGAAAACTCACATTTCAAATTGACAAGTACTTTTTCCTCTGGTCTAAATGATCAGAAACTGCAGATTTCATCACCCCAAGAGAGCATAAAGATAAAAATCTCCACAGCAGGAACTTTAACTCCATTAGTGTCACAGGTTTCCACTAATACCTGACGCATGGGAAGGTCAAAACTAGACTGAGGTACATTCAAAGCTTGGAACTAAAGCCCCAGACAAAGTGACAGCTTCTGATTTCCCCGCTACTCAGCCATATTTCAGTACCTTTGTACGAATGAAATATACCTGACATTCTTTCATTCTCAATGTGATCAGACTCCTTAGCTGCAGGCATTTGATTTGCATCCAGCCTCTCTTTCAGAGCAGGACAGTGCATCCTCTGGAAATGGAAATGAGTCAAATGCAGCAGGTGAGGTCATGGCTGTACCTCTTGAGTACAGGAAAACAGTCTGGACCCTGTGCAGAATTTCACTTCGGCACAACTCATTCGACTTAGATTTTCTGCCTTTTTTTCTAAGTGCCAATTTATTTCTGTCAGAGTTTCCTTGTACAAAAATAAAATCTTTGGAAGGTCGATATTCCACTTAAACTATATTTCCCAGGGGACGTCCTAGTTGCATTTTAATAAACTTCCCTAGGCCAGAAGGTATATGTTGTAGAACTTGCAATGTTTGTAAACATAGTCATCAATGAGGCATCAGATAAAGAATGATTAACGGGGCAGGTACTCCACCCAAATATGGAGTGAAAATGATCAGAAAAATTTGCACCATGGTATTCATTAGAGCTCCTTGGTGTCAGAGAGAATTGGCAGGTAGTCACCACTCCCATAGCAAATAGTAAGGATGGCTGAAAACCCAAATGTGACAGAATTTCCAACAGTACTTGGAAAGGGAAGATATTTGGAAAATTAAACCATGAGGAACAATTAAAATATGCTGTTACATTCCAGTTCTTCCTGAGCAGACGGCATGGCTTTGGGACGAGTAAGTGTGGAGAGCTTCAGGAGTGGATATGTTAGGGTGAGGGTGCCCGGGGAAAGCAAGGAACTGAAGGGAAGTCCGTTGGAGAGGAGGAGTTGGGGTTGTATGTGAGAAACAGTATGCTCTGATGTGATGTTCTGGCATTTGGCTGACTCATTATAATAATCCCACTCAATGGGCTGGAACAACATAACCGGGGCCTAGGGGACTGCAGTGTAGTGTTTAAGTTATTCAACTAACAGTCAGAGTTGTGAACCACTGATCTGGAAATATGAGTTCAAATCCCACCAAGACAATTTGAGAATTAAATAATCAAATAAATCTGCAATATTTTTGAAACAATGTGAGCCTCAGTAACAGTAACCATGAAGCTAAAAATTAGCATAAGAACCCATCTGGTTCACCAGTGTCCTTCAGGGAAGGTAACGCGCTATCCTTACCCGGTCAGGGTAACGCGCTATCCTTACCCGGTCAGGGTGACGCGCTATCCTTACCCGGTCAGGGTGACGCGCTATCCTTACCCGGTCAGGGTGACGCGCTATCCTTACCCGGTCAGGGTAATGCGCTATCCTTACCCGGTCTGGCTTGTATTTGACTTTTAATTCTATTCTCAGCTCAGGAGCTAAGTAGTGAGGAACAATAAACATTGGCATTTTCAGCAGTGAATACATCCCCTGGATGATTTTTTTTTAAATACTGAAAGTGCGTGATGTGGTGACGGGACTGCACTGAAAGATTGCTGCACTATTGGAGAGGCAGTACTGAACAAGATCTACACTGTTAAAATAAGATTAGTGAGAGAGTACTGCACTATTGGAGAGGACTTCTGAGAGACATGCACTAATAAAGGAGCCATACGTTAATGCCCCATTTAGCACTATCCCACAGCACTGATTGATTATAGTGCTCATAGTTTTCCATCCGCTGTACTTCATAACAGACGTCGGTTTAGGTTGTGTGCTGGTATGCTGGGAATTTGATATCAATCCCTGTTCTCGATTGCTGTTCCTTAGCAATGAGCTACCAACATCTCTGCTGAAATAAGATCATAAGACCTTAAGACATTAGAGCAGAATTAGGCCACACAACCCACCGAGCTTTGTCAAGGGCAGGTTGTGCCTTACGAGCCTGACTGAATTTTTTGAAGATGTGACTAAACACATTGATGAAAACAGAGCAGTGGATGTAGTGTATATGGATTTCAGCAAGGCATTTGATAAGGTACCCCATGCAAGGCTTATTGAGAAAGTAAGCAGGCATGGGATCCAAGGGGACATTGCTTTGTGGATCCAGAATTGGTTTGCCTACAGAAGGCAAACAGTAGTTGTAGACGGGTCATATTCTGCATGGAGGTTGGTGACCAGTGGTGTGCCTCAGGGATTGGTTCTGGGATCCCTAACCTTTGTGATTTTTATAAATGACCTGGATGAGAAAGTGGAGGGAGGGATGGGTTAGTAAATTTGCTGATGACACAAAGGTTGGGGGTGTTGTGGATAGTGTGGAGGGCTGTCAGAGGTTACAGCAGGACATTGACAGAATGCAAAATTGGGCTGAGAAGTGGCAGATGGAGTTCAACCCAGATAAGTGTGAGGTGGTTCCTTTTGGTAGGTCAAATATGATGGCAGACTATAGTATTAATAGTAAGACTCTTGGCAGTGTGGAGGATCAGAGGGATCTTAGGGTCCGAGTCCATAGGACACTCAAGGCTGCTGCACAGGTTGACTCTGTGGTTAAGAAGGCATACGGAGCATTGGCCTTCATCAACCGTGGGATTGTATTTAAGAGCAGAGAGGTAATGTTGCAACTATGTAGGACCCTGGTCAGACCCACTTGGAGTACCGCGCTCAGTTCTGGTCACCTCACTACAGGAAGCATGTGGAAACCATAGAAGGGATGCAGAGGAGATTTACAAGGATGTTGCCTGGATTGAGGAGCATGCCTTATGAGAATAGGTTGAGTGAATTCAGCCTTTTCTCCTTGGAGCGACGGAGGATGAGAGGTGACCTGACAGAGGTGTACAAGATGATGAGAGGCATTGATTGTGTGGATAGTCAGAGGCTTTTTCCCAGGGCTGAAATGGTTGCCACAAGAGGACATAGTTTTAAGGTGCTTGAAGTAGATACAGAGGGGATGTCAGGGATATGTTTTTTGACACTGAGAGTGGTGAGTGCGTGGAATGGGCTGCCGGCGATAGTGGTGCAAGTGGATATGATAGGGTCTTTTCAGAGATTCCTGGATAGGCACATGGAGCTTAGAAAAATCCAGGGCTATGGGTAACCCTAGGTAGTTCTAAGGTAAGGACATGTTTGGCATAGCTTTGTGGGCCGAAGGGCCTGTATTGTGCTGTAGGTTTTCTATCCTTCTCAATCCCATTTTCTGCCTTCTCCTCATAATATTTGATATCCTTATTAATCAGGAACCACTTGAAATCTACCCAATGACCTGGCCTCCACAGGATATGGTACTGAATTCCATGGATTTCTTAACCTTTGGCTAAAGAAATTCTTCCTCATCTCATTTCTAAAGGGATATCCTTCTATTCTGAGGTTGTGCCCACTGGTATTAGACGTCCCCACAATTTTAAACATCCTCTGCACATCCACTCCATCTCGGCCTTTTAGTTTTTGGTAGGTTTCAATGAGATCCCCCCATCATTCTTCTAAACTCCAGTGAGTGCAGGCCCAGAGCCATCAAACACTCCTTATACATTAACCCTTTCATTCTTGTAAACCTCAACTGAAACCTCTCCAACGACAGCACATCCTTTCTTAGCTATCGAGCCCAAATTTACTCATAATACTCCAAATATGGTGTCACCAATGTCTCATAAAGTTTCAGCAATGCATCCTTGCTTTTATATTCTAGTCCTCTCAAAATGAATGCTAACGGTGCACTTGCCTTGCTTAACACCGATTCAACCTGCAAGTTAACCTTTAATAATCATGCACTAGGACTTCCAAGTCTCTTTGCACCTCCAATTTCTGAATTTTCTCCCTATGTAGAGAATAGTCTACGCCTTAATTCCTTCTATCAATGTGCATGACCATACACTTCCCTAAACTATATTATTTCCATCTGCTACTTCTTTACCCATTCTCCTAATCTGTTCAAGTCCTTCAGAAGACTCCCTACTTCCTCAACACTGCCTGCCCCTCCACCTAACTTTGCATTATCTGCATCACCACTGACGGCTCTACAATCTCTTCAGAACCCTGGGGTGTAGTCCATCTGGTCCAGTGACTTATCTACCTTCAGATCTTTCAGCTCCCTTCGCCTCAGTAACAGCGACTACATTTCCTCCTGCTCCATGCCACTCTCGAATTTCTGGCATACTGATGTTGTTTTCCGCTATGAAGACTGACACAAAGTACTTATTCAGATTGTCTGCCATTTCTTTGTGGCCTATTACAACCTCTCCAGCATCATTTTCCAGCGGTCCAATATACACTCTTGCCTCCCTTTTACTCTTGAGATATCTGTAAAACCTTCTGCCATCACCTTTTACATTATTGGCTAACTTCCCTTCCAATGTTGTTATTTCTCTCTTTATTGCTTATTTATCAGAATCAGAATCACTCCTATTAGCACAGACATATACACACACACATACACACACATTCAGAGGCCACTTTATTAACTTGCTCATTAATGCAAATATCTGATCAGCCAATCATGTGGCAGCAACTCAATGCAATTAAAAACATGCAGACATGCCCAAAAGGTTCAATTGTTGTTCAGACCAAACCTCAGAATGTGGAACAAATGTGATCTAAGTGACTTTGACCATGTAATGATTGTTGGTGCCAGATGGGATGGTATATCTCAGGAACAGCTGATCTCCTGGGACTTTCACGTACAACAATCTCGAGAGTTTACAGAGAATGGAGCAAAAACAAAAAAAAAACATCCAGTGAGTGGCAACTCTGTGGGTCAAAACAACTTCTTAATGAGAGAAATCAGAGGAGAATGGACAGATTGGTTCAAGCAGATAGGAAGGTGAAAGTAACTCAAATAACCACGCATTGTAACAGTGGTGTGCAGAAGAACATCTCCAAACACACAATACATCCAAACTTGAAATGGATGTGCTACAACCACAGAATACTACAAGTATACAGAAATACACTCAGTGGCCACTTTATTAGGTACGATATATGTGTGTATATATATTTTTGCAGTATTTTTGCAGCTGATCAGATATTTGCATTAATAAATAAATATTGTGCAAAAGAAGAGTAGAGAGGCAAAATAATAAAGTGGTGTTTATGTGTTCATGGACAATTGAAAAATCTGATGGTGCAGGGTAAGAAGCTATTTTAAAAACATTGAGTGCAGATCTTCAGGCTTGATGGTAGTAATGAAAAGAGAGCATGTCCTGGATGGTGGAGATCTTTCTTCATAGATCCCTTGTTTGAGGCATCGCTTTGATGCTGGGGAGGCTACTGCCTATGATGGAGTTATCTGGATTGCCTATTTCCTCATATATACATCTCTCTCTCTCTCTCCCTCTCTTCCTCACTCCAGCAAGGAGACATTCCGAGGGTGACAAACTCAATTGAGAGAGTGAACCAGCATTTATAAGAACCGATCAGGACAGTGTTGGAGAACTGGGATCCTCTGGCGGAAACCCAGTAGCTGCTCTTAGTCTGCATCACCTCTATGGCTGGACACAATAGTCAGGCCTCAGTTTTGATTTCAACCACAGGGTCCACCAAAGTTTGGTGCAGCTGCAGTCATAGTGTACAGCTGAAGACAATACAGGAGGTTAAGATAAGATTAGCTCTATTTTTCATATGTACATTGGAACATACTGTGAAATGTATCATTTGCGTCAAATCAAATCAGTGAGGGTTGTGCTGGGCAGCTCACAAGTGACATTACGCTTCCGGTGCCAACATAGCATGTCCACAACTCACTAACCTATCCATACATCTTTTTGGAATGTGGGAAGAAACCGGAGCACCCAGAGGAAACCCATGCAGTTACAGGGAGAACGTACAAACACCTTACTTTGGAGAATGTGAGTGAAATTGAAAGGATATGGACTTTCTGTAAGCAGAGGGGATTAGTTTAGTTGGCCATTTGATTACTAATTTATTTGGTTCAGCACAACAGTGTCAGCTGAAGGGATTGATCCTGTGCTGTATTGTTCTATGTTCTTAAAGGCAGTGGTGGGAATTGAATCCCAATCCTATAGCTGGCACTGTAATAGCCTTATACTAAAGCTACACCACTGTGCCATCCCTGGCTAAAGGCTTTTAGGCTGAAGAGCTTCCATTAGAAGAAGATGTCATTGATATTAAGTATTAACACTTCTTCTCTCTCCACTGATGCTGACTCTCTCCACCTGTTTGTCTGCCAAATTTCTATCTTTTTATTTGCTTTTGGATTTCATTCAATGACTTCACTTTATTAAGAGTTTTTTAAAAAATTAGCATTTTGGGTCCTGTGAAACTCATCTCTTAATCACTGTTTCTTTCATACCAAATTCAAATTTTTGGTTGTGACCTTTTGTATAACATAAGAATATACAGCAAAACTGTCAAATTGTATAAATACATGGTCCAGCTAAGTTGTCTCAGGATGTAAAGTAAAAGTTTACTTGCAAATATGCCTTAACTCACATTTTCACATCTCCTAATCAATCCATTTAATTCATTTTCTCACACACACACACTTCACAAACATTTAAGATTAAATACAAAAAAAATCTATTGGCAATGGAATATAATCTCTCCAGTATCAGGAAAACTAGGATTCCCTATCAGAACTGGAAGTGTCCCAATCCATTGAGTTAGCTTACCTACCCAGTCAATGACCCGAAATGATGCTCCCAGCAATTACTTTGTCCTACCCTTTTACCAATCACATGATCTACAGTTTCTGCAGGCAGTTATCTCAGACGTCCTCACTCACACTGCCCCTATCGTTTAATAAACCACACTGATTGACAGCTGATGAAGCTCCGCAAGCAGATCAATAATTTGTTTCTATTTATCCATGGAACAAAATTGGGTGCCAATGCGGAGAACATGAACCAATAAGCTTATTTTACCATGATCTCCACGAGAGAGATCACTGATTTTCACTAACTGGTCATCTCTTGCTGTTCTGTCCCACTTACTGAGTTTACCTGGTTGTCAGTTTTGTTACATTAGAGCAACAAAGTGATAAAAGCTTCAACTTAGTGGTTGGAAATTCTGTCCGCATTTAATGAATGTGTTTGTAAAAAGGGTGAAAAGTCAGATTTTTACACTGTTACTTGATTTGAATGTCATGCACTTCACAGCTCTGATTGCAATGGGGAGATATTGTGCTTTAAGACAACTCAAAGCAGTTTTGGAATCTAAATAATTTGCACAAATACCAGTATGAATTTTAGCTGTGTTGATGTGACCAAAAAGCTTGAATACTAGATTTTGCTCTCTCCTGCCATTTTGTTTCATTAGATGCCAATCCATACTGGGGAAAATCCTGCTATCTATTGCTAAGGAAGTGGTAACAGGTACTTTGAAAACAATAATTGGATTGGGCAGAGTTAACATGGATTTCTGAAAGGGAAATCATTGATCACAAACAAAAAAGGAAAACTAATGGATGTAATTATTTGGATTTTCAGAGGATTTCCATAGGTGCCAATCAAGAGTTTATAACACATAAATACATGTTATGAGGAATAACATACTGGTGTGAATTATGGGACACAAAACAAGGAATAGGCATAATCAGAAGGTCAGAAGATTCAGAATCAGGTTTATTATCACTGATATATGTTGTGAAATTTGCACCAGTGCAGTGTGACTCTTAAAAAAATTACTTTAACTTATAATAAGTATTTTAAAAATCAAAAAGAGCAAAAAGTAGTGTCCATGAGTAGTGTCCACTGTCTGAGCAAAAATCTGATGGCAGAGCTCATTTTTGGTTTGGGAGTCTTTGTCAAGTGGTGGGGATGGGGGTGCTGCAGGAGTTACAACTGGGTCAAAACTTGGTCACAACATATATTTGGAAAGGGGGTATCAAATATATTGTATCCATGTTTGCTAATACTGCAAAACTGGTTGTCAGTGCAGAATTATGGGAGAACGCAGAGAAGCTTCAATAGACTATAGAAAGGTTAGATAAATGGGCAAGGATATGGCTGATTGAATATTTTAAAAATTGGAGTCATCCACTTTGAAAACGAAAAGCAGAACATTGTTTGAACGGTAAGACATTGGAAGGCATTAGTGTTCACGGGGATCTGACTGTCCTTGGACATAAATCACTGAAAATTGGTGTTTCCTAAATTAGCTGGTTAGCTATTCAGAACTGACGAGAGTGGCAACTGACCAGGCTGCGGAGGTCCAGTTACAGAACATATTCAAACAGAGGCTGGCAGACTTTTAGATAATAAAAGAATCAGGGGATACAGGGTTAGTGATGAAATGTGGCACCAAGGTCAAAAATCAGCGATTGTTTTATTGAACGATGGAGCAGTTTGTAGAGGCTAGAAAGCCCACTCCTGCTTCTATTTCTGATATTATTTATCAATTGATAAATTGATGTCAAAGGCACACACTCTCACCTGAAAACTCAGTTGTTTGCTGCATTTTTAGAACTAAGTAGTTCCAGTTAAACCAAAACTGAGCATGTTAAGAATACACTGGAACCTCACTGGTTCCAGGGAATGAGATCAGTAATGGAAACAGTGCTAATAAGGGTCATTACAGAATTATGTGTCAAGAGTTGTGTCACTGACAGTACTGATGTGCCAGGAACATGGTGTGAACCCCTTTCCTCTGCACATGCTCCTGCAGCAATGTATCACTCATAATTTGCTGTGCAGAGGCCGTCTGGATGAATTGGTGTTGGATGAGCTGCAGCGAGCAGTACAGGCACTCACTGCTGAGGAGTGGTGCTTGGCGAAGCACAGCGAGTGCAGACCATTGCTGAGAAATGACTCTGAGGACTCCTTAATCCAATCTTCACCTGAACGCACATGGTGTGGTGCTGACACAATACCAGATACCCAATTTCGCTAATAGCTTCCCATATCCACCATCTCCACACTTACCATCTCCCGTATTAAGCATGCTAGCTTTTACAGTTTTCCCTTACACGACTCTCCATCTTCCAAACACTATGGCCAGAGTGCATGTCACCAACTTTCAGATTCAGCTAAATGCCATATCCAGAGGGCTGAAACATCGCTATTAGCCCCATGCTGCTGTGCATCCCTTGTCTCCAACTCCCCATCCACTATCAGGAGCATTCAGTCCTGCTCAGCCACTGAAGCCCATCACAGAAGTCATTTAATTCCATTCCATACCAAACTCTGCTTCATTCCAACATACCAAGTTCTCTGCAGAAACCCTGAGAAATTCATTAATCTCCCACAGAGCTTCCTCTGCATTGGCTTCACTTACTAATCCCCAAACTGTCCAAACTGCGTGTCAGGTAGCATTCGCAGTCCACACACGGCATGTCTAACACTTCCTTGCATTTCTGCTCAGAAGTTGTTCCCCTCCACGGGCTGCACATTTCAAACCCATTCAGTTTTATCAGTCTGAGGCCATGCTTCAGGTATATTTGCTAATTCTACTCAAAATGATCCCCAAAATATTACCCAATTTGAGCAGTACTTTCTTCCAGTTTCCACTCAAACTCAATTGTGCGTCTTCAAATGCAAGTTCTACATGAACAGTAGCTTCTTAGAAAAGATGGCATAAATTAATTTTGATTTTTAAAATAAATGCCTAATATATTTTAGAATAATAACTGCACTCATTTTACTTTGTAAAAAGCCACTTTAATTATCTAAAGACATCCTTCAGGAAGTTACATAGAAATATCTACTAGTTGCAATGGTATATATGTTAGTTCCTTTCTATAGACCAAATATTTTAAGGATTTTGGTAAGTGTCTATCTGTGTTTGCAATAAAAACTCCCACAAACTGGTCCAATCAGAGGAAGCTGGTCAGTGAGTAACTCAGAATGGGGGCAAGAATGGCTTCCAGTTTAATCAGAGTAGGGAGATAAACCAAAGCTCTGTTTGTGCTCAATGTAATCTGCTCCGTAAATTGTTTGTATTCTTATATTTTTTTTCCTGATTTTGGTATAATTACCTTGGAAGAATCAGTGACACTTCACAGAAGTGCCAAAGGGCGGAGGAAAGCTAACTTCCCATTCATTACACTCATTGAGACAGCATTAAATGTCACCACCCAATAGCAATGGCAGTACATGGTTTAACTTTGCTTAACCCCCTTTTTCAGCCCAATTGTAACATGCACTGGACCTCACAGAGAAGAAGCAATCCTTTCAACTGGTGATAGTTTCTGTCCTTGGAGGTTCAGCCCCAGGTGTTAAGAGATTTTGCAACTAATTTTCTGGACACAAATGCATCAATAATGCACAGAATTGCGGACTGAAACCCATCAATAACTGAAGAATAATTAATCTTGAATCTGAACGTTTAAATTTTCACAGCTTATTTAAAAGTAGCAACAACTAGAAACAAGAGAAAATCTGCAGATGCCGGAAATCCAAGCAACACACACAAAATGCTGGAGGAACTCAGCAGGCCAGGCAGCATGTATGGAAAAGAGTAAACAGTCAATATTTCGGGCCAAGACCCTTTATCAGGACTGATTAGACTCTCATCACATTGTCCTGTTGCCTCATTCTTCACCATTTTGATGATCAGGAGCCAGATTTGTTTGTACTCTGCTCTTATAGCATCAGAAATCTGTGTAAACTCTTCAAGTGCTAGAAAACCTTCCCTCCTGCCAATCTGTTAGCTTGTCTCACTCAGACCTCTTGCTTTTCCTTCTGACTTCATGTTGAGCCAATATTGATAACTATGCCTTTACCCCTAAGGGTTTATGCTCAGGGAATCTCTTGCTAAATTTTCCTGAACCACTATTCCTCTCTGCACAAATCCTCCATAAAACTCAACTCTTTGATCCAATCACACTTCTTCATCACTCCTGTTATCTGCACCTTTGCCTAGGGATGAGTTCCTTTTGATCAGATATCTGTGAAGGACACTGGGACATTTACCCTCAGTAAGAGTGTTTTAAATAACTGCAAATATTCTACATATCAAATCTTTAATCTACATGTTGCATATGCCTTTTCCTTGCATAAATATTATAGTTTAACCTATATTTTGTTCTATTTTTATATGTAGTTATATTTTATATCAAATTATTATATTTTTATCAAAAGCCTTTGGTGAACTGCTTTGTTTGGAGAAGATGTCCACACATTATAGCATCAGAACACAAGGTCACCTTGTTCCCATGGGCTGACCTCAGTCACCAAATGATAAAACAGGCTAGAGGGGCTCAATGGCCTCCACTCATTGCTTGCATTAATAATACAGAGCAGAGTAGTTTTTCCTTAATGGCTTCTAATGGCCTGTCTCTCTCTTATACAACCCAGACATCTCCTCAGAAACCTGCTGCATGAGTATATCTCCGCAGATCAAACGCCAACATTACAGCATGACACATCAGCTTCTGAGTGTCATAACTGGATACTTACTGTTGCTGTGATGCTGCATTGAAAATTTATAGCACAGCAATAATCCATACAGCCGACTGAATCCATCTGACTAAAAAAGAACTATTCCACTTGCCAGCACTGGCGCTATCACTCCATGGTGAATGCACATCAAGGGCTTATCTAGATACTCATAGATCCAATGAGGGTTTTGACCTTCATCACTGCAGTCTATTAGCAAGGATAGAGGCCTTTGATCTATACCTAGATTCTCATCTAAGCTAGTCCAATTTGCCCACATTTGAGTGAGGAGCGACCTAATTGACACCTATTGAATGGTGAAAGGCCCTGATAGAATGGATGTAGAGAGGATGTTTCCTATGATAGGGTAGTCTAAGGCCAGAGGGCACAGCCTCAGAATGGAGGGGCATCCTTTTAGAATGGAGATGGGGAGGAATTTCATTAGCTAGAGAGTGGTGAATCTGTGGGATTCTTTGCCACAGGTGACTGTGGAGGCCCAGTCTTTCTGTATATTTAAGACAGATATTGAGAGATTCTTGTTTGGTCAGGGCATGAAGGATACGGGGAGAAGGCAGGAGATTGGGGCTGAGACAAAAAAATGGATCAGCCATGATGAAATGGTGGAGCACACTTGATAGGCCAAATGGCCTAATTCTGCTCCTATAACTTATGGTCTTATTTGGCCCATAGTTCCCAATCATGTACCTATTGAAGTACCTTTTAAGGATTATTAATATACCTGCCTCAATCTTTTTCTTTGGCAGCTCATTACATATACTTTTGGTGACAAGAGCTCACCACCCTCTGGCTGAAACATTTTCCTCATCTCCGCTCTGATCCTTCAATCAGTTATGATATTTGAACTTTCTGCTAGGAGAAATAAGTCTTTCCAGTCTTTCTTGCCCCCTCACACTTCAAACACTTCATTGGAGATTGAATCATTTAATTTAATTTCTGACTGAGATGAGCTATACATTGTTCCAACATCCAAACACAACTCATTAAGATTCTATCCGTGTCCAGGAGATGTTGTTGCAACTATTAGTTTCAGCCCAGACTTCACAAATCTTTGCTGTGCTCTGTTCAGCAACCAATCATGAAGAACTGAGAGGCCCAGGACATACAACACATTTCTCCATCTGCCCACAGCAGTGCCGAGGGCAAAAATCCTAATCTCCTGCTGCCATCACCCTGGGTGTAACATTGGAATTCATGGGTTCTGAATCGCCATAATTACACTGCAGGCAGCCTCGCACCTCCTGCTCTTGACTCCTGTGTAACTTTTGTGACCATCTGGTCTTTCTGAGGATTATAACTGTGCTTCATGACTTAATGTTTAATTTGCACTCCTGGCATTAATCAGGTGAGAAAGCGAAGATTAATCAGAAAGAATTTGGAGAGAGTGTTTAGTCTCTGCCTTGATTTGGCATACACACCACAGACAGAGTTCCTGGGGACAGTGAAACCATGAAACACTGACCTGATTGACTTTCCTCTCAGTGATCAGCACTCTTGCTAATGAAAGTTGTTGGCTTCGGCCTCACAGACAGCAGGGTGCGCAGTCAAGGTTGACATTCCAGAGTAGTACCAAAAAGGTCAGGGTGTTGCCTTTCAAGTGAGGTGGCCACACCTGCACTCCCAGACATTTGTAGGAAATGCCATGGCCACCACTTAAAGGCATCCATCTATTTAAGGTGTGTGGGACCTGTGTGCACAAATGCACTGCCATATTTGTCCACAAAACAAGTGTTTAGACCTCAAAAGCAAACCACTGAAACAGAGGGGAATTCTGGGACTAGATGATATGATTTATGTAAGTCATGGATCTCATAGTTTTAGGTGTTTTTGAAAGTTCTGTTCTTGCAATGGTAAGAGTAAAAACTAAGGCAAAACTCTCATGAGCCTAAAAAACCAACGACTTCACTGCCTCACAGATGAGAGGACTGTCCAGCTCTCCAGAGTCACTATGGACTGAAGATTAATCCCAGGGCACTACTGGTAGCCAAAACCTGGGAGAGGAAAAATTGGAGATAAGTCTAATGCGACTTGGTTCAATTAATCAGAAAAAATGAACGTATTGGAACAGATCCTGGTTTAATTAATCATAAAAAATGAACATATTGGAACAGATAGGGCAGGGTTGTTGAGGTCAGCCTCAAGAACTTCCAGAAATGCATCCAATCAAACTTGGTACCATGATATCAATTCAAGGACTATGTCATTAATTTAATTCTGCAAATTGGAGCACAATGTAAAAAATACTATGGTACAAATTCTAGATTTACACTGCAGTCATAATTCCACTTAATTGAAAATTACTGACTTTGGCAAAGGAGGTATCTGCTAAACCTGTGACCAAGAAAGACAGAAAGATGAGGGCAGCAGGTACATGGGTTCCCTTCAGACCACACACCATCCAATCAGTTTGCTCTTTGGGTGATGTGTGATTTGGAGAGGAAAAATTTACATTTTGTTTCTTTGTGGCTCTCACTCCCCAAAAACATGAATGGACTGTTTACATCAGAATGACTGCAATGGCTGAAGAAGACAGACTACTACCTCCTTCTGAAGGGATATTAGATAAGAGCAATAAATACTAGCCTTGCCAGTGGAGCTTTCACCTGTAAATTAATAAAGATTACTTACCTTTAATGACTTGCCTCATCTCCCAAAAGTCACTGAGGCTGGAGATCAATTTAAAATGTGAACATTGAGGTACTCAGGAACATTGAACCTAGGCAGACTAATTCAAATAACATACCAATAAGCTGTGACCTCATTGGTTGGTGTTCGAGTCCAGACCATGAGTGGCCTCTCCCTATTCCTAACTCTGAAGTGCACTATTACTTTATTTTCCAGAGCCATTTGACAGAGTGTTTGTATTTTCAGATCCTTTGCTGCCACAGCTCTGAGGTGAAATTTAAGGGCACATGAAAAAGCATTTCAGGAAGTATATTGTATACATTTCTCTGACATTAAATGTACCTTTGAAACCTTTGAATCAGAAGTCAACCTCACACCTGCCAGCCCAGGGCTCCACAGCATCACCAGGAAGACTTTTAAAAAAGCTGATTCATTTTAGTGCGGTTTATTAGTAATTGATTTTTAGAGATAACATCTAGTATGACACTGACACAATAGTTGGTGTCAGAATGTACAGTATGGTGACATTTGCTGGCTGCCACCAGCACTTCCTTCGGTTGTGTTGGTTGTTAATGCAAACGACGCTTTTCACTCTATGTTTTGATGTTCGTGCAACAAATAAATGTTTCTGACAATCTGCATTGCACTAAATAGTGATAACACTGGGATGTCACCAATTACACCACAGGTGTGCACAACACATGGCAAGAATAGCATTTGTTTTCCTTATGTATGAAAAAATAGCACTGTGGCTAAAATTTTAATTATTTGCAAAGCTTTCTACAATTGAAACGGTGACACAAGGGATTCATATCATCTCCCTCATCACATTCCTGTTTTAATCGCTGTCTTCATGCACTTTCCTCACCCTGGTCACTCTCTGGCT
The DNA here is from genome assembly GCF_030028105.1 of Mobula birostris. Classification (NCBI taxonomy): domain Eukaryota; kingdom Metazoa; phylum Chordata; class Chondrichthyes; order Myliobatiformes; family Myliobatidae; genus Mobula; species Mobula birostris. The sequence continues at coordinate 76,940,558 of NC_092374.1, read as the reverse complement.
TGACCCTCAGTGACTCTGAGTCTCTGAGACTCAGTTACTCTGACTCCCTCCACTCTGACCCCACCGCAGCTGCACCAACCTTCTGAACACTGCATACGGACAGGGGCTCCGACTTAAAATGCAACATGTCTCTAAATATTCTGCAGCACTGAAACAGAGATAGAAAAAGAAAGAGTGCAAAGGAGAGAAGAATGTGAGAGAAAGGGAAGACGCCTTGCGACCTCAGGATAACTAAAGAAGCACAGTCACTGCTATAATGCAGAAAAACACAACAGCTGACCCGTGCACCGCAAACAGCACTGTGATAATTTGTAATTCAGTGATATTGTTTGAGGAATAAACACTACTTCCCAGTAAACACCAGGGACTATTTCTGTTCTTCAAAAAATGCCATGGTGCTGTTTATATCCCCCCAAGAGGGGAGGCGTAGTTCCATTTCAATCTCATCTCAAAGAAGAACAGCCCGACTTTCACCCAACTGTCAATCAGGAGAGGGACTTCAATGAGGAGGTTGATGTGACGGCTAAGGTAGTATCTTGTGAGGAACAGGGTAGTTGAGCACGAAATGCAAACTTGCCCATTGAGTCTGCAGCTCTCCCCCCTTTACAATGCCCTGGTACAAAAGTCAAGTCACGTCCCAGCCAGGTGTTTGGATTTCTGCCGTGGATTGCAGACTAAACAGGCTCAGAAGCCCTTTTCACAATCTCCGCACCCAGGAAAGGGTTAACACAAAATAATAGTGAATATTCAGGAGGGGAATTCAGGCACTGATGCTAAAGGTAACTGGGAAGTTAGAGTGAAGTGGGAAGACATGCAATTATAATCTGGCCAAGCCCCACTGGACAAAAAGTGATTTACTTGAAAGCTGCCTGTACTCTGAGTAAATGTTCATGGTTATGAGCTGCTCAGGCTGTGACAGCTTCTCTGGTGTCAATCAAATTATCTTCTATTTACATTTGATGCAGTCATGTCATTTGTAATATTCCTTGCTTTGCTAGTGAAACTGGAGGCAATGGTCTGCAGTGAATTCACTCTGGTTGCCCTTGCTCTTGGGGTTGGGTAAACTGCTCTTTGCAAATGTCACTGTACCTGCTAACTGGGAAGACGAGAAGCTCAGCAACAGATGTGAATCTTCCAACTACCAGCAGAAACCTACAGCAAATTTTAAACGTATTTTCAAAATATAATTTCATTACACTGGTGATTCAGGTGCAAGCATGTGCTTACTGGAACAAGCTGAACCTTCTCTCGTTTGACAAAGGGCAGTATTATTTATCACTTTCAACTGCATCAGTGTTGACTGGAAAGAGATGCTTTCTCAGTAGCATTGACATTTTCGATGGAGTAAACAGAGGGATTCCATCCACTGTGTAATTATTAATGTTTGGATCTCCATGGCATTTTGAAAAATGTACAACAGAGGCCCCACTGAATTCAATTAGTCTTTGAATGGTGTAGTATCCCTTTTAATGAAGATAGGAAGAGTCCACACAGAATTACCCCTTTGCATTTACATGTCAGTGAGGTTGTGTATATGTGTGCATGCGTTTCTCTTTGTCAGTGCACATGTACGTTAAGACAGATAGTATCTTGTCCTATTCTCACTCTTCCAGGCAGCACTGGATGAAGCAGGTGGGGTGTGGTAGGCGGCTATGAGTTACTGAGGGGTAAGTGGAGGGAATTTTAGTATGAAAGAAGAGTCACTGGACAGCGATTGTGCAAGTAAGGAGAGTGCCAAAATAGGGAAGGGGAAGAGAGAGCCTAAAGAATTGACCTGTGACACTGTGAAGTTCAGTAGCAAGGGAACCTTGGCTGATGAGAGATATTGAGACTCTGGTCAAGAAAGAGAAAGGCCGTATACATTGGGTTTCAGAGGGTGGGATGGTGTGACTATAAAAGGATTAAGAATACTCTTCAGAGGGACACCAGGAAGGCAAAGAGAGTGTCTGGCAGGAGGGTTAACGAAAATCAGTCCTAATGAAGAGTCTTGGCCTGAATGTTAACTGATTGCTCTTTTCCATAGATGTTGCCTGGCCACGCTGAGTTCCTCCAGCATTTTGCATGTGTTGTTTAAGGAAAATCCCAGGAGGTTCCATAGCTCTACTAAGAGTAAGAAGGGAGGGGGAGGGGCCTAGGGAGAGTGTAGGTCCCCTTAGAGACCAGCAGGGCCACCTACATCTGGAGAAATAGCAGAAAGGCAAGATTCTGAACAAATATTTCTCCTCCGTGTGAGAAAATCATGATTGCTCAAGAGATACTGGTAATGTGGAGAAGTTTCCGAGAACATTCATCTTACAGGGTGGGGGGTATTTACAGTCTTATCGCATAACCGCATATCATGCTGGATAAATCCCAACGTTCAGACTGAGTGCATCCTAAGACTTTGTGGGAGGCTAGAAGAGAAATTGCAGAAGCCCTTGTGGAAATATTTGATTTACTGTCAGTCATTAATGAAGTTCCTGAAGACTGGATGATGGCTAATGTTATTCTGTTGATTTGGAGGGGTAACAGGAACAAGCAGGGAATGACAGACTGGTCAGCCTGACATGAGTAGTGGGGAAGTTACTGGAGGGCATTCTGAGGTGCAGGATCTACCAGCATTTGGATAGACAGAGGAGTCAGCATTGCTTTGTGTGTGGGGCGCCATGCTTGATGAACCCTTTACAGCATTTTATTAGATTATGTAGTCCCCTTTTATTGTCATTTAGTAATGCATGCATTAAGAAATGATACATTATTTCCTCCAGTGTGATATCACAAAACACAGGACAAACCAAGACTGAAAAAACTGACAAAACCACATAATTATACATATAGTTACAACAATGCACAATACCATAACTTGATGAAGAAAGTCAGTGAGCACAGTAAAGTTCAAAGGTTCTCAAATGTCCCACATCTCACACAGATGGGAGAGGGAAGAAAAACTCTCCCTGCCATGCCAACCATAACCTGACTCTGAGTCATCCGAAAACTTCGAGCTCTGATCAGCTCTCCGACACCGAGTACTGAGCGCTATCTCTGTCCAAGTGATTCGACCTCTTTCTCGGTCGCCAAAAGCAGGCAAGCTCGGGGATTTTGAGGCCTATCCTTCAAAAGATTCCCGACCACACAGTAACGACAGCAGTGGACAGGCATTTCAGAGATTTCTCCAGATGTTCCTTTGTGATTTCATGTCCATTCTCCATCAAATCAGAATTGTCCACGGCCCCTATTTAACAGGAACAACATCATTTTTCACCGGAGAGCCGCGCACGCGCGGCGCGCTGCCATCTTCTCCTCCCACTGTCATTTTAAAGAAGTAAACAAAAAGATAGATGATGGTAGGGCAGTGGATGTTGCCTATTTGGACTTTATCAGGGCTTCAATGAGCCCCTGTGCAAGTCAGATGTAAAGTCAAACAGAGCAGGACATACTATGAATGGTAAGGCACTGGGGAGTGTAATGGAACAGAGGGACCTAAGAGTGCAAGTGTATAGTTCAATAGACAATAGGTGCAGGAGTAGGCTATTCAGCCCTTTGAGCCAGCACCGCCATTCACTGTGATCATGGCTGATCATCCACAATCAGTATCCAGTTCCTGCCTTATCCCCATAACCTTTGATTCCACTATCTTTAAGAGCTCTATCTATCTCTTTCTTGAAAGCATCCAGAGACTTGGCCTCCACAGCCTTCTGGGGCAGAGCATTCCATATATCCACCACTCTATGGGTGAAAAAGTTTTTCCTCAACTCCGTTCTAAATGGCCTACCCCTTATTCTTAAACTGTGGCCTCTGGTTCTGGACTCACCCATCAGCGGGAACATGCTTCCTGCCTCCAGCGTGTCCAATCCCTTAATAATCTTATATGTTTCAATAAGATCCCCTCTCAGCCTTCTAAATTCCAGAGTATACAAGCCCAGTCACTCCAATCTTTGACAGACTCGACATATGACAGACCCGCCATCCCGGGAATTAACCTTGTGAACCTACGCTGCACTCACTCAATAGCAAGAATGTCATTCCTCAAATTTGGAGAGCAAACCTGCACACAGTACTCCAGGTGTGGTCTCACCGGGGCCCTGTACAGCTGCAGAAGGACCTCTTTGCTCTTATACTCAATTCTCCTTGTTATGAAGGCCAGCATGCCATTAGCTTTCTTCACTGCCTGCTGTACTTGCATGCTTGCTTTCAGTGACTGATGTACAAGAACACCTAGATCTCGTTGTACTTCCCCTTTTCCTAACTTGACTCCATTTAGTTCATTGAAAGTAGTATCAAAGGCAGACTGGGTGGTATGCCAACTGGCCATCAGTCAGGGCATTAAGTATAGGAGTTGGAACATCATGTTACAGTTGTATAAGTCATTGGGAAGGCCACACTAGAAGTACCCTGAACTGTCTTGGACACCCTGTTATAGTAATGATGTGGTTAAACTAGAAAAAGTGCAGAAAAGATGTACAAGGATGTTGCCAGGACTAGAAGGTCAGAATTATAGGGAGAGGTTGGCCTGACTAAGTCTTTATTCCTTGGAAGGCAGGAGAAAGAGAGGAGCCCTTACAGAGATTTATAAAATCATGTGGGATATTGATACGATGGATGGTAGCAGTCCTTTCCCCACGATAGGGGAGCCCAAAACTTAGTGGCATAGATTTAGGGTGAGAGGAGAAAGATTTCAATTGGACCTGAAGGACAACATTTTCATATACAAGCTAGTGAATATATGGAATGAGCTGCCAGAAGTGGTTAAGCCAGGTACAATAGTAACATTTCAGAAGAACTTGGATAGGTAACATAGAACAGCGGAGCTTAGAGGAATATGGCTGAATGCACGAAATTGGAACTAGCAGGGTAGGCACTGTGGTTGGAAAAGACTTGATGGGCTGAAGGGTATGCATCCATACTATATTGCTCTGTGACCCTAAAGTAGCATTATTAAAATAGCAACACATAAATATTTTTTAAAAATTCAAAAACAGTGGATCTTGCACCCTTTATCTAAAATAAACCAGCAGTCATCCAGAGGAATATCATAAAATGAACAAGAGAATTCAGCTGAAGATACCATAATGGGACCAGAAATTGTTGGACATTTACAGCAGTCCAACAGTACCTGACTGTCCTTTCCCTCTACTCAATGTTTTAGATGGATCAATGTTTCATTAGAACTGGGAAAGTGAGAAAAGAAGTGTTAAGTTGCAAATGGAGGAATGGGGAAGAGAATAAAGGAAAATCTCTGTAATACGGTGGAGACCAAGATGATCCAAGTGTCAGAAATGCTGTCCTAAGAGAGGATATGAAGGCTTGTTTATCACAGTGGTAATTTTGCTCGGCTTAACACTGAACTCATTCCACAACCTACAGACTCACTTTCAATGACTCTAGAACTCATGTTCTCAGCATTATTTACTTATTATTATTAGTTTTGTTTGAATTTGCACAGCTTGCCTTCTTTTGCACATTAGTTGTTTGTCACTCTTTGTGTGCAGTTCTTCATTGATTCTATTGTGGTTCTTTGTTCTACAGTAAATCTCTGGGTAGTATATGGTGACCTGCACAGTACATACTTTGATAATAAAATTACTTTCAACTTTGGTCTATCAGTAGTGTAAATAGAGGGGAATGGAAGAGTACAGTAGAGTGAAAGGACAATGTTGTAGAGAGGATGCTAGAAATCTGAAGAGAGAGTTGGAAATACTCAGCAGAACAATTAACACCTATAGAGAGAGAAATGGAACTTATGCTACAGGCTGGTAACCTAAACAGGCTTATTCTCTAAACAACACACATAAAAGTTGCTGGTGAACTCAGCAGGCCAGGCAGCATCTCTAGGAAGAGGTGCAGTCGACGTTTCAGGCCGAGACCCTTCGTCAGGACTAACTGAAGGAAGAGTGAGTAAGGGATTTGAAAGTTGGAGGGGGAGGGGGAGATCCAAAATGATATGAGAAGACAGGAGGGGGAGGGATGGAGCCAAGAGCTGGACAGGTGATAGGCAAAAGGGATACGAAAGGATCATGGGACAGGAGGTCCGGGAAGAAAGACAAGGGGCGGGGACCCAGAGGATGGGCAAGGGGTATATTCAGAGGGACAGAGGGAGAAAAAGGAGAGTGAGAGAAAGAATGTGTGTATAAAAATAAGTAACAGATGGGGTACGAGGGGGAGGTGGGGCCTTAGCGGAAGTTAGAGAAGTCGATGTTCATGCCATCAGGTTGGAGGCTACCCAGACTGAATATAAGGTGTTGTTCCTCCAACCTGAGTGTGGCTTCATCTTTACAGTAGAAGCGGCCGTGGATAGACATGTCAGAATGGGAATGGGATGTGGAATTAAAATGTGTGGCCACTGGGAGATCCTGCTTTCTCTGGCGGACAGAGCGTAGATGTTCACCAAAGCGGTCTCCCAGTCTGCGTCGGGTCTCGCCAATATATAAAAGGCCACATCGGGAGCACCGGACACAGTATATCACCCCAGCCGACTCACAGGGAGGAAGTGTAAGGGCATGGGTAGCACTTGTTCCGCTTACACGGATAAGTGCCAGCAGGGAGATCAGTGGGGAGGGATGGGGGGGACGAATGGACAAGGGAGTTGCATAGGGAGCGATCCCTGCGGAATGCAGAGAGAGTGGGGGAGGGAAAGATGTGCTTAGTGGTGGGATCCCGTTGGAGGTGGCGGAAGTTACGAAGAATAATATGTTGGACCCGGAAGCTGGAGGGGTGGTAGGTGAGGACCAGGGGAACCTTATTCCTAGTGGGGTGGCGGGAGGATGGAGTGAGAGCAGATGTACGTGAAATGGAGGAGGTGCGTTTGAGAGCAGAGTTGATAGTGGAGGAAGGGAAGCCTCTTTCTTGAAAAAAGGAAGACATCTCCCTCGTCCTGGAATGAAAAGCCTCATCCTGAGAGCAGATGCGGCGGAGACGGAGGAATTGCGAGAAGGGGATGGCGTTTTTGCAAGAGACAGGGTGAGAAGAGGAATAGTCCAGATAGCTGTGAGAGTCAGTAGGCTTATAGTAGACATCAGTGGATAAGCTGTCTCCAGAGACAAAGACAGCAAGATCTAGAAAGGGGAGGGAAGTTTTATTCTCTAAAACTATTGAATTCAGTATTGAATCGCGAGGGCCGTAACATGCCCAGGCAGAAGGAGCTGTTCTTTGGGTTCACGTTGAGGTTTGTTGGAACAGTGCAGGAGGCCACAGAGTGATAGATTAGTCTAAGAATGGGAGGGAGAATTAAAGTTTCAGACAAATGGAAGCTCTGAGGCACCCCTGGAAACCCCTGGTACCAACCCAACCTGCATTTGGTTTCTCAAATTCAGCTCTACAATGGAAAAATCACTCTCCCATAGGTAGCATCAACAGAATTCACTTATGCTAGACAACAACAGACTCCACCATATCACAGATGCTCCCTTCATTCTCTCCATTTCTCGTCTCCGCAAATTGCGCTTGCTTGTTTTCTCGTTTTGAACTCCTGAAACCTGACCTCAGATTTTCTTTCTCCCTGCAGACTCTGTCTGACATGCTGAACATTTCTGTTTTTGTTTCAGATCTTCAGAATCTGCAGGTTTTCTTATATTTTCATTGACAAATGTAGAGAGATTGGAGAAGATGAGAATCTACCCCTCACAGCAGGAAGACTGAGATTTTACAGATGTGTTCAGAATTACGAAGGTGCTTGAAGGGGGGAATGAAAGTAAGGACATTAATCGGAGGCCACAGATAAAAAACAATTGGGAAGGAGTCAGAGAGAAAATCGGGTGAAATATTTTAACTCATTGAGTTGCTGTGATGTGATGTGGAATTTACTATCTGAAAGCCTGGGAGAAACAGACACAATTCTGAGAAATGCTTAAGGGGAAAATACACACAGGGGCCACTTTATTAGGTTGCTCCTGTACCTAGTAAAGTGGCCCCCCAACTGCCTCCAGTGACAAATTATATTGCCCTATAGAGGGTAGAATAGCATTGCTCTTCGTGTGGTGGGGTGGAATGTACAAGTTCCACGTGGTTTTTGTGTATTGCCCACAGGGAGGGAGGTATCTTCGATAACAAAAGTGCACAATATGCTCAGACAAGGCGGGGGAGCAAACAGGTCAAACGTTGTTTTAACGATGAAAAGGGCAAAGATTATACATCCTGCCTGAGTGTATGTTCTTAGTCATCTGCTGCTGTAGCCCGTCCGTTCAAGGTTCAATGTGTTGTGCATTCAGAGATTCTCTTCTGCACACCACTGTTGTAACTGGTGGTTATTTGAGTTACTGTCACCTTCCTGTCAGCTTGAACCAGTCTGGCCATTTTCCTCTGAGCTCCTCCATTAATAAGACGTTTTCGCCCACAGATCTGCCACTCACTGGATGCTTCTTTGTTTTTTGCACCATTCTCTGTAAACACTAGAGACTGCTGAACGTGAAAACCCCCCAGAGATCAGCAGATTCAGGATATTTAAACTACCCCATCTGGCACCATCAATCATTCCATAGTCAAAGTCACTTAGATCACACTTCTTCACCATTCTGATGTTTGGACTGAACAACAACTGAACTTCTTTACCATGTCTGTATGCTTTTATTCATTGACTTGCTGCCATATGATTGGCTGATTAGATATTTGCATTGACAAGCAGGCGTACAGGTGTACCTAATAAAGTGGCCACTGAGTGTACATTTCAACGAAGTTGTTCACCCATTTATTCAAAATTAGATGCATACTTCTCTGCAGAACCAATGCAGAGAATGAATATTGTTGAATTACCATTGTAGTATCAAATAAACAAGCCCTGCAATCAAAACTCAAAAATCTATGGAAATCTTCAGAAAAGAGTTGCTCCTTAACATTCTGAATATTTTCAGCATTTCCTGTTTTTTATTTCAAAAATACTGGAGTGCTTTTAAACATGATTAGACAGTTGTTTTAAGATCAACCATGAGTACAATTTTATTGGATCAATATTTATTCAGTTATGAATGACAGGGAAGGACATTATCATTAAGCACTGTTTACAAGGGATACTTCTGGAATTTGATAAAGCTTGAGCGGTGAGAGGTTTATTAAAAAGAATACGGTCCAATGGATAATGCAAAGTGTGTCCCTCTCAGGAAATCACATACCTTCGCTTTCACAAGTCAATAACTGCTAATTAAACATTTCTCTTAAGTAAATGTTTATCAAATTCAGGTAACAAACCTACTCTGTGCACCTGCTTTATTCATTCATTTTACCATTCTTCCACCTGTTCACTCTCTCACACTCTTCCTTTCAGCTATTCACTCACTCACCAATTTATTAATTCACCACCTACTCTATGTACTTAAACACTCACTCATTCTGTCACTCACCATTTCACCTATTTATTCATCTTTTTTTTGTTCATTTATCCTCGAGTAGACTTGATGCTTCAGCCACTCAATCACTCCTTCACTCATTCATTTATTTTCTCTCGCTCATCCATTTCTTCTCATCAACTGAATCAGATCATCTCAAAATTGCAAACATTTACAGTTTCTTTCCCAGCTCTGCATTATTAGACACAAATCAAGCACCACGTTATGGAAGAACAAAATTATACAGGTCCACAAACACAGGAAATTCCGCAGATGCTGGAAATGTCCAAAGCAGCAAACACAAAATGCTGGAGGATCTCTGCGGGACAGGTAGTGTCTATGGAAAAGAGTAAACAGTCGATGTTTCGGGCTGAGACCCTTCAACAGGACTGAGTGTTCAGAGCAAGAAGGTGGGGGAGGGAAGGAAGAAGTACAAGGTGGTAGATGTAGGTGAGGGCAGCAGAGATCACAGAGGGGGAGCAATGAACTCCCATCAAAGAGAAAATTTAACCTTCCTCAGGATAGACATGGTCGAGTGAAGATCAAGAACAGAAATTATTGCTGGGTTTATGACAATGTCCAAAGGAAATTCTGCAGCAATAACTTCAGCTGGGAGCAAAGAAATGTGTGTGTGTACTGTATGTGCTCATGTAAAAGTGTGTGTGCATAAGCATAAGAACACATGTGCATGCCTGTGTCTATGTGCATGTGAGATGAGACATGTGTGTGCCCATGCCTTTATGTGTGCATATGCCAGTATATTAGGCACACCTGTACACCTATTCGTTAATGCAAATGTCTAATCAGCCAATCATGTGGCAGCAACTCAATACCTAAAAGCACGTAGGCATGGTCAAGAGGTTCAGTTGTTGTTCAGACCAATCATCAGAATGAGGAACAAAAGTGATCATGTAATTTTGACCGTGGAATGATTGCTGGTGCCAGACAGGGTAGTATGAGTATCTTAGAACCTGCTGATCTCCTGGGATTTTCATTCATAACAGTCTCTAGAGTTTACAGAGAATGGTGTGACAAACAAAAATATCCAGTAAGTTATTGTTCTGGTTCAAACTGACTCGAAGGTGACAGTAACTCAAATAGCCAAGCGTTACAACAGTGGTGTACAGACTAGCATCACTGATCACACGTCATACTTTGAAGTGGATAGCTACAGCAGCAGATGACCACAAACGTACACTCAGTGGCCACTTTATTAGGTAAAATGGCCACAAGTGTATGGGCATGCTATGCTTGTGTGTGTGTGTGTGTGTGTGTGTGTGTGTGTGTGTGTGTGTAATATCTCAAAAAATCATTAAATATGGAGGTTCAGTAAAAAAAAGCCCTTTGGAAGTTTATTTTCTTCTATACAACAACGGCATGAGGTCCCTCTCTCTGCTCTCTCACATCACAGTACTGACAACCTGCATTCTATAGCACTGAATAAAGGATATTTGGGAGGTGCAGTTGGAGTGAACTGTCAATGGCACAGTACAGCCACAGCTCCTCTCATTTCTGATTTATCACTGTTTGTGTTTTTCTTCAACAAACACATCAACGTTATAAAATGTGCCACCTGCTCTGATGGTTGACACTGCCAAAACACTCAATGTTCACACAGCCAATCTGTCCCTAATAGTCAGGAAATACAAAACACTCCCACGGCCTCAGACACATGCACTGAAACCCCAATGCAGCTTTGAGGGAGCATGCAGCAACAGAGGGGAAGAGCGGAGGAGGCACCACACTGTTGGAGAGGCAGGACTGAAGGAGAGCAGTATTGTCGAAGGGAAAGCATGGAGACGATGTCACATTGCTGGAATGGTAGGGCCAGGAGAGAGCCACACAATCGCGTGCTGTCATTAAGAGGAGATTTTAAAAAGAGCTCACATGTGTGCTTTGTAGCTGGAGATAAAAAATACCTTTGCACTGCTTTAAGTAAGAGCAAGAAGTGTCTCCCCATCTTTAATTCTGTCTGGGTACCCTCAACCTCATAGCAGGAGCATCGATTTCTCCTTCTTCTTCCAGTAAACAAATTCACCCCCCAACCTCTATTCCCCACTCTGATCTTTTACTTCTTCTCACTTGCCTATCACTTCCCTAAGTCCCCTCCTCCTTCCCTTTCTCTTACGGTCCACTCTCCTCCCCTATCAGATTCCTTCTTCTCCGGCCCTGACATTTCCCACCCACCTAGCCTCACCTGTCACCTTCCAGCTAGCCTCTTAACCCTCCCCCACTTTCTTATTCCAGCATCTTCCCCCTTCCTTTCCAGTCCTGAAGAAGGGTCTTGGCCCAAAACGTCGACTATCTATTCACTTCCATAAAAGCTGTTTGACCTGCTGAGTTCCTCCAGCATTTAGGGTGTGATGCCTCCGCATTGTCTTTAGCCAATTATCGCATCAGCAGATTACAAGATCAGTGTTGCATTGGCATTTGTTGATGCACAAATTGGCTGCCATCCTTGTGACATTGCAGCAGTGTCTGTAAGCGAGAAGCTGAGGAAAGTGTTGAGGCACCTAAAGCTGAAGAAAGCAGTAGTCAATGAATAGTCACCTTTGCTTTGCTGGCACAGGGCCTGATGAGTACTCCTTAGAGACACCCCATCGTACTGTGCTGTTGTGTTTTGTTGCGAGGGGCAGTTTGGGGCAGTGGTAGGAGCCACTATCAGCTGCTGATAGAGAAACAGCAGTTGGTAAAGGGTACCTTTGGTCTGCTCCAAAATTCACTGGTCTTTGAGAGAAAGGAGCTGTCCACAACCAATACCGCAAGCTGGCATGCTCTACAGTCCAGGACGACGTGCTGAGGGGTGAGTTGAAGCTGGGTGCAGTCACTATAGGGACTCTGTGGAGAAGGGTGACCATATATTGCCCTCTCACCAATGCACATCAATATGCATTGGAATCCCAAGAGCTGTTCCATTAAGGATAAATATTCTAAATTTTTAAATTTTATAAATATAGTTTGATGTTGAAATAAAAAGAAAGTGGGGCAGTGGTAAGTAAACATTTGGAATCATTAACACGGTTAATGAGAGAAGCTTAAATCAGCAGCTAGAGCTAAAGCACTGTTCTGAGTAAGTTAAACAGAGAATAAGTTCACTCTTGCAAAACAATTACAGGGACCGGGACCCCACTGAAGAAAAGATCAAACCTTATGAAGTCTCTGTAGTTAGAAGAGACTATGGTTGATTTAACAACTAACTTTATATTAATCTTCTGAATGAAACACTGTGCTTATGCTATTTAGACTGAGGAGGAGATGTAACTAGACAGCTGTGAGATATCACATTTGTTCTTAGATTTTGGGGTTGTGCTATAGATATTTGGGATGCGTAGTCAGAATGTAGGTGTGATTTAGGACACGTCTAAGAACAATTGCATATCTACAGCTCAGGCATCTCAACATGACAAAGTGTCCTATACTTAAAGGAGTATAGAGAATTAATTCATGCCAAAACACAGAGGAAGTATATGGGCAAGTGACCACTTAGTCAGAGTGAGAGGATGAAAATGAAAGGAGCGGCAAGGAACGTAGAAGTATTTAAGGAGTAAGCTCCAGTCAATAAGACCTTGACTACAAAAGGCAGGGCCACCAAATGTGGCATAATTCAATTCACTGGTGATGAAAGGAGGAGGACAGAAATTTTGCAAGGTTCTCAAATGGAAGGAAGCTAGAAGCACATACTACATACAATCATGGAAGGAAATGAAAATGCTATGGACTCAACTTAGGGTAGAGCTGGAGCAGATTGAAATAATAAATGCAGGGTGATTGGAAGAAGAGCGTTGAATCATCTAAAGAAGGAAAACAACCAGAAGTCTAGTGAGGGAGTCAATGTTAGACCTGAAGCAGGGCAGGAGACTGACACTATTACATAAGCTGTGGAGATCGGTTCTGTGATGGAGTGAATGCACTATCAGCTACTGAGCTAGGACCTCCCAGCTTCCATTCTAACAGCTTCTTGGTACACTAAGGGTGAAGTGTGAGGGTGGGTCTGCCAGAGAGCGGTGGGGACCGACCCCGGTGTTGCTACATTGTACAGAATTCTTGTTGCAATCAATAGGGTTGCAAAAACTGTTTCATTAGCCCAGTGATTGGGTTTGGCTGGTGTGATCAGCACAGTGAAATGAAGTCCTGAGATACATGTCAGGCTGCACAGTCCTGTCACCATGAGCTTTACATGACAATGAAACACAAATTACTTCCTTGGCACTCCTTTTACTTCCACCAATTACTCCTGCTCCCATTCACACACTAACCACACAACTTTATTTACAATTTATGCTCATGGCCACCCTAGCTTTACCCAGTCAGAGACAGCCCCCTCCTCAACCCTCCTTGGCACATAACAAGTTTGTTTACTCTCCTTCCCAGTTGTGATGAAGTGAGTTAAACTTGATAAGTTTATTTTGTTACTCTTCCAAAACTACAGCTTGACTTGTTGAGTATTTCCAGCATCACTGTGTATTTTGATCTCCATTTCTGAATTGCAGTCCCTGCTGTAATATAAGGAACGTTGAAACCAATTTCCACAAACCAAAATGTGAGAAAAATCAATCAGTATTAACAATACTAGTTGAAAGAAGACCCACCTGAAAATTTGTGCCTCTTCACCAGTGCAGAATTCCCACCATGTATCCTTCCACACCCACCCCAGTACAGCAGTCACTCAGTACTGCCCCTCTGACACAAAACTGACTTCAAATTAGTCTTTTGCTTTACAAATATGTGGAAGTTAGAAGTTCTGAACATTGCATCGACTTTTCATTTGCTCCTCTCCCACAGCACAATCCCAGGAATAATATACACATTCAAAATATTTCTGAAATGTTGATGTACATGCCAGACACAAAAAATTAAAGGTGTGAAAAATGAACATTCCCGGAAATAAAACTGTCAAAGTATTGTGCAGCACTGGCGGAGGTCAGATGTCGCATCAAAGAAATTGACCCAACCAGTTGTCCACCCAGCTAACCCCAAAACTTAGACATAGTCTAAGACTAAGCTATAAGACTTATACAGCATGGAAAACAGGCCATTCAGCCCAAATCATACGTGCCAACCAAGTTCCCTACCTGAGCTAGAACCATTTACCTGCATTTGGGCCATATCCCTCTAAATGCTTCCTATTCACACACCTTCCTCAAACATTCCCCCTGGTAGAAAATGACATATAACCTCCACCCTCTGAATGAAAACAGGCCCCACCCCATTTAAATATTTCCACTTAAAACTAGTTTTGGACTCCACTACCCTGAGAAAAGAAAACACGGGGTATTCACTTTATTTTTGCCCCCTTGACTTTATACACTCTAAAAGGTTATTCATCAGCCTCCTCTACACTCGAAAATAAAGAGCCCATCTAATCCCTCCTTAGAACTCAAGACCTCCAGTTCTGATTACATCCTTGTGAATCTTTTCTTGTCATTTCCAGTTTTATGATACGCACCCAACCAGACAACCAGAACTGCACACAATATTCAATTGTAGTATCACCAATGTTTTCTACAGCAATAGTGTGATGTCCCAGTGCTTGTACCGTGGACAATGAAGGCAAGCATACTATTCGTCTTCTTCACCACTCTGTCTACTTCTGTGGCTCTGTTCAGAGAACTATGTACGTGTACCCCTGGGTCTCTCCGTTCTACAATACTCTCCAGGGTCCTGATATTTACCGTGCAATTCCTGCCCAGGTTGAACTTCCAAATGGCAACATTTGGTACTTGTCTAACTTAAAATTCCTTCTACCATTTCTTAGTCCACTTTTCCAGCTAGAAATCTAGATCCTATTACAATTTTAGATAGTCTTCTTCACAATGCTGCCAATTTTGGTGTCATCCTCAGGCTCAATAACCATACCAACCACATTCACATTATTACTGATGACAAACAACAGTGGGCCCAGTACCATACTGTGTGACACACCATTAGTCTCAGGCCTCCAATTTGTGAAAGAACAACCTTCTACCAGCGCCCTCTGAATTCTATCACCAAGCCAACTTTGCATCCAATTGGCTGGCTCATCTGGATCACATGTGATCTAAACCTCTGGACCAGCCCACTTGGCAAAAGTTTAGTTTATCTTCATCACATACATTACAATTCATACTTAATCAGCTACACTTGAAACTGTCAGAGTTTAAATCAACACAATTAAAGGTTAAATATAGTAGATGCTAAACTATCATGGCATGGTTTGATGAGCTTCTGGGTTTTATCCTCTGAGACTTTATGATGGTAAACTGGAGATATTTATAATCATGAGAATTTCCTTCAGTGTGCTGCCAATGTAACAAGCACACTACCAAATCCAATCAATGAGTCAAAATTTGGAATGCTTATACATGGCAATATGTTTCATTCAATTCCATTCCATCCTTGTACATCGTAAAGAATTACTATGTCAACTCATCAAAACTTACATGTATTTATCTGTAACAAGAAATTGAAAACAATTGGGAATTTGAATGAAATTCAGCAAGCATGGGACTGTAATCATGTTTGTATGTGCAATGCAAGGACATATGTCTAAATTCCACAAGTTGTCAGAAACAATAGAGTATTGTGCCAATAACATATGTCAGAAAGCCAAACAACAGTCCGTGAGATGAGCTTTTGGCCTTTCTCTGCACCAGCTTGCTACATGGCCTGAAACACAGTGCACATTCAAATCTTCCAGTTCTGCTCCTTGCAACCGATATCATCAGCTGTAGAATATCCTTGAAATTAAAAATATTTGCAGATCAATTCTACTAAGCTGTAGGATCAACAGAAGGTACAGAGACCCTGTGGAAATGGAGTCATAGAGTCCTGGATGTTTTTTTTACACTTGCTCATCTGTACACAATTCAATTGAGCTACTTCAAGAGGGGTTGAAACACATTCCCATAGAAAGTGGGTGTAGAATCAGGGCCATCCATCATAAATCCAAATTAATGGAAATTCATGTCAATGTCCAGCAAATTGAAATTTATTTTCTCGAATGAAGTGGGACCTGGAACTGAGAAAGGTGTTAAGCACCCTGAGGTTCAATTCAGTGGAACAGCCAGCAGAGTGCTCATGTCTGCTTCTCCTGAACTCTAAGGTAATCTATGTGCAACATATTATCACTGAGGACAGACTTCATGGAAGGAGAAAAAGCAGATCTGAAAGGTTTGCAATTACTTCCATGAGCTCAGGGGGTTTCAAAGTACTTTGCAGCAAGTGGAGCACCTTTGAATGTAGTCACTGTTTTGATGCAGAAAACGAGGCTGCCACTTTATGGATTATAAGACCCCCACAGCCTTAAAATATAAGGGTGGATCTTCTACTGCGTCTCAGGTTTTTGAGGGACAAATCATTTAAGGATTTATAGATGGGGGTGTGGTGCAGCAGGTAGTGTGACTGGCTGGCAGCTCTGGTGCCCTGTGTTCAATCCTTACCTGCACTGGCATCTGTGTAGAGTTGCACAGTCACCCTACAACTACACAGATTTCCCCCGGTGTTCCAATTTCTTAATACATCCAAAGATGCGGGTAGGCTGTCATTAGTTATTTTTAGCATAGTGGAGTTGTGGATTTGATACACAGGTGAAAGAAACTGCAGTACAGAGCTAGAGGGGAAATAAGGAAGAGGGATTGGAATTCATCAGATTGCTCTTCCAGGAGCCAGCATGGACCTAATAGGGAAAATAGCTGTGTCATTAAAAAGAAAACAAGGGACAGGTTATTCTGTTACTAGAGGTGGTGAGTCATACCTACTCAACAATAGCAAATCTGCTGGCACTAGAAAGTGCAACAGATATTCCATTCGATGCAATTGTTAAGAAACTGAAATTGCACTGTAATCTAGAATCACCAGAAATATTTCAGAGCTCCAAGATGGATACTTGTAACCAGATGCCAGTGGAACAAGTGGAGATTAAGTTGTTAGCCTGATGGTGGTGGCATGCCAATGTCATTTCAGAACGTTCCTGGACAGCACATTGAGGGGTAAGCCCTCAAATAATGCAGCAGCAAACAGGCAGGGTGATGCAAAAACAGTGGAGCAGCTGGCAATACACCAGTAAAAGAGCAGTTTCAGGGAAACTGGATACAATAGCTGATGTGCAATTGAACATGACCCTTTCCACAGTGAGCTGGCAAATTCTAAGATGTGGGATTTTTGCCAGCATCCACAGAGGACTGCTTCCCTGTGAAATCTGTGGTATTCTTTTCAAGCATAGAGGAATAAGAGGAAGTCAGCATCATTGGAATGTGTGGTCCAAGCACACAGGGTGGTAATCAACCAGCAAAAATAGATGACATTACAATCAAAGCACCTGACTCCAAGCCGGCAAGTCCCTTCAAGAAGTGCATAATATCCAAGAGATATTTAGTGCTTATAGACCTCTTGAATGTAGTGGACCAAATATCATTTGAGTTGGACACTTTATGGAAAGAAGTTGAAGTATAAAGGGCACAATATCAAAATACCAGGACAGAGGCAGATTCCTACGAAGTAGTGCCACATTGTGCCAGTTCAGTCCAATAAGGTCAAGGCAGGGTATGCAACATCTGAGCTGAAGTGAAATTTAATACAATGATCAATAATGAGACATGAGGAGAGGAACAGGTGGAGTGCACAGCAAGAGTACAGAAAGGGAAGGAAATAAAAATAATTTCAGCAATAGACAGACAAGTCATGCACAGTAAACAAGCAGCACAGCGAAAGGTGCAGAATGCCCAGAATGTCAAGAGAACAAAAGAATAAAGATTTGACACAAGAAATTTTGCAGATGCTGGAAATCTTGAGCAATACACACAAAGTGCTGGAGGAACTCAGCAGGTTAGCAGCCTCTATGGCAAGGAATAAACAGTCGACATTTCAGGCCTAAAGTCTTGGCCTGAAACTTCAGCTGTCTATTCTCTGCCATAACTGCCAGAACTGCTGAATTCCTCCAGCATTTTCTGTCAAGTGAATAAAAATTTGACTGTTGAGTATGATCTCACACACAGGGATCAAGAGGTAGTGCTTGCCCCAAGTGTTCCAGCAGTAATGCCCAAAGTATGATGTGAACAAACTTGAAAATCTATGCTTTAAAGTTTATATTTGCAGATACATTAATTACAATGAATTAATGTTGAATGTTTCTTCCAAGATGAAAATTCAATTGTGAATATCTAGCTCAGCATTTATGAATATTAGTATGCTACTCATGAACAATATCAACTGGTGTTATTATACATGCAATATAAATTTCCTGTGTAAAAATATATATTTATACAGGACTGCTCACTTCTACATCTTAAGGGAAGCAGATTTAGTCATGCTTATTTTGACTGAGAGAAGTGAGACTTTTAAGGTTAGTGGGTCACTCCTACCTTAAGTGACCATGTCATATGGTTTTATCTTCTAACATTGCTTGTACTTTGCATGTAGTCAGTAAAAGATTTGAACACAACAATTCAATTTTTCTTCACTTAAAGCTCCATGTCGAAGTGAGAAAATAAATTCTGGAGGAACTAACAATGTGTTATAATTTTTCTACCCTCCAGCTGATTCTTCACTATCTGTCAACTATTTATCAATCAATAGTAATCAATATAATTGATCAGGATCAGTATCATACTTACAGCAGAACTTAAACCTTTTGATGAGCTAATAAATGATGCAGCACTCCAGAAATTCTTGTCACAAAGCATAACAGAGTGTTGTGCCTGGAGACCTGCCTTTCAGCACAAGCACTTTGTGCTCTGCTCAAGCCTCCTTTCATCAATTCATGCTACCTTTTCATTTATTTCTTCCACATGCTGATTCCTGTTCTTCACTCTAAGCAATCCCAGTGGCAGTGAGTTCCACACTCACACCACTCTCTGGCTAAAAATGCCTCCCCTAAATTCACCTTTGAATTTAGGATTTTGGATATTTTGCCAACTATTTGCTGTCTTTTTGGTTCCCACATACTTGCCAAACTGATCTCTGGATTTTCCAAAGTAGATTTGGAATGATCTGTCTAACAGCTTTCTGTGCTTTCAGTGATACAAAAAATGTTGTTAAATGTTGTGAGTTACTCCACTTGGAAAGATAGATGAGAAAAACCTTTGCTCAGTGTTACAAGACTTGCATTTCTGCAGCTCTTTCAATGGGGTGAGATACCCTGGAGGATCTGACAACAGCGCAGTCCTGGTCCTGGTTATGCTCAGCAACCAGTCCTTGTTACTCGTTCATAGGATGTGGACATTGCTGGCAATACCGGCATTCATTGTCCAACTCTAATTTCCCCTGAATTGAGAAGGACAGCCCTAAATATATCACTCCCAACAAGGACAGCAGCTCCTCTTCCCCATGGGGCATTCGTGAAGCTGTTGAATGTTTACAGGTCTGATGCTCCTGCCAGTTTACATCTTTGCTGATTCATTTGCTGGTCTACTCCCTGTTCTCTCTGACAAACTCTTCAAACTTTATTTTAGTATTGGATATCAAACATGTAAGAGTTTCTGACAGTTTCCTAGTTACTATTACTGGGATTCAAATTTTAGAATTCCACATTTATTTAATGACTTGACTAGAATCCCCCAGGTACCATGGTGACATTTCACTTTGTCTCTCAATCAATGGTTCAGAACTCTGGTTATTAGTCCAGTAACTTAATTATTATGCTACCGTCCCCCATAACAAACCTATGTACAGCAAGATCCATAAACAGTACTAAAATAATGATCAAATAATCCATATCATTGATGTGTGCTGAGAGGAACTATGAGCCTAGACAAGAGGCAAGTCTTGTCTCTTCTTTACAATAATTCCATGGAATTTCTAAAACTTCTTGAGCAGGCAGACAGACTGCTCACAGGTTAGCCTCCCCTCTGATGCATCACCCGGGAGTTTTGGAATCCTCCCCTCTGGGCCACAAGAAAGTAAAGTGTGCACCTAGGGAAGCGAGAGGATAACCATAGTTGTTTCTGAATCTCAGAAGAATTTGGAAGCCCCACACAGAGCAACCGCAGCTGGAAAGGCTGTGACTTTTACAATACCGAGATAGAACATCTTTTACTTTAATCTGTAACTGGGAGGCTGTTGCAACATGATGTTTGCTGCATGTCACCCCATGTGGGTGTGTTGATTGAAAGCCTCCAAGGCTCATCAGATTTAAACTGTGACATCGAATTGCTCTTCAACAAGTCTAGAACCATACCTGTTACGACAAGTATCACCCACATTCATGTACCACGCCTGTCCCTGACACCATATACATTAACAGCTCAACACCAATGACTGCTGCTGTTGCCAACTGAGGAACATTCATTTTATTGTCATTGTAAAAGAAATTATATGAACTCTGGCAAATGTTAAAAAATGCATTCAGAGGTTTTGTGAGCCTTGTCTTTCAGAATAATTGTTATAACTTGGGGGCAGGATGGTGGAGAGATTAGATCAGAGTAGATCTGTTTGACCAGTCTAATGTGACTGGAGCCATCAACCTAAGCTTTCCATCTGCTTATCTGATCCAGTTTATCAGCACACAGAGCTCAGTTTAAAGCAAATCAGATCATTTTGTTCCCTGCTGGAAGTAAGACTATGAGAGAGCTTACTTCAGACTACCAGCTAAAAGTTGCAGCAGCCCTTTTCATTAGCAATGCAAAAGAAACATTGTGGTTCTGCACCTTCTCAGCCTCAGTAAGTCCCAAAGCAACTAATAATACAGGAGAGCTAACGGGCAATTTTGCACAGCAGGATCCCACAAACTGAGTAACTTTGAATTCACTTTATTTCTCACATCCTTCACATACATGAGTAAAAATCTTTACGTTGTCTCTATCTAAATGCACAATGTGCAATCATAGTAATTTATAATAAATAGAACAGTCAATGTAACATAGAAATACACTCAAATCAGTGTGAATTAATTAGTCTGATAGTCTGATGGCCTAGTGGAAGAAGTTGTCCTGGAGCCTGTTGGTCCTGGCTTTAATGTTGCAGTACCCTTTCCCAGATGGTAGCAGCTGGAAGAGATTGTGGTTAGGGTAACTTGGGTCCCCAATGATTCTCCAGGCTCTTTTTTCACACTGTCTTTGTTAATATCCTGAATCATGGGAAGTTCACAACTACAGATGTGCTAGGCTGTCTGCACTACTCTCTGCAGAATCCTCCGTAAGAATGACAAGAGACTCTATATTTTGTGTGATAGTCATGTTGCTGAGGAATAAATATCGACTTCAGGAAAGCCCCTATATTTTTCCTGGATATCTCCCCTCAAGACCTGTTTTCAATTGGCAATTTACCGCTAATACCATCGTTGAGTCACTTGCAAATCCTCACAACCCTGTCTTTCATAATGCTGCCACTTCGCTTTTTTTTTAATATTGTGATGTTATTTTATTACTCAGTTATGTAGAATTGTTGCAGTATAGTTAGTGAAGCGCTCACGGTGCGAAACAAAACCCGTTCCTCACTTCCAAGAGATCCGTACTTTTTTTTAATATCTGAGGAGCTGGATGCGGGTGCATTACTCCCACCACACCAGCTGTGATTAGATTTCCAGTTAAATAGGAGTCGCTCGCAGATCTTTCTCAACTACACTCTGAAACCCTGTCAGTACTTCGCAATCTCACGAAAATGTGAAAACTGCGTCCAAGTGAGGCCGTGATTCAAACTGAGCGCAGTGCTGTCTTTAAACCTCAGGGAGAGATGGCCTGTGGCAGGGAAAGGGCACGGAGTGTATCTCCAGCCGCTAGGCTGCGACCACCAGATTTGGATTTTCGATAGTTTTGAAACAACTATTGTCCCGTGAATCCCACAGGGCGGAGCGCTGATCTCAATCGCACTACAGGCACGTCCAGATGTTAGGCCACAGACGGTGGGAGGCAGTCATGCATCCAAGCGACGAACTGTCTGACACAGAGGGGTGAAGAAAGGCCAGGATCACAGCCACAGCAACCGGGCGGGGGAAAATAACGCCGTAGTTTCGATTTTTTTTAAAAAGTGGGTTTTTGCTTTGTGTGTTGTCTGACTATTTGAGAGTGTTTCAAGTCGCTAATGGGCTCGACGGAGAACGGCCCCAGTTTAACTGAGGCAGCGTTCAGCCTGGGGAAGGGAGCAGGAGCAGCTGACCATCGCACCTCCCTGCCTCCCACCCTCCCACTCTTTTGCAGTACTGCCGAAACCAATAGCAGGAGGATCTGAATGCGTGCCAAAGTCTCAGACCCACAGTGCAGTTAATCCCCTACAGCTGAAGGCTATCCTCAGCTACACTTATCTCATACATTTTTTCAAGGTTACTCACCGGTGACCGATGTAACCTCACTTTTTCTTTCTCCCACTTGCCCTCACTCCCCGTCGGCCTCTTTCCCTCGACCTCGGCATGTTATCTCGAGGACATGGTCCCTGGGCACATGGGAAGCCCGAGAACGGAACGTAATTAGGAGGAGGGTGGGAGAAAGGGTTTATGGTTCCGCACTGCTGACAGCCTTGGAATGTCGACCCAGGGTAGAGACACAGGAGGGGGAGAACCCGGGCATTACATTCTACACTACACCCTCAATCTTGATGCCATCCACAGATTTGTTGATCTAGTTTACCACATTACCATCCAGACGAAGAATAACACAGACCTAGCATCCATCCATGCAACACACCACTGGTTACAGACATCCAGTCAGAGAGGCAATGCTCTACTACCACTCTCTGGCTTCTACCACAAAGCCACTGTCTAATCCTATTTATTACCTCATCTTGAATGCCAAGCAAATGAACCTTCTTGACCAATCTCCTTTGCAGGACTGTGTCAAAGGCCTTGCCATAGTCCAAATAGACAGCATCCACAGCCTTGCCTTCATCAACTTTCCCAACAATGTCCTCAAAAGAAAAACTCCATAAGAGTGGTTTGACACAACCTACCACACACAAAGCAATGTCTATTCAGATACATATATATACGGTCCTTTACAATAACTTCCAATAACTTATCCACTATCCATGTCAGGCTTACTGACCAATAATTTCCTGGCTTATTCATCCAGCCTTTCTTAAACAATGGAACATTGGCTATCCTTCCATCCTCACCCATGGCTACGGACATTTTAAGTATATCTGTTAGGACCTCTGCAATTTCTGCACTAGCATCCCACAGGGTCTGAGAGAACATTTTGGGCAATTTATCCACCCATTTTTACCTCAGGACAGCAAACATCTCCTCCTCTGCAATTTGTATAGGGTCTCTGACCTTGCTACTGCTTTGTCTCACTTCTACAGACCCTGTGTCTAACTCCAAAGTAAATACAGATGCAAAAAAATCAATTTAAGATCTCACCCACCTCTTTCAGCTCCACGCATAGATAACCATTCTGATCTTTCAGAGGACTAATTTTGTCTCTTGCTGTCCTTTTGCTCTTAATATATCTTAGAAGCTCTCAGGATTCTCCTTCACCTTGTCTGCCAGAGCAACTTCATGCCTTCTTTTAGCCCTCCTGAGTTCTGTCTGTAGTTTCTATTGCATTTCTTATATTTCTCAAGTACCTTCATTTGGTCCTTCAAGACTACTCATCCTTCTTTTTCTTAACCAGGGCCTCAATATCTCCCAAAGACCAAGAATGCCTAAACCTTTTATTCTCTGTTTCTGACAGGAACATACAAACTCTATCCTTCAAAATTCACTTTCAAAAGCCTTCCACTTACCAAGTGCACCTTTGCCAGAAAACATGTCCCAATCCACACTTGCCTCATCCTTTCTGATACCATCAAAATTGGCCTTTCTCCAATTTAGAATCTTAACCTGAGGACCAGATCAATCCTTCTCCACAATTACCTTCAAAGTAATAGCAGTATAATCACTAGATGCAAAGTGTTCCCCACTGTCACTATAATCTGTCACCTGCACCGTCTAATTCACTAATACAGGGGTCCCCAACCTTTTTTGCACCACGGACTGGTTTATTATTGACAATATTCTTGTGGACCGGCCAACCGGGGGTGGGGGGGGGGTAGGGTTGCCAACGGACAAGAGTAACCATCAAATACATTGTGTTGACCCCGAGAAAGACTACCATGACCACGAAGCCTTGCCCGGGCACCTGTGTGCGCATGCATGTACGTGCCGATTTTTTTCTACAAATCATTTTTGGTGATT
The DNA here is from genome assembly GCF_030028105.1 of Mobula birostris. Classification (NCBI taxonomy): domain Eukaryota; kingdom Metazoa; phylum Chordata; class Chondrichthyes; order Myliobatiformes; family Myliobatidae; genus Mobula; species Mobula birostris. The sequence goes on along the minus strand of NC_092374.1, from coordinate 76,916,183 downwards.
CTGTTCAGTGAAACTTCACTCCACATACATTATTTCTACTTTATATAGGTTGTGTATTTATCATATCATTCCTGCTTTTATTATATGTTAGTGTTATTTTAGGTTTTATGTAACACAGGGCATGAATACAGTGATAAGTTAATTATAAGTCACTTATAAGTCAATAGCATCATAACATTTTAAGTAACGTTTGGATATTAAGCACACAGCACATATTTTCCCTGTATGAACATATAAAATCATTGCAACACACCAATATCGCTGAATCAGTGGGAGCCCTGGGCTTGTTTCCCTGCAACAAGATGGTGCCATCGAGGGGTGATGAGAGACAGCGATACTCGAAGGGGGTTCCTTATGTCCAGTCTATTCCGCAATTTAGTTTTCGCTGCAATCATTGTAGATAACTCTGCTTGACAGTGATATGATGTTGGAAATGGAAACAACGTTTTCAGTGCTTTTGTGGCTATCTCAGGATATTCAGCCTTCACTTTGATCCAGAATGCCGAAAGAGATGCTATGTCAAACATACTTTTCAGCCCACCGTCATTTGCAATTCGAGGAGTTGATCTTCTTCACGCGCTGACATGGATGACACGTGTGTTCAAGTTCAACAGTGGGCGTGGCAGGGAATGAGGAAAGGTGCAGCTCACTCATATCGCCAAATCATATTGTTTCCCCGCGGCCCGGTAGCACATGCTTTGCAGCCCAGTGGTTGGGGACCACTGCACTAATAGATCTAGCATCACACTCAACCTAGTTGGGGTTTCTATGTACTGATGAAGAAAACTTTCCTGAACACATTTGACAAACTCTACCCCATCTAGTTCTTTATCAGTATTGACGTCCAGTCAATATGTGGAAAGCTAAAATCAGCTCCTATCACAACCTTAAGTTTCTTCCAACAGTCTGTGACCTCTTGAGATACTTGCTCCTCTATAATCTGGAGGATTTCAATACGAAGGTAGATTGGGAAAATCAAGTTGATGCTGGATCCCAGAGTGAATTTGTAGAGAGCCTATAAGCTGGTTTTTCAGAGCAACTTGTGATTGAGTCGACTAAGGGAACAGCAATTCTGGATTGGTTGTTTTGATATGACCCAGATTAGATTAGGGAGCTTAACATAAAAGGACCTCTAAGCGGCAGTGATCATAATATGATAGAATTTCCCCTGCAGTTTGAAAGGGAGAATTTAAAATCACCTGTATCGGCATTATAGTGGAGTAAAGGAAGTACAGCAGCATAAGAGAAGAGTTAGCCGAAGTTGATTGGAAGGGGACACCAGCAGGGATAATGGCAGAATAGCAATGGCTGGAGTTTCTGAGAGCAATTTGGAAGGTGCAGTATAGATACATCCCCAAAAATGAAGAAGTATTCTGAAGGGAGGATGAGTCAACTGTGGCTGACAAGGAGAGTCAAAGACAATGTTAAAGCAAAAGAGAGGGCATATACTATAGCAACAATTAGTGTGAAGGCAGAGGATTGAGAAGCTTTTAAAAACCAACAGAAGGCACCTAAAAAGTCATAAAGAGGGAAAAGATAAAATACAAAGGCAAGCAAACCAATAATATAAGAGAGGGTACAAAATGTTTTTTTCCCATATATACAAAGAGTAAAAGAGAGATGATAGTGGATATCAGACCGCTGGAAAATGTTAGAGAGGTAGTAATGAGGGACAAAGAAATAGCAGATAAACTTAAGCATTTTGTGTCAGTCTTTACTGACCGACACTAGCAGAATGCCAGAAATGTGAGAGTGTCAGGGGGCAGAAGTAAGTTTTGTTGCTGTTACTAAGGAGAAGGTAAAAAGTCTGAAGAGACAGTTCTGTGCAAATTAGGCTTCACCAATGTCTTATACAACTTCAACATAACATCCCAACTCCTGTACTCAATACATTGATTTACGAAGGTCCATGTGCCAAACGCTCTCTTTCCTCCCATCCACTACATAATGTAATGGTTGGGCACAGGAGTACATTCAGCCAGAGACTCATTCCACCGAGATACAACACTGAGCATCATAGGAAGTCATTCCTGCCTGTGGCCATCAAACTTTACAACTCCTCCCTTGGAGGGTCAGACACCCTGAGCCAATAGGGGTCCTGGACCTATTTCCATCTGGCATAGTTTGCATTTTGTTGTTTGATTGTTTGTGGTTTTTGTATTGCTATATTTATGCTCTATTCTTGGTTGGTGCAACTGTAACGAAACCCAATTTCCCTTGGGATCAATAAAATATGTCTATCTGTCTATCTACCTACAACCCTATCTACCCGTGATGCCACTTTCAAGGAACTAAGAATCTGTATTTCCAGATTACTCTGTTCTTGCACACTTCTCAGCTTGCAAGTCCTATCCTGGTTTACCCTCTCAAAGTGCAACAACTCACAACTGTCTGCATTAAATTTCACCTGCCAGTTTTCCATTGCAAGCTTTAGAACATAGAACATAGAACTTTAGAACATAGCATAGCATGGAATAGGAACAAGCCCTTCAGTCCACAATGTTATGACAAACCAATTAAATTAGTAATCAAGTGGCTGACTAAACTTATCTTTTCTGCCTGCACAATGTCCATATCCTTTCATCTTCCTTAATTTCATGTTCCTATCTAAATGTCTCTTAAAAGTACTGAATGCATTTGTGTCTGTCACCACCCCAGGCAGCACATTCCAGTCACCCACTACTCTCTGTGTAAAACACTTGCCCCTCAAATCCCCTTTGAAATTACCCCTTCTCACCTTAACTGCGCGTCCTCTAGTATTAGACATTTCAACTTTTTGAAAAAGATACTGGGACAGCAGGGCAGCCTAATGGTTAGCACAACGCTTTACAACAGCAGGCACCAGGGTACAATTCCCGCCACTGCCTATAAGGAGTTTGTACGTTCTCCCTGTGACCGTGTGGGCTTCCTTCGGGTGCTCCGGTTTCCTCCCACATTCCAAAGGTGAACCAGCTGGTAGTTTAATTGGTCATCGTAAATTGTCCCATGATTAGGCTAGGATTAAATTGGGGGATTGCTGGGCGGCGTGGCTCAAAGGGCCAGAAGGGCCTATTCCACATTACACATGGATGAATAAATAATAAATAAATACTGTCTGTCTACTCTATCTACGGCTCTCATAATGTTGTAAGCCTCTATCAGACCACCCTGCACACCCTGGTGCTCCGGAGTAAACAACCAAAGTTTGTCTAACCTATCACCCTATTAACCTGTGTAGTCACTTTCAGGGAGCTATGAACATAAGACAACAAGACCCCCATGCTCATCAACACTGTTAAGGATCATGCCTTCAACAGTGTGCTGTCTCTTAACATTTGTCCTACCAAGGTGCAAGACTTCACATTTGGTTAGGTTAAACTCCATCTGCCATTTCTCTGACCATATCTATAACTGATTCATATCCTATTGTATTCTTTGCCAGTCTTCTACGCTATCCACAACAACACCAGTCTTTGTATCATTTGCAAACTTACTAACCCACCCATCTACATTTTCATCCAGGGCATTTATATACATCACAAACAGCAGAGGTCCCAATACACAGCAACATTAATGAGAAGCCTCCAGCCAGAGTAAGGTCCTTCGACCACCACCCTCTGTCTTCTATGGGCAAGCTAGTTCTGAATCCAAATGGCCAATTCACCACGGATTCCATGTATCTTAATCTTCTGGTTGAGCCTCCCATGAGGGACCTTGTCAAATGCCTTACTAAAATCCATGTAGACAACATCCACAGCTCTACCTAAATCATTAATCTGCGTCACCTCATAAAAAATTCAGTCAAGTTTGTAAGACATGACTTGCTAGCTCTAACTAATCAAGCCACAGCTTTCCAAATGCTCATAAATCCCATCCTTAAGAGCTTTTTTCCTGTAACTTCCCACATCCTTCGCATCCAAGCAAATGTCCCGCCCTTTTTCCTTGAGTGGTCCTACCCTCTCCCAAGTTATCCTCTTGCTTTTATGTATGTGTAGAATGCCTTGGAATTTCCTTTAGTCCAACTTGCCAAGGACTTTTCATGGCCCTTCCTGGCTTTCCTAATCCCCTTCTTGATTTACTTCCTGGCTTCTTTATCACGCTCAAGAGCTCTGTTTGATTCTAGCTTCCGAAGGTTTACATACTTCCCCTTTTTCTCCTTGACAAATAGTTATAGTCATAGTCATACTTTATTGATCCCGGGAGAAACTGGTTTTCGTTACAGTTGCACCATAAATAATTAAATAGCAATAAGACCATAAATAGTTAAATAGTAATATGTAAATTATGCCAGGAAATAAGTCCAGGACCAGCCTATTGCTCAGGGTGTCTGACCCTCCAAGGGAGGAGTTGTAAAGTTTGATGGCCACAGGCAGGAATGACTTCCTAGGACGCTCTGTGTTGCATCTCGGTGGAATGAGTATCTGGCTGAATGTACTCCAGTGCCCAACCAGTATATTATGTAGTGGATGGGAGACATTGTCCAAGATGGCATGCAACTTGGACAGCATCCTCTTTTCAGACACCACCGTCAGAGAGTCCAGTTCCATCCCCACAACATCACTGGCCTTACGAATGAGTTTATTGATTCTGTTAGTGTCTGCTACCCTCAGCCTGCTGCCCCAGCACACAACAGCAAACATGATCGCACTGGCCACCACAGACCATAGAACATCCTCAGCATCGTCCGGCAGATGTTAAAGGACCTCAGTCTCCTCAGGAAATAGAGACGGCTCTGACCATAGAAACCATAGAAACTACAGCACAGAAACAGGCCTTTTGGCCTTTCTTGGCTGTGCCGAACCATTTTCTGCCTAGTCCCACTGACCTGCACACGGACCATATCCCTCCATACACCTCCCATCCATGTATCTGTCCAATTTATTCTTAAATATTAAAAAAGAACCCGCATTTACCACCTCATCTGGCAGCTCATTCCATACTCCCACCACTCTCTTTGTGAAGAAGCCCCCCCTAATGTTCCCTTTAAATATTTCCCCCCTCACCCTTAACCCATGTCCTCTGGTTTTCTTCTCCCCTTGCCTCAGTGGAAAAAGCCTGCTTGCATTCACTCTATCTATACCCATCATAATTTTATATACCCTTCTTGTAGACAGCCTCAGTGTTCTTTGACCAGTCCAGTTTATTGTCAATTCGTATCCCCAGGTATTTGTAATCCTCCACCATGTCCACATTGACCTCCTGGATGGAAACAGGGGCCACCGGTACCTTAGCTCTCCTCAGGTCTACCACCAGCTCCTTAGACTTTTTCACATTAAGTTGCAGATAATTCTGCTCACACCATGCGACAAAGTTTCCTACCGTAGCCCTGTACTCAGCTGATGCATCCAACTATGGCAGAGTCATCAGAAAACTTCTGAAGATGACAAGACTCTGTGCAGTAGTTGAAGTCCGAGGTGTAAATGGTGAAGAGAAAGGGAGACAAGACAGTCCCCTGTGGAGCCCCAGTGCTGCTGATCACTCTGTCGGACACACAATGTTGCAAGCACACGTACTGTGGTCTGCCAGTCAGGTAATCAAGAATCCATGACACCAGAAAAGCATCCACCTGCATCGCTGTCAGCTTCTCCCTCAGAAGAGCAGGGCGGATGGTGTTGAACGCATTGGAGAAGTCAAAAAACATGACCCTCAGAGTGCTCGCTGGCTTGTCCAGCTAGGCGTAGAGACGGATCAGCAGGTAGATGATGGCATCCTCAACTCCTAGTCGGGGCTGGTAGGCGAACCGGAGGGGATCTAAGTGTGGCCTGACCATAGGCAGGGCAGCTCCAGAACAAGTCTCTCCAGAGTCTTCATGATGTGGGAGGTCAATGCCACTGATCTGTAGTCATTGAGGCCACTGGGGAGCGGCGTCTTCGGCACAGGGACGAGGCAAGACATCTTCCACAGCACAGGAACCCTCCGGAGCCTCAGGCTCAGGTTGAAGACATGGCGAAGTACTCCACATAGCCGAGGGGCACAGGCTTTGAGCACCCTGGTACTGACACCATCCAGTCCTGCAGCCTTGCTTGGGTTGAGACGTTTCAGCTGTCTTCTCACCTGTTCAGCTGTGAAGCCCACCATGGTGGTTTTGTGTGGGGAAGGGGTATAGTCATGAGAGCAGGGTGGGGGACTGTGAGAAGGGGTAGGAGGGGAGAGTGGAATATGTGTTGGTTGGGGGCCGACAACAGATGACTCATGTGGGGGATGGGCAGGGGTCACAATGTCAAATCTGTTAAAGAACAGGTTAAGTTTGTTGGTCCTGTCCACACTGCCTTCAGCTCCTCTGTTGCTAGTTTGCCGGAACCCAGTGATGGTCATCATCCGACTCCAGACCTCTCTCATGTTGTTCTGCTGGAGTTTCCACTCGAGCTTCCTCCTGTACCTGTCTTTAGCCTCCCTGATCCTGGCTTTCAGGTCCCTCTGTATTGCCCTCAGCTCCTCCCTATTTCCATCTCTAAACGCCCTCTTTTTAGCGTTCAGGATGTCCTTAATGTCCTTTGTCACCCATGGCTTGTTACTTGAATAACAAAGGACAGTTCTTGTCGGAACATTGCAGTCCACACAGAAGCTGATGTAATCAGTGGTGCACTCTGTGAGCCCATCAATATCCTCTCCATGTGGCTCACAGAGTGCCTGCCAGTCTGTGACCTCAAAACAACCCTGGAGCGCCTCATAAGCCTCCTCCGACCATTTCCTCACTGTCCTCGAGGTTGCAGGTTTACTCTTCACCAGAGGCACATAGCAGGGTTTTAGATGCACCAGGTTGTGAACTGACCTTCCCATTGGGGGGAGGGGAGAGGAGCTGTATGCATCCTTAACGTTACCGTACATCAAATTCAGAATCCTCTCCCCTCCGGTTGTACAGCTCACATACTGTGTGAAGTTGGGCAGTGTTCTAGCCATGGTAACCTGGTTGAAGTCACCCAAGATGGTAATGAGGGCAGTCGGGTGCTGGGTTTGTAATCTCGCTATGACAGTGTAAGTGATGTTACACGCCGATGTCGGGTTGGCAGAGGGAGGGATGTACACAACAACCACAATTGCATGCGAAAATTCATCAGCTCCCTCGACATCCTAGGTTCGCTCACTTTGCCATCCTTGTCATTCCTTCTGACTGGAACATACCTGCCCTGTACTCTGTGCATTTGGTCTCCAAACACCCTCCACATATCAGGTGTGGACTTGCCCAAAACCAGCTGTTCCCAATTAACTCTCCCCAGTTCCTGCCAAATGCTCCAGTAATTTTCCAGTTTATTATTCTCATGCAAGCTCCATACTTATCCTTACCTATAGCTATCTTAAAACCTAAGGAGTTGTGGCCACTGTTCCCTAACTGTTCACCCACTGAAAGGTTGGTCACCTAGTCAAACTCATTATCCAGTATCAGGTCCAAAACAGACATTCCCTCCTCTTGTTGGACTATCCATGTATTAATTTAAGAAACCTTCCTTGATGCACCTAACAAATTCTGCCCCATCTAAACCCCTTACACAAAGAAGGTCCCAACTTATATTAGGGAAGTTGAAATCCCCATGACAAGCCTATTGTTTGTACACCTTTCTTTAATCTGCCTGCATATCAGTTCCTCAATGTCCGGGTGACTATTGGGGGTGGGGGGGTTCTTAGTACAATCCCATCAGAGTGATTACGCCCATCCATTTTTGAGTTCTACCCATATAGACTCAGTATCTGATCTCACCATTATGTCCCCTCTGAGTGCAGCTGTGATATTGTTCCTGATTAATAGTTCAACTCTCCCTACCCTCTTTTACCCCTCCTCTATCTTCTCTAAAACGTTGAAACCCTGTGACATTAAGCACCCATTCCTTTCCCTCTCTCAACCAAGTCCCTGTCCTGGCAACAACATCATAATTCCATCTATTGAGTCATGCTCTTAAATTCATCACCTTTACTCATAATACCCCTAGCATTAAAACACCCACATTTCAAACTATCCATTACTTTCACAAACAAGAGAAAATATACAGATACTGGAAATCTAAATAACACATACAAAATGCTAGAGGAACTTAGTAGGCCAGGCTAAGTTTTGAGACTCGGCCCGAAACATCAACTATACTCTTTTCCATAGATGCTACCTGGCATGCTGAGTTCTTCCAACATTTTGTATGTGCTGCTTGTATTTATTACTTTGCTCCTGCCTGCTTTTATTGGCCCTGACATCTCCCTTCCTATCCATCCCTCCACTTTCTGACAGTGCTCTGGTTCTCTGGTTCCCTGCCAAACCAATTTGAACCTTCCCGAGTAGCACTGGTGAACTTCCTGGCCAGAACATTGGTTCCCATCCAGTTTAGGTGATACCTACCCCTCTTGTACAGGTCACCCCTGCCCCCAAAAAAGTTACAATTATCCATGAACCTGAAACCCTACCCCCTGCCTCAACCACTCATTCATCTGCGCTATCATCCTATTCCTGTCCTGACTAGCACGTGGCACTGGAAATAATCCAGAGATCACTACCTCAGAGGTCCTGCTTTTCAGCATCTTTCCTAACTCCCTATACTCACTGTGTAGCGCCTCTTCCACCTTTCAACCTATGTCATTGGTGCCAATGTGCACCACAGCCTCTGGCTCCTCATACTCCCTCCTCAGGATAATCTGCAGCCAGTCAGAGACATCTTTGACCCTAGCACCTGGGAAGCAACACCACCATTATGGCATCATTTTGCAGCCACAGAATCCCCTGACAATTGAGTCTCCTATCACTAGCACTCCACCTGACTATATCCTTCGCTGCTGAGCCACAGTGCCACTGGCCTGGCTGCTGCTGCTGTTCCCTGATGTTTCCCAGCAGTATCCAAAGGGGTAGGCTTGTTGCTGAGGGGAATGGCCACAGGGGAACCCTATACTGACTGCTTACTCGCCTTATTGATTCAAGTAGTCACCCATCTACTACCTGAAGCCTCAACTCTGGGTGTGACCATCTCAGTGACAGTCTCATCTATGAGGTTTTCAGCCATCCAGTAATTCCATGAGTAATTCCAGCTCCAGCTCCTTGACATTATCAGTCAGGAGCTGATTTCGGGTTCACTTCCTGCAGCTGTAGTCATCAGGGAAGTTGTTAGCCTTCCTCGCTGTCCACTATAGTACTGTCCACAACCTTGGTGTCATCTGCAAGTTTGCTGATCCAGTTATCCACTTCATCATCCAGGTCATTGATACAGGTGACAAACATTGACAGACCAAGTACTGATCCCTGCAGCACACCACTAGTCACTGGGCTCCAGTCAGAGAGGCAACCATCTATGAACATGAGAAAATCTGCAGGTGCTGGATATCCAAAGCCAAACATACAAAATGCTGGAGGAATTCAGCAGGCCAGGCAGCATCTATAGAAAAGAGTAAACAGTCAACATTTCAGGCCAAGAACCTTCATCAGGATTCAACCACCTACTAATACTCTCTGGCTTCTCAAGGGACGCCAATGTCTAATCCAATTTATTACCTCATCTTGAATGTTAAACGACTGAACTTTCTTGATCAACTTCCCATGTGGAACCTCGTTAAAGGCCTTGCCTTCAGGTAGACAGCATCCACAGTCTTGCCTTCTTCAACGTTCCTGGTAACTTCTTCAAGAAAACTCTATAAGATTGGTTCGACATGGCCTATCATGCACAAAGCCATGTTGACTATCCCTAATCAGTTCCTGTCTATCCAAATACTTACATATCCAGTTCCTTGGAATTCCTTCCAACAGCTTATTCACTACTAGTGTCAGGCTCACTGGCCTATAATTTCCTGGCGCAAACACGAGGAAAGCTGCAGATGCTGGAATTTCAAGCAACACACATAAAAGTTGCTGGTGAACGCAGCAGGCCAGGCAGCATCTCTAGGAAGAGGTACAGTCAATGTTTCGGGCCGAGACCCTTCGTCAGGACCATCTCCTGACGAAGGGTCTCAGCCCGAAACGTCGCCTGTGTCTCTTCCTATAATTTCCTGGCTTATTTTTAGAGCCTTTCTTACACAACAAAACAATTTAGCTATTATCCGGCACCTCACCTGTGACTAAAGACTTTTATAATATCTCTGTAAAAGGCCCTATAATTTCTACACTAGCCTCCCATAAAATCTGAGGGAGCACCTTGTCAGGCCCTGGGAATTTATCGACCTTAATTTGCCTCAAGTCAGCAAACATCTCCTCCTCTGTAACCTGTATACGGTCCATGACTTCACTGCTTTATTGCCTCACTTCTATAGACTCTACCTTCTGAGTAAATACAGATGCAAAAGAACAATTTAGGATCTCCCCCATCTCTTTTGTCTCCATACATAGATAACCATTCTGATCTTACGAAGGACCAATTTCGTCCCTTGCTATCCTTTTGCTATAGAAGCCCTTGGAATTCTCCTTACCTTGTCTATAAGAGTAACCTCATGCCTCCTCTTAGCCCCCTGATTTCCTTCTTATATTCCTCAAGTACCTCATTTGTTCCTGCTTGCCTATACCTGCAATGCACTTCCTTCTTTTTAACCAGGGCTTCGATATCTCTCGAAAAACAAGGTTTCCTAAACTGTTATCCTTGCCTTTTATTCTGACAGGAACCATTCAAACTCTGCACTCTCAAAATTTCACTTTTGAAGGCCTCCCTCCCACTTACCAAGCACACCTTTGCCAGAAAACAACCAGTCCCAATCCACACTTGCCAGATTCTTTCTGATACCATCAAAAAAGGCCCTTCTTCAATTTAGAATCTCAACCCATGGACCAGACATCCTTCTTTATAATTATCTTGAAATCAATGGCATTATGATCATTAGATGCAAAGTGCTCCCCTCACAAATTTCTGTCACCTGCCCTGTCTCATTCCCTAACAGGAAATCTAGTAACACAATCTCTAGTCGGGACTTCTATGCACTGATTGGGTAAAAATTTCTAAACACATTTGACAAACTCTATCCATTACAGTATGGGGAGACCCAGTCAATATGTAGAAAGTTAAAATCACCTACTATCACAACCTTATCTTTTCTGCAACAATCTGTAATCTCTCTAGAAATTTGCTCCTCTAAATACTGCTGACTGTTGGATGTTCTTTAATATAATTCCATTAACATGGTCATCCCCTTCTTATTCCTCACTTCCACCCTTATAGCCTCAGTAGACAAGCTCTTCATTCTGTCTTGTCTGAGCACTTCCCTGACATTTTCTCTGAGTAGTAATACCATTCTTTCCTTTTTAATCCCTCCCGCTGTGGACAAGTACAAACCAGGGCTGGAGTTAAACCGGGACAAGACTTACATAGTAAATGGCAGGCCTTTGGAGAGTGTTGCAGAACACGGAGAATTCAGGGGTACAACAACATTGTTCCCTGAAAGTGGTGACACAGGTAGACGAAGTGGTGAAAAATGTGCCTTCTTTGCCTTCTTTGGACACAGCGTTGACTATAAGCATGGGGTATCATGTTCCAGCTGCGCAGGATGTTGGTGAGTTCACATCAGGAATACTGTATCCAGTTCTAGTTGCCATACTTCAGAAAGACCAAGATTAAGCTTGAAAGGGTGCAGAAAAGGATACTGCTGGAACTGATGAACTTGATACGAAAGCAGACTGGATAGATTGGGACTGCTTTCTCTGGAATGAAGGAGACTGAGGAGTGACCTCACAGAAGTTTATGAAATTATGAGGGACATAGTTAAGGTGGATGGCACAGTCTGTTTCCCAGTACCAGGGAATTTAATACTAGAGGACATAGGCTTAAGATGAGAAGGGAAGGATTTAAAGAGGCCAGGCTCTTCCACACAGAGGGAGGTGGATATTTGGAGTAAGCTGCCTGAGGAAGTCATAAGATGAGTACACTTAGCATACTTAGAAGATGTTTGGACATTTTCATGGTTAGGAAAGGCGAAGAGGAACATGGGGTAATGGAACTAGGATATAAGGTAGCTTGGTCAGTATGGATGAGTTGGACTGAAAGCCCATTTCTGTGCTGTATAACTGTATCACTCCATCAATTTCACCCACTAACTTCTGTCTCAACCATAGTGCCAGCTCAGGTGTTTGAAGTTACCCTGCGACTGCTCCGCACTGCATGGTGTAAATGACCATGGTGTCTTTATCCAGTGCACTGCTGCAGTGGTGTTTTATTCAGAACCCCTGAATTCAGGCAGTACACACCTCCTGCTGTGACATCTCATCCTGTGGGCACAAATCGACAATAGCAGGCATAGCTACACTGTGGAAAAGCAAATGTAAAGGTGACAAGCCCACCAATCCCTGGAAGTGGTTGCACTGTGGCATGTTTGTCTTTGTGTGTCGCTGGATTGTGTTCAAAAGTCAGAAAGTTATGTTGCAGCTTTATAAAACTTCAGTTAAACCGCATCTGGAGGACTGTAGCCTAACTAGTGTTGTCCCATTGTAGGAAGGATGTAAAGGCTTTGGAGAGGGTGCAGAAGAGTTTTATCAAGATGCTGCCTGAATTGGAGAGCATGCTGTATAAGGAAAGGTGGAGAAACATGGGTTGTTGTCTCTGAAGCAGAAGAGACTGAGGAGAGAGCTGATGGAAGTTTATAAGATTTTGAGGGACATACTGTAGATGGAATAGATAGCCAGTACTTTTTTTCCCAGGGCCAAAGGAGATGTGCAGGTCAACATTTTTTTACACAGAGAATGATAGGCTCCTGGAATGCAGTGCCAGGGAGTGGAGCCAAATGTAATAGATGCATTTGAGAGACTCATAGTATAAATGTACAGAGAAAGGGGGAATATGAACATTGGGTAGGCAGAAGGGATTAGTTTAGTTAAGCAGTTAATTACCACTTTAATTAGTTCAGCACACCATGGGCCAAAGGGCCTGTTTCTGTGCTGTACTGTTCTATGTTTTATGTAATGACTCAGTGCTACATCCAGTCTGTCCCACACAACCACAATATTAAGTGCAGCACAAAATATCACCAAACCAATCCAATGCAAAGAGATCCAAATATGAGAAAAAAAGATTCTAATCCAGAACAAAATCATTTCTGAAGCCATTTTTCATTCAGAACCCATTCAAGGCATCATTCCAGATTTGAGTGAAGCCCTGGATGGCAATATCCCAGCAAAAACCGGCCCAGGTCTTGGATACAAGCAAGTGTCTGACTTTTATTCTTATAATGACAGAGATTACTTCGAACAACAAGCCTGCCTTACTTGAGTCTTCACCTCCTACATTGTTACATAGCCTCTTCATATTGCTTAGCTATTAATTACTTCTTGGCAACATTATCAGCTACTTCACCTCCTGTTTTTTTCCCAACATTCAAGTAAAGTTGTGTTTATTATCACATTCCTCTTCACCATCCCCCCTGCCCCCAACCACTCCTAAAGCTGTTCCTCGCCTCTGCCTTCTGAAAATCCTTGTGCATTTTACTGCTGCCTACATTTCCTACTTTTGCTCAGTTCAGGGTTCAGGAACAACTTCTTCCCCTCTGCCATCCGATTCCTAAATGGACATTGAACCCTTGAACACTACCTCACTTTCTAATGGATATTACTTCTGTTGTTGCACAACTTTTAAATCTATTCAATATGTGTATATCATAATTGATTTATTGATTTATTTATTATTATTATTTTATTGTTTTCTAGATTATGTATTGCATTGAACTGCTGCTGCTGTTAATAAATTTCATGACACATGCTGGTGATAATAAACCTGATTCTGTCCCCCATTATGAAACACCCTGGGACCAGGGGTAAATCACTCCACCCTTCAAGCCTTCTCTGCCATTCCTTAAAATTATGGGATGATCCTGTGCTTAAAGCTCACTTTGCCACCCTTGATTCCCTCATTGTCAAGACATTAATCTATCTCAGCCTTGAATATTCTCAGTAACTGAGCATTCAAGCCATCTGTGGTAGAGAACACCAAGGATTCACAACCCTCTCAATAAAGGATTTAGTTTTCACCATCTCAGTTCAGACTTAGTGCTTTATCCCCAGATGACGTTCTCTCCAGCCAGAGAAAACAGTTCACCACATCAACCATTTTAAGCCATTTATACATTTAAATAAGATGAGCTCAATTGATTCCAAACTACCATCATCATAGACAGAACCTCTGTCAGACCGGCCTTTTGTCCAAGGAATGTGGAATTGGAATTGGTTTATTATTGTCACATGCACTGAGACATAGTGAAAAGCTTGTCTTACTGATGCACCTCCAATTACTCCAAAAGACTGGAAGTAGGGTAAATACTGAAAGGCTTTTATTCACAGTAAAATGTGACCTCCATGCTGAGTGTCTGCCCCTGGATTGAGGAGGAGGAGCAATGGCACAATCGCCTTTATTCAGGGGTCTGTGGGAGGAGCCACAGGGGCAGTCAGCAGAGGGGCGTGTCCAGACAGGTAACCCAGTTGCAACATATATATATATATGGTTTACCACACTTACATACTGTTCATTTAGATCAGATCATTACACAGAGCACTGAGGTAATACAAGGTACAACAATAATGCAGAATAAAGTGTAACAGCTACTGAGAAAATGTAGTGCAGGTGCACAACGAAGCGCAAGGTTCATTGCAAGATCAAAAGGCCACGGTAGCATAGTGGTCAGCACAGTGCTTTACAGTTGCAGCAACCCGAGTTTAATTCCCGCCACAGCCTGTAAGGAGTTTGCATGTTTCCCCGTGACCGCATGGGTTTCCTCCCGCAGTCCAAAGACCTACCGGTTGCTAGGTTAATTGGGCATTGTAAATTGTCCAGTGGTTAGGCGAGGATTAAGTTGGGGGATAGCTGGGCAGAGTAGTTCGAAGGGCCAGAATGGTCTATTCCGTGCTGTATTTCAATCAATCAATCAATACAAATTTTTATCAGATGAAGAAAACATTCTATTGTCTTTTAAAAATGGGGTGGAAGCTGTCCTTAAGCATAATAGCTTTTCTGTCTTATGTACAATGGAAAACGGGGAAAGAGTAGGTGGGGTCTTTGATTATGTTGACTGCTTTACTGATGCAATGAGAAGTATAGACAGCGTCCATGGAGGGGAGGTTGGTTTTCATGATTTGTTGAGCTGCAACCACAACTCTGCTGCATCTTCACACACATGCAGAGTATTTGCCATACCAAGTCATTATGCATCCAGATCAGATGCTTTCTAAGGGGCTTTGATAAAAATTAATAAGGGTCAGTGGGGTCATGCAAAGTTTCTTAAGCCTCATTGGAAATTAGGGCCACTGCTGAGCTTTCTTGGCCTTGGCATCTTCATGGTTGGAACAGCACACTGGTGACGTTCACTCCTCAAATCCAGAAGCTTTCAACCATCTCAACCTCGACACTATTGATGTAGACAGGTGCATCTGCACAGACCCCTTCCTAAAGCCAATCACTAATTCTTCTGTTTCTCTGTTATTGGGGGAAGGGGTTGTATCATGACACCATGTTATAAAGCTCGCTATCTCCTTCCTACTCTCCAACTCATCATTATTTGAATTAGAACCCTCTGGCAGCATCTTCTACAAACTCGTAGATGAAGTTCGTGCAGAATCTGGCCACACAGCCACGAGCGTATAGGAAGTACTGTAGGAGGGTGAGGACGTAACCTTGTGGAACATCAGTGTTTAGAATAATCATGGTGGAGATATTGATTGCCTATCCTTACTGATTGCGATCTATCGGTCAGGAAGTCAAGGATCCAGTTGCAAAGGGAGGTGTTGAGACCCAGGCTCTGAAGTTTAGCAATGTGTTTGCTTTGCATTATAGTACTGATGGTGGAGCTGTAGTCAATAAACAACAAGTGTCTTTACTGACCAGATATCCAGAGATGTTTGTAGAGCCAGAGAGATGGTGTTCATTCACAAACAAGAGAAAATCTGCAGATGCTGGAGATCCAAGCAGCACACACACAATGCAGGAGGAACTCAGAAGGCTAGGCAGCATCTATGGAAAAGAGTACACAGTCAACCTTTTGGGCCAAGATGAAGTCCTAATGAAGGCTCTCAGCCTGAAAGGTCGACTGTTCCTCCAGCATTTTGTATGTTAGATGGTGTCCATTGTAGAACTGTTTCAGTGGTAGGCAAACTGCAGTAGGTGTTTGGACGGCTGGAGTTAATTCTTGATATAACTATCCTCTCGAAGAAATTGATGATGATAGACAATAGAGCCACTGGGCAACAGACATTTATCTTGTTTTTCTTTGCTATCAGGATGATAGTTGTCTTTTTAAAGCAGGTGGGAACCACAGATTGAAACAGGAAGAGGTGAGATATGTCTGCACATACACCAGCCAGCTGAACTGCATAGGATCAAAGGACATCATTTGGGCAAGGTGATATCTGCGGGTTCACTCTGCAAAACTGATCTTTTATCTGCAATCGTGACTCTAGGCTCAGCTCTTCTGCAGGGTGTCAGGATGGGTGGTGGCATACCCATTCCTTCTGTTCAAAGTATTCACTGAATGGCATTAAGCACATTGGGAAGCAATGCACTCTTGTCAGTGATGCTGCCTGACTTCACCTTGTAGCCTGATAGAGCATGTAAGTCCTGCCATAACTAATGGATGGTCTGGGACTTGATTTTTGACTGGTGCTGTGTCTTTGATCTATGACTACTTTAAGGAGGTCATATTTCAATTACTTTAAAGATCAGGGTCATCTGATTTGAATGCTGCAGACCGAGACTTCAGTAGAGAGTGGATCTCCCAGTTTATCCATGGTCTCTGGTTTGGGAAAACCCAGATTGTTCTCTTTGATACATAGTCCTCTACACACGTACTGATAAAGACAATAAGACCTTAAGACACAGGAGCAGAATAAGGTCATTGGGCCCATTGAGTCTGCTCTGCCATTTCCTCATGGCTGATTTATTATCTATCTCAGCCGCATTCTTCTGTGTTCTCTCCGTAACCTTTGAGGCCCTAATCAAGAACCTATAAACCTCTGCTTTAAATATACCCAATGACTTGGCCTCCACTGCTGTCTGTGGCAGTGAATTTCACAGCTTTTCTACCCTCTGGCAAGAGGAATTTCACCTCATCTCAGTTCTAAATGGACATCCCTCTGTTCTGAGGCAGTGCTCTCTGTTCGTAGATTCCCTCACAATAGGAAACATCCTTGCCACATCCGCTCTGTCTAGGCCTTTCGATATTCAATATGTTTCAATGAGATCACCCTTTTCTCTTCCAAAAAAAGAAACAGCCTAGCCCAATTCCTTACAAATCATTGTCAGTGTGGATCCTGAGGCTTCTGTACCTTCTTCCTGATGGCAGCAGTGAGAAGAGAGCAAGAACTGGATGGTGGTAGATTTGATGCTGGATGCTGCTTCTTGCAACAGTGCTCCATGGTGGGGAGGATTTAAACCAGTGATGGACTGGGCCATATCCACTACTTTCAGTAGGATTTTCTATTCAAGCGCTTTGGTGTTTACATACCATGCCGTGATGCAGTCAATATCCTCCACACAATAAATCTATAGACATTTATCCAAGTTTTAGATGACATTCATTCATTTACTTATTTAGAGATATAGCACAGAATAGGCCTGCTCCTCTACAACCAGGCTCTTGAAACCGAGGGTATAACTTCAGTCAACTTCACTTGTCCCATCACTGAACTGTTCCCACAACCTATGGACTCACTTTCAAGGACTCTTCATCTGATGTTCTCAATATTTATTGCTTATTTATGATTATTGTTATTATGATTATTGTATTTTTTCTCAGCTCGAGCTGGTAAAACCTGAGGCAAGGGCATAGCCAAATACACTCATCTCTCGATTGCTAGGAACTTTCAGACTATTCTAGTGGTGCATAGTATTGTAGCTTTCTGGAGATTTGCCTAAATATTGCTGTGAAGGCCCAACCAAGTGAATAATGCCATTGTGTAGTGACTTTGAGAGGATGCCAGTTGTAGATATTACTATGGGTGTCACCCAGTTGGGATACGGCCCAAGTGCGGAGTGAGCAGGTCGATGGTTCACAGACTTTAATGCGAACAGCGTTAAAGGGAAAATAAAACAATAAACACTATGCCAAACAGGGCCGTTAACTAAAACTCTCAAATGGAAAACGAAGCCCACACTGCAGCTGAAAAGAACAACTAAGAATAGAACAAATATCGTTAATCTTTAGAGTCACTTGAATCGGCAGTCCAATTTCTCAAGCAAGGCAAAATGCAGGCAGCAAAGCATACCTGTGTCCAAGTTTCGACAAACACTATGACGGAATGAATGGAGTTAAATACTATCACAACGAAGTAATAATTAGCTGACACATGCATATTCACGAGCGCAATTACCGTATCTACTGCTCTGCCGAATCCATGGTTGTGACAGGGGCCCCCTCTCTAGGCGCAGCCCCTGAGACGCCACAGACCTGTGTGTGCTGGAAGTCCTGAATGAGAGACTTGTCCAGAATGTCCTTCAGAGATGCTGGTAGTTAAGTGCGATGGTGTGCACTGCCAATATCAGAGCCAAAGACTTCCACGTAGAGACAGAAACAAGAGCTTTTACAGAGGTAGTTCAACCAAGTGACACCGTGAGACAGATCATTGTCAAAATGAGGACCCTCCGATTGGAGCTAATCGGACATCTGCTTCAACAATAAAACTGACACAGAATCCCTGAGCCTATCGAAATAAACTTAAACTTAAACAAAAAGCACCAGGAAACCACATTACAAAGAGCAAGTCGCTCGTGAAAAACAGAAGGAACTCTTAAACCATTAGTAACTGTCGTTAAGCAGCAATTAACCAATTTAGCTGCTCTAAAAACCTCAGAGCCCAATGCTCTCTGATGCCCTGCACAGGCCTGCACACTCCCCGCCCCCCCACAGCTGGCACCTGATGGCCCAGGAAGACCTGAAAACTCGAGAGACCAGGGGAATTGGAGGGAGTGGTCTGGGAACCCCAACAGACTGAGAGACCTGGGGAACTCAAAAGGCAGGGAGACTCGTGGGTCCAGAGAGACTTTGAAACCTGGGAACCGCAACAGACCTGAGAGACCGGTGAATCCTGACAGACCTGTGAACCCCAACAGACCGAGATCAAGAAAAATTGGGTGGGGCTGAGAGGGAAGCTTGGGAATACTCAAGATGGGGAGGACATTGAAAAACCCCAAACACATTGAATAAGCCTTGGAAACAATCGGAAAAATAAAACCCTGGGAACATAGAGAAAAGTCCTTGGGAAACCTTGAAACTATGAAACTTGAAACCTAGAGAAGGAACTTTTTCCAATCTTGCTCAGTGTTTTAGCTTTCACAATTTTTCCAGAGGCAATTAGGATATACTTTCAATTTTACAGATTAAGACAGCATAGACAGGTTTCTTTCATCGCTAAGCTAGTTGGCTCTTTGTAGATCTGTTTAATTTGCTACATGAAAGTTCAATTTTCCCAGTCTGTACCATGACTTTCATCAAGAGATTAAAAATAATCTTGGTAGGGTTACTTTATTTGTGTATTTGCACACTCCAGCCAGGGATCAGCTTTTGGAGTAGGGCTCTTCCAAAATTTACACCATTGACTTGAATGATGATTTGTTGAATCAATTGATAAGCTTGCTTGATGCGCTCATCTGTTATGCAGACCCGAGTCATGGGACCACAAAGCTGGGAACCTGGGTATTTGCGTCTTGAAAAGCTTGGAATGGATAGTGGAGAGACTCAATGTAGACTAGAGGAGCTCAGTGGGTAGACTCCGACACCCTCTCCTCAAGCCACCAATGTCAAATGTTACCATTCAAACTTTGCTGGGTCCATTACTTGGCCAGATCCTTCTGTCACATTGGAGACAGAAACAAGAGTTTACACATAGGAATTCCAATGGAACATCGTTGCCTCGACAAATCACTCTGACCAATGAATTTCATAGCCAAGGTCAGCTGCTCTCCCTCTCTCTGCAGGGTCTATCTTCGTGTGGTTGAGACTTGCTGTCACCCGGTTCGGATATGGCCCAAGTGCAGAGTAAGAGACACTGAAGCAGGTTGACGGTTCACAGACTTCAATACGAACAGTGTTAAAGGGAAAAGAAAACAACAAACGCTAGGCCAAACAGGGCTGTTAACTAAAACTCTCAGATGGAAAATGAAGCCTACATTTGGCTGAAAAGTACAACTAAGAATAGAACAAATATTGCTAGTCTTCAGATCCAGTTGACTCGACAATCCAATTTCTCAGGCAAGGCGAAATGCAGGCAACGAAGCTTATCTGTTTCCAAGTCTCGACAAATACTACGATGGAATGAATGAAGTTAAATACTATCACAATGAAATAATTAGCTGACATGTGCATATTCACGAGTACAATTGCCACATCTACTGCGCAGCCGAATCTGTGGTTGTGACAATGGGACAATGTGTACCCTGGTCAAGTTCCATAGTCTTTCAATTTCCTCTTTTAATTCAGCATATTTCTGGTGTTTTTCATTTATTGATTTCTGTATGTTATGTGTGTTTGGAATGGCTATATCTATAAAGTAAGTTGTTCTTGCTTGTTTATCCTGCAATATTACAACTGGACAATTATTATGGATTGTCCGACCTGTAATAATGGATCAGTCGTAATGTAGTTTGTAGGACTCTGACTCTAAAACTGGATCAGGCTTGTATTTATAGTAAGGTATGGTATCTTCTGTGAGTTTGCACTTTGAAGCAAGATTTTGGTGAATGATGTTTGCCACTTGATTGTGCCTGTGTAAGTAATCAGATTGAGTTAAACTGTTGCAGGATCCTATAATGTGATGGATTGTTTCTTATTTTGTTGAGCATTTTCTGCATTTATTGTCGTGAATTTGTTGGTCATTTCTAATATATTTTTGTGTTAACCACCTGGTCCTGAATTGCTACAAGAAACCCCTCTATTTCTGGCAAGAGGTCTCCAACTCAGCCAAATGTTCAAAGCTTCCTTGTCGACATCTAGTCTGCTCAGATTGTGGGGATGCCTTCCATGGAGGGTTATGCTCTTCCATTCATTAAATTTTTCTTCTATAGTGATAATTTCTTCTTTTTTTGGGTCATGCTTTCATTTACGTACAGTGGTGTGTACTTATTAAAATTGCATATATTTGCATGGAGTGCTGAATTCTATTTTTGCTGATGAAATCATATTCTTAGAAGTTTTATCTGACTGGGTGTATTTATGTTTCTTATTGCTCTTCCTCCTTCTGTCCTACATAGTGTTAATCTAAGTGCATTCAACTGGACATAGTGTTTTCTAAAATGTGTCATTTCAGTTCTTATTTTCCCTTGTAAATTTTCCAGATTGTTTTCAGACCAAGATATTATGCCAAAAGAATACATTCATATGGGTAGAGCAGAAGTGTTTATTGCCTTTGTTATATTTTTTACCTTTGAGCTCTGTTTGGCAGATTTTCTTAAGCCTTGAAGTAAATTCTGTTGAAAGTTTTCCCTTATCACACTATGATCTATTTTCTTTGTGTTGATATCCCAGATAATTTGATGTTTCAGATTTATCCATCGGTTGTATTGTATCCTGCTGCTCTGTTTTATATTCTACTAGCTCTATTGCACCTTTCTTTATGTATAATGTTCTGCACTTATCTAGTCCAAAGGTCATGTTTATATCTTTCAAAAATAGTTCTACTATTTGAATTAATTGTTTTAACTTTACTGATGAAGGAGCGTATAATTTCACATCATCCATGAATAGAAGGTGGGTCAAGAAATAATTCATTTGCTTGTCTCTGATATGATTCCCCACTTTCATCTGATTCAGTAAATTAAAGCATGGGTTTAAAGCTGGACAAAACCATAGTGGGCTTAGATAGTCACCCCGAAAAATGCCTCGGATTATTTTGTTAACAATGTTTGTTTTTTTTGTTGTTAATAGAGAGGGTGATTATAGTACACCTGTGCTTCATCAGATGTTGTTGGAATATTTCAAGTATTGGGTGTCTCTTATACCTGTATATATTAAGACCTTCCACTAACCATGAGTGTTAGACAGAGTCAAATGCTTTTCAGTAGTCAATATAACAACATGAAAAATTTCTGCTTTTTCAGTGGTCTTGATTTAGAATTACAGAATCTATTATTAGTTGTTCTTTGCATCCTTTCATACCCTCATGGCATCCTTTCTGCTCTGCTGTAAGTACAGTATATTGTGGTTATCTAAGTGAGTGGAGATTAGTTGCAAGATTCATGATGTTACAGTTTTATATATAGTTTGTAATAGCATGATATTTTGATGGGTCATTTGTGATTTTTCCTTTAGGTAAGTCATACCTTTCACCTTCTGTCCAAAATTTGAGCACTTTTTCAGGATTTTTAAGAAAATTTGATATGTATTAATAGGGATGGAAGAAGGAAAGTAAAATTTTATACCATTAATTATGAATATTATCACTCACGGTACTTTTTCTAATTGTGGTTTTTTTTTATAATGGCTTTTAGCATATCCATTGTAACTTCAGGAGTTTGCATTGCTTGAATCGTGTGAGTGTGTTCATTTTCCTCCCTAATCCAGTTTCCTTCTTGATTGTGCATCACCCTGTTTGACCAGGTATTAGACCAAAAGTTCATTAGCTCTGTGTTTGTTGGTAACTCTGTGCTGGGTTGTTGACACTTGTGGTGTGTCAAATACAGTTTCAATGTCCTGTATAAACCTTTTTCATTGTTCCTGAACTGATAATTCTGTTTTTTTTCATCTGGCGCACTTCATATATCCATTTAGTCTAGATTTGTATTATTATTTTTTCTGTATTTGCATATTTTGTTGTCATTTGCATATTGATTGTTTATCAGTCCTGTTGGGGGCAGTCTTTCATTGATTCTATTGTGTTTTTTGTAGTTACTCTGAATACATGCAAGAAAATGAATCACAGGGTTGCATATGGTGACATATACATACTTTGATAATAAATTTACTTTGAACTTTAAATTTTTAAACTCCAGTGAGTACAGTCCCAAAGCACGCAAATAATTCTCATATGTTAACCTTTTCATTTCCAAAACCATTCTTGTGAATCTTCTCTGGACCCTGTCCAACGTCAAAACATCTTTTCTTAGACTAGAGGATCAAACTATTCACAATACTCCGTGCGTTCTGAGTAATTCCTTGTAAAGTTCAAAGTAAATTTACTGTCAAAGTACATATATGTTACCATATTCAACCCTGAGATTCATTTTTTGTGGGCATACTCAATTAATCCATAATAGAATAATAACCATTGTAGAATCAATGAATGATTGCACCAACTTGGGAGTTCAATCAGTGTGCAAAAGGCAACAAACTGCAAATACAAAAATAAATAATAATAATAATAATAATAATAATAATAATTAATAAATAAATAAATAAATAACAAGAACATGAGATGAGAGTTCTTAAAAGTGAGTCCATAGGTTGTGGGAACATTTCAATGATGGGGCAAGAGCCTTTTGGTTGAGGAGTAATGACTGATACTGAACCTGGTAGCATGAGTCCTGGGGCTCTTATACCTTCTTCCTGAAGGCAGCAGCGAGAAGAGAGCACGTCCTGGGTAGTGAGGGTCCTGAATATTGGACGCTGCATTCCTGCAGCAATATGAGGCGTGATTGATAAGTTCATGGCCTAAGGTAGAAGGAGTCAATTTTAGAAAAACTAGCACATTTATTTATCAACATAGTCCCCTCCTACATTTACACACTTCGTCCAGCAGTCGTGGAGCATACAGATCCCTTCTTTGTAGAAGTCGGCGTCTTGAACTTCCAGAAGTGGTCCACAGCAGGGTTGATTGATAAGTATGTGGCCTAAGGTAGAAGGCGATGAGTTATACAGCTCTCGTTACATGCACATGCAGGTCAACTCTTTGAGTGATTATGCAGAAAGCTTGAGTTAATAACTCATCTCCTTCTACCTTAGGCCACGTACTTATCAATCACCCCTGCTGTGGACCACTTTCTGGAGGTCCAAGACGCTGACTTCTACAAAGAAGGGATCCGTATGCTCCATGACTGCTGGACTAAGTGTGTAAGTGTAGGAGGGGACTATGTTGAAAAATAAATATGCTAGGTTTTCTAATATTGGTCCCTTCTACCTTAGGCCACGAACTTATCAATCATGCCTTGTACCTCACGTAGATGTGCACAATGGTGGGGAGGGCTTTATCCGTGATGAACTGGGCTGTATCCTCTTTGTTCAAAGGCATTGGTGTTTCCATACCAAGCTGTGATGCAGTCAGTCAATATACTCTCCACCACACATCTGTACAAGTTTGACAAAGTTTTAGATGTCGTGCCATATCTTCAGAAACTCCTAAGGAAGTAGATGCTTTCTCCGTAATTGTACTTATGTGCAGGGACCAGGGTAGGTCCTCTAAAATGATAACACTGAGAAACTTAAAGCTGCTACTCCTCTCCACCTCTGATCCGCCAATGAGGACTGGCTCATGGACCTCCGGTTTCCTTCTACTGAAATCAATAATCATTCCCTTCGTCTCGCTGGTATTAAGTAAGAGGTTGTTGTTGTGGTACCACTCAACCAGAATTTCAATTTCCCTCCCATATACTAACTCATTGCCACCATTGATTCAGCCAATGATAGTGATGTCATGAACAAACTTAAATATGGCCACACAGTCATAAGTATGAAGTGAGTAGAGCAGTGGGCTCAGCGCACAGCCTTGTGGTGCACCTGTGCTGATGGAGAGCATGGAGGAGATGCTGTTGCCAATCCGAATGGACTGGGGTCTGCGAGTGAGGAAATCCAGGATCAAATTGCACAAAAAGGTATTAAAGCCTAGGTCTTGGAGTTTATTGATTACTTTTAAGGGGATGATGATATTGAATGCCAAGCTGTGGCATCAGCATTACATCCTTGCTTTCTAGTTATTCATTCATTCATTCATTCATTTAGCGTTACAGCACAAAGTCACAGCAACCCCACAATCCTGATCAACACTAACCTCATCATGGGACAGTTAACCTACTCTGTTTGCTTTTGGACTGTGGGAAAAGACCAGAGCACCTGGGGGAAATGCACACATTCCAAGGGGAGTACGTACAGAGGCTCCTTACAGAACAGCACTAGAGCTAAATCCTGAAATCTAGAATGCCTCAAGCTGTAATAGCAATGCGATAACCGCTACGCCACCGTGGTGCCCGATATTTTAAAATCTAGTCCTCTCGAAATGAGTGCTAACATTGCAATTGCCTTCATCACCACCAACTCAACCTGCAAACTAACCTTTCAGGAACAGTGCGCAAGGACTCACAAGTCCCTTTGCACCTCGGATTTTTGAATTTTCTCTCTATTTAGAAAACAGCCCACGCCTTTATTCCCTCTAACAAAGTGATGACCATACACTTCCTGACATTATATACCATCTGCCACTTCTGTCTCAGTCCTCACTGCTTCCTTGAAACTACTTTCATCTCTTCACCTATCTTTGTATCATCCACAAGCTTGACTACAAAGCCATCAATTCCATCATTCAAATCATTGACATATAACGTGAAAAGAAGTTGTCCCAACATAGACCACGCGGAACACTACTAGTCTCTGGTAGCCAACCTGAAGAGGCCCCTATTATGCCCACTCTTTGCCTCATGCCAGTCAGCTAATCTTCTATCAATGCTATTATCTCTACTCTAATACCACGGACTCTTATCTTGCTAAGCAGCCTCATGTGGGGCACCTTGTCAAAGCCCTTCTCAAAATCCAAGAAAACAACATCTGCTGACTCTCTTTTGTCTATTCTGCTTGTTATTTCCTCAAAGAATTCCAACAGATTTGTCAGGCACGATTTCCCCTTAAAGAAACCATGCTGAATTTGCCCTGTTTTATTATGTGCATCCAAATACCCCAAAGCCTCATCCTTAATTATAGACTCCAACATCTTCCCAACCACTGAAGTCAGGGTAAAATCCATGATGGCACTGCCACACTGAGCTCAGCTAGCAGCTGAGTCTTTGAACATGGACCATTCTACTGACTCAAGACAGCCACGTAGAAGCTCATCTGTTTCCTCAGAGCTGCAATGGTGAATGGTATTTGGACTTCTGGTGGTTTAGGAGACATGCTGGTAGTATTTCTGTAACACATTCTTGAAATTTTCTTGGTTGAAGACACCAACTATGATGAGGAGGACCCCTGGGTGTCCTATTTCAAGGCTGTTGACCACAGAGTATGGTTCAAATACCAGAATTTGTTACACCAATCCTGCAGTACAGAGACCAATATTATGCATGGTAGACATTTTAAATTCTGCACATAAAACTCTGCAACAGACAGATGGGCTAAAAATGGCCTCTTCAGTGCTGTAAACCTCTGCTTCATTGCACATTAGGTTTGGGTATCTGCTGGGAACCAGAGTCATACGGGTTATTGTGCTGGAATGTTGATGCATCAAGTAAAATGCCATGTCTGTCTCAGAAGGCTCAAAACTTGCTAAAATTTGTCAATTATCTTGCCCATCCATCTGTGTAAAATTCTTTGAGATTATGCCCTCGAAGCAATATTGGAGATTTGGAGCAGGTAAGTGGCCTAATAACAGGGTATGAAGCCAGCTGGACATTGCTCTCCAAACCGCAGTTTAAGATGTATATTTATCAGTCATTGATTATATTATAGTGGACTAAAAACTTGGACATATTGCTGTCTTTCCTTCCTGCAATCAACAGATGCAGCTCAACCATGGGACCAGATAAACAGAATGGCTGTTACTGTTTTACCTATGTGTGTTGCAGCTTTGTCCCTAGGTTTTATTGTTTCTTATCTGACAAATAAAACTCATATCTGATACCTGATCTATCAGACGGACTAATCTCTACTTGTTTCATGAGTTCCATTACATCGTAATTGATTATGTTGTGCAATGTCAAACTTAAAGCTAACGTGCCTCTCACAATCACTTACCCACTGGATTATTAAATCCAGGAAATATTTGTGCAAATCACTAAGTGCCCTATAATAGCTCAGAATGCATTTTGCAATAGATATTTAAAAATTACATTATTTACTTATGTGTTTTGCAAGTGACTGCTATCTTAATGTGATCAACAATTAATCATTCTTTTCACATGATTCAGTACATTTCAGATGAACCATAAATGATTTAATTACCACCACATTTCTCGCAGAGAACAAACATACCTCCACCTCTAATCCAGAAGTTCATAGCTTTGCCTGTGCAGCGATCAGTGAACACCATGATCTGGTTCCTTGTCCCAGCTTGTCCATCCAAGGGACTGTGCAGCCTAGGACGATTCTGGAAATTGGTCAGTGCATTGGGACTGGTGCCAAAGACAAGTGGAGGTCGGGTGAGAGGAGGCTGACACAAATTAAGCAATTGGACTTGTTTATCACTGCGATACAGAGTACATTGAAAGCACAACCTCGGGCAAAAGGAATGAAAAGATAGATTGGGACTTCCATAACAAGTTTCAAGGAAACCACAACTATGTGATTTCAAGTGACAAGAAAGTCTTGAAGCTGCCTTTGGTTACGACAGGGTTCTGTTCTTGTGAACTGTTCATAATTCAAAAACAACCAAAGCCAGAGTGTCGGAGAGGATCCCAGGACGGGGATAGCAGGCATGGGAGGAGCAGCTGCCAGCCAGCCTCACTGACACAAGTGAGTGAATGAGTGAATCTGTTCAGCATTCCTGCCCAACTGAGGTAGGTGGGGGATTGGATGGACACACAGAAATACTCCATACCACGAGGCAGAAGGTGCATGGATCCAACAAATCCATCCCAATCCTCCCACCAATCTCCCAAATGCTCATCCTCATGTATGAGGAGCCCATAAGCTGGGCAATGCTAACCCAAAGAAGGCCTATAGAGAGCACCAAAGGCAACATTCACTTTGCAAGCTCCCCAACAAAGCAGTGATTTTGACAGTAACAAGACAAAGACCATAAAGTCTGCTTTAATATTATTGATTGCAAAGGAAACTGACCAGGAGACTGAGGAAAGCTACCCTCCTCTTCGAGTGTGATCAAGGAAACCACAACTATCTGATTTCAAGTGATAAGCACCACTATCTGAATCATGGTTGCCATTATTGGGAACTGCTTTTTTTGTGAAAAAGATTCTAGGAGAGATAATTAGTCCTCTTCAACCAAACAATATTTATATTGATTTCTCAACTCCAATTAACTGCCCAGTCTGCAAATTTTCTAATGCCTTCCTGGATCATTTTTGATTCTTATCCAACATTGGCTATAACCCCACTTAACTAGCATCTGTGAATTTTGATAATAATACACCAACCTCTGAATTCAGAGCACAATGTGAAATATTAATAATAGACAACAAACAGCAGGGTAAGTGAACTCTGACAGAGATTAACAAGGTAGATTTTGAAAGACCAGGGGATATAATCTTAGAATAAGCTACAGGTATCTGAGGTGAGGAGAAATGCTTTCACTCAAAGAATTGTACAATTTGGAAGCTCACTTCAATGAGATTATTCAAAACCAGGGTGGACCAGTAAATGACCAACCAATTCTGTACATGGGGCCAGAGCGCCAGAACAGATAGTGGAGTTATTGTGGAGATAGATGTTGTTAGGCCTACATACAATGTTAGGAATCAAAAGGTGTGCATGTTGGGACTAATGTTCCAAGCTGTGTATATTTCAATGCAAGGCGTACTGTAGGAAAGAGAGATGAACGTAGGACATGGATCAGCATGTGGAATTATAACACTGTAGCCATTAGTGAAACGTGGTTGCCGGAGGTGCAGGACTGGCAGCTCAGTGTTCCAGGGTTTCATTGCTTTAGACGTGACAGAGCAGGATGGATTAAAGGGGGAGGGGTGGAATTACTCGTAAGGGAAACTGTTACGGCAGTGCTCAGACAAGGCAGAATGCCTACTGAGGCTATATGGGTGGAACTGAAGAATAAGAAAGGTACGACCACGTTAATGGAATTATATTATAGAACACCCAACAATCCACGGGATTTGGAGGAGCACACATGTAGAGAGATTGGGAGAAACAATGGCAGGTGATAGTAGGTGATTTTAACTTTCCACATATTGACTGAAACTCCTATACAGTGAAAGGACTGGATGGGATAGGGTTTGTTAAATACATTCAGGAAAGTTTCCTTAATCAGTATATAGAAGTCCCAACTAGAGAGAGTGTGATACTTGATCTGCTATTAGGAAATGAGACAGGAGAGGTGACAGAAATTTGTGTAGGGAAACACTTTGCATCTAATGATCATAATGCCATTAGTTTCAAAGTAATAATGGAGAAGGTATACATGAGGAAATCTGCAGATGCTGGAATTTCAAGCAACACACATCTAAGTTGCTGGTGAACGCAGCAGGCCAGGCAGCATCTCTAGGAGGAGGTACAGTCGACGTTTCAGGCCGAGACCCTTCGTCAGGACTAACTGAAGGAAGAGCTAGTAAGAGATTTGAAAGTGGGAGGGGGAGGGTGAGATCCAAAATGATAGGAGAAGACAGGAGGGGGAGGGATGAAGCCAAGAGTTGGACAGTTGATTGGCAAAAGGTGTTGTGTGGCCACACATTTTAATTCCACGTCCCATTCCCATTCTGATATGTCTATCCACGGCCTCCTCTACTGTAAAGATGAAGCCACACTCAGGTTGGAGGAGCAACACCTTATATTCCATCTGGGTAGCCGCCAACCTGATGGCATGAACATTGACTTCTCAAACTTCCGCTAATGCCCACCTCCCCCCGTACCCCATCCGTTATTTATTTACATACACACATTCTTTCTCTCTCTCTCCTTTTTCTCCCTCTGTCCCTCTCACTATACCCCTTGCCCATCCTCTGGGTTTTCCCCCCCTCCCCCTTTTCTTTCTCCCTGGGCCTCCTGTCCCATAATCCTCTGATATCCCTTTTGCCAATCAACTGTCCAGTTCTTGGCTCCATCCCTCCCCCTCCCGTCTTCTCCTATCATTTCGGATCTCCCCCTCCCAGTTTCAAATCCCTTACTAGCTCTTCCTTCAATTAGTCCTGACGAAGGGTCTCGGCCCGAAACGTCGACTGTACCTCTTCCCAGAGATGCTGCCTGGTCTGCTGCGTTCACCAGCAACATTGATGTGTGTTAATGGAAAAGGTATGACTGGTCCTCAGGATGAGATTCCAAATTGGAGAAAGACCAGTTTAGATAGTATCAGAAGGGATCTGGCAAGTGTGGATTGGGACAGGCTGTTTTCTGGCAAATGTGTACTTGGGATGCAGGAGACCTACAAATGTGAAATTTGGAGAGTACAGAGTTTGTATGTTCCTCTCAGAATAAAAGGCAAGGATAATAGTTTTACGGAAACTTGGCTTTCGAGAGATTTTGCGGCCCTAGTTAAGAAGAAGAAGGAGGTTTACAGCAGGTATAGGCACGAAGGAACAAATGAGGTACTTGAGGAATATAATAAATATAAAACAACACTTAAGAAGGAAATCAGGAGGCCTAAAAGAAACCATGATGTTGCTCTAGCAGACAAGGTGAAGGAGAATCCCGAGGGCTTCTACAGATATACAGGGTAAGAAGGGACAAAATTGGTCCTCTGGAGGATCAGAGTGGTAAACTATATTTGGAGCAGAAAGGATGGGAGAGATCTTAATTAGATGTTTTGCATCTGTATTAACACGGGAGATGGACACAGGGTCTATAGAAGTGAGGTAAAGCAGCAGCAAGGTTATGGACCAAATACAGATGACAGAGGGGGAGGTGTTTGCTGTCCTGAGGCAAATTAGAGTGGATGAATCCCCAGGGCCTGACAATGTGCCCTCTCAGACCCTGTGGAAGGCTAGTGCAGAAATTGCCGGGGCCCAAGCAGAGAAACATCCTTAAGCGCAGGTGAGATGCTGGAGGACTGGAGGATAGCTAATGTTTAAGAACATTATTGTCCATTGTTTAAGAAAGCCTCTAGGAATAAGCCAGGAAATTATAGGCCGGTGAGCCTGACATCAGATCCTGACAAAGTTATTGGAAGGTATTCTGAAAATATTTGGATAGACAGGGACTGATTATGGATAGTCAATATGACTTTCTGCTTAGTAGGTCATGTCTAACCAATCTTATAGTGTTTTTCAAGGACTTTACGAGGAACGTCAATGAAGGCAAGGCAGTGGATGTTGTCTGCATGGACTTCAGCAAGGCCTCACATGGGAGGTTGGTCAAGGAGATTCAGTCACTAAGCATTCAAGTTGGTTTCACAGGAGAAACCAGAGAGGCGGTTACCCTCTAGCTGTCTCTCTGACTGGAGGCCTGTCAATAGTATTGGGTCTGTCATTACTTGTCATCTATATCAGTGATCTGGATGATAATGTGGTTAACTGGATCAGCAAATATGCAATTGACACCAAGGCTGGGCATGTGTTAGACAGCGAGGAAGACTTTCATAGCTTGCAGCAGGATCTGGACCAGCTGGAAAAATGGGCTGAAAGAGTGGCAGACAGAGGGACCTGGGAATACGGATCCATAATTCTTTGAAAGTGACGTCACAGGTAGATAGGGTCGTAAAGAAAGCTTTTGGCCCATTGGCCATAAGTCAATGTAATGAGTGCAGAAGTTGAGATATTATGTTGAAATTGTATAAGACATTGGTGAGGCCTAATTTGAGAGTACTGTGTGCAGCTCTGGTCACCTACCTACAGGAAAGATGTAAATAAGATTGAAAGAGTACAGAGAAAATTTACAAGGATGTAGTCAGGACTTGAGGACCTGAGTTATAGGGAAAGGTTGAACAGATTGGGACTTTATTCCATAGAACAAAGAAGATTGAGAGGAGATTTGATAGAGGTATACAAAATTATTAGGAGTATAGATAGGGTAAATATAAGCAGGCTTCTTCCAATGATGTTTGGTGAGACTAGAACTAGAGGTCATGTGTTAAGGATGAAAGGTGTAATATTTAAGAGGAACATGAGAGGCAACTTCTTCATTCAGAGGGTGGTGAGAGTGTGAAACCAGCTGCCAGCACAAGTGGTGGATGTGGGTTTGATTTCAACATTAATAAAAATTTGGATAGGTACATTGATGGGAGACATATGGAGGACGATAGTCCAGGTGTAGGTCGATCCGTCAGATTAATGGTTCTGCACAAACTAGATGGGCTGAAGGACCTATTTCTATTTGTAGTACTCTATGATTCTGCCTCTATGTGCGAATCAGAGGATATCAATATAGGCAGCAAATGAGACTAAAAGTCCTGCTAAAGATCAGCTATATTAAAGTTTGACAGAAAATTTTTGAGGGATGGTCACTGATCCTTGAATCTATTTCTTCTTAAGTATTTTTTGTTTGTCAGCACTTTTCGCCACAAGGGACATGTCAGTAAGTCCATTCTCTCAATCTCCATGTTTGATTTCACAACTGAAAAAAAAATACTGGACAAC
This sequence comes from Mobula birostris, assembly GCF_030028105.1. Lineage (NCBI taxonomy): Eukaryota > Metazoa > Chordata > Chondrichthyes > Myliobatiformes > Myliobatidae > Mobula > Mobula birostris. Next base: position 76,883,955 of record NC_092374.1, on the reverse strand, counting down.
AGATATCAGTGAGAGGGGAACTTTGAGACAATAATCTAGACAAAGGAACCAAACCTGCAATTACTGAATAGATGCATTTCATGAAATTGAGCAGGAAAAGGAAGTGGACTGTAAAATACCACAACTTATTCAAGCAAAGATAGTGATTGAGAATGAGTATGGGATTCAGCTTCATCTACTTATATGGCGTAGTCTATCCTTAGTGAAAAGTGTTGAGAAAAGAGTACTTCAAATGAAACTGATTCAAAGAACTTAAAAACATAACCATGTTAATAAGCAGAGATGTTCCCCATTGGAAGGGAAGGGAGCCACCATTGATAAACAGGGCTGGTAACCAGCACCATGTGTGTAGCGGTTAGCATGACGTTATGACAGCTAGGGTGTAGGAGTTCAGAACTCAATTCCAGCATCCTCTGTAAGGAATCCCTGTGCAGTGCTTGGGTTTTCCTGGGGTATTCCCATATCCTCACACACTCCAAAGACATCCCGGGTAGGTTAATTGGTTTTGTAAATTGTCTGGTGAATAGTTTAGGGTTAAGTCGGGGTTATCGTGGATCGCTGAGGCGGCACAGCTCGAAGGGCCGGAAGAGCCAACTCCGGGCTGTATCTCTAAATAAAATAAAATTGCACAGAGTGTTAAGTCCTCTCCTGCATCTGGCTGGGATTTCAAATCCGCATAAAGAAGCAGTGTTTTATACTGACATCTCAGCAAGAGGCCCAGGGGAACCAAACAAAAACCAGGCAACCCCTTCAAAAACAGGTATACCACAAAAAAAAACACATTGATTAGAACTATTACTGTTTGAACTTCAAACTTCGCAAACTGAGTGGTCCATTGGAGGGGTTTTATGATGACAGGATAATTCCCATGAAGAAGCCAAAGACCAATATCCCAAATCGTCAGCAGTATTAATCCAAAATATCTGTCCCCATGTGAACACATTCATAATGTTTTCCAGCTATTTGTCCAGGTGTAAACATCATTTTTTTTTTGTGGTTGGACACTGTACACTGAAATAGTAATATTTTTATGGTGGTTATTTTGGTTTGTGGAAACAAACTTCTATCCTCTGATGGTCAAATCATAGAAAGGAGGATCTGTAGCTATAGAATTAAGGCACTTGGCCAAAAAACAGATCGAGGAAACAGGCTCAAGGGAACATTTTTGCAAGGAGTTGTTCTGATCTGGCAGTGAACTCAACAGTAACTTACAGAACGGATTATAATAAATATGGAAAAACAAAATCACAGAGGTCTCAGGAAGGAACAGGAGAATGATGATATTTGAAAAGACTGAGCTTACAGTAGGTAGGCTACCAGGACCAGATAAGCTGCATCTAGTATCTTCGGAAATGCAAAAGGAAATTGAATTCACCTTAATCTTTCAAAGCTCTTTGGATATAGTTTAACATTCCAAGTAGATTTATTATCAAAGTACATAAATGTCACCATATACAACCCCTCAGATTAATTTTCTTGAGGGCATACTCAATAAATCCAACAACTATTATAGAATCAATGGATGACTTCACCAATTGGGAGTACAATTACAGGGCAAAAGACAACAAACTGTGCAAATACAAAAAGAAAGAAAAAAAATAGCAATAAATATCAAGAATATGAGATGAAGAGTCCTTGAAAGTTGAATCCATAGGTTGTGGGAATAGTTCAGTGATGGGGCAAGTGAAGTTGAGTGAAGTTGTTCCCTCTGGTTCAAGAGCCTGATGGTTGAAGGGTAGTAACGTATCCTAACCTGGTGATGTGAGTCCTGAGCTTCCTGTATCTCCTTTCTGAAGTCCGCAGCGAGAAGACAGCATAACCTGGGTGATGGGGGTCTCTGATGACGGATGCTGCTTTCCTACAAAATGCTCCGTGTAGATATGCTCAGTGGTGGGGAGGGCTTTACCTGTGATGGATTAAGCCATTTCTACTCCATTTTGAGGGATTTTCTATTCAAGGGCATTGGAGTTTCCATACCATTCTATGGAGCAGCCAGTCAATATACTCTCTGCCACACACCTATAGAAGCTTGTCAAAGTTTTAGATGTCATGTGGAATCTTTGCAAACTCCTGAGGAAACAGCCACTGCTGTACTTTCTTTGTAACTGCATTTTCATGCTGAACCCAGTAGAGATTGCCTGAAAGGATAACACTGAGGAATTTAAAGTTGCTGATTCTCCCCACCTCCAATCCTCCAATGAAGACTGGCTAATGGACCTACAGTTTCCTCCTCCTGTGGTCAATAATCAGCTCCTTGGTCTTGCTGACTTTGACTGAGAGGCTGTTGTTGTGGTACCACTCAGCCAGATTTTCAATCTCCATCCTATATACTGATTCATCACCACCTTTGATGGACTGCAAAATATCCATTACTCCAAAACATTCGGCATAGGACAGTGGTACTGTCAGCAAACTTAATAATGGCATTGGAGCTGTGCTTAGCCACACAGTCATAAGTATAAAGAGAGTCGAGCAAGGAGCTAAGCACACAGCCTTGCGGTGCACCCGTGTTGATAGAGATTGTGGAGAAGATGTCGTTGCCAATCTAAGCTGACTGGGGTCTGCAAGTGAGGAAATTGAGGATCCAATTGCACAAGGAGGTACTGAGGTCAAGGTCATGAATCTTAATGATTCATTCTGAGGGGTGACAGTATTAAATGCCAAGCTGTATTTGATAAGGAGCATCCTGATGTTTGCACCTTTGCTGTTCAGATGTTCCAGGGCTGTGTGAAGAGTCAATGAAATGGCATCTGCTGCGGACCTGTTGCTCCAGTAGGAAAATTGGAGTGATCTCAAGTTGCTTCTCAGGCAAGAGTTGATATATCTCATCACCAACCTCTCAAAACACGTCATCACTGTGGATGTAAGTATTACTGGGCAATAGTCATTGAGGCAAGTCACGGCACTTTTCTTAAGCACCAGTATAACCGAAGCCTGCTTAAGGCAGGCAGATACCTCAGACTGCCGAAGTGAGACATTAAAGATCTCAGTGAACACTCCAGCCAGCTAATCAGCATGGGCCTTTAGTCCTCAGCCAGGTACCCCATTTGGGCCGGATGCTTTCCGTGGGCTCTCAGGTCAGCCTCCGAGACTGTCACAAGATCATTGGGGTGTGTGGAATGGTTCCTCCATGTTCTGACGATCAAGGGTCAAAGTGAGCATAGAAGACATTGAGCTTATCTGGAAGTGAAGCCCCGTTGTCAATAATGTGGTGCTAGAGGACCGGGGACAGGCCAATGCAACTGCCTTATTCAAAAAGGGGGTAAGGGTGTGTCAAGCAGCTGCAGGTTAATCTATTTAACCTCAGTAATGGGAAAGCTTTTAGAAACATTGATCTGGGGCACAATTTATAGTTTCCTCATGATGATGGATTCATTAAGGGAAACCAACATGGATTTGTTAAGGAGAAAATCACATTTAAACAATTGGGAGTCATACTATTTATAGCACGGAGGAGTCCCTCAGCCCACCATATCTCTGCCAGCCTTTCTGCCCACTGATCTCACTTGCTCAAACTATCCATCCTTAACTTCCCCATTTAAGTACTTGTCTAAATGTCTCTTAAACATGGAGATCACATCCACTCCACTACCATCTCTGGCAGTGAATTCCAGGTATCAACCACTATGGAAAAAGGGGATTCCCTTGAATCCTCTTTCAAACTGATTTGCTAAACCTATGCTTTTGTTTCTGATACTTCTACCAAGGGAAAAAGATTCTACCCTATCTATGCTAATATCTTACATCAATCTATCAAGTTCAGAGTACATTTATTATCAAAGTATACATATATGATGCAACCTTCAGATTTGTCTCCTTACAGGCGGCCACAAAGCAGAGAAACCCAATGGAACCCATCATAAAAAAGAACACCATTAAAAACACCTAGAGTGCAGAAAGAAATCATGCAAAAATCATCCAGGAAAAAATAAGCAAATGACACTCAGAACTGAAATTCATGAAAGTGAGTCCACAGCCACGCAGCCAGTCACAGCTGATCCAGGAGCCAGTTAGTTACAGGCCACAGCCTCAGTTCAGCGCAGTGACGAGTAAACCTCGCACATCTCTCTCCTCTGGCCCTGACACCCTGACCTTTTCAATCTGGCTTGGCGCTTAAATAGGCCAAACCTCGGGTCGTTCCTCGCTCTCAGACCCAGGTCCCACCACATCACGCTGCAACCATCCTGCACCTTCAAGACTTCAGGTCACACTGCAAAAATGCCAGGTCATACAGGTGGTTCAAAAGCTCAGCTCCAAAAGGGAAGTTACAAGCTATTGATTGCAGTGATCACCCTTGAGAAAAAGTATAATACCTCACTGCAGGAAAAACAAGGCCAGCCTACCCAATGTCTTCCCCCTCCATTATTAACTTCATTACTTTTATGGCCATCGTTTCCAAACTGTTCCCCCACTGGCACTTTCGCCACTTGCCCAGTTTCACTTCCTAAGATAAGGCTGAGTACTGCCCCATCTATCATAGGATTCTCAGCATATTACCTCACGAAACTTTCTTGAATGCACTTAACAAATTCTTTTTTTTCTGATGTGTGCCTGTGTGCGTGCGAGTCTGTGCGTGTGTGGCTGCGTGCATGCGCGTCTGTGCGTGTGCGTCTGCGTGTCCGTGCGTGCATCCGTGATGATGGATTTTTCATGGCTTTCTTTACAAGGCACGGAGTGAGAGAGAGAGACTGTGTGGCACGCCATTCCTCACACAGACACTTTTTGCAGTATTCTGCCTTTGTTTTACGAGGTTGAGTTGCGTTCTCGACACTCAACCCGGCACAGATGGAAAGCGTACTCGGGGGCGGACCGACTAGTTTCGAACTCGGGAACCTCCACTCCTGGGTCCGGCACCGATGTCGTTGCGCCACCAGCTAGTTCTACGCTTAACAAATTCTGCCCTATTTTCACCCTTTGTGTTAAGGCAATCCCAGTCGATATTGGGAAAATTAAAATCATTCATTACATAAACCTATTGCTCTTTGAATTTTATGTGTTTGCTTATATATCTGTTCCTCCAAATTCTGCTCACTATTGAACAATCCAAGCGAAGTAATCACCTTATCTTATTCCTAAATTTTTCTCTTCAGGCTTTATTGGATAACTCCAGCAGAATATCCCCTCAAACTTCTGCCACACTATTTTCCCTAAACAATTATGCAACTCAGCTCTCTTCTTTCACATTCCCCTCTTCTCAAGTCTGGGACTTCAATACTTATGCCCTTTCCTCTAACATGTTCCTGTGAATACAATAACATCATAATTCCAAGTGTTTATCTATGCTCTAAACCCAGCTGGCTTCCCTGTGAGGTTCTTTGGATTTAAGTAAATGCAGCTGTGCCTGCCAGCCCTCCCTTGGTTCCTATCAGAAGTTTGAGAAGATTTGGTTTGTCACCTAAACACTTGAAAACTTCTACTGTGGAGAGCATTCTGACTGGCTGTATCACCGTCCGGAATTGGGGGTGGGGTGGTGCTACTGCACAGGATAGAAGATATCTGCAGACAGCTGTAAAATTAGTCAGCTCCATTGTGGGTACTAACCTCCGTAGTATCCAAGACATCTTCAAGGCGCCGTGCCTCAGAAAAGTGGCTTCCATCATCAATGGACCCCCTTCACCCAGGGCATGCCCTCTTCTCACTGTTACCCTCAGGAAGTAAGTACAGAGACCTGAAGGCACACACTCAGTGGTTCAGGGACAGCTTCTTCCCCTTTGCCATTCAATTTCTAATTGGACATTGAACCCATAAACACTACCTCACTAGTTTTATTTTAAAATTTCTGCTTTTGCACTACTTATCTTAATTTAGCTATATAATATATATGAAGAAACTCAATGTAATTCAGTTTTTTTCCTATATTTATCATGGAATGCATGGTACTGCTGCTGCAAAGTTAGCAAATTTCACAATGACATTAAACCTGATTCTGACTCATGATTCTTTGCGCTTAACCACAGCAGATACCAAGGTATTCCTGTGCTGACAGTTGGTAAAGTATTCGTCCTTTTTGCATTGGTCAGAGCACAGATGCTGGCTGAACATATTGACCTCAAATCCCAGATACTTGCTGTAATTCAGTTATTTCCCCATATTTATCATGTATTTCATTGTACTGCTGCCATAAAGTTAGCAGATTTCAGGACCTATGCTGGTGTTATTAAACCTGAATCTGATTCTGAATTGCCACTGTCTGCACCACCCACTGGACCTACATGTTTCTCCATGCCTGCTGCACAGCTACTATGCTTCCCAACCCCTGCCTAGTCACTTTAAACCCTTCCAAAGTGGCCTGAGGAAAAGGCCCTTGCAAGAATATTAGTCCCCTTCCAATTTAGATGCAAGACACCCTTGTTGTATGAAAGCCTCCTATCCCAGAACTGATCCCATTGAGGTAACAGAGCTGGTGAGGATAATAGTGTGGATGCAGTTTCAGGGACCTTGAGAACGGTTTTGATAAAGTGATTTGAAACAGGCTTACCAGCAAAGTTGGCATAAAAGGGGCATTGGTCACATGGATGTGGCATTATAGGCAACGGAACGCTGTGGTTGTGTCTCAGACTGGAAGTAAGCAAAAAGTGGCAATCCGCAGGAAGTAGAGTTTGTGCTTTTTTATTTTTATTTTGCGATACCACACGGTAACACGCCCTCCTGCCGCAACAAACCCACGACACCCAAATTTAATTAATCTACTAAACCACACCTCTTTGGAATGTGGGAGGGAACCGCAGCACCCAGAGGAAACCAACATGGTCACGAGAGTACGTACAAACTGCTTACAGAGGGTGGCAAATTGAAATGAACTTGGGTTGCAGGTGCTGTAATACTGTTTTGCTAAATGCTACACTCCCATGCCACCCTGCTGTACTTTATTGGCCTGGACCTAGCTTTAGGGTGCAAACTAGAAAAAGAGTTGCACTAAAATTACTTTGTATTTGTCTTTGTTTCTAATTGTGATTTTCTCATAAAAATTGTGTTATTTATGTTTAACTTACATGTTTTGTTTCTGTGAATGCTTCTTATACAATGCGCTTTGCCCATTTTGCTGCTGCAAGTAAGTTTTTCAGTGCACATGTGCATACCTATACTTACACATACAACAATAAACCTGAGTTTGACTTCAGTGATACATTACAACAGGATGTAAACAGTTGGTGGAATGGGCATAGAGGTAGCAATGAAGATCCAAGTAGGGAAATATGAAGTGATGCATTTGCAATAAGGAGAAGCAACATAAAATAAAGAATACTGTTCTAAAGGAGCTGAGGGATCTGGGTGCACAATGCACTAGAAGTGATAGTGCAGGTTGAGAAAGCAGTTAACAAATCATACACACTTCCCAGCTGTATCAGTAGGACATAAAAGCAGTCAACAAGAACATTGTGTTTGATTCTGGTTACCACATTTGAGAAAGGATGTGACAATGTTAGAGAAGGTTCAGAAACAGTTTACGAGAATGGTTTCTGGATTGAGGATAAATTAAAGATGCTGGGATTGTTTTCTTTGCTGAAGAGAAGGCTAAGGTAGATCTGATAGAAGTATATAACATAATGATGGATTGGGACAAATTGGATCAGTGGAGGCTGTTCCTATAGTGGAGGACCAACCAGTGAAGGTCTTACACAGTGAGTGCTAGGGCACTGAGGAGTGCAGTAGAACAAAGGGTTTCTGGGAATGCAAGTCCATAATTCATTGAAAGTGGCATCACAGGGAGATAAGGTCTTAAAGAAAGCTTTTGGCATATTGTCCTTCATAAATCAAAGTATTGAGTACAGGAGATGGGATGCTATGTTGAAGTTATATAAGGTGCTGTTGAAACCCAATTTGGAATATCGTGTGCAGTTTTGGTCACCTACGTACAGGAAAGATGTAAATAAGTTTGAAAGAGAACAGAGAAAATTTAAAAGGATGTTGCCACAACTGGAGGACCTGAGTTATAAGGAAAGATTAAACAGGATGGAACTTTATTCCTTGGAACATAGAAGATTGAAAGGAGTTCTGATGGAAATATATAAAATTATGAGAGGTATAGATAGGGTAAATGCAAGCAGGCTTTTTCCACTGACGTTGGGTGGGACTGCAACTAGAGGTCATGGGTTCAGCGTGAAAAGTGAAATGCTTAAGAGGAACATGATGCTCAGTGGGCCTTGAGAGTGTGGAATGAACTGCCAGAGCAAGTGGTGCATGCAAGCTGAATTTCAACATTTAAGAGAAGTTTGGATGGCAGGGGTATGGAGAGCTATGGCCGATAGGACTAGGCAGTTTAAGGTTCAGCATGGACTAGACAGTGCTGTACTCTCTGACTGTATAGAGGGTACAGGAGTAGAGATCACAGGTATTTAATAAAGAGGAAGGAAATTAAGAGTGACACAAGCAAAATTGCAGGTTGAGAGGAAAAAAATTAAGGCTATTAAGGAGGAAATGGGAGTACAACTAGTGAGTTGGCAGACATGATGAGCTCGTGGTCTTCTTCTCTGCTGGAATTACCTTATCAATGTCTATGATAAATGTTTTGCTTAGTCAAAGAACCAGTATGAACCAAATAGTTTGAATGGCCTCCTTTGTTGCTGGATTATTTTTTGATTTATGTTTAGAAGCAATATCCCCAAGTAAGGTAGGATCAGGTTTGAAGAAAATTTACATAGCCAATTAGACCGAAGTGCAATCAAGTCAACTGCACAGAAAATCTTGTCCAAGTTCAAACATCAGCTCTTTTAAACAAGCCCATTCATCATTAGCGTTGCAGAGAGTGAAAATTGATCATTAACTAACTCATTAACATAATTAGCACCCAGAAACAATGCCCATGGGCAGTGACCAACTCCAAGAACCAGGATTATGAATGAGGCATTCACTGGATAGCAAGGGACTGTGGCGTCAGCAAGCAAGAGAGTGTTTTATAAACTTTTTTTAAAGAACAGCAGCAGGATACAACATGCTCCAATTCAAAGACTTTTTGACGATCACCAGCTGAGCATATGGACAGGAAGAATTAAACTAGTTACATTCAATAGATTGATAAATAAGGTAATATACCATCTCTCTCTCTCTTTCTCTGTCTCTCTCCCTCTGTCTGCCTGTCTCTCTCTATCTCTATCTCTCTCTCTCTCCCTCTCTCCAATCCCATAATACTCCTGATTCTGAGGGACCTGAGAGATCTGCCTCTAGGAGAAGTCCATGTAAGCTTTGTACCCCACTGAAGTGACCACTGCACTCCACCACTCTGTTCATTGTGCACTGGCTGACTCCCATTTCCCAACACTTACTACCAACATTGGATTTTTTTGATAGTCCATATTGAGTCTGCTTCCAAACTCCTTTCAGAGTGCATTCCAAACCACGAGAATAACCTTGATATCACTTCAGCTTCTGGTCCTGACTCCCCTTGAACCAGCACTCCAGCCTAGAGGTCCACGTGTGAAGCCTTGACTTTGACTTCCGTTTTATCCTAATCCACTTGTACTTTGGTGGTTGCTCTTGACCAACAAATTGTCGTCAAAGTGTTGTGTAAACTCCTGGAAAGGAGGCCCACATGTCAAATGAAGATGAAGAAAATAACTTTTCATTAGTGGAAATGTTTATTCCATCATACAAACATGTTGGTTCTCTTGTCACTAATCCTCGATATCACATTTCTCACAATGGGCACAAAGGTGGTTTGAATTTAACAAGAAGGCAGGCACAAGCCAATCAAAGTTTGAATGAAGCTATTATGTACAAAATGAACATTCTGATGTGTGCTTTTTAAGGAAGTCTGTGGCTCTGTATTTGTCTCTCCTGCCGTTTATAGCGTCATATACTCCACAGTCCCTGGTCAGGCGCAGTCTTTGATCAGATACAAGGAGACACAAGAGAATGGAGATGCTAGAAACAAGAGCCACAATCTGCTGGAGGAGCTCAGATGGTCAAGCAGCATCTGTGGGGGAAAGGACTGAAGCAAGATATCCATGCAAAAACATCAAAAATTTGTTCCACCCCACCCCACCAAAAATAATTGGCCTGCTGAGTTCTTCCAGCAGAAAGACTGTTGACTAAACACAGTTAGTTTTGAACACTGAGAGCTGTTGGGCAGGTTGAGTCTTTGGTTGTCAGTGTTGAAATGAGTGAATGTCTGAACTTGTAACTCTTTGCTTATTTGTCACTACCTTGTAGGTGCCTGGTGAAAAACTAAAGACCAAAATTCAAGCCATTTCAGGACAACCACAGTTAGTGTCTTTCACAGTGAACTATCCAAAGATGCTTCACGATTGCAAAACACCAGACATAATTTAACTCCCAGTCACATAAGAAGACAAACGATATTGCAAATGCTGGAATCCATAATAAAAAACAGAATGCTGGAAGAGGCTCAGGCAGCATCTGTGGAGGCAAAAGTTGTAAATCAATGTTTTGCTTTGAGACCCAACATCCTTTATTGATTCTTTTGGGATCAATAAAGTATCGGTCTATCTGTCAGGACTGAAGGAGAAGAGGAAAGGTTGTCAGTATAGAGAAGTTCAATGGAGAGATGAGGCAGAGAGTGGTCATCATATTTGGGACAGATAAGGACATGGACGCATGGAACCATTGGGGGGGTGGAGTACGAAGATCAGAAGGAGAACAAAGGGAGGAGAAACATTGTGGGGCATGGAAAAGGCAGAGGGAAGGAGAGTTCGAAGTAGAATGTAAACAGGCACTCAAGAATGCCCACTGCAGACAGAATACAGGTGCATTACAAAATAGGTGATGAATTACATCTGGCCTTCCCTGATGAAGGGTCTTGGTCTGAAATGTTGATTGATTATTCCTCTCCATAGATGCTGCCTGACCTGCCGAGTTCCTCCAGCACCTTATGTGTGTTGCACAAGATTTCCAGCATCTGCAGAATTACTTGTGTTTATTTATGACTCGGTCTGTTCAATTGCTACAGTGAAGCCAAACTCAGTGGAAGAAAAACATCTCATATTCTGTATGGCTACTTTACAACTCAATGGTATGAGCACTAACTTTTCCAATTTTAAATAACCCACAGATCCAGTGTTCTTCTCCACATTCACCTGTACACCTCATTTTTTTCCCCTTCTCTTCTTTCCCATTCCTCCCCTTCCCAACCATCAACATCTTCTCCCTTCATCTCCCCATTCAACTAGCCTTGAATGCACAGTTCAGGAACTTAATGCCTGCCAGGCTACAGACCCAGTGTTGGAGTTTGTGATTAGGCTGCGAGCATTTTCTGATCAATACAAAGTAACAAGCTGAAATGCCTCCTCTGTACATTAACTTTCATATGATTCTATGGCAGTAAGGGAATAGAACTGAGAGAAGTGAGAAATAAAGAAATTTGAAAGCACAGATGAGAATTTTAAAATCAAAAAGTTGCCTGATCTGAAGCCAGAGAAGAGTAGTAATGGGGAAACTAGGTCTGATGCGAGTTTGGACATGATGATCATTTAAAATATAATAAAATACTTGTTACAATTGTAATAATGAAGAGAGCAACACTATTTAGAGGATATTAATCAAAGATACTTCCCAACCAGGGGTCCAGGACCCCTAGGTTAATGGTAAGGGTCCATGGCATTATAAAGGTTGGGAACCCCCACTTTAGACTGAGCTCCTGTAATAATCTATAACCATCCATTAAAAGATCTTCTTCAATTTTCCTCAAGGTGCAGATGAAGCACTGCTCTCCGTCTTGCTCATAATCTGGTCATTTAGTAGAATTGCTTATGTTTCAATAGTTAATCCTGGCCAGATTGGAGATGATGGATAACTTCCCCCATCCATGAGCATGCCAGTTTCACTAGGATTGATTTAACACAGAGCAATTACATGTTGTACCTATCCTTTGTACACCACATTGTGTCAAAGAAGTAACCTTACCTCTAAGGGAATTGCTCTAGTTTTAAATTCTGGGTTCTGCTTGGCTTATTCATAACCTTACAAATAGACGTTTTAAGACAATAGTGTACTATTTAAATAACTCTGCTTCTCATCTTCTCATCCTGGTAAATGACCAAGTGAAATTTCTCTAAACTGTCTCCCATGCCACGTACTGAAAGTTTATTCCCTCTTACATCAGAAGTCTCCAAACTCTGCACAGTGCTCTTGGTGTAGTCTCACCAATGTCTTGATGGATAAAGACTTTTTTACTAGTATACTCCATCTCCTTTGGAATAATGGCCAAGCTTTCATGAGGTTTCCTGGTTATGTGCTAATTTTCTGTGCTCTCTGCATGAGAACACTCAAGTCCATTATAGCCTGGTGTTCTGAAGTCTCACAGCGCTGGTCTCGGCCCAAAATGTTGACTGTTTATTCCACTCCATAGATACTGCCTGAGTTGCTGAATTCCTCCAGAATTTTGCGTGTGCTGCACGTAAACAATATTCCGGTTTTAATTCTTCCTACCAAGGTGGGTAACCTCACATATATCTATAGCAAGGAGAAAGTAGAAGGAAATGTGACTAGAATAAGGTTATTTGGGACACCACAATCACGTAGCAGTTAGCACAGCTCAGTCGGGGGGCAGAAGAAACGTTACAAAGACTGCCTGAAAGCGTCCCTCAAAGGCCTGAGTGTCGACATCAACACGTGGGAGACGCTTGCCCTCGACTGTCCAGCTTGGCGCAGCAAGATCACCACAGGAGCCCGTGCAGCTGAAGTCAGGCGCATCATTGAGGCACAACGAAAGCGTGCTGTGCGCAAGGCCCGAGCAGCATCCACTGCCATGACAGCACCCACCCACTTGTGTCCCACATGTGAGCGAGCCTTCAGGGCCCGGATTGGCCTCATCAGTCACCTCCGGACCCACAGCCACCAATCTCCCATTTGACTTTGAAGCCATGGTCATCTTTGACTATGAAGGACGAACAACAACAACAACAACAACAACAGCACAACGTTATTACACCTTGGGGCATCAAAGTTCAAAGTTCAATTCCAGAGTCCTCTGTAAGGGCTCTGTACACCCTCCCCATGGAATGCAAGGGTTTCCTTCCACAGTGCAGGGATGGTTAATTGGTCATATAAACTGTCCCGTGATTAGGTTAGGGTTAAATTGGGGTTGTCAGGGGTTGCTGGTGATGCAGTCCAAGGAAGCAAGAAAGAAAAGAAAAAAATAGCATAGGCCAAGTCATCTGAATAGCTGGTCTCTGTGCTATAAATTGTATTTCCTTTTCCACTCGAATGGTCATACTGACCAATGACTCTCAAACTATCTATTGTTACCACCATGTTACAGCTGAAACCTGAACTCCAGGAGAATAAGAAAGGATTGTTGAATTTAGTATTTTATCTTCATGGCTTGTTGATTATTTAGAATTGTTTTGCAGGAGGTACTTACTTTTCAAACTCCCACTGACTTCAATAGTAATTGTGCACAGAATGCAGCCTTAAAGTTCATAGGGTAGGTAGGGTATTATTTCACATCTGCTCCCTGAAGGTTTAATTCTAAAGCTTGCCTGAAAGTATGATTCAGGAACAGCATGTTATATATTTTGGCATCTTGAGTTATAAAGCTGTTATTCACTGTCAATATGGCTTATAATACAGAAGCTGCAGAGCCTGGGAATAGTGCGACAAGAAGAGTGCAGTAAATTACACTCTGCTACACTACCGTGACCTTTTCATGTCCCTCCGAGCTCGCCTGAAGGCAGGTATTTCAAGTCTTTACCTATTGCCTTGGTGACCGGTGTCAGCTGTAACCAAGCAAATGGAATTCAAAGGCTCACAGAGATGGCCATGCAGAAGCTCTCTCATATGCCTACAGAACCAGGGAGGAACATTTCAACCTCTGGGCCAAACTACACCTTTCCCTTTCACTGCTTGCATAGCAACCAAGGTTTTCTTTCTGAATTTCTAACCAGCGTCTTCAGTCAGCCCAAAGCATCACTGAGCTGCTGTCTTCAGACACCCAATACTGCAAAATAAGAATATATGTTGCAATTCCTTAGTTCCTTTCCTCTGGGGTTCCCAGACCAGCTTCTGATTTCTCTGCCAACCTTGGGGTGTAAGCAGAAACAAGTTGGACTTCCTCCAAGTACCTAAGATTTGTATAGCAATGAGATGGGATTAGCGGGAAAGGAGCTCAATGCCTGGCTCAAATCAGCCTGGCTGGGATTGATCTGAGAAATTAAAGAGTGCAGAATCCTTGAAGGGGGATGTAAGGCACTGATTCGGACTGTGACACTTATCTCAGACAGACCACTGAAAATATTCTCCAACTTCTTGCTGGTCAATGTCACAAAATGCACATTGCAGTGGTCAGGTGCTACAAACCTGCAGCCCCTTGTGTCACTAATTTGACAGAAGGTGACACTCACACCACAAGTGTCAGATAACAGCAACTGAACACTGTAATGTAAGAAAGGCAATCACTTATCCTTGTTTGATTCCCACTATCAATGTCCTGGGGAGTCACTATTGACTAGAAACCCAACTGCAATAGCCAAAAAAACCCACCAGGACTACAAAGGCATGTTGGAGGCTGGGTATCCTGCAGTGAGGGACTCACCTGCTGACAACACAAGGCCTTTCAACAGTCCATAGATAAGGAATATTGTCTGCTTGCCTTGGATACGTGTAGCTCCAACACCACCATCTTGATTGACACTGCATCATCCACCCAAAATATTTTTCCTGCACCATGATTTTGTAGATGGGAACCATCTACAAAATACACAGCAGTTACTCACCTCGGGTCCTCAGACACCACCTCGCAAATCTGTGACTGCTTACCACCGAGGTGGATGTGGCAGCAGGAACACTGCCATCTATAGGTTCCCTCCAAGTTGAACAGGATCTTGACTTGGAAACACTTCCCTGGTCCTTCACACTTACTGGATCGAAGTCTCAAAATTTCCTGCCCAATGGCAAACGGGTGCAGAAGTTATAGTGCAGCAGCTGAAGCTGGGGATCCACAATAAATGAACACAATATCTGATTAAGTGTAAATGGAACAGTTTTAAATTCAGTCTGATGGGCGGAAGTCTACACTGCAGGTACTATGAGGAAGGACATGGTTTCATCAATACGGGATGTGCTTTCACTGCAATAACCTACTCACTGCGTCTGAGAAATAAGTCCGTTGGATCTATGTCAACTCCAAGCAGAGCAATCCTATCAGTCCCATTCTCCCACCCACTCTTCCTCACTACTTCTCTGCAACTTAGACACCATTACATTCCCATCAACTCTCCCTTAATTTTTCTGCCATTAACCTACATTAAGAAGTCATTTACAAAGATCAATTAACTGACCTGGAAATGAGAGTAGGCCAGGACACCCAGGGAAGGAATGTTTAAAATCCCCTCAGTGAGGGACACAATGTTATGGTGAAGAATGTGGTGTTATACTTAAGGTTATGCTGGGTGTGGTGTTATACTGAAGGATATACTGGCTGTGGTGTCATGCTGATGGATATGCTGGGTATGGTGTTATGATGAAGGATGTGCTGGGTGTGGTGTTATGCTGAAGGATGTGCTGGGTGTGGTGTTATGCTGAAGGATATGCTGGGTGTGGTGTTATGATGAAGGATATGCTGGGTGTGGTGTTATGATGAAGGATATGCTGGGTGTGGTGTCATGCTGATGGATATGCTGGCTGTGGTGTCATGCTGATGGATATGCTGAATGTGGTGTTATGATGAAGGATGTGCTGGGTATGGTGTTATGATGAAGGATGTGCTGGGTGTGGTGTCATACTGAAGGATATGCTGGGTGTGGTGTCATGCTGATGGATATACTGGCTGTGGTGTTATGATGAAGGATGTGCTGGGTGTGGTGTTATGATGAAGGATGTGCTGGGTGTGGTGTTATGATGAAGGATGTGCTGGGTGTGGTGTTATGATGAAGGATATGCTGGGTCTGGTGTTATGATGAAGGCTATGCTGGATGTGGTGTTATACTGAAGGATGTGCTGGCTGTTGTGTTATGATGAAGGATGTGCTGGGTGTGGTGTTATGATGAAGGATGTGCTGGGTGTGGTGTTATGATGAAGGATATGCTGGGTCTGGTGTTATGATGAAGGATATGCTGGGTGTGGTGTCATACTGAAGGATATGCTGGGTGTGGTGTTATGATGAAGGATGTGCTGGGTGTGATGTTATGATGAAGGATGTGCTGGGTGTGGTGTTATACTGAATGATATGCTGGGTGTGGTGTTATGATGAAGGATATGCTGGGTGTGGTGTTATGATGAAGGATGTGCTGGGTGTGGTGTTATGATGAAGGATGTGCTGGGTGTGGTGTTATGATGAAGGATATGCTGGGTGTGGTGTTATGATGAAGGATGTGCTGGCTGTTGTGTTATGATGAAGGATGTTCTGAGCGTGATATTATGATGAAGGATGTGCTGGGTGTGGTGCTATGATGAAGGATCTGATGGGTGTGGTGTTATGATGAAGGATGTGCTGGGTGTGGTGTTATACTGAAGGATATGTTGGGTGTGGTGTTATACTGATGGATATGCTGAATGTGGTGTTATGATGAAGGATGTGCTGGGTGTGGTGTTATGATGAAGGATGTGCTGGGTGTGGTGTTATGATGAAGGATATGCTGGGTGTGGTGTTATGATGAAGGATGTGCTGGCTGTGGTGTTATACTGAATGATATGCTGGGTGTGGTGTTATGATGAAGGATGTGCTGGCTGTGGTGTTATGATGAAGGATGTGCTGGCTGTGGTGTTATACTGAAGGATGTGCTGGGTGTGGTGTTATGCTGAAGGATATGATGGGTGTGGTGTTATGATGAAGGATATGCTGGGTGTGGTGTTATAGTGAAGGATATGCTGGGTGTGGTGTTATGATGAAGGATATGCTGGGTGTGGTGTTATGATGAAGGATGTGCTGGCTGTTGTGTTATGATGAAGGATGTGCTGGGTGTGGTGTTATACTGAATGATATGCTGGGTGTGGTGTTATACTGAAGGATATGCTGGGTGTGGTGTTATGCTGAAGGATATGATGGGTGTGGTGTTATGATGAAGGATATGCTGGGTGTGGTGTTATAGTGAAGGATATGCTGGGTGTGGTGTTATGATGAAGGATGTGCTGGCTGTGGTGTTATGATGAAGGATATGCTGGCTGTGGTGTTATGATGAAGGATGTGCTGGGTGTGGTGTTATGATGAAGGATATGCTGGGTGTGGTGTTATGATGAAGGATATGCTGGCTGTGGTGTTATACTGAAGGATATGCTGGGTGTGGTGTTATGATGAAGGATGTGCTGGCTGTGGTGTTATACTGAAGGATATGCTGGGTGTGGTGTTATGATGAAGGATCTGCTGGGTGTGGTGTTATGATGAAGGATGTGCTGGGTGTGGTGTTATACTGAAGGATATGTTGGGTGTGGTGTTATACTGATGGATATGCTGGGTGTGGTGTTATGATGAAGGATGTGGTGGGTGTGGTGTTATGATGAAGGATATGCTGGGTGTGGTGTTATGATGAAGGATGTGCTGGGTGTGGTGTTATGATGAAGGCTGTGCTGGGTGTGGTGTGATGATGAAGGATATGCTGGGTGTGGTGTTATGATGAAGGATGTGCTGGCTGTGGTGTTATACTGAAGGATATGCTGGGTGTGGTGTTATGCTGAAGGATATGATGGGTGTGGTGCTATGATGAAGGATATGCTGGGTATGGTGTTATAGTGAAGGATATGCTGGGTGTGGTGTTATGTTGAAGGATATGCTGGGTGTGGTGTTATGATGAAGGATATGCTGGCTGTGGTGTCATGATGAAGGATATGCTGGGTGTGGTGTCATGCTGATGGATATGCTGAATGTGGTGTTATGATGAAGGATGTGCTGGGTGTGGTGTCATGATGAAGAATGTGCTGGGTGTGGTGTCATACTGAAGGATATGCTGGGTGTGGTGTTATGATGAAGGATGTGCTGGGTGTGGTGTCATACTGAAGGATATGCTGGGTGTGGTGTCATGCTGATGGATATGCTGGGTGTGGTGTTATGATGAAGGATGTGCTGGCTGTGGTGTTATGATGAAGGATGTGCTGGGTGTGGTGTTATGATGAAGGATCTGCTGGGTGTGGTGTTATGATGAAGGATATGCTGGCTGTGGTGTTATGATGAAGGATGTGCTGGGTGTGGTGTCATGCTGATGGATATGCTGGCTGTGGTGTTATGATGAAGGATATGCTGGGTGTGGTGTTATGATGAAGGATGTGCTGGCTGTTGTGTTATGATGAAGGATGTGCTGGGTGTGGTGTTATGATGAAGGATGTGCTGGGTGTGGTGTTATGATGAAGGCTGTGCTGGCTGTGGTGTTATGATGAAGGATGTGCTGGGTGTGGTGTTATGATGAAGGATGTGCTGGGTGTGGTGTTATGATGAAGGATGTGCTGGGTGTGGTGTTATACTGAAGGATATGCTGGCTGTGGTGTTATGATGAAGGGTATGCTGGGTGTGGTGTTATGATGAAGGATATGCTGGGTGTGGTGTTATGCTGAAGGATATGCTAGATGTGGTGTTATGATGAAGGATGTGGTGTTATGATGAAGGATGTGCTGGCTGTGGTGTTATACTGAAGGATATGCTGGCTGTGGCGTTAAACTGAAGGATATGCTGGGTGTGGTGTTATGATGAAGGATATGCTGGGTGTGGTGTTATGATGAAGGATGTGCTGGGTGTGGTGTTATGATGAAGGATGTGCTGGGTGTGGTGTTATGATGAAGGATCTGCTGGGTGTGGTGTTATGATGAAGGATGTGCTGGGTGTGGTGTTATACTGAAGGATGTGCTGGGTGTGGTTTTATACTGAAGGATGTGCTGGGTGTGGTGTTATACTGAAGGATATGCTGGGTGTGGTGTTATGATGAAGTATATGCTGGCTGTGGTGTCATGCGGATGGATATGCTGGCTGTGGTGTTATGATGAAGGATGTGCTGGGTGTGGTGTCATGCTGATGGATATGCTAGATGTGGTGTTATGATGAAGGATGTGCTGGGTGTGGTGTCATGCTGATGGATATGCTAGATGTGGTGTTATGATGATGGATATGCTGGGTGTGGTGTTATTATGAAGGATATGCTTGGTGTGGTGTTATACTGAAGGATGTGCTGGGTGTGGTGTTATGATGAAGGATGTGCTGGGTGTGGTGTTATTATGAAGGATATGCTGGCTGTGGTGTTATGATGAAGGATATGCTGGGTGTGGTGTTATACTGAAGGATATGCTGGGTATGGTGTCATGCTGAAAGAAATGCTGGCTGTGGTGTTTTACTGGAGAATATGCTGGGTGTGGTACGACAAAGAGTGTGGTGTTGTAGTCAAGGGCAACATCATTATTCAGTGAGGTCTGATGTTATGATGAAGGGTGTGTTGTTATGAGTCATAGAATCATAGAACACTACAGCATAGAAACAGACCCTTCTGCCCATCTAGGCCATACCGAAACATTAATCTGCCAGGTCCCATTGACCCGTACCCGGACCCCAGCCCTCCATTCCCCTCCCATCCATGTATCTTTCCAAATTTCTTTTAAATGTTGAAATTGTCCCTGCATCCATCACTTGCACTGACAGCTCAATCCACTCTCAAGACCCTCTAAGTGAAGATGTTTCCCTTTATTTTTCCCTTAAATCTCACGCCTTTCATCCTTAACCCATGGCCTTTAGTTGTAATCTCACACAATCTTAATAAGACCATAAGATATGGGAGCAAAATTAGGCCATTTGGCCCATTGAGTCTGCTCCAGCATATTTTCATGGCTGATCCATTTTCCTCTCAGCCACAATCTCCTGCCTTCTCCCCATATCCCTTCATGCCCTGATCAATCAACAATCTATCTCCCTCTGCCTTAAATATACATAATGACTTGGCCTCCACGGTGCCCACGGCAAAGAATTCCACAGATTCTCCACTCAGTCTAAAGAAACTCCTCCTCATCTAACTTCAAATGCTCTTCATATGACATGCTGTTAAATCCTGGAGTCACTTTTGTGAACCTCCTTTGAACCCTCTCCAGCTTCAGCACATCCTTTCTAAGACAAGGCCCAAAACTGTCCACAATACTGCAAGTGAGCCTGAACCAGTGCTTTATAAAGTCTCAACATTACATCATTGCTTTTATATTCTAGTCCTCTTGAAATGAATGCTAGCATCACATTTGCCTTCCTCACAAATTCAACCTGCAAATTTATCTTTAGGGAATCCTGCACAAGGACTCCCAAGTTCCCTTGCACCTCAGATTTTTGTACTTTTTCTCCATCTTGAAAATAGTCAACCCTTTCATTTCTTCTACCAAGGTGCTTGGCCATACACTTCCCAACACTGTATTCCATCTGCCACTTCTTTGCCCATTCTCCAAATCTGTCTAAGTCTTTCTGTAGCCTCTCTACTTTCTCAAAACTACCTGCCCCTCCACCTATCTTCATATCAACTGCAAACTTTCCAACAAAGCCATCAATTCCATCTTCCAAATCATTGACATATAACGTAAAGAGAATTGGTCCCAATACAGACTGTGTGGAACACCACTAGTCACCAGCAGCCATCCGGAAAGGCTCCTTTCATTCCTACTCTTTACCTCCTGCCAATCAGCCAATGCTTTATCCATGCTAGAATCTTTCCTGTAGTACCATGGGCTCGTAGCTTGTTAAGCAGCCTCATGTGTGACGCCTTGTCAAAGGCCTTCTGAAAATCCAAGTACACAACATCAACCAATTTTCCTTTAACAATCCTGCATGTTAATTCTTCAAAGAATTCCAACAGATTTTGCAGGTAAGATTTTCCCTTGAGGAAACCATGCTAACCACAGCCAATTTCATCATGTGCCTCCAAGTATCCTGAGACCTCATCCTTAATAATCAACTCCACCATCTTCCCTTAAACTGAGGTCAGAATAACTGGCCTATAGTTTCCTTTCTTCTGCTTCCCTCCCTTCTTAAAGAGTGTAGTGGCATTTGCAATTTTCCAGTCTTCCAGAAACATTCCAGAATCTAGCGATTCTTGAAAGATCATTACAAATACTTCCACAATCTCTGCAGCCTGCTCTTTCATAACCCTGGGGTGTACACCATCTGGTCCAGGTGACTTACAGTGGCATGCAAAAGTTTGGGCACCTCTGGTCAAAATTTCTGTTACTGTGAATAGCTAAGTGAGTAAAAGATGAACTGATTTCTAAAAAGCATAAAGTTAAAGATGACACATTTTAATATTTTAAGCAAGAAAACTTTTTTATTTCCATCTTTTACAGTTTCAAAATAACAAAAAAGGAAAAGGGCCCGAAGCAAAAGTTTGGGCACCCTGCATGGCTGTACTTAGTAACACTCCCTTTGGCAATTATCAGAGTTTGTAAACACTCTCTGTAGCCAGCAAAGACTCTTTCAGTTCTTGTTTGGGGAATTTTCGCCCATTCTTCCTTGCAAAAGGCTTCTAGTTCTTTAAAATTCTTGGGCCGACTTGCAAGCACTGCTCTTTTGAGATCTATCCACAGATTCTCGATGATGCTTAGATCAGGGGACTGTGAGGGCCATGGTAAAACCTTCAGCTTGCGCCTCCTGAGGTAGTCCATTGTGGATTTTGAGGTGTGTTTAGCTTCATTATGCTGTTGCAGAAGCCATCCTCTTTCCATCTTCGGCTTTTTTACAGATGGTGTGATATTTGCTGGTATTTTGTTGAATTCATTCTTCCCTCTACCAGTAAATGTTCCCCGTGCCACTGGCTGCAACACAAGCCCAAAGCATGATCGATCCACCCCTGTGCTTAACAGTCGGAGAGGGGTTCTCTTCATGAAATTCTGCACCCTTTTTTCTCCAGACATACCATTGCTCATTGCGGCCAATAAGTTCTATTTTAACTTCATCAGTCCACAGGACTTGTTTCTAAAATGCATCAGGCTTGTTTAGATGTTCCTTTGAACCTTTTGAATAGAATTGAACTCTTGGCTGGCTGCAGAAAGTGTTTACAAGCTGTGATACTTGCCAAAGGGGGTGTTACTAAGTATTGCCACGCAAGGTGCCCAAATGTTTGCTTCAGGCCCTTTAACTTTTTTGTTATTTTGAAACTGTAAAAGATGGAAATAAAAAAGTTTTCTTGCGTAAAATATTAAAGAAACATGTTATCTTTAACTTTATGCCTTTTCGAAATCAGTTCATCTTTTACTCGCTTAGCTATTCACTGTAACAGAAATTTTGACCAGAGGTGCCCAAACTTTTGCATACCACTGTATCTACCTTCAGATCTTCCAGTTTCCCAAGTACCATGTCCCTAGTAATGGTAACTTCACACACTTCATGACGCTGATACCTGGAACTTCCACCATACTGCTAGTGTCTTCCACAGTGAAGACTGATGCAAAATATTTACACAGTTTGTCCACCATTTCCTTGTTCCCCAAAACTACTTCTCCAGCATCACTTTCCAGCAGTCTGATATCCACTTTCGCCTCTCTTTTACACTTTATGTATCTGAAGAAACTTTTGGTATCCTCTTTAATATTATTAGCTAACTTACTTTTGTATTCCATGTTTACCTTCTTAATTACTTTTTTAGTTGCCTTCTGTTGGTTTTTAAAAGCTTCCCAATACTCTAATTTAAGGTCTATTAAAACTAACTTTTGGTCTATTATTTGCCATCTCTTTGGCTTTTATGTTGGCTTTGATACCTTTTGTTAGCCATGGTTGTGTCATCTTGCCTTTAGAATATTTTTCCTCTTTGGGATGCCTTCTGAATTGCTTCCATAAATTCCAGCCCATTGCTGTTGTGCCATCATCCCTGCCAGTGTTCTTTTCCAATCAATTCTAACCAACTCCTCTCTCATGCCTCTGTAATTCCCTTTGCCCCACTATAATACTGATACATCTGACTTTAGCTTCTCCTTCTCAAATTTCAGGCTGAATTCGATCACATTATGATCACTCACCCCTAAGGGTTCTTTTACCTTAAACTCTCAAATTATTTCTGGTTCATTGCACAACACCCAATCCAGAATAGCTGATCCCCCAGTGGGCTCAACCACCAACTGCTGTAAAAAGCGATGTCATATGCATTCTAGAATTACTCCTCCTGTAATACAGCACCTGATTTTCCCAATCTACTATGACTATTGTAATATTGCCAATTTGGTATGCATTTTCTATCTCCCATTGTAAGTTGCAGACCACATCCTTACTACTGTTTGGGGATCTGTATATAACTCCCATCAGAAACAAGAGAAAATCTGCAAATGCTGGAAATCCAAGCAACACACACAAAATGCTAAAGGAACTCAGCAGGACAGGCAGCATCTAATGAAAAGAGTACAGTCGGCGCTTTAGGCCAAAACCCTTTGGCAGGGGACCTCCAGCATTTTGTGTGTGTTGCTTATAACTCCCATCAGGGTCTTGTTACCCTTGTATTTCCTGCACTCTATCCAAAATGATTAAACACCTTCCAACCCTATGTCACCTCTTTCTAATGATTTGATTTCATTTTTCACTAAAACAGCAATACCACCCCCTCTACCTTCCTGCCTGTCCTCTTGATACAATGTCTATGTTGCACATTAAGCTCCCAGCTATAATCTTCTTTTGGCCATGATTCAGTGGTGCCTACATCATACATGCCAATCTGTATCTGTGCTACCTTATTCCGTATACTGCATGCACTGAAATATAACACCTCCAGTCCTGTATTCACCCTTTTTGATTTTGTCTGCCTTTTACATTCCAATTCATCCTGTTTACCACAGTGTTGTCCTATCATCCTATCATCAGCCTTTCCTTACCCGGAGTCTCACTACACACTGCCTCTGTTTGTAAACCAACTACCTGATCTTCAGCACGATCACTCCGGTCCCCATCTCCCTGCCAAATTAGTTTAAACCCACGGAAAAAGGCTGCTTGCATTTACCCTATCTAATAGCAATGGTGTTACAAAAATATGTTTTATTGTTATGCTGAGGGGTGTGGTGTTGTATTGAAGGGTGTGGTGTTGGATTTAGAGGTGTGGTGTTACACTGCGTGGTGTGATGTTGGACTGAAGGGTGTGGTGTTGCACTGAGGGGTGTGATGTTGGACTGAGTGGTGTGGTGTTACACTGAGGGGTGTGGTGTTACACTGAGGGGTGTGATGTTGGACTGAGTGGTGTGGTGTTACACTGAGGGGTGTGATGTTGGACTGAGTGGTGTGGTGTTACACTGAGGGGTGTGATGTTACACTGAGGGGTGTGATGTTACACTGAGGGGTGTGGTGTTACACTGAGGGGTGTGATGTTGGACTGAGTGGTGTGGTGTTACACTGAGGGGTGTGATGTTGGACTGAGTGGTGTGGTGTTACGCTGAGGGGTGTGATGTTACACTGAGGGGTGTGGTGTTGGACTGAGTGGTGTGGTGTTACACTGAGGGGTGTGATGTTACACTGAGAGGTGTGGTGTTACATTGATGGGTGTGCTTTGACACTCAGGGTGTGGTGTACACTGAGGGGTGTGATGTTGGACTGAGTGGTGTGGTGTTACACTGAGGGGTGTGGTGTTGGATTGAGTGGTGTGGTGTTGGACTGAGTGGTGTGATGTTGGACTGAGGGGTGTGATGTTGGACTGAGTGGTGTGGTGTTACACTGAGGGGTGTGGTGTTGGACTGAGTGGTGTGGTGTTACACTGAGGGGTGTGGTGTTGGACTGAGTGGTGTGGTGTTACGCTGAGGGGTGTGATGTTACACTGAGGGGTGTGGTGTTGGACTGAGTGGTGTGGTGTTGGACTGAGTGGTGTGATGTTGGACTGAGGGGTGTGATGTTACAATGAGGGGTGTGGTGTTACACTGAGGGGTGTGGTGTTACACTGAGGGGTGTGATGTTGGACTGAGTGGTGTGGTGTTACACTGAGGGGTGGGGTGTTGGACTGAGTGGTGTGGTGTTACGCTGAGGGGTGTGGTGTTACACTGAGGGGTGTGGTGTTGGACTGAGTGGTGTGGTGTTACACTGAGGGGTGTGATGTTACACTGAGAGGTGTGGTGTTACATTGATGGGTGTGCTTTGACACTCAGGGTGTGGTGTACACTGAGGGAGTTCTGGTGTTATGCTGAGAAATATGGTGATACAGTGAGGGTTGTGGTGTAACAGTGAGAAATTTTGCCACTTTGGTGGCAAAAACAGGAAAACAGATTATTATCTGAATGGGGCCGATTAGGAAAAGGGGAGGTTCAACCAGACCTGGGTGTCATTGTACACCAGTCATTGAAAGTGGGCATGCAGGTACAGCAGGCGGTGAAAAAGGTGAATGGTATGCTGGCATTCATAGCAAGAGGATTCGAGTACAGGAGCAGGGAGGTACTACTGCAGTTGTACAAGGCCTTGGTGAGACCACACCTGGAGTATTGTGTGCAGTTTTGGTCCCCTAATCTGAGAAAAGACATTCTTGCCATAGAGGGAGTACAAAGAAGGTTCACCAGATTGATTCCTGGGATGGCAGGACTTTCATATGATGAAAGACTGGATCGACTAGGCTTATACTCGTTGGAATTTAGAAGATTGAGGGGGGATCTTATTGAAACGTATAAAATCTTAAAGGGATTGGACAGACTAGATGCAGGAAGATTGTTCCCGATGTTGGGGAAGTCCAGAACGAGGGGTCACAGTCTGAGGATAAAGGGGAAGCCTTTTAGGACCGAGATTAGGAAAAACTTCTTCACACAGAGAGTGGTGAATCTGTGGAATTCTCTGTCACAGGAAACAGTTGAGGCCAGTTCACTGGATATATTTAAGAGGGAGTTAGATATGGCCATTGTGGCTAAAGGGATCGGGGGTATGGAGAGAAGGCTGGTACAGGGTTCTGAGTTGGATGATCAGCCATGATCATACTGAATGGCGGCGCAGGCTCGAAGGGCCGAATGGCCTACTCCTGCACCTATTTTCTATGTTTCTATGTATTGTTTTGGTGTGTAACGTGGTGCTACGGTGAGGGATCTTGTGTTGTGGTGAGGGATCTGGTGTAAGGTGAGGGATGTGTTCTGCTGAGGGATCAGTGTTGGAATGAGGGTCGTTACAGTAAGGCCTGTAACAGTGAGGAGTGTAGTATTATGGTGAGGGGTCGGCTATCACCATAGTGCACTTGTATATTGAGTTACTTTAACCAGGGAAGAACACAAATGCATTTAAAGCAATTCTTGCTGATCCATGGCATTAAAATATTAAGATGATTAAAGCAAATTGCAATGTGTACATGTTATATACTCCATTAATTGTTCCATAAAAGTACTTGAATTAAACAGTGTTCGTGACAGAATATGCTTCAAAATCGTGAAGCAGCTTAATCAAAATGTGCAGAGATTGATCAAGAAACTTTTTATCTTCATCTAACAGGTTTTTATTTTGTTTATGTTTGTTGCACAGTTTAAGCAAAAAGTGAAAATTGTGGTTGGCATTAAACACTGAGGTGAAGATGTGTTACGGTGCTGAGATAGAGGCCTTGCTGCCTGACTCGGGGCCTCACACTCCTCATTGGTAATGAGGGCAGTTTCTGGAGCTGATCCCAAGTCAGACTGTGGAGAATGTGCCACTGCCACACATTATTAAACCAGACAGTAACAGCCCTGGTATGAGGGCCAGGTCACTAATTAGTTTGCGATGTGAAGGAGACCCCCTCTCTGATCCTGCTGACTTTTGTCCCCCACCTCCCCCCCAGCCGCTTTAGCTATTTCTGTCATGCAACCTGAAAATCACTGGAGGGAGAAGAATCGCCATAACAACCGCTGAAATGATCTTGTGGAATGTGTCTGGTGGCACTGGAATAACCTGAATGTGTACTCCAGATGTGTCGACTGTCACAGTGAGAATAAACACATCTGATGGACAATGTCTGTGTGGATGATCCCAGCACCGAAGCTGCAGAACTGTGTGTGTGTGTGTGTGTGTGTGTGTGTAGAGATAGATGTCTGACTGTGTCAAAGTATGCGAATGCAACTGTGTGAGTGTGCACGAACACTTCTCTGTCCCTTCTGTCGGTATGTGTATCGGTGTTTGTGTCCGTGTTCATGTCTGTGACTGCATGTGGGAGGGAGAGGAGCAGAGCCAGGAGCCAGGAGGAGATTCGCCCTGTGGGCCTGTGCAGCCTGGCAGAGACCGAGTCCAGGACGTGATTGCTTCTTGTTGTTCCTTCCTGTGTGTGGCCTCCCTGGATGCTGTGGCTCTGTGCTCTGCTGTTTGGTTCAGGAGAAAACTGGAACATGTACTGCTGTAGAAGCCATGCCAAGAAGTGGCTGCAGAGCGAAACAGCAAAATTGCTCCTGTTAATAAGGCATTAGTCCACACACTCACCCTCCGCTACAAAGCTGGAAGGATTCTGTTTGGCATTAATAGCATTTAAGTTTCAAACAGTAATTAACACAGTTAGGCCAGGCAGGCTGCAGTTGAAAGTGAGCTGAGTATGGAAAAGTTGAAAACAGGCTCTTTGGCTGTCCTCATCTGCAATCTCAATTTTCAGAACTTTTAAAGACATTGCTCTGCAATTGCGTATTCTCCTTAGTTGCGCATTTAATATTTCAGTAATACTGTAAATATATTGTTTGATTAAGCATTCTTTGTTGTTTGCATAATTCATTATGGGTTATATGTAAAAGTATGTGAATGGCATACATCAATACGCCACCACGTCATGCGCACCACTCACTAAAAGTAAAACTAAATATACATGAGTTATCTCCGGCTCTGCTTTTTTTCTTTCAATTGGTTTTACGTTTTGGAGTTACAAAACATAAAATCTTCTGTGTCAGAATATATTTTACATTTCTAACACATTCTGTGTTTTATCTCTGCCAACATCAAGGAAAAAATAACCCAGTTCTCATGGCCATTGTTACATCTCTGAAGGAACAATTTGTTGAAGATTTTTGTTAATAATAGAGAGGAGCAATGAGAGTGTGGACGCCCCCCCCTCACCCCCCACAGGAATGTGACAGAGATGAACAGTGCTTTTAGCGTGAATCTGGAGAAATATATGGGAACGAAAGGAACAGAGGATATCATTATAAAGTCAAAGAGATGAACCATTATCACTGGCATGAACCAAAAGGGCCAAAAGGTTTCTCCTTGTACTGTAAGTTTGTGAAAAAATGTCAGCTGGAAATTATAATTTTCCATGGGAATCACTGATGATAAAACACACCACCAAATACTCAGACTTAGTCCCCATTGCAGCCTGGGCAAGATCAATATCAGGAGCTCTTACAGAACAGACCGCATCATCCTCTATGTCATTATATGGCTTTTCTCCTGACACCAGAATAGCCATTCTGCCACAAACAGCCTGATTAACGATTTTTTAAGCCTGCACTCATCATTATTCTGTACTACATGAGAGTTCTACACTGTGACAAGGTCTGCTTATCATGGCCTTTCCCAGAAACACTAAAAGTGTGGCAAACGTGCTATTTTTAATTTTGTTAAAAGAAAGTGGCACTTAATGGTCTTTGTTCGTCAAGCATTCTGACATGAACAACTCTGCCAGAGACAACTCTGAGCGCAGTCCAGTTTTCATTCATGGAGGTGATTTAACACTGGGGCTCCTGTAAAGGCAAATACATCGGCCAAGGTGATAGAAGTGAATTCCTGGCCAATTTATGAAGCAAGCAAATGATTGCAAATGCCAGTCAGCTCCCCAGTTATGTTCCGTTTAATTCAGATCAACAATATCCTTGCACTCTGAAGGAGAGATTTTAATTTCTATCATGTTGTTTAAAACAGAGGTTGTCAGGAGGTGTTTCCCAGCTAAAGGGCATGTTCGTTATTTTAATGAAAAAGGGGCTGTCAGTCGACGCACAGCAAGATCCCACAAGCAACAATGGGATCATGACCATGTTGCTTTAGTGATGCAGGGTGAAGGTTCAGAAGGTCTTAGAGTGAACACTCCTATTTTCTCCATGTCAAGTAATTGTTTACGTGCACTTGAGAAGCAGGTGTTCCTCAACTCTGCATCTCGCCTAAAAGCCAGGACCTCTAACAGTATGACACCCCCCATGGTCAGCCAAGATTCTGCAAGCAAGTGTCTGAAGTGGAGGTTCAACCACCCACCCTCTCCCCCGAGCCATAGGAATGCCAAGTGCCGTCAGGTAACGGTTTTATAATAAAGGGCATGGTTCAAAAATATATCAGGGCACAACATGGGATGAATACAAAATATTCTGTAGCCCCAAAACAAGAGAGAATTTTTGCTGAAAATGGAAATTGGGAGGTCAGAGTAACTTTCCAATTGAAAAGTACATCAAATCCCAAAACTTCCGCTCCGCAGTAATTCTGTGGGTTAAAGGCCAACAACTTCCTTCCCAAAGTGCACACTTACACAGGACTTCAATTGCTAACATTGATATCTGGCCTGTATTTCGAACATATTGGTCATTGGAATTTGATTTACCAGCAAGGATAGCATTTATTGCCCACCCCTATCTGTTCACAAGAAAGTACCCATGAGGGGGGTTGAAAAGAATCCCTCTTCCCAGGTTTCTGCTCTGGCCTTGATCAAGGGTGTTGATTAAGAATCCTAGCATGCCATTGCATGTACAGTAAATTTAAGGCCAATTCAATGAGTATATCAGACAATCTTCATGCATTTTTCTGCCTTTT
The DNA here is from genome assembly GCF_030028105.1 of Mobula birostris. Classification (NCBI taxonomy): domain Eukaryota; kingdom Metazoa; phylum Chordata; class Chondrichthyes; order Myliobatiformes; family Myliobatidae; genus Mobula; species Mobula birostris. The sequence continues at coordinate 76,854,440 of NC_092374.1, read as the reverse complement.
CAATATCACAAGTGCATTGTTAAGATTTACAGACAACAGTCCCTTCGTGAGTCCAGCCACCTCATACGGAATTTTGTATGGCATCCAACATCAATCAATTTCACTGATCGGACTTGACAGAGGCAGGCAAGATCAGAGCCAGTGTTTGGAGGTGGTGCCCGTCAGCAGATGGTACGAGTGCCAGGAGACACAGATTTAAACTTTTAACCGAAAGTGACAAAGCAGAAGTAAGGGAACCCTTGATTATGCAGATGTGATTGACCAAGCTGTGGAGCTCGCTGGTGCACTGGAGTTGACCACAAGGAGAGCTGGATGTGCTCTGCAGGGCAGTGAGGGAGAGAGCACTAATAGGGTTACTCTCCCAGGAGCTGGTGTAGGCGCAACATGCCGAATGCCCCTCCTGGGCCATGATTCTAAGAGGTCATTCTGGAGACGTCAAGCCTGCATGCAACTACATGTTCATGGCTTGACTGGTGGGCAAAATCTCCTTACTGGAGTTGGATCTGCTCTACCCCTGGACACTGAATCTCCAGGAAGCAAACCTCAGGCTCCCTGCCTCGCTGAAGTTCTCTCCCTAACAAAGAAGCAATGCCATTGTTGCTTACCCTGCTTCAACTTGATGGACGTGTCTCTATTATGTTTCACTGGCAGCTTTGGTCAGAATGAAACATCGAGTGCTGTAGACTGAGCCAAACTCCCAGCACCCTATCAGGATGACAGACCATCTAATAATGGCCTGGGTTCACAAAGTCTTCCTCCAACTCCCAGAGATCAGATGCGGCTTGGGTTGCAGAAGGGAGGGCGCTTCACCGCCACAGGTGGGCGGACCCCACTTGGTGTCTGACTATTGCTGAACGTCAGGAATTAGAGTCTGTTTCAATCATTCAACCAGGGCAGATTCTCGGCTCTTGGACGACACATCTACATTGTACAGCACCCAACAGCTCCTGAGATGGTGCCCTAGGGGCAAGAAATTCCATGTGCAGGCAAGTTGCAAGAGTCAGTGTTACAAAAGAGCCCCGGGAATCCAGCAGGCAGCGTACAGAGCTTTCTACTTTACGATGAAACAAGTGGTACTCAGGCCTTCACCATTTGTGACCTCACTGAGTACCAAAGGCGTGCTTCGGCTGTGAAATCACACCTCTTGTTTTTTTTCTCTTTCTGACAGTCACGGTGGGAATGGCCTTCCTAAACCAGCCCCTGTGCACCTCAGCGCATAAGAGGCAGTGCGCTGGGAATGAAGTCACAATGATTGGCGCACTCTTCCCCGGATTACTTCAGTGAAGAATCCCCCCAGCAAGCATGGGCAAAGCCAAGAACACTTCATACACGTTGACACACGCAAGTCGTCCCTCCGTGTGACTCTCTGAGCTTCAAGCAAAGCTTTCACGCACAAGCCCGCAGGACATAAACATTTTAACATTCCTTTAGCTGGGGAGCTGAAGCCTTCAGCCTGGAGCACAACTGCAAAAATGAAAGCAAGAATAATAGTCCGTTCTTCGCAAGATTCTGGTTCCGAGGGAAATACCACAGCTGCATGGAGGAGCATTAATTTTTAAAAACCACGGAGTGTTGACACCCTGCTTGGATATTCTGTGATGTAAATGATATGTATAAGTTTGGAACTGACACCAAAATACTACAAAGAAAATTTCTATAAACTCAATTGCCTACTCCTAAACTGATGAGAAGTCATTGGGGTTGATGTGGTAATTTTCTATTCAGGCAGCTTGTCCTCAAGCCGAATATTCCAGATCTGTAACCCACCCCGTGGTAGGTTAGCGACTTTAAGGGAAAGCCCAATGCACATATTCAATTATGACACTGGGACAGACAAGCGTGTCTTCACATTAGTTCCCCCCAACTGCCATAGTTGTTAAGCATCTGTGTAGCGACCTGAAGCAACCACATATGCATAATGTTGTAAGCAGCACCTTGGAAGCAGCAGGATTCGAGGTAATTTAGAGATCCAAGTCTCAGGTTTTTGTACCATATTTCACCCTGTCACAAAACAATCTGTAAAACAGCTGGAAAAGTGGGTGGAGGAAGAGAGAACAAGTGAAGAGGTGTGATGGTGGAAGGGTCATATAACACAGTTTAAAATAAGTACATCACTGTAACAATAAAGTCTTGTCCAGGTGAGGGAGGTTCAGAGAGGAGCTAAGTGCCACTGTCTAGAGGATGGTGTCCTGTCCTCTCTTACTAATGCTCTAGGTTATGTTACTCCTCATTTCCTTTGTACAGGACATGCATTCAGCACTCAGTTACATCCATGGGAGAGAATGTAGCATTGGTAGACAGGTTATGAACTGAACTTAGGAGAAAAGAATAAAGAATTTCCTCTGACATCTTGCTTGCTCACATCTTGCTATCCTGCCACAGCTGGAAGCAAACTCCATACCCCTTCAGAACCCCAACCAATTGCCACGTCCCATTCAGAGTTCCCGCTAATCTCCACACCCCATTCAGAGCTCCTGCCAATCTCCACACCCCATTCAGAGCTCCACCCAATCTCCACACCCATTCAGAGCTCCAGCCAATCTCTACACCCCATTCAGAGCTCCACCCAATCTCCACACCCGTTCAGAGCTCCTGCCAATCTCTGCACCCCATTCAGAGCTCCAGCCAATCCCTACACCCCATTCAGAGCTCCACCCAATCTCCACACCCATTCAGAGCTCCTGCCAATCTCTGCACCCCATTCAGAGCTCCAGCCAATCTCTACACCCCATTCGGAGCTCCTGCCAATCTCTGCACCCCATTCAGAGCTCCAGCCAATCTCTACACTCCATTCAGAGCTCCTGCCAATCTCTGCACCCCATTCAGAGCTCCTGCCAATCTCTGCACCCCATTCAGAGCTCCAGCCAATCTCTACACCCCATTCAGAGCTCCAGCCAATCTCTACACCCCAATCAGAACTCCAGCCAATCGCCACATCCCAGTCAGAGCTCCTGCCAATCTCTACACCCCATTCAGAGCTCCTGCTAATCTCCACACCCCATTCAGAACTCCAACCAATCTCCACACCCCATTCAGAGCTCCAGCCATTTGTCACACCCCATTCAGAGCCCCTACCAATCTCCACATCCCATTCAGACCTCCTGCTGTGAAAGAGGCCATTCAGCCCATGTTTTTGTTGGCTCTCTGCAAGAACATTGCACCGAGTCCTCTATAGCCGTGCGTTTTTCTCCCTTTCAAATCAAACAGTTCCTTTTTGAACTCTAAGACAGCACCTACCTCCATTAATCCATCATCTTCTTTAGAGTTACCTTCTTTACCTTGCTTCTTGTTGTTCATCCTGCTGCTAAGATTTCCAAAGCAATCTCTCTGCCCATTGTACTAATCCTGTTACATCTACCAAGTTAGATGAATAGAATTTGATCTTGATTTACTAGCTTCACAGATAAAGTATTTAGTTTGTTAGTGATTAAGTGAAAAAGTTATTTTCTTATCAATAAAAGTTCTTTTATTTTTTTAAAATACCAATACTTTCAACTCCTGTTTCATCTAAGTCCTGTTCTTTGCACTAAACAGGAACTGCAGTGCTTATAAAGCTGCACGCTCTGCTTGCGATGGAGCATGCCAGCAGAATTCGCACTGCTTTATTCCAGTAGGATCCTATGTTCTGAGTCAGCTGACTAATTTCAGGTAAGTTTCCCAGGATTCCCACAGATGAAGCACCAAAAGGGTTTAGTGACAATTACCCCCAATTTAAAGCAAAACCTAAGCTTGATACTAATGTATAAAAACACCATTCTGCTTTCAATCAAATAACCACGCAGTAAGCTAAGTCATGTTCATTAGAAATACAAAAGCCCAGCAGATTCTGACTTAGCCATGGTTTGTGATGTTTAATGACAATGCTCCCAAACATGTTTTTGTTGAGGTTGTTGCTATAGCAATGGAAAGCACCTTTCCATTCAGTGCCCTTTATGCCAGATGAAATATCTAGCTCCTCAAGTTGTATTGTGGTGTCAGTGGGCAGCTCTCTCACTCAAGTCAGGAGGTTGTAGCTTCAAAGATACAAGAACAAGCTTCAGGCTATCACTTCAGTGCAATGCCAAGGAATACTGCTGTGTCTGAGATGCTACCTTCTGGATGAATCCAAGGTATATTGCTATGTCTGAGATGCTACCTTCTGGATGAGTCCAAGTTATATTGCTATGTCTGAGATGCTATCTTCTGGATGAGTCCAAGGTATATTGCAATGTCTGAGATGCTATCTTCTGGATGAGTCCGAGGTATATTGCTATGTCTGAGATGCTACCTTCTGGATGAGTCCAAGGTATATTGCAATGTCTGAGATGCTATCTTCTGGATGAGTCCAAGGTATATTGCAATGTTTGAGATGCTATCTTCTGGATGAGTCCAAGGTATATTGCTATGTCTGAGATGCTACCTTCTGGATGAGTCCAAGGTATATTGCTATGTCTGAGATGCTACCTTCTGGATGAGTCCAAGGCTCCATCACTTCCTTGAGTGAATGCAAACTGTTCCATACCACAATTTTGCAAAACAGCATGAACTTTTCCCTGATGTTCTGTACAATATTTACCAATGAATTAGCATAATACATAGAAATGATCTGGTTATTATCTTATTGCTGTATCTTGGAGGTCACTGTGGATCAATGACTGTTTTCTTAACTGCAAAGCACTTTGGTATGTCCTAACACCAAAAGAAATGCCTTTGTCATCCCATTATTAGGAAGCCAAGGGATTGCCTTTGAGTTTGGTACGGGATTGGGTTCATTATCATCACAGGTACCGAGGTACAGTGTTTTGCATACCATCCTCGTCAACCCTTGTACCTTGTTTTGCCAGCCATTGACACGGATTGTTTCATCACATCAGTACCTCAAAGTAGTACAAGGCGAAGGCAAACTCAGAATGTTGTGTTATGGTTTCAGAGAAAACACAGTGCAGGCAGGCAACAGGGCACTGGGCCATCATGAGATAGGTAATGAGGTTAGGAGTCCATCTCATGCAAGAAGACCATTCAATAGTCCGAGAACAAGAGGACAGAAGCTGCCCTTGAGAATGGTGGAACGTGCTTTCAGGCTTTTGTATCTACTGGGCAATGGGAGAAGAAAAAATGTCCTGGTTCAGTGGGGAGTGTAAAAGGAAATACTGGAAGTAGCACCAGACAAACATAAAATTGAGGCACCAAGCTGAAAAAGCTGTAACAGAAGACTATAAGTGCAAAAAAAGAGCAAAAAAAAAATCCATCAACATATCATTTCAATGCTTTCCGTATCTAGACATGTAAAGTCAAGGGCAATTAGAGAAGAAGGCTCCAAGAACATTCCCATCATCAACTATGGTGAGGTTCAGCACAGAAGTACTAAAGATGAGATGTTCAACTGGAAGTGCCTTGTTAATGATCCAACTTTATATTCTCTATAAGGACCTGGCATGAAGAATCTCATCTGCAGCCACTCTATGGCATATCAAAAATGACTGAAAGTCATAACTTAAACCAAGGTGCTCCAATATCTTATCTTATGGGATATTTGTAGTGACCCTGAAGGAAGTTGTGCACTCTCTGGGCAGCACAGTGATGCAGTGACTGACGCTGCTGCTTCACAGCTTTAGAAACCTGTTTTCAATCCTGACTGCATGGACTTTGTAGCTTTGAGGGTCAGTTGTGAACTGATGAGGATGCATCAACCACACAGTCTGGATAATTACCCAGATATAACGTGTCTGCAGAAAAGGGCAAAATCCATTCTGGCTAACTATCACCCAATTAGTCTATCAGAAGTCAGCTCAGATGGAGGGCATCAGTATAAAGTGGCACTTACTCTCCAACAACCCGCTCACCAGTTCTCAGTTATTTTCAGTAGGGATATTGACTCCAAATCTTATCACCACGACTCTTCCAACATCTACAAGGCATAATTCAGGACTATGCTGCAAACCATCTTTTAAATTAGACCACTTTTAGGTGGCACCTTAAAAACCTACACATAAATGTCAAGGGCCAAGAAAGCATACCAGTGCCTCTAGTTCTTAGGAGGCTAAAGATATTTGGCATGTCCTCCCTTTGATCCTCATCAATGATGAACTAGAGAAAGCATCCCATCTGAGTATATCACTGCTTGGTATGGCAACTGCTCTGCCCGTAACGGCAAAGAACTGTAAAGAGTTGTGCACACATCTCAGCACATCACGGAAACCAGCCTCTCCTTCATGGACTCTGTCCATACTTCACACTGCCTCGGGAGAGCAGGCAACACCTCACCCAAACTGGACATTCCCTCTTCTCCCTCCATTGGGCAGCAGATACAAAAGCCTGCAAACATGTACCACCAGGCTTAAGGACAGTTTCTATCCCACTATTATAAGATTATTGAGTGGTGCCTTTGTACAATCAGATGGACAATATGTCTACCTGCACTGCACTTTCTCTATAACTATAAGAGTTTATTCTGCACTGTTATTGTTTACCTTGTGCTACATATGATCCAGAATCGTGTTTATTATCATTGATATCTGTCATAAAATTTGTAGTTTTTCCACAATACAGTGCAATGACAAAAAATTACTAGAAGTTACACAATAGATAGATATAGTGCAAATTGTAAATAACAATTAGCATTCATGGACTGTTCTGAAATCTGTTGGCAAAGGGAAAGACATTAGTCTTAAAATATTGAGTGTAGGTCTTCAGGCTCTTGGAACTCCTCCCTGATGGTAGTAACTTCTGCTAATGGCCCACCTCCCCCTCGTACCCCATCTGTTATTTATTTTTATACACACATTCTTTCTCTCACTCTCCTTTTTCTCCCTCTGTCCCTCTGAATATACCCCTTGCCCATCCTCTGGGTTCCCCCCCGCCCCGTCTTTCTCCCCGGGCCTCCTGTCCCATGATCCTCTCGTATCCCTTTTGCCAATCACCTGTCCAGCTGTTGGCTCCATCCCTCCCCCTCCTGTCTTCACCTATCATTTCGGATCTCCCCCTCCCCCTCCCACTTTCAAATCTCTTACTAGCTCTTCCTTCAGTTAGTCCTGACGAAGGGTCTCGGCCTGAAACGTCGACTGTACCTCTTCCTAGAGACGCTGCCTGGCCTGCTGTGTCCACCAGCAACTTTGATGTGTGTTGCTTGAATTTCCAGCATCTGCAGAATTCATTGATAAGTTTGCAAAGATCATTGTTGATGGAAATCTAACACCAGTACATCTATGATGCTCATTGTTGTTATTCCTTACATAAAACATAAAAAAAGGTAAAATACAAACAGTGAACTGTAACCATTTAATTAAAATATGGCATCGTAGGTGGAGGCCGAAAGCCTGCTGTTGTTTGTTGTTGAACAGCTGATTTTGGTATTCTCCCGATGCTGCTGTGCTGCCTCTGTTACACTGCACACATATTTTCATTATATTAATGGTATGTAATAATATTTATTGTTAAGTACATATGTGTGATGAGCAAGTGTAAGACAAAGACTGCTTACCGGAACACACAAGTTCAGTGTCAGAAATTATGGCGATCCCAAGCTATCTCATTATATATTCCAAAATCTGAAAAAATCTGCATTCTGATACACTTCTGGCTCCAAACATTTCCGATCAGAGGTACTCAACCTGTATTGTCAGTATACTTCATTTCAAATATCTAATTATGGGTAATGTGCCGATTTAAAAACTGTTCCTCTTTCTCCTTCCATAGATGTGCCCTGACCTCCTGAGTATTGCCAGCATTGGCTGTTTTGATATGAAGTAGAGACACAGAGAAGAAGGTTACAGATTACTGGATTCCGTCATTGACCGTGTGTCCAATTTTGGTGCCAAGTTCTGTTTGTGCCTTTGATTGCCTTAGTTTTACCTTTGACTGCCTGAGTGTGTGTCTAAAGACCCATTGATTTCATCCTTGAAAGCACCCAGCGACTGATCATCCACAGACCCTGGGGGTGGGGGTTAAGAGAGAGAATGCTAAAGATTTATGATTTCTGAGTAATCCCTGTTGGCTGCATCAGTGTGTGAGCATTTTTGTTGATAATATTGAACATTATGGTACAATGGAACGCTAGAAAGCACATGTTAGAAAAATTAAAACCCAGTTACTGTCAAGAAACTTTAAAGCATTTTTATATTTTTATTATGCAATAAAAGCCATAGACAAGCTGTGATATAATAACTACATTAAGAACACTTGGACAAGAAGGATCTGTCACTTTGCCACTAATTTGAGTTAATGAAGTACTCTTCTTTCCCCAAAGCAAGAAAAATATCAAGAACAATAAGTAGCAAATCATCTTCAGCTCACAGTCCTAGGTAAAACAAACAAACATTGATATTTCTTTCATTTCATAGAAGTGGTGGAAATATTGAGTACAGGCAGGCCATTCCAGTCATTATTTGGCACACTGAATATTGAATAAACCATGTCTGAAACTTACCTTTAACCATCTCAGAATAAAGGAAAAAAAACTTTAGGCAGCTGAATCATGCCACTCAAGATTGTTGGCCATTGCTTAAATTATACATCAAAACTTAGTTTTGTTATATAAAACTTTCATTTGTGATTTGAAATACAGGGGTTTCCTGAAAGGTTGGATTACAGTATACAACTATCCATTTTTTAAAAATCTATATTTGGGAAATCTTTATGTACATATATTACCTAATCCAATGTTGCAATATCCATCCCGTGGTTTTCTCTAGCCAGACTTGGACATGTACAAAAACCTCTGTGTACAGCAAGCTGTTTTAAATATTGTGCCTGAGTTGTTCACTGTCCCTGCCCTGCTTGAGCCAAGAGATGTCTGCTTAGTGTCTGGAGATTACCAAAGCCCCTCTTTATTGTACCTCTTGTCAGTTATTCCTCGTCATTTAACCTTTCATTAGTATCTGTGTTGCTTCACTGTCTGAGAAGCCAGGCACAAAGCAAAGATTTGCTGTCACAGTTATTAGATTCCTTGGTTACATCTCAGCAACCAGAAAAAAAATGGGTCAACACTATTGTTGGAGGCACTGCATTCCTGGGGTGTTGTTCTTCTGGATATGTCAGAGACATGTGCCACATGTTGAGAGGGCATCCTTGGTATAAGTGCACAGCAGGGAGGCTAGGCTGAGTCCATGAATAGGAAAGCTTCATCGAAATTATTGCAAAGACAAACAGTTTGTGCAGGAATTTTAGTTAAAAGGCTGCGAGATGGGGCTGTCTTAAAATGCTGCCAAGGTTGTCGGTCAGATGCTTGTCAATCACTCCACTTTGCACTAGAGCTGTAACCTGACAGTTAGAAATTGACTTTTATGTTATGTCAGGAAAACATTAATTTTAATTTTTATGCGGTGACAGACATGTGCAGAAAGAGAGAGTTAACTATATCTGACACATCGATAATTACACTGGTCAGAGGTATCATGCCAGTTAAAGACTGATGTATTCTAAAAAAAACTCTTCAGGCCATTGAAAAGTTAAAGACTTCAGCTTTGGTTGGACCATAAGACATAGGAACAGAATTAAGCCATTTGGCCCATCAAGTCTGCTCCACCATTCGATCATGACCCCTCTCAACCCCATTCTCCTGCTTTTGTCCTGTAACCTTTGACACCCTGACTAATTAACCTCCAATTTAAAGGAGTAGAGCTATGATAGTGCTCTACAGTGACATCTTCAAGCTCATCTGCGGAAACAGCTTGATTTCTTAATTTTAATATCTCTCTTTTTCCTTTTCAATGTGGATGGGATTCTGTTGAAGACGCTGACCAAGAGCTACACTTAAACCTCAGTTCTTTGCAGCGATGGGACCTGCTCCCAGGCCTCACCAATCGGCCATTTCTCAATATCCCAAGGACACAGTCTGGAAGACGAGCATGCCTTTGGGGCTCCGAGGGTTTGTGGCCCGGGGGACGAGCTGATTCTATGCCGGTGTCGCGGCAGAAAACAGAACATCAGGAACAGCGGATCAGCTAACGGGGTCTCTGTACTCAGATCGTGCTCTCTCCCTTTCTCTCGTCAGCGCGGTGAGTTTGTTGCTGATTCTCAAGTCGGAAAACTCGGGGAAAAAAAATGCGAAGCGGCAGACTTCAACACCATAAATCAGTGAGTTGTTTGTCTTTGTTGGTCTCCCTTCTCGCTGTGAAAGGATGACATCTCTCTGTCCCTTTATTAGGGAGAGAGGGAGAGCCTGTAGCATGTCGAATTGTTGGGTAAACGATTAGATTTGTTGTACTGCAGATGATGGTCTTTCCTGGGGGCTTTGCCATTGCTGGCTTTGTGGGTGGAGGGTGCTGTTGCCTTTTTTGCTGAAATAAGTGGGGAAGGGGGGAGTCAGTGCTGTCATGCTGCTTGTGCATGGGAGGGGGAGTAGGGAGTCTTTGAGGACTCTAATGTTTTTACTGTCACTCATTCTTCTGTTTTCATGGATATCTATGAAGAACAAGAATTTCAGGTTGTAATGTATATTGTATATGTTCCTGGATATTAAATGAAACTATTGAACTAAACAGACCCAATGACTTGGCCTCTACAGCCATCAGAGCAATGAATTCCACAGATTAAACACCAACTGGCTAAAGAAATTACTCCTCACCTCTGTTCTAAAGGGACGTCTTCCTGTTCTGAGGTTGTGTCCTCTGGTTCAGGACCCTTTCACTGATGGAAACATCCTCTCCATGTCCACTCTATCTAGACCTTTCAATATTCCGATCAATGAGATCCCCCTCATTCTTCTAAACTCTAGTGAGTATAGGCCCAGAACAAGCAAATGCTTTTCATATGTTAACCATTTCATTCCCAGGGTCATTCTTATAAACTTCCTCTGGAGACTCTTGGATATGGGTCCCAAAACTGCTCACAATACTCCAAATGTGGTCTGAACAATGCCCTATAATAACTCAGCATTACAGCCTTGCTTTTATATTCTAGTCGTTTCAGAATGAATCTTAACATTACATTTGCTTTCATAACCACCAACTTAAACTGCAGGTTAACCTTTAGGGAATCCTGCACTAGGACTCCCAAGTCCCTTTGCTCTCCAGGTTGTGCCATGCTTATTGCTTACAGAACAAGTGAAAAATTTCCAGCCAGCCCTGTGATCAGTACTAAAAATGGTAATTAAGGAAAATAAGTTGAAAAACCAAGCCTTCTAATAGAAAATTCCTTTTGAATTTCAGTTGTTCTGGTCTCTTTTATCTTGTTTAGTAGGGAAGAAATGTACAGCAGGGTAGGTACTCAATCTCCACAACATAATTCTGTAGTTTTCTCATTAAATTAAACTAAATATAATTGCCTGTTTCAAACAACATTACCTGGATCTTCTGGACAACAGCAAATTGATACATCATTTGATATGCCAAGTAGGTGAACCCAATATCGACAAAGGAGAGGTGATGTTCAGACACCACTTCAAAACCGTAACAACAGAGGAAAATACATGTTATTTGAATAAAGCAGGCTCATCCTAGGGCTTCTATTATCAATCCAACAGTAAGTTCTAGGATTCCGGATGCTAAATTAAATGACGTCACCGCAGTATGGTGGTTAGCACGACAGTATTACAACTTGAGGTGTCGGAGTTCGGAGTTCAATTCCGACATCCTCTGTAAGGAGTCTGTACGTCCTCCCCGTGGAATGTGAGGGTTTCCTCCAGGTGCTCTGGTTTCCTTCCACAGTCCAAAGATGTACCAATTAGTACTCCTGACCTGAACCTTGTAGATGGTGGACAGGCTTTGGGGAGTCAGGAGGTGAGTTACATGGTGCAGGATTCCTAGCCTTTAACCTGCTCTGGTAGCCACGGAGCCACGGTGTTTATATGGCTAGACCAGTTCAGTTTCCTGTCAACGGCAACCCCCAGGATGTTGATAGCAGGGGATTCAGTGATGGTGATGCCACTGAATGTCAAGGGACAATGGTTAGAGCCTCTCTTGTTGGAGATGGTCATTTCCTGGCACTTGCATGGCTCAAATATTACTTGGCACTTGTCAGACCAAACCTGGATATTGTCCAGGTCCTGCTGCATTTGGGAATGTACTGCTTCACTACCTGAGGAGTCACGAATGGCACAGAACATTCTGCAGTGATCTGCCAACATCCACACTACTGACCTTATGACAGAAGGAAGGTCATTGATGAAGCAGCTGAAGATGGTTGGTCCTAAGACACTTCCCTGAGGAACTCCTGCAGAGATGCCCTGAGGATGAGATGATTGACCTCCAACCACTACAACCATCTTTCTTTCTGTCAGGTATGATTCCAACCAGTGGAGGGTTTTCCCCCTAATGCCCATTGACTCCATTTTAGCTAGGGCACCTTGATGCCATACTCTAATTGATAACATTTAGAAAATACCAAGATGCAGGAAGGAGAAATACCCTCGAAAATCTTTTCTGCACCCTCTCTAGCTGATTCACTTCTTTCCTATAGTATGGTGACCAAAACTACATACAATTTTCTCACTAAAGTCTTATATAGCTGTAACATGTTGTCTCAACTGCCTGTCCAATGAAGGCACCTGTGACATAAGCCTACTTCATTATCTTGTCCACCTAGACTGCCACTTTCTGGGGATGGTGGATATTTACTGCTATGTGTCTCCATTCTGGAGTACTCCCAGGACCTTGTCATTTACTATGTAATCCTGCCGTGGTTTAATTTCCCAAAATGCATCAGTTCACACGGCTCCGAGTTAAACTCCCTCTGCCATTCCCTTGCCACTTTCTCAGTTGATCCAAATCCTCCTGTAGCCTCAGATAATCTTCTTCACCATCTACCACACCACCTATTTTTGGTGTCATCCACAAACTTATTGATCGTATCACTTACCTTCTCAACCAAGTCATAAATACATATGATAAACAACAGTATACCCAGGTTGGTTTGAAAGAAGCTATAAGCCTGTGACCAGTAGTGTTCCACAGCAACAGTCATCTTAGAGCTCTATATTACTTCCAAACCTCTGTTCAATCTTGCTTTTTCCCACCTTTGTAATTCTTTTTTTCAGGCATTCAAGCTTCATATATCCCTGTGGAACTTCAACTTTGACCTTTTGAACATTCCACCTTTAATTCCTCCCCATTGTTAATCATCCCTTCAGCTACCACTGGAATTCCTCCCTTAGCCAACTCCTTTTTTCTGCCTTTAAGACCCTTCTTAAAAAATATATCTCCAGATACATAAGTTATACATCATGAAAACAGGTTCATTGAACCAATTTGTCCATGCTGATCAAGTCGGGCTACCTGAGCCAGTCCCATTTTCCCACCTTTGGCCACATCCCTCTCACATACTTATCCAAATATCTTTCAAAAGTCATTTTTCTACCTGTCTCGACTATTTTCTCTGGCAGCTCATTCTATATACCCACCCATTCATGATGTGAAAAAGTTGTCCCTTCGTTTCCATTTTGGTATTTCCCCTCTCACTTTTGTCCGATGCCCTCTAGCTTTAGATTCCCTACCTTGAGCTAAAGACTGTGAACATTCAACTCACCTATGCCTCTTCATACTTCCATATAGTTACCTCTCAGCATCCTACATTCTAGGGAAAAAAGCTGCAGTTTATCCAGTTCCTCTTATAAGTGAAGCTCTTGACACCTGTACGTATACATGTGAATGTTTTCTGCACCTTTTCCAGCTTAGTGACATCCTTCCTATGGTTCAGCGACCATATTCCATGGTACTGCAAACTATATTCCATGCGCAGGCTCACCAATGTCTTGTACCAACTCTTGTACTCAAAGACTTCGCTCGATCCATCCTAAAGACCCAGATGTAGCACAATGGCAAACACATCTCCTCTAGTATATGAGGTAGGTGAAATAACGTAGATAGAAATTGGCAGATATGACATTGTGGGCATCACTGAGTCATGATTCAAAGAAGATTACTGTGGGAAGCTTAACATCCAAGGATATATATTGCATCAAAAGGACAGGTAGGCAGAAGGGGTGGAGTGGCTCTGTTGGTAAGAAATTAAATCAATTCTGTAGAAAGAGGTAACATCGAGTCAGAACATGTAGAATCCTTGTGGGTTGAGATAAGAAACTGCAAGGGTAAAAAGAGCCTGATGGGAGTTATATACAGACCTGCGAACAGGGCGCCGTGGTAGTGTAGCGTTCAGTGCAATGCTGTTACAGCTCAGGGAGTTCTGGTGTTCAGAGTTTTACAGCAGGGCCGTTCTGTAAGCTGTCTGTATACGGCCTCCCCGTGGAATGCATGGGTCTTCTTTGGCTCCTCCAGCTTCCTCCCACACTCCAAAGAGATATGGGGTAGGTTAATCGCTCATTGTAAATTGTCCTGAGCTTAGGTTAGGGTTAATCGGGCTTGTCAGGGGTTTCTGGGATGGCACGGCTCAAAGGGCTGGAAGGGCCCGCTCCACGCTATATTGCTGAATAAATAAATAACCAGCAGGTGGGCTTTCAATTACAAAGGGAGATACAAAATGCAAGTACAAAGGGACAATATGATGATGGTCGTCGGGGATTTCAAAATGCAAGTAGATTGGGAAAATCAGGTTGGTGCTAGATCCCAAAGGAAGGAATTTGTAGAATGCCTACAAGATGGCTTTTTAGAATAGTGTGTGATTGGGCTCACTGGGGCAAAGACAATTCTGGCTTGAGTGTTCTGTAACAAAACAGATTTGATTAGGGAGCTGACGGTACACGAACCCTTACAAGCCAGTGATCATAATATGCTACAAGTGACTCCGCAGGTTGAGAGAAGCAATTGGATGCATCAGAACTGCGGCTGAGTAAAGGTAACTACAGAGGGATGACAGAGGAGCTGGTCCAAATTGATTGGAAGGGGATACTAGCAGGAATGATGGTAGAGCAATAATGTCTGGTGTTTCTGAGAGCCATTGGAAAAATGTAGGATTAGCTTACCCCAAAGGAGAAGCATTATTCTATGGGGAGAATGAGGCAAATGTGGCTGACAAGGGAAGTCTAAGACAACATAAAAACAAAAGAGAGGGCATGCAATCTAGCAAAAATTAGCGAGAAGGTAGACGATTGGGAAGCTTATGAAAACCAGCAGAAGTCACCTAAAAAAGCAATAAAGAAGAGAAAAATGAAATATAAATGTAAGGTAGCCAATAATATAAAACAGGATACCAGAGGTCTTTTCAGATATATAAAGAATCAAAAAGATGCCAGAGTGGACATCGGACTGCTGGAAAATGACACCAAAGTGTTAGGAATAGGGTTAAATAAATAGAGACAAACTGAATAAGTACTTCAGAATCAAAATCAGGTTTATTAGCACCAGCATATGTCGTGAACTTTGTTGTTTCTGTGGCAGCAGTACAATGCAATACATAATAATAGACAAAGTGTGAATTACAATAAGTGTGTGTGTGTATACACACACACACACACACACACACACACAGTGATTGATAAGTTCGTGGCCTAAGGTAGAAGGAGATGAGTTATACAGATGTCGTTACATGCACGTGCAGTTCACCTCTTTGAGTGATTATGCAGAAAGTTTGAAGTTAATAACTCATCTCCTTCTACCTAAGGCCACGAACTTATCAATCACCCTTGCTGTGGACCACTTCTGGAGGTCCAAGATGCTGATTTCTACAAGGAAGGGATCCGTATGCTCCACAACCGCTGGACTAAGTGTGTAAATGTAGGAAAAATAAATGTACTAGGTTTTCCAAAATTGACTACTTCTATCTTAGGCCACGAACTTATCAATCACCCCGTGTGTGTGAGTGTGTGTGTGTGTATATATATACACACACACATTAAGTAGTTAAATTAAATAAGTAGTTTAAAAATGAAAATAAAAAAAGTATTCATGGGTTCATGGGTTCAATGTCCAATCAGAGATCAGATGACAGGGGAAAGAAGCTGTTCCTGAATCACTGAGTGTGTGTCTTCAGGCTTCTGTACCTTCTCCCTGATGGTTGAAATGAGAAGAGGGCATGACCTGGGAGATGGAGGTCCTTCATGATGGATGTCGCCTTCTTGAGGCATCGCTCTTGAAGGTGTTCTGGCTACTATGGAGGCCAGTGCCCATGATGGAGCTGACTAAGTTTACAACTCTCTGTGGATTATTTCGATCTTGTGCAGTTTATTCCCCTCCCCATACCAGACAGTGATGCAGCCAGTTAGAATGCCCTCCATGGTACATCTGTAGAAAATTATGAGTGTCTTTGGTGACATACCAAATATGTGAAATACACCAACAGCATACCAGTGATTCAAGAGTGTCGGGGGCAGAAGTGAGTGTAATTTCTATTAATAACGAGAAGGTGCTAGGGAAGCTAAAAGGTCTGAGGGTTGAAAAGCCACCTGGACCAGATGGACTGTACTCCAGGGTTCTGAAAGACATAGCTGAAAAGATTTTGGATGCATTAGTCATGAACTTTCATGAATCACTAGATTTTGGATTGGTTCCGGAGAACTGGAACATTGCAAATGTCACTTCATTTGTCAAGAAGGAAGAGGAATAAAATACAGGAAATTATAGGCCTCAATGGTAGGCAAGATGTCCAATACAAAGGATGACGTTTTGGGATACTTAGAGGCACATGATAAAATAAGCCAAAGTCAGCATGGTTTCCTTGAAAGGTTTTATAAGGCATTGGTCAGAACACATTTGGAGTATTGTGAGCAGTTTTGTCCCCATATCTAAGAAATTATGTTCTGTGTTATTGGAGAGAATTCGGAGGAAATTTACGAGAATGATCCTGGAAATGAAAGGGTTAATGTAAGAGAAGTGTTTGATGGCTCTGGGCCTGTACTTGCTGGAGTACAGAAGAATGAGAGAGGCTGGGATCTCATTGAAACCTATCAAATATTAAAAGGCCAAGAAAGAGTAGACATGGAGAGGATGTTTCCATTAGTGGGTGAGAGGGGACAGTCTCTGAAAAAAATGTTTTCCCTTTAGAACAGACATGAGGAAGAATTGCATTAGCCCGTGGGTGATGAATCTGTGGAATTCTTTGTCACAGACAGCTGTCGAGGCTAAGTTACTGGGAATATTTAAAGCAGGGGTTGATAGGTGTTGCATATTTAATATTTCAGTAATACTTGAGAAATATTGTAAATATTGTTTGATTAAGCATTCTTTGTTTACATAGTTCATTAAGGGTTAAATGTAAAAGTATGCGAATGGCATACATCATCATGCCACCACATCACGTGCAGCATGTGCCTCGCTTAAAGTAAAAATGAAAGTAAGACACATTCTCCTGGGGTCCCATCTTTTTGTTGCAGTTAGTTTTATGTTTTGGAGTTACAAAGGTTAACAGTGTCAATGGGAAAGTTTCAAATGAACCCAGGATGACCACCTATCTGTTCAAGTGCACGGAGACATTCGAGTACTTAAAAAAAGCAGCAAGAAATGGCTGAGTTAAAAGAAAATTGCAGCACTATTTTTTTTCTTCACAAGAGAAGAATGACATTCCAGTTTAAAAAAAGGCAGAAAGCTGACTAAATTCACAGGTTCATAAACAGTGAGTATTGGGTGATAATAATCATAAATTTATAAAAAATTGAAATTGCTGGCATTTGATTCCATAAGAGATAACTGGATATCGTACACTGAGCAAATTGAGCAGTATTTTGAAGCAAATGAAAGAGCCAATGAAAAGCAAGTAGCAATTTTGCTGAGTGCATTAAATTTAAGTTATACAGTTTGCTTAGAAGTTTAACAGCTCCAACCAAAGCATCTGAAATGAGCTTTGCTGATATTGTGAAAATAAATTTACTTTCTCTTCACCCATGACTATGTGGCTAGGCAATGTTTGCTAATGATGCTATTCTTGTTGACAGAATTTCAGATAGAGATGAGAAGGCACACAGGAGCAAGATATATCAGCTGGTTCAGTGGTGTTGCAACAACAACCTTGCACTCAATATCAGTAAGACCAAAAAAAAATAATTGTGGACTTCAGAAAGGGTGAGACAAAGGAACACGCACCAGTCCTAATACAGGGATTAGAAGTGGAAAGAGTGAGCAACTTCAAGTTCCTGGGTGTCAATATCTCTGAGGATCTATCCTGGGTCTAACATATCGATGGAGCGACAAAGAAGGCACAACAGTGGCTATATTTTGTTAGCAGCTTGAGGAGAGCTGGTATGTCACCAAAGACACTTGCAGATTTCTACAGGTGTATCGTGGAGAGCATTCCAACTGGCTACATCATCATCTGGTACATGGGGGGCGGGCAGTGTTGAAGGCTAGTGCACAGGATCAAAATAAGCTATAGAGAGTTGTAAACTTAGTCAGCTCCATCATGTCCATCATGGGCACTAGCCTTTGTAATTTCTAGGATACCTTCAAGAAGCAATGCCTCAAAAAGCCAGCATCCATCACTAAGGATCCCCATCACCCACAACTTGTTTTGTACTTATTGCTACCAGCAAAAGGAGGGACAGAAAGGTGAAGGCACACACCCAGTGATTCAGAAACAGCACTTTCCCCTCTGCCATCCAATTTCTGAATGCACATTGAACCCACGAACACTACCTCACTACTTTTTTATTTTTATTTTTGCACTACTTATTTAAAATATATTTACTTACACTGTAATTCACATCCTCTTCTGTTATTACGTATTGCATTGTACTGCTGCTGCAAAGGTAACAAGTTTCACAACATACACTGGTACACTAAACCTGATTCTGATTCTAATGCAGGAACCTTTAGAGCCCAAAGCCATTACTGATTGCAGAATGCTTTAGGTTTCATAAGCCAAATCAAAAGGAATAGGTGTTCATTTAATTGTACGTGGCTGAATTGAAGAAGCTGTCTAAGCATTGTCTCTTTAGTGATGGGCTTAAAGATACACTGAGAGATCGTTCAGTTTGTGGAATTTTACAAGAAAACATTCCAAAATGGATCCTAATTGAAGCACAACTTACATTTAAAACAGCAGTTGAAATAGCTGTATCAAATGGAAATAGCATACAGAGACGTAATTGAGTTGCAATCAGAAATGAAAGGGAGTGTGAAGAAAATTGTAATGTCTAAACAGAAACTGGCTTGGCTGAACAAATTATGTTATCATTGTGGCAGGGGCTCATATACACTAGATCAATGAAGGTTTAAAGGTGAAGCTTGCAGAAAATGCAGCAAAGTAGAACACATACAAAGAGCATATCGGTCAGACAAAGATAGATGGACTGCACAGGGAAGAGATAAAGAAGTCAAGTTGCAGATTCAAAAAGAGTACTAATCGGCATGCTGTTGATGAAAAGTCTGAAAATGATGAGAGTGACACAGGACTTGGTAGCCTTGAAAATTACAATGTGAAAACTATCAACAGACAAGTAATAAGGCTTACACTAGAAGTGAATGGCAATTTAATTAAAATGGAATTCAACACTGGAGGAACTCAGCAGGTCAGGCAGCATCCATGGAAACGATCAGTCAACGTTTCGGGCCGGAACCCTTCGTCAGGACTGTAGAGGGAAGGAGCAAGGGCCCTATAAAGAAGGTGGGTGGAGGGTGTGAAGGAGAAGGCTGGTAGGTTCCAGGTGAAAAACCAATAAGGGGAAAGATAAAGGGGTGGGGGAGGGGAGGCAGGGAGGTGATAGGCAGGAAAGGTGAAGAAAGAATAGGGGAAAACACAATGGGTAGTAGAAGGAGGCGGAACCATGAGGGAGGTGATAGGCAGCTGGGGGAAGGGGCAGAGTGAAATAGGGTTAGAGAAAGGGAGAGGGAGGGAATTACTGGAAGATGGAGAATTCTATGTTCATACCCAGGAGCTGGAGACTACCTAGACGGTATATGAGGTGTTGCTCCTCCAACCTGAGTTTAGCCTCATCATGGCAGTAGAGGAGGCCATGTATGGACATATCTGAATGGGATTGGGAAGCAGAGTTGAAGTGGGTGGCTACTGGGAGATCTTGTCTGTTGTGGCGGACGGTGCAGAGGTGCTCGACGAAGCGGTCTCCCAATCTGCATCGGGTTTCACCGATGTAGAGGAGGCCGCACCGGGAGCACTGGATGCAATAGATGACCCCAACAGACTCACAAGTGAAGTGTTGCCTCACTTGGCTTGGGTCTTTCAGTCATTCCACAAAATGAGTTTGAATGGTAGTTCAAAGATATTGAACCGAAGCCTGCAGATATCCATTTAAGAACTCACACGGGATGAACTTCCAGTACTGAGTACATGGTGAACTTAAAATCACTATCGATCCTGATAGACCTATTCTTTTTGGTTATTGTAACCATTTCGTTGTCCATGGGCACCACTCAACCTTGGGAAGAATTCCTTCAGCCTCCATGCGATCTGGTTACTTTATCACAGATGGTATAACGATCCGGACAGGCCTTGCAAAACTTGGGTGTGGCATTTTCACTTAACACTAGTTTACCCTTAATATGTTTAAGTTTACCAATGCCATCCTTGAACACTCTTGTGGCATTATTCAATACATTTCTTAATTCTTTTTTAGTTGACTCTATTACAGGTGACATGGCAAACAAATGGTAGATGGATCTCCAATCAAGTTGTAGTTATCTGAGCCAGTCGTGCCTCCACAATGTTGGCCTACCTTTTGTTACCACATACAAGCCCAATATGGTTTGTTGGCTGTTGTATTTCAGGGTTATGAATGTCATACCCACAGGAGATAGCTTTTCTCCCGTGTGAGTTCTTAAATGGATATCTGCAGGCTTCAGTTCAATATCTTTGAGCTACCATTCAAACTTATTTTGTGGAATGACTGAAAGACCCAAGCCAGTGTCAAATTCCATTTTAATTAATTTGCCATTCACTTCTGGTGTAAGCCATATTGCTTGCCTGTTGATAGTTTTCACATTGTAATTCTCAAGGCTACCAAGTCCTGTGTCACTCTCATCATTTTCAGATTGTCCAGTGAAGCTTGCCTGCAATGGTTCGCCTTATGGTATAAGTGCAGTCATGTCACACGTTATGACTGATGGAAGTGAATGTCCCTCTGCATCACAGTCCGTTACACACAGATTGAGAGAGAGGCCTTGAGTCTGGTTTAGGTTGTAAAACAGTTCAACTGGTACACGTACAGGAGAGAGTTTACCCTTGTTACTGATCATCAACCCCTAGTATCCATTTCCAATGCACAGAAGGGTGTTCCACTAACAGCAGCAGCTCTGCTTCTTGGAGGACAAAATTACAAGATTGAATTCAAGATTACAGCTAACCTTGGAAATGCTGATGGAGCACCTTGGAGAAAGGAAAAGAAAGGTGTCCAGAGCTGGCAGAACCACTTCCTGCAGTCGCAGCATCGACTTCTACAACCACCATGGAAGAGGCCCCAGAATGTGAGATTGCTTAATAACCATAAGTCTCATCTACCAAGCAGAATGATCCCCCTTGTCAGGAAAAATGTTATCTCACAAGAGTAAGAAAACCTCCAACCCTCCCCAGTGATTAAATCATTAGACTGAAATGGGACAATTTCAAATTTACTTTGCTTTAGATGTTTATAACATGGTTATATTATATAGTATAGTATAATATACAAGTTCAGATGCATTCGATATTGAACGGAGTTTATTGCTACACAGGGGCAGTGTTGTGTTTTTAATATTTCAGTAATATTGGAGTAATATTATAAATATGGTTTGATTAAGCATTCTTTTTCATTTTGGGTTATAAGTTAAGGTACGTGAATGGCATACGTTATCATGTCACCATGTCATATGCGCATGCCTCAAAGGTAAAAACGAACTAAGTCACGTTCTCCTGGACTCCCATCTTCTTCTTACAATTAGTTTTATGTTTGGGAGTTACAAAACATAACAATAGGTCTTTGATTAGTAAGGGCATCAGAAGTCACTAGGGGGAAGGTAGGAGAATGGGAGTTGAGAGGGAAAATGAGCAATAAACCATGATCAAATGGTGCAGCAGACTCAATGGGCAAAATTGCCAAATGCAGTTCCAATGCCTTATGGTCTAATGGTCATATTACTCCTATGGAAGTGTTCTTAAACGTATTGCTTTTTGAAGACACCATATAAATGCAAGTTGTTATTTAAGCTATGCAGTAGGAATAGGGTGATTATCACAATACTTAATGTTTACAAGGATGAGAGCTGTTTCATTGATATAAATGATTTTCTGAAGAAACTGATTCCCCTAGCTGGAGACTGCGGACATGAAATTGCAGCCAAGGTTTGGCAATTGAGGGCCAATGCACATAATTAACATCGGCCACCAAAAGTTCAATAGCAAACATGGCTCCCTATCTTTTACCAAACTTCCCTTCTCTTATTCTCTACTCCTTTTGCAACACCTCTCAGATTTGACAGCATAGTCTACAGTTTAAGGACACTAATAGGAATTGCTTCAGAATCCAGTCAGAAAGTACAGATACCACTACCCAGGTACAATATCTTTTATCGCTGCTCCGTATGTCCGAGCTTTACTCATTTATGTTACACCTCAAAAAATCCTCCTTCCTTCATGATATTTAACAGCACCAACATTTTCTACTCCTAACCTTCACACAGCTCAAAGTCTGGTGAAACAAGCATCCACCAGATGTTCCATTCCTTCCTTGTTACAGGGTTTTACAAGGCTGCTGTTAGCCATTGCAAGTGCTTTATCTTTATAAGTGTGGCAAGGTGATGTACTGCTACTGTGTTGCATAGTACAGAAATGTGGTGGACCATTGAAGATAGTGCATTGATGCAGGATGATGTACTGTTGCAATCTGGTGAAATACAGTGTAATGCAGCAGTGTGGAGTTACTACATTGTGATGTACTACTGCAGTATGTTGTAAAATTGCAGTATTGTGTACTATGGGTGCATTACTGCCATCAGTGTACTAATGCACTTTGGTTCAGTGTTGCAGGGTGATTTTTTTTGCAAATGAAGTGTACTATGTAATACAATGGGTTTTGCTACAATATGATAAGTTATTGCACTGTGGTAATTGGTACACTAGTGCAGTTGGTTGCATTAACACGTGGCAAGTACTATTGTAGGGTGGTGTCCTAACACAATGATGCTTGCAACTAGTGTGTTGAACTACTGCAGATTGGTTAGCTACTACAGTACAGTGTACTGCTGCACTGTCCTGTATACTGCAGAGTGTCACACAACTATAGTACCATTCACTCCTTCAATGCATCGTAATACGACAGTGTTGGTATATTCCTGCATCTGATTTTCTTAACAGAACAGAAAACAAAATTGAAAAATTAACCACAGCAACTCAACAGGCTTCTAAACTTGGGTAAAGTATGGCAGAAAAATACTTCATATGTGGTTGTTCAATAAGTAGAGTGTTCTGAGTACAGTATGTTTAAGAGAAGGTGAAGATGCACATGAACGTTAAAGAAGAGATGGATATTTCAGTCGTGTGAGATGAGAGGGTGGGAGAAGGTTTATATGGAGAATAAACATTAGCATGAACAAGCTGAGCCGAATAGCCTCTTTCAGTGCTGTAAAATTTCAAGTAATCCAAATAAATTTTGGTCCTGATGAAGGGTCTCGGCCTGAAACATCGAGTGTTTATTCATTTCCAGAGATACTGAGTTCCTCCAGCATTTTGTGCATGTTGCGCCCGATTTCCAGCCATCTGCAGAATCACTTGAGTTTTTGGCATAAATCTGACATGGTAGAGCCAGCAGATGACTAGTTGATAGACACATTATTGCAATATTCACATAAAACAAGAATACCCAAGGGAGCCAACACAGGTACACAGTTAGCCACATTCTAACACAATGAAAATGCATTTTGAGTTGATTGTCTGTGCCTGTTTTCAGGTCAATTCCTGCATGACAGAAATTAGACTTCTGTTGAGTGCCCAGTTCTGTGGTTGGATTCAATGTGTGTTGACTTGCACGAATGGAACCATGCAAGACCATGGCTGAACTTTCCAGTTAAATGTTGTGCTTTGGCTGGGTTATCAGATGATAATTTGGTCAGGAAACCCCAATGATAGGAAGACACTATCAGCACACAATACTGTACCAAGATTGAAAAGGGATTAAATGAATACACCCATTTCCCTTTCCAATCACGTTACAGCCAGCAAAGTACTTTTTGAAGTGCAGACATTGTGGAAATGTTGGAAATATGGCAGCCAATGTGCACATAGCAAGCTTCCATAATTAGGAAGGTCTAATAATAGACAACACATTGGCACAGCTGGTAAAGCTGCTGCCTCACAGTCCCAGTCAGATTTTAATTTCGTGGGATCGGAAATGATCATGTGGGCTCCCTCTACGTGCTCTACTTTCCTTCCATGTTCTAAATATGTGCAGGTTAGCAGGCTAATTGGCCATGTGCCTTGTCCATAGATGAGTGATCTGGCGGGTTGGTAGGGGGAGAGATGGATTGCGAATGTGAGAAGAATAAAATGGAATTAACATTGGTCAGTGGCTGGTCCAAGGACCTGCTTCTCCTTGACTATATCTCTAATCTGCTTTGTAATGTTAATAGAGAGATACACACTTGTAACAAGATCCTGGGATAGCCCTCCTGCTCTAATTTGAAGCAGCGTTCCGTCCTCCTAGGAGAGGAAATCTGCACTCAGTGTCAATTTTATTAGGTACACCTGTACATCTGCTTGTTAATGCAAATAACTAATCAGCCTATCATGTGGCAACAACTTAAAGCATAAAAGCATCCAGATATGGTCAAGAGGTTCAGTTACTGTTCAGACCAAACATCAGAATGGGGAAGGAATGTTATCAAAGTGACTTCGACCATGGAATGATTAATAGTGTCAGATGGGGTGGATTGAGTATATCAGAAACTGCCAATCTCCTGGGATTTTCATGCATAACAGACTTTACTGTTTACAGAGAATGATGCATAAAACAATTAAAAAAAACATTCAGTGGGCGAAAGCACCTTGTTAATGAGAAAGTTCAGAGGAGAATGGCCAGACCAGTTCAAACCAACAGGAAGGTGGCAAATAACCATACATTACAACAGTGACATGTGGAAGAACATCTCTGAATGCACAGCGCAATGAATCCTGAAGCAGATGGGCTATAGCAGCAGAAGACCACAAACATACACTCAGTGGCCACTAAGTGTATAATTTTTTGAGCTTTTAGTGTGCATGGCAGCATTTTTAGCAATAGAGCCCACCTTTAGTGTAGATTAGAATATAAACTAAGTAAGATCACATATTTTGGGTATATACCTCAAGAATGGTTGAAAAGAGATAAATATTTAATGAACGTACTGCTGGTGGTTGGTAAAAAGACCCTTACCAGGAAATGGTTATCACAGAAGAGCCCAACTTTAAATGTATGGATGGAAATTACAACGGACATTTACAAAATGGAGAAGATAACAGCATCTGTTAATCATAAGTTGGAACAATTTTATTTATACTGGAAAAAATGGTTTAACTATGTAACACCGCATAGGCCTGATTTTATTCTCACAAGTCAAAGAATACATTGTAAAAAAAAGATCACTCCCTACTCCGTACATAGTTTTCTTCTTTCGATTGTTCTTTCTTTCCTCTCCTTTCTGTAAGTGTATATCTTAGATAAACATTATGTGATTTGTGACAAATATGATTATATGATATATATGTACAGTATCTGAAATACATCTTATGGAAATGTTTGTTTGATGATGAAATTCCATAAAAAAATAAACTTTAAAAAAGAATATAAGAGATTTGCATTCAAGTATCTCAAGTGATACTTAAACCTAAAACCCTTTGATTTAGTTACAAAGAATGCAAACTAGTAAGGCACATCTGACACAAGGGGAGGGGGGAATTCTACTTCAAGAGCAGGGAGGTTTATTGCTCATCACAGTTTTTTAACAGGTTCAGTGTTCAATGGGATAAAGCTTTTCTGATTGTGATAGTGTGCCCCATTGAAATAATAGTGCAATGGCAGAAATTCATTGTTGCAAACACTCATATTTTGCCATGAGAAAGAGGAGGGTAAAGCTGAATCCAGCAATGGGACTCGAATTTGACAGCAATGTTGGAATGGACCTGTAGTTGATCTGAAATATTTGGAAAAGCCTAACATAAAAAATACAATCTTCACTTTTAAAACAAATGCCTAACACAACATAATTTATATTTCTCTTTAGTTCATACGATTTAAATAAAAGTTTTTAATTACAATAAATACAAGAGCACCATCACTGTATACATATGGGTATAACAAGCTGTTAATCACAGGGCAAAAACTTTCTCTAACAATCATTTTTTTTGAAAGGGCATTATTTTGGTGATGTTTCAAAAACCAAACCTGCCTATTGCTGGTGTGATTTACCAGTGACACAGTAGCATAACTATACACCTTGATTTCTAGGCATGCCTACCAGTGACAACATACTGTAAATAAGTGAGCTGACAAAAAAAAAATCCACTTGCTTCTGCCAATTCAACAAGCTGAAACTGTTGACATGGCCTAGTTTCTACTTGTAAAACTGGAAGAAAGGAAGAAATCTGTTGAATATATTATATCTTGTAGAGTGCACAGCAGCACTTGTGCTGGCAATTTTTCACTGTGTTTTAAAATGGTTCATTTATAGAAAATAAAGACATTAAAACTCAAGCAACAGCTGTGAAACAGGAAATGTATTACTTACAGAACTAAGAAATACAGCAGCTCTGCAGATTGACACATATTTCTGTCCACACGCTCTTAGTTGTGTAAGAGTGTGTGGATATAAATGGGCAATAAAACTACCCCAGCGCTAGGTACTTCTCTGTGTACTGTTTCAGGCATATGGCATTAAAAAAGTAATGGAATGAATTCCAGGAAAGTAATTCATTTACATATGCAGACTGCTGTTAGCTTCTTCCTGCACAATTTTGTGAACATCACTTATTTTATAAATACTTCACTGGTCCTCCCGTCAGAACAGCCCATGCAAGTTACCATCAATGAACACATTTCAACTGGAAAAGAAACTACTGCAAAACCAAGAGCTTCGATAACACTGCATCATCAGATTTCACTAGGAATGATGAAATATTCAGCTGCACCGACTGTATCGGCAAGGGGCACTAGTCTTTAGTGTTTGCAGAATAAACAAATGGACCGGCAAAGCAATTTGTTAACCCTAATCCGCAATCCTGGAGTAATACATAATGACAATGGAATTTTCCTCATTCAGTCACTCCATCCACTGGGCCAGTCTAATAATAATGATTCCACGTGTAGGGCACAAAATCACACTTTCATTAAGGCACTTCCCTTCAAGACTGTGTCAAAAGAAGGCAGTGAGCGCTGTTAGGCCAGAAAGGCAATCAACAAAATGTTCCAACCCCAATCTGGTCATGGTGAACACCTTGAAATATGTTTGGAGTTGGGGATACAGTATTACAAATAGAAGAGTAGAGCACAGGAACAAACCCTTTGGCCCATAACGTCTGTGCCGAACATGATGCCAAA
Organism: Mobula birostris; assembly: GCF_030028105.1. NCBI lineage: Eukaryota > Metazoa > Chordata > Chondrichthyes > Myliobatiformes > Myliobatidae > Mobula > Mobula birostris. The sequence goes on along the minus strand of NC_092374.1, from coordinate 76,827,145 downwards.
TTAAACCAAGTCTCCCCATTCCCTGCATAAACTTCTAGTCATAGCTGTTTTCAAACATCTATTGAATAAAATCAACATTATGGTCCAGTAGGTCACGCAGTTTGTAAGTGTACTGAGCCCATGGGGCACACATTGTACCTCACTTTGTCCAACACTAAAGCTCCTTCAGCAAAGGGATTTTTTTTTAAACAGCTAATGTTTTTCCCATATTACTTAGGTAAAAGATAGTTCAAACGTTCAGGTGACAAACAAGATGTGGGAACCTGGAGCAACACAAAAAGGGATGGAGGAACACAATGAGTTGGGCAGCAGCTGTGGAGGGAAATTTAAAGTTGACATTTCAAGTCACAAGCCTTCATCTGGACCCGGATGTGTAGACAGATAAGAACCGAAATGTTGACCCTCTGAATCGTTTGAATGTGCTGGTACGTACTGCATTTAACCCTTTACAATTGGTTGGTTCAGTTTCATGTAGGATTTGTTTCTCCGTGTTGATCTTTGAAGTTTGCCTTCCATGACGCCGGGCCTTTTGTTGTCTGTCATCTATTTCAATGATCTGGATGATAATGTAGTTAACTGGATCAGCAAATTTGCAAATGGCACCAAGATAGGGGGTGTAGTGGACAGTGAGGAAGGCTACCATGACTTGCAGAGGGATTTGCATCAGCTGGGAAAATGGACTGAAAAACGGCAGATGGAATTTAATGCAGACAAGTGCGAGGTTTTGCACTTCAGTAGTATCAACCAGAATAGGTCTTATAGAGTGAACAGTAGGGCACTGAGGAGTGTGGTAGAACAAAGGGAATACAGGTCCATAATTCATTGAAAGTGGCCTCACAGCTAGATAGGGTCGTGAAGTAAGCTTTTGGTGCATTGACCTTCATAAGTCAATGAGATGTAACGTTGAAATTGTATAAGATGTTGGTGAGGCCTAATTTGGAGTATTGTGTGCAGTTTTGGTCACTTACCTGCAGGAAAGATAAAAAACCAGGTTGAAAGAGTACAGAGAAAATTTACAAGGATATTGTTGGTTCTGGAGGACCTGAGTTATAAGGAAAGACTGAATAGATTAGGACTATATTCTTTAAAACTTAGAAGATTGAGCAGGGATTTGATAGGTGCATACAAATCTATTTATTTATTTATTGAGCCCTTCGAGTCACACATCTAGCAACTCACATATATAACCCTAGCCTAATCAGGGGACAATTTACAATGACCAACTAACCTGTCAACCAGCACATCTTTGGACTGTGGGAGGAAACCAGAACACCTGGAGGAAACCCATGCAGTCACAGGGAAAACGTACAAACTCCTTAAAGGCAGTGGCAGGAATTGAACCTGGGCCACTGGTATTGTTAAGGGTGAAAGGTGAGAAGCTTAAGGGGAAACCTCTCCACTCAGATGGTCGTGAGAGTATGGAATGAGCAGCCAGCATAAGCAGGCATTGTAGGCTCGATTTCAACACTTAAGAGAAGTTTGGATAGGTACATGGATAGTAGGGTTATGGAGGTTGATGGGATTAGGCAGTTTAAATAGTTTTGGCATGGACCAGATGGGTCAAAGGGCCTGTTTCTGTGCTGTACTTCTCTATGATTTCTCGTATTGAAAATTATTTAAAATGTCTTTCCTGCACTTGTACAGAACTCCAGTTTGCTTGAGTAGCATATACATTAAATCTTTCCGTCCTTCATATCAATGATCATCAAAAATTTGAGCAAGCAAATTAAACCACCCATAAGCAACATGAAATGATCCAAAGTAAATACTGTCTACAACTAAACAGAAAAATCTAACCAAATCAAAACTACGATCATAGAATACAAAAAGCTCAACACACTTTGCCTTTAAATGCATGAATACTTTCTTTCTAAATCATGAAACATGGGTTCTGATGCCCAAAGTCATCATAATTTGTGTTTCAGTCACCTTTAATTTAAGGATGAGATTATTATAGAGCATTGACTTGCTTTATTTGTTCCTTAAGCTCAATGACAAAATGTATATTCTTCAGAATTGCAGACTGTAGACTTTTCCAAACGGGAAAAGTTTAATGATATGTAGTATTATGCAAAATTGTTCCTTACTTTTCTAATTTATTTGACATATGGCCTATCAGTTTTATGACACAGTATATCAATCCCGTTCCTTTTAAAGTCAAAGATATGATGCTGACAATCAACACTGGTGCACCTCTGGGGTGTGTGCTCAGCTCACATTTCTGCTCTCTCCACACCCATGACTGTGTGGCTAGGTATAGCTGAAATGCCATCTATAAACTTGCTGATGATACAACCATTGTTGGCGGAATCTCTGGTGGAGATGAGAGGACGTACAGGAGCGAGAAATGCCAGTTAGTTGAATGTTGTCGCAGCAACAACCTTACACTCAATGTCAGTAAGACCAAAGAGCTGATTGTGGACTTCAGAAAGGGTAAGTTGAGGGAACATGAACCTATCCTCATTGAGGGAAGGAAGTGGAGAGAGTGAGCAATTTCAAGATCCTGGGTGTTAGTACCTCTGAGGATCTAACCTGGTCCCAACATATTGATGCAACCAACTAGACAGAAAGTAAGACAGTGGCTATATTTCATTAGGAGGCGGAGAAGATTTGGTGCGTTACCTAAAACACTCACAAATTTCTACAGATGAACCATGGAGAGCATTCTAACTGGTTACTTCGCAGAACAGTATGGGGGAAGGAGCCACTACACAGGACAGGTGTAAGCTGCAGGGAATTGTAAAATTAGTCATTTACATCATGGTACTAGCCTCCATAGTTTGGAATGGAAATAAGTGCTGAGAAAACCAAGCTCATGGCAAATGCCAACGGTGCCATCACAACAGACATCTCAGTCCATGGTCAGAAACTTGAGACAGTGTAGCAGTTCATATACCTGGGAGCAATCATCAGTGATTAAGGAACAAGACCAGAAGTCCTGGCAAGAACCATACAGACAATGACTGCACTATCCAAACTCAAGACAATATGGAGGGATAGCAACATCATCATGAAGTACAAGATCAGACTCCTGCCTGCATTGGTATTCTCCATCCTCCTGTATGCATGTGAGACATGGACCCTCACAGCAGAGCTACAGAGGATGATACAGGCATTGGAAATGAGATGCTATCGCAACAGCATGGGCATCTCATACTTCGACCACATCACAAACGAGCAGGTCTGCAAGACCATCCAGCACCACAATGGCCCCCATGAAGACCTTCTCACAATGGTGAAGAAAAGAAAGCTGAGATGGTACGGCCACGTAACAAGATCTAGTGGCTTTGCAAGGACCATTCTAAAAGGCACTGTGGAGGGGAAAAGAAGGAGAGGTAGACAGAGGAAAAGATGGACAGACAACATTATCTCCCATCCACTACATAATGTACTGGGTGGGCACAGGAGTACATTCAGCCAGAGACTCATTCCACTGAGATGCAACACAGAGCGTCATAGGAAGTCATTTCTGCCTGTGGCCATCAAACTTTACAACTCCTCCCTTGGAGGGTCCGACACCCTGAGCTAATAGGCTGGTCCTGGACTTATTTCATAATTTACTGGCATAATTTACATATTACTACTTAACTATTTATGGTTCTTTTACTATTTATTATTTATAGAGCAACTGTAACGAAAACCAATTTCCCCCGGAATTAATAAAGTATGACTATGACTACACCAATGGACAGGGAAAACATTGGCGGTGACCCAGGCTCTGGCACACATCCGCGACAGATGGAACAGACTGGTGCAAAGCTTGTCATGACAGCGCCCCGACGACTCCACCAGGAGTTAAGGGCGCAAAGAAGGAAGGAAGGAAGGACACGCCTCCATAGTGTCCGAGACATGTTCAAGGAATGGTGCCTCAGAAAGGCGGCATCCATCATTAAGGGCCCCCCATCACTCACAAGCCCCTTCTCATTGTTCCCATCAGGAAGGGGGTACAGAAGCCTGAAGGTGCACATTTAGCAATTCAGGAACAGCTTCTTTCCCTCTGCCATCCAATTTCTGAATGGACAATGAACCCATGAAAACTACCTCACTACTTTTTCGAAATTTCTGTTTTTGCACTACTTATTTAATTTAACTATTTATATGAACCTTATTGTAATTCACAGTTCTTTTCTATGTTTTCATGTATTGCATTGTACTGCTGCCATGAAGTTAACAAATTTCACGACATGTGTGGGCGATAGTAAACCTGATTCTGAATCTGGTTGATACATACCTTGCTATTGCAAGTGCTATAATAAAACTGTAAAGCAGTGGATTCTGGTTAACTGGGACACATCAGGACCAGTACATTTTGGCCCCATTAAGCGGCTGCCCCAATTTGCCAAAGTTTCATTGAAATTGTTAAAGAGGCATAAAAGAGACAAACTGAGTTACAAATTATTAATTTAAATGAAATACACAATAAATTAGAATACTACCAATACTACTACATTATATAACTGTGTATTAGTTCCTAATACTATCAACATGAGAATTCATCCGTGTCGCATTCTTTTGACTGGAAAAGAATAAAATCAGCGCACACACCTAGTGCAAATAATAAAATGTCTCCATAATACAATGCTGTCAATCATTGCACCTTCCAAATATTCAATTTGATTGCAACATTCACCATGATTATCGATACTTTGAAGTTCTTCTGAGTTCCTAACTTGCTGAAGTAGTGAACTTGTTTCATTTTTACTCCCATCCGTTTCTGGCATCTCCAAGCCTGAATGTTTAAAATTACAGTGAGCAAAACAATTCTGAAATGTCTTACTGCTTATTTCTTGCCAACTATCAGTGACAAAAAATCATTGCTTTTTTGAAGACAAACACACTCAACTGAGGCTATTTAAAAACTGTTCACTCTAAGGACTGTGTAATGTCTAATGGCCACACAAGTGCATGCAGCTGACGCTATTCAGAAACTGTTCAGCAACAGTGTCCTGTTCCAATTACACGGTATAGTGTCCCAAATAAATGAAGAGAATCCCTGTCATTTTCTTATACGTATTAATTCTATAACAATTGTCCAAAAATAAGTGGCTGCCCTGATTAACCGATGGCCCAATTAACTGGAATCCACGGTATTTACCAATCTAGTTGTTATTAATCAAATGTATCATGGAAACTACATGGGAGAAAGGATAGCCTCTTCAAATTTAGGATTAACATAAAAATGTAATTGATTTTAAAAACAGCTTTTTAAGGCTTTGAATTCTCTGCTCCTGCAGTACTGATTAACTTAATTGTTGCATGTGTATCGAAATATACAGTGGAATGTGCAACTTCCACATCAACAACCAAGACAGCCCAAGGATTGTGCTGGGCAGCCCCCAAGTTTCACCATGGTTCTGGCACCAACATAGCATGCCCACAACTCAGCAACCTTAAACATATGTCTTTGGAATGTAGGAGGAAACAGAAGCACCCAGGGGAAACCCAAACGGTCACGGAGAGAACACACAAATCCTTATAGGCAGCAGCAAGTATAACCCGTGATCGGCGATTGCTAGTGCCGTGAAGCATTGTACTTTACTACTGTGCTGCTCTTAACACAACTGGTGTCTTCCGACAAGAAAAACAATTTCCACGGGGGTCTGCAAAACTGTGCCTGCATGCAGTATGATATACTGTATGAATTTCACTTAGTATTTTAAATTAGTTTACCATTGTATAGTAATACACATATCCGTATATGGTGCACATTTTAAAGAAGTATACAAATTGAACTAGGCCTATATACCCACGGGTTCAATATTTTCAGAAATGCAACCAATTTCACAGAACCATCTGCACTGTGCTATTTTATAAAACTTACACAAGCTTGTTTTCATTGTCTTTGTTATATTCCAGGCACTAACAATAATTTCTATTATTGTTGCAGAATGAAGTGTCTACTGATCAGGAATCTCAGGCATCAAGATTTGAAATAAATAGTAACACATGTTTTCAATTCTGTAAATCCTTGCACATTAATAAAATGTTTTTAACTTTTATGCAACTACTTATATAAAATATATCTTCCTAATTTAAACCACAAATATATGGAAATACAGTACTTGAGCTAAAATGGTCTTTTAGCTAAAATACAAGTATTAATTTAAAGAAACCTTCTGCCTGGGGTGTTACGAAATCTTGGAAATAAATTACTGATAGAAGTTCAACAGCACCATCATATTAATATTTCTCATGTTTACCACCCATAATTTTGGACATAGCAAAGACATTTCTATTTATATTTATTGAGATACAGCATGGAATTGGCCCTTCTAGCCCCTATGAGCCACAAATCCCATGATTTAATCCTTGTCTAATCACAGAGCAATTCACAATGGCCAATTAACCGACCAACCGGTATGTCTTTGGACTGAGGGAGGAAACTGAAGCATCAGGAGGAAACCCTTACAGTCACGGGGAGAACGTACAAACTCCTACAGGCAGCAGCGGAAATTGAACCCAGGTCACCTGTACTGTAAAGCATTGTGCTAAACCACTATGCTACTGCACTGCCCTGTGGTTTCAGGATCCGATTTATAGCAAATCTGGGATTCCTTTTTTCGCTGCACTAATGGAGATATGGAGTGAAATTATAAGTGCATGAATTATTTTGAGTGAGGATCAGTTTTACTTTCCTGGTGTGAACATTGTTTTGTGTTAGGTTTTTTTAATAGCCCATAAAAATATCCTCATCACCAGTTACTTTTCCTCCCTCAGTCCTTTCTCAAGCATCAGTTTCATGTTGCTCACCTTCAGACAATTCTTCTAAAACCAGTCATTCTCCTTGACTCTAAATATCTTTGGGACATTGTAGATGGACTTTGTTTTAGTATTGACATGTCTGGTAATTTTGCTACCGTTAGAGCACAGAAAATATCACAAAGTAAGATTTGCAGCAGAATAAATAATTCCACATCTGTGTGTTCTTGGTCCGAAACCAGAGTTGAACTATTGTTCCTCTGTGGTCATGGACACTAATGCAGTATCTCTGAGCAAAGAAAAGCATAATACTCACTCCTAACAAAGGCAGGAGTGAAGCTTCAGCAGTTATTCCTCTCTTTTACGTACCACTGGAAGAAAACAACAAATGAATTTGCTGGTAAGTCCGACTGAGAAAATAAATAATGCGAAAGAGTCCTATCAATGTGGTGAATTGCGCAAACCTGTTTTCTGTTAACTTAAACCCTCATGGGATGTTAGACATTACTATCCATGAATTTATTGAACGACTCAAGCCCTCCTCCCTCCCTCTGTCTCTCACTCTTCTTTCTGCTCATCTGAACTTCTATGAATCATATCCTACTGCTCACAAATCAACAGAGACTGGCTGCAATGTGAAATTGAGTTTCTTTTGTATAAAGCAGCCCAAGTTCTTAAAGATGTCAACACAACACACTCATGAAACTCCAAAACGAAAATGGAAGGTTTGTATTGTTGTCAAAGCTGTAGAGTTAAAATGTAGTCAAACTGTACAGGCGCAACGCAAACTGAAATTCTCAGCTACATCATTGAGATTGTTCTGGTGCATAAACCACACAATAAAAACAAAATGACACAAGACTCCAATGCATCATGAACTCAAAAGGCACCTGGAGCAAATGAACAGTGATCAATAAACACCTTACTGCTGTCCTGTTCTGGACTTCTGTCATTGGCAATGAAAAGTAATCTCTCCTTTCCAAGAAGAGGTTAGAATCACACTAAGTGCTCATTAAAGCTTATAAACCGTAAGGCAGGGAGAGAAAAAGGGACCTATGAATGCAAGTCACACTCCTCAGATGCTGGACTTGACAATCAGAGGTCTCCCACACTTCAATAGTGTCTTTGATCACTGACATGGACATGCCACATTAACAAAATAGGAGAAGAATCAGCCTGACCTTGCAAATCCAATCAATGTACCTCCTGTTTAATGCACATTATACACCTCATAACTCTCACAGCAAAGGGAGTCAAGGAAAAACCAACAAACCAAGTCCAGGAAGTTTTGGGGGAGGGGTTGGGGGGTTGATGTTGACTTCTCTCTCTCTCTCTCTCTCTCTGTCACTCACACACGGAGAGAGACACACATACACACACTGCCACTCACAGAGTTACACCGTGCACACGCGTGGCAAGATATTCATGCACTCAGTCTGTTGCACACAAACATAAACAGAGATGCAAACACCGAAATGGGTAAAAACGCTCAGTCACAGACAGTTTCTCACACACCTGGACAAATATCACATCTTTTACAATCTTGTTTTCGAACCCAAATATATTACAGACTGAAGTTAGCGAAAGTAAAGTTGGAGATGGTGTTGGGATCTCGGTCTCCACAATGCCCGGCACTGAATAAACTGCCTCGACTAAATGAGGGAAGGCGGTGGGGGAAGGAACGCAACTTTTAGCAAACTTTTCATGACACATGACTAACAACTCTCAGGTCAGTATCTTCAGCGGAATACATAAATCAATCGATAACTCAAAGTGAAATATTTACCATTTCTGCATGGTATCCGTTTCTTTGGTCTTAGTGGGCTTGTTTCGATCCGCAGAGAGACGATTTCAGAAAAGGAATTTAAAGTTTGTTTTCAATCTGGTTCGTGAGCATGGGTCTGGCTTTAAATCCTTGACTCCAGACTTTGGGTGTAAAGGGGGAGAATGGATTAGAGAGACGGATTTTCAGTCGGCCAGACTTGCTGCTCCGGGCTGGTGACCGAGCGCGGCTCCGAATCGTTACCGCGTCTGAGAGTTACCCCTACTCCGGTCTGTGTCTGGGTTCCGGATCGGTAGCAGCTCCGCCCGCGGACACTCGGGGTGCCGATCACTCGGTATCCCGGGGCGACGTTGCTCCCTTCGCCAGGACCTTTTCAATGTTGCTGTTTGGAATTAAAGTGAAGTGGCTCAAAGTGGGGAGGGCGGTTACTTCTCATCTCCGTCTGTCTGTCTGTCTGGCTCGCCCCTGTCACCGCGTTCACTCACACCCTCTCACACACGTTCCCACACCGACACACACAAACAAATACATACAATTTTACTCAGACACTCACACGGACGTGTGCTCATATGGAGTCTCGTTACAGCTCTGCACAGATATACCCCTCGAACACGCACCCGAACTACATACAGTACACACAGTTTATCATTCACATAATGTTCACACTCAGTTAACATCACTCTGACACCATCCATTCATATCAGCAACCCTACCCACATACACTCACACACTGCCCCCACTGATACATAAAGTCCTTCACCAAAATTCACTGATACAGAAAGTGGACAAGCATACATTGCCATCTGTGCACACGTTTGCAAACAACTTTTTGCACAGATTGACACCGTACTCAGCAACGTCAATCCGCAGTCAGAAATTTCACCAGACGTCACAACCTACCCTCAAAGACTAATGCGAAAATATATGCCATCTCCAGCAGTTATTTATGCAATGTACACAACCATTTACATACTCGCACAAAGGCATTATTTGTAACAAAAACATAGATATACTCTCATATACACGGGATTTAACAAATCTCATTATCAAGAACCACACACGCGCAAAGTGCACACCGGAATGACTTTGCTCACAGGTACATGCACAAACTCTAACCCCATTTCTTCTATAGATTCACAGTCATAAGTAAATAACAATACATAAATACACAAACAGAATATTAAATTCATGCACACATAGCCCATGTTAACATATACCCATTTATGAAAGAGTCTTTCCTTAGGCTTAGAAGATCCTGCCTTGGGATTCAGGATGAGGTAACAAATTAGATTCAACATTGGCTGCCAGGAGAAGACAGGGAGTGGTTGTAGATGGTTGTAGTGGTAGTAGACTAGTGGAGTGCTACAGGGATTGGTGCTGGGTCCATTGTTCTTTGTCATCTGTATCAATGATGGAGATGATAACGTGGTTAACTGCATCAGCAGACTTGCAGATGGCGCTGAGATTGGGGGTGTAGTGGACAGAGAGGATGGCTATCAAAGCTTGCAGTGGGATTAAGACCACCTGGAAAAATGGGCTGAAAAATAACAGAATGGAATTTAATGCAGACAAGTGTGAGGTGTTGCACTTTGAGAGGACAAACAAGGTAGGACTTACACTGTGAACAGTAGGGCATTGAGGAATGTGGGAGAACAGAGGGATCTGGGAACACGTCCATAATTCATTGCAAGTGGTGTCACAGATAAATAGGGTCGTAAAGAGAGCTGTTACACATTGGCCCTCATAAATCAAAGTATTGAGTACTGGAGTTGGGACGTTGTGTTGAATTTGTAATAGACGTTGGTGAGGCCTAGTTTGGAGTATTATACTGCATACCGTTTTGGTCACTGACCTACAGGAAAGATGTCAATAAGACTGAAAGTGTGCAGAGAAGATTTACAAGGATGTTGCCAGGACTTGAGGACTTGAGTTACAGGGAAAGGTTGAATAGATTAGGACTTTACTCCCTGGACCGTAGGAGAATGATGGGGATTTGAGAGAGGTATACAGAATTATGAAGGAGATAGATAGGGTAAATGCAAGCAGGCTTTCTCCACTGACGCTGGATGACAGTAGAACTAGAGGTCATAGGTTAAATATGAAAAGTGAAATATTTAAGAGAAATCAGAGGGGAATACCTTCACAAAGTGGTGAGATTGTGGAATGAGCTGCCAGTGGAAATGATGGCCATGGGTTTGATTGCAACATGTAAGAGAAGTTTGGATAGGTACATGGATGGGAGGGGCATGGGGGGGCTATAGTCCTGGTGCAGTTTGATGGATTAGGCAAAATAACAGTTCAGCATGGAGTGAATGGGCTGAAGGGTCTGTTTCTCTGATGTAATGCTCTTCGACACTGATCAAGAACAACCTAAGAAATCAGTGGGCCAGGAGATGGACATCAACATAACAATTAGCATATTCTGAGTTAAATACCTTTGTGCATATCAATCTACTGATACTTTACTGATTTGAAGTTCTTCAAGGGGAGCCACAGGGCTGTGAGAGGTAGTCGACAGTAGAAGGTCTGAAGGGTTGGGGAGGGTCTGATGTAGTTATGAATTCCTGAAATCTATGGCTGCAATTTTGATCCCCAAATTCAGCCTTATTTAATGCCAATTCTTTGTCTGCTGTGTCAAGAAGTCACTAAAGAATCAAAAAAACATATGTACAGTGGAAAGGAAGAGGGTGAAAAAAGTCAAGATTGTCTTCCCCAAGTGGTCAGATACACAGAGACATAAGACATAGGAGCAGAATTAGGCCATCTGGCCCATAAGTGTATCAGGCCTTTTTAGAGAACATGAGAGTGAGATTCAAGCCATCAGGCTAGCTACTGCAAACAGGAGAAGGTAATTTACCCAAGAATAAAGAACACTGAGCATTTTCACAGAGGGCCAGACAATTGGCACCATCCACTCAGGGGAATTGAACTGATCACATTACATTTCTTCTGAATCATTGAAAATGCTCTTAATTAATTATCTTTTATCATTTGGTAGAGATGTAATCAAGCTGAGACCCCATCCAAACACACCTGATAAGAATAGGAAATAGTCCTGATTTCCTAGCCAAAGTCCTTCTGTGTCAATATTGGAAAATTTCCCACTTGGGATCAGTAAAGTACTTATTATTATGATTGGAATCTTTTCCTCATTTCGCCTTTGTGTGACCTTATTATATATAAATGCTGTTTTCGCATCAGTGAGAATAAAGACCACTTCAAATGTGATTGCCTGGTTGGGAAACGCTCTGGGATATGTCTGTTTCTTTGCTATCATTCTTTTTGATCATTCAGTTCTGGTATGTGACCAACTCTGGCAGGGCCAAACTTTTACTACCTATCCATCGTTGCCTTGAAATAGTCATGGGGGGGACCTTTCCAATGAAGTCCACTCACTGGTGTACAGGACTGGAGCCACTGCAAGATACAGAACAGAAAAGATGATAACTCCCCTTTTTACATTACTAAACCATTTGGAGTTTTACAACCATTGTCGCCACCATCATTCAGAGTGTTTTTCTTTCATTTTTTAGATTTGAATTTTAATGTGCAACAAGACATGCTGCAAATTGGACTAACATTTTCTGAATTATTAATTTGGTCCTCAGGATTACAAGACCAATAAAATAATCAATAGCACGTTTGCAATACGCTTTAAATGTAACAAGCTCAGACAATCATATACCTCCACCGATATTTTTATGTATATTTACAACAGGCAGAGAGGAGAGAATACTAACACTACACCAGTAGTGTACCAGGGTAACAAATTACAGCACATGTTGTCCCTGTTAAGTCAGAGCAATAATCATCCCCTAGTATATTATGGAAATGAATTAGCAGTAACCTTTTTGGTCTTGTAAAGGCATAGTGAAAAAAAACAAGATGGCAAGAGACGAGAAAATTGTGTAAATGGAAATGGAGAAAATAATTTGAAAGTAAGTGCATCACTGAGACACTACCAAAACACACAAAGAAGATGTGATGTGTTAAGGAAGATAAGAGGCAATTAAATAAGAAGCAACTGCGGTGTAGATTTTTTTGCTTTTCAAGATTCTAGTTTGCTTACTGTCATTCTCAGTACATGAGTGTGTAAAGGAGAACAAAATGATTGTTATTCCAGATCTGATGCAGCATAAAAAAATTAAATAAGCATAAAAACACAATAAATATGACTATAAAAGCAATCTTATAAAGTACGAAGTACAAATGATTGTTGAATGCAGTTGTATATACATAGACTGATTGTATGTATATATAGTGATGCTACGTGCAGGAGTATCTGAACATAAGGTAGCTCTGACAGGAAATGATAAAGTGACAAAGTGACTTTTGGCACGAAGAACTTTTCTAGGTAGCAGCAGGCCATATGAGAACCTAGTAAAACAGTGACTGTGTCAGTGTAGGTATGAAGTGTGGAGTGTAAGTGTAAAATGACAGTGCATAATTCATCGGATTTGCATTCAGGAGAGACTAATTGTTAGAGATCCCAGAGTTTAGTGAAGAATCGCAAATCTATAAAGAATCTGCTTCACATGTTCTCCATTTAAGATGGATATGCCCCCATATCTGAGAAGCCTCTGAGGCCACGGTCTTAATTGCCTGATTTTACTCTGTTATAAACTCCCAGTAAACTCAAGGTGAAGGCACTTTAAGTGAAACATAAAGCAAACTCACTCAAAAACTGTTAAATATTTGGGAAGTAGAGAAAGAAGAACAGAGGTAGGAAACTGTACAAAAACATAGCAATGTAATTTCCTGAGGGTCCAGAACAGAATCATTGGAGTGAGGGAAAAATGGGAAAGGGAGCATGGGAAAGGGAATTGGAAATAATTTAGATTAAGTAATAGAAATTAATATCAAACATATTGAGTGGAAATGAAAGGAAACAAATAAGCCCAATAAATGAAGCTATAGAGTAACCACATTAATGATAAACTAGAACAGAACTTCCCAAAAGGCACAAGGTTTAACTCAAACAACAGGAATTCTGCAGATGCTGGAAATTCAAGCAAAACACATCAAAGTTGCTGGTGAACGCAGCAGGCCAGGCAGCATCTCTAGGAAGAGGTGCAGTCGACGTTTCAGGCCGAGACCCTTCGTCAGGACTCTAAAAAAGGAGACAATGGCCTGGTGCTCCTTAGTGGGGTCATGATTGAGGGGTAAATAAGAGGAGGTATCCGCGAGTTGTCGCTGTGCCTCGGCAAGGTAGAGGTCAGTACGCCAAACTACAACAGCACCCCCCTTATTGGCGGGTTTAATAATAAGGTTAGGATTAGTGTGGAGGGAGTGGAGAGCAGAGCGTTTCGAAGGAGTGAGGTTGGAATGGGGACAAGGTGCGGTGAAGTCGAGACGGTTGATGTCCCGTTGGCAGTTAGTGATAAAGAGATCCAGAGCAGGCAGAAGACCAGAGCGGGGTGTCCATGAAGAAGAGGAGGGTTGAAGACGAGAGAAGGGGTCATCGGTGGGGGTGGAAGAGTCCTTGCCGAAGAAGTAGGCTCGGAGATGGAGACGGCGGAAGAAGAGTTCCGCATCATGGCGAATGCGGAACTCGCTGAGGTGTGGGCGAGGGGGGACAAAGGTGAGGCCCTTACTGAGGACAGAGTGTTCTGCCTCCGACAGTTGAAGGTCGGAGGGGATAGTCCTGATGAAGGGTCTCAGCCTGAAACGTCGACTGCACCTCTTCCTAGGGATGCTGCCTGGCCTGCTGCGTTCACCAGCAACTTTGAAGTTTAACTCAAGTTCATTCCCATTTACTGTAACTATATACATGTATACCATCAAACAAGATAACGTTTCTCCACACGAGTGGAAAGCACTGTAGTACACATGATACACGTATAACATACAATAACACAGGAAAGTAAGAATTAAATCTACAAATGAATTACGCATTTTTAAACAAATTAAATGTACAAATTAAATATTATAAGGTACAGAACAAATTAACTGGTAACACTTCGAATGCAATGCAGCAGGGAGCCTGAAGGAAGAGGCTGTTTTTCCATCCTGACTGTTCTTGTCTTTATGCATTGGAGTCTCTTGCCTGATGGTAGACGGATGGATGGGCGGGATCCTTGATAAAACTAGGGGCTCAGCATACGCAGTGTTCCTGATAAATGTGTCCGATGGATGGTTGGGAGACCCCTGTGATCCTCTCAGCGGTTCTCACAGTCCTTTGCAGGGACTTCCGGTCCAATGCTCTGCTGCTCCCACACCAGATGAAAATGCAGCTTGTCAGGGCTCTGTCAATGGTGCTCCTATAAAGTTCAGTTAGACGGTGGGGGTGGAGAGCCACACTTACTTCAATCTCCTCAGGAAGTGGAGGCTTCCTGGGGCACCATCTGAAACTGAAGAAACACTCTCCAGTTCCCCAGATGACTACATTTCCATTCACACTCAAAACATTAAGGACAAAAAGTTTGATTAATTGACATCTATTACACCACAAAAAGTATTCATTCCATTCACCACCGGCACACAGTAGCTATAGCATGCGCCACCTAAATTGGCAAATTGATTTATTATTGTCACATATACTGAGATACTATGATAAGCTTGACTTGCATACCATCGATACAGAGCAATTCATTATAACAGTGCATTGAGGAAGTACATGGTAAAACAATAACCGAGTGCAGAATAAAGTGTTACAGCGACGGAAAAAGTGAAGGGAAGGGAGATAGTAGAGTGCAATGTCACAAGGTAAATTGTGAGGTCAAAAATCCATCTCAACTTACCAGGGAACTGTTCAATGGTCCCATAACAGTGATACGGAAGCTGGTTTATGCCCGGTTGAATGAGTTTTCAGGCTTTTGCTTCTTCTGCTCGATGGGAGAGGGGTGAAGAGAGGATGTCTTGGGTGCGGGGGGGAGTGGGATGCGGCAAGAAGAGCAGGCACAGTCTGTGGAAAGTGGGTTGGTTTGCATGTTGTACTGAGTTGTGTCCATAACTCTACCGTTTCTTACCACCATAGCAAGCTGCAATCCTTCCAGATCAGTTGCTTTGTGTATACTTCGATAAAAATTGCTGGGGGTCAAAGGGGTCATCCCAAATTTCTTTAGTCTTCTGAAGGAGTAGAGGTGCTGGTGACCTTTCTTGGCTGTGGCATCATTGTGGTTAGACCAGGACAGGATATTGGTGATGTTCAGTCCAAGGAACCAGAAACTCTCAACCCTCTCAACCTCAGCACTTTTGATATAAACTGGAGCATGTACACTGCCTCAGTTCCAGAAGTCAATGACCAAATCCTTCGTTTTGCTGGCACTGAGAGAGAAAGGTTGCCATCATGGCACCCTGTTACTAGGCTCTCTGTTTTTACTTCCTGCACTCTGACTCATCATTATTTGAGATACAGCCATACAGTGGTATCATCTGCAAACTTGTAGATGGAGTTAGGGTACAATCTGCCCATGCAGTCATGAGTGTACAGGGAACAGGTCAGGGAACTGAGGGCACAGCCTTGTGGGGCACTAGTGTAGTCATGGCAAAGGTGTCACTATGTATCCTTATTGATTGTCTTCTGCTGGTAAGGAAGTCAAGGACTTAGTTACAAACAGAGGTGTTCAATTCCCGGTTAGGAGTTTGGAAATTAACTTGCTTAAACTATTGTATTAAAGGCGTAGCCATAGTCAATAAACAATAATCTAACATGGGTGTTTTTGCAGTCCAGATGCTCCGGAGGTGAGTATACAGCCAGGAAGATGAGGTCCACCATAGACTGGTTTCAGCTTTAGGTGACTTGTAGTAAGTTGAGGTTGTCTTGTAGGCTGCAGTTAATGCACGCCATGACCAGTCTCTCAAAACACTTCATGATTGTGGATGTTAGAGCCAACAGGCAATATTTACTGAGGCATGTTACCTTGTTTTCCTTAGCTAGCAGCAAGACAGTGGTCTTCTTTAAGCAGGTGGAAACCTTGGATTAAAGCAGGGAAAGTTAAAAATGTCTGCAAATACCCTTGCCAACTGATTTGTGCAGGATCTAAGGACATGGCAAGGGACACCATCTGGGCCATTTGCTTTCTGTGGGTTCACTTTCCAAAAGACTGATCCACAATGAATTCTGTCTGTGTGGATGGTGACATTACAACTCTCTACTGTTCAAAATATGCCTACAATGCCTTAAGCTCTTTGGGAAAGGAGGTGCTGTTGTTGGTGATGCTGCTTCTTTTCATTGTGCAACCCATTATAGCATGTAAGTTCTGCCACAAGCAAAGCTGGTCTGTAATTCTATTACAGACTGGTATTGTCTCTTGGCGTCCCTGATAGCTTTATGGAGGTTGTGTCTCAATTTCTTGTATAAGTCAGGGTCACCTGAATAGAATGCTGCAGAATACAAGATGTGGTAAAGTTACTTGCCTAAGTTACGCTGATGAGCTCCCCTAAATGTACAAGGACTGCAGATACAAAGAAACAACACCACCTGTAGGTTACCCTCCAACATGCAGTCTATCCTGACTGGGAAATATATAT